>NC_051059.1:19701463-20315213 GCF_904848185.1 Acanthopagrus latus | reverse complement strand
CTGCCAACGTAAACAACCAAAAGCAGGTGTTATCTAGTCTGCCTGTCTGCCGGTCTCTAGGCTGCGATCCCAGATGTCCTCAGGTTTTCTTGGCACAGCCACGGCCAGCAGCAGTGCTGCTGAAAACGTGAAAGAAGCGGTCGTAAATCACACCCCGAGAGTAAGTGTGGCTCTTGCAGATGGGACTGGAATCCTCTTTCATTCAAGGCCCTGCTGGGCCTGTGTGGGTCATGATCTGGGCTCTGACCCAGTGCTGTCACCTCATTTGAAGTGGCCATGCTTTTAAAACCAGCTGAAGTCACTGAGAAAGTGTTTTTCTCCTTCTTCTTTATGTTTAGTCCCTTACACAACAAATGTGTAACAGGGCGAGGGGGGGCTTTATGTGGCTGTCAATCATCTTTAATTGGCCTATCCTGGACCGGGGTCATGCAGGAAACCGATCCCTCTCGGTACGAGGCATTCCTTGCATGTGTCTGTTGGGTTATTAGGGGTTACACAGATTCCACGGTCACGGCGGCTCACAGGCTGATAGGCGGACTGGCTGCCTGCTCGGCACAGATCCCCTCCCTCCACTCACTATTACATCTTCCAATGAGACGAGAGCAAACTCAAAACCCTTGTCTGCAGTGGCTAACCTCTCTTTACATGTCTTAATAAACACACACCTCAGCAGAGCCTCCTGGCTGTTCTTGACCCGCCCTCCGAGGATCAGCTCCTCCTGCCAGTGCATGAACTTCCGGCTGAAACCGTGGCAACCGCCCTGGAGACGCCCGGCAATGTCAGGACTCTGAATGGATGAGAACACGGGGGGAAACATGTTAGGTGTGGTCTGTGTGGTTCATCTACCTGTGACTTCTCGTTGTATGTGACGACTGAACTGTGACCCACCTCTCCCTGCTCTTTGTTAGGCGCACTGACGGGGCAGTCGGGGTCTGACGGGTCGAGACATGGCCTGTTCATGTAAGCATGCCCCACCTAAGGAATCAAACAATGCAAATATCAGTATATGGAAGAAGAAAAAAAAAAGCACGCAGCTGTTGTTGGTATAGGTAAGCCTTTAATTCGGCAAATCTGTCAGTGTGCGTTTGCGTGCCCCACCTGGGCTTTGTCCAACATCTCCTTAAATCCCTCCAGTGACGTGAACTGACTCAGTTCCTCCATCAGCTTGACTGGATCGAGATTCATCCACTGGATATCTGGCATACCCCTGCAAAGCAAGGCAACACGGATGAGACAAGAACTCGTAGGAGAAAAGAGAAAACGTAAAAAAAAATAACCGCGGCTGCGCCGGCTTTGCATTCCTGCAAGAAAAATCTCTCAGTTGAATTCTCTCTCCTTTCGTCGGGCAGGGCCGCGCAGGAGGCTAGCTGCAGATACAGGATAAAATAGCGTTTATTATCCTGTTTCACGCTGCCACAATGCCCAGGGAAAAAGGCACGGTGGCTGCCTGCTCACTTCCATTCCTCAATGTCCTGCACTGAGTCATAACGATTACCTCTGCCTCCCAAAACATCTTGATAAGGAGGGAAGGAAGGGGAGAGGCCGGGCAGGATGGATGGGAGTGAAATAGGTGAGGGAGGAGAGGGGAAGCAAAGGGAGCTAAGTCTGAAGCCTCTCCTGCACCATCCCCTCAAGATGAATGCATTATTTGCTCTTCGTTAAGGTCTGTAAATCTACTCTCTGAAAGGTTTTACATGTCATGACCAATACGTTTGCATCAAATGTGGCTAGATCTCGTGCTTCAGCCTACCTCAGGCTGCATTTGCTAAAATAGAAGAAAGAGGAGGTAGAACGCAAGATCTTTGGAAAGATTTTGTGATTTGGTGCTAGAAAACACTTTGGATGCACATTTTCTGCAGCGAGACAAAGTAGGAAAGAAGAGAGACGGAATAAAAGAATCCCAAAGTATCTCAACTTGAGGCTCAATCTCCCTCCAACGGCTCATGAAGAGAGTTCCTCTCCTATTCCCACATACCAGGGTCCCTTTTGCTGCTGCTTGCAAAGACACACTCCTTTATCAGCTAGTTTTTGCTTGAGTGAACCGGGCCTGGGCCCTTTTGTTTTTTCATAGATTGCTGCTTTTTGTTCCCTCCAGAGTTTTTTTTTTCTCTCTCTCACTCTCACTCACTTCTCTTCCTCACTCTCCCCTCTTTCTCCCTCTCTATCTCAATCTTTTCTCTCTTTTTTTTTTTGCATTTAAAACCACAGCTGAAGCGAAGCGGAAGCTGACTTGGAGGACACAGGCCTCAGCGACCGCCGCGAGTTCCTTTCACCGCTCTGTTTTTTCTCCCCCCCTTTAAGAAACATTTAATAAATAACAACAGATGCTGAACACTTTGTGTAATTTACAGGAATTCTTGAGAGACGCGTGAATCATCAAAGACCCCCTTCTCCGCTCTCTGTCGCTCCGAGTTCACACGAGCCAACTGGGAGATGCCGAGGATGGGAAACTTGTGTTTGTTTCTGTGTGTGCTGGCTTGTCATGCAACATACTGCTGTCAGCCCCGCACAGAAATATAAACAAATAATTTGTTTGCAGAGAAACATCTGCTCCGATCTAAACTATCTTCTATAAACCGAGGGCTCGATTGAAATATCACTTCTGACGACACAAGAAAAAAAAAGCCCTCTTTCAGTGTCTCAATTTCTCAAGAGAACTTCCAGAAAAAAAAAAAAGACGGAGAAAAAAAAAAAAATCTGCAAACGCCCAAATACGCCGCGACTCCACTGTTACCCGTCTTGTAGCCTCTCTCTGTGTCTTTCTCGAGGGACTTGAGGCTTGAATACTGCCCATTTTATTTGTTGGACAACTTGGGAGCTGGGAGCCCGGGGCATTACCATGAGAATGCCGAGTGTTAGCCGTGAGCTGACAAAGCCGGCCCCCCTCCCTCCTCCGGGGCCCCTGCACTGATGGACACTCACTCGTAAACTGAAAGAATGCTTACCATTGTCTGACCCAAAGGGCTCCCCTGCCACCACCACCACCACCATCCCCGCCGCCGCCGCCGCCTCCCCGCCTCCCCGCCCTCCGTTCTACCAACCCACCACCCAGTTGCTGCTGCAGCCATCTCCTCTCTCTCTCTCTCTCTCTCTCTCTCTCTCTCTCTCTCTCCATCCCTCTGCATCTCTCCCCTCACTTTCTCTCTTTGAATTTCTCTGTTAGGACACCCCCACTACCTCCACCCCTCCTGTCCCTCTCTGGGCCCGAAAAGAACTCTATTACTGGCCGCTGTCAGTCACAGCGCCCACTGACAGACTACTGAAAGCCCAACTGTATGTCTCCATCGAGCTAAAATGTTACAGGACCCCACCAAAAGCCTGCTACTCTGATGGAAGCAATGACAGCGAAAAGGGTAGAGCCAAGATTTTCTATGAAATGTTTTAATATGCAAAAGGAAAAAAAATGGAAGTCAGGTCAAATATTCCAAGACTTACGGTAAATAGGCGGAGCCTCCTTGAAGTTTGGCCCCTTCCCAAAAACAATCCAGTGGGGTGATTATCATACAGGGGAATAGCTTGTCAATCATCTGGGATCAGGAAATAGAAAGGAAGCGGGATTAAACATCATAAATCAGGAGGAAACAGTAAGTAAAGAGTTTTTTTTTGGTGAACTTACCCTTTCAATCATGACATTTTCTATAATAGGGACTCCTGATTTATAGCATATTTTGTTAAGATCCCAAGATCTGCAAGAGAAAGAAAAACAATCGTGAGTGACTGATAATCACTTACAACAAGGAAGCGCTTTCGCGTCACATCGCCTGCAGTCCCACTTACTTTCCAAACAGCGACACCTGGACCTTGCTGGCGGACAGGGCGGCCTCCATGTGAACCAGCAAAGCCTCCTGGGTAAGAATATTGGTGCCCTCTTCTTTGGGGGTCTGGATGAGCATCTGTGAGGTAAATACTGACTCCTCTCCCTGCTTCTCCCTGGTGTAGTGAAGCTCCGTGCTGACCCGACTGCCAGCTGGAAATCAAAGAACATAACGGGTAAATAATTGGCTCGATGGATAGATGGACTTCGTATTATTCATGCATTAGCGCAGAATCTCTACAAAGACGCGCGCGCACGGATGCGGCTCCTATAACAAAGTGTGTTATATATGCGCATGCACTTGCGCGCAGGAACACACACATATATCGACCAACGCCCTTGGCCCTCGCCAGTGTTGGTTTTGAAGGCACTTCACACAAGCCAGCGTCTGGCCAAGAGAAATGAGTAATACAGCTTCTCATTGGCTCCCTCTGCGAAACAGATGTGCCCTGTTAGTTCGGAATAACCAGCCCTTCTGATGCCCCGCGAGAAAACCCCTCTGCCACTCTTCTGGAGGCAGCAGATATATTGACAAAAGGAAACATCACAAGTGAGAAGAGAAGAGAAGAGAAGAGAAGAGAAGAGAAGAGAAGAGAAGAGAAGAGAAGAGAAGAGAAGTCAAAGAACTTGGAGAATACAAGTAGATGAAGAGAGGTAAATAGACTCATAAAGAGCTAAATATGGATGTCAGTGGTGGTGATGATGAACCAAACAGAGATAGAAAGAGGATGAAGAAAGAAAGAAAGAAAAAAAAGAAACAACAGAGAGAGAGAAGCTATGTTGTGCTGTGCGGTAGACTCCAGCCCCCTAATTACAGGAGGTTGCCCTGAAAAGAGTTTGCCAGCCGGGGGGATCTGTGCCTGTGCCAAGTGGACATGAAACATGCCGCGCTGGATCACAGAGGGCCCGTCTGCCCCTCTCGCTGTCCCACTACATGACAACCCCGGAGAGAGAAAGAGCGAGGGAGGGGAAGAGGAGGGGGAGAGGTTTTTTGGAAAACAGGGGCTTCCTACCTCCTTCTTAATTCTAACTCTCGTCACTCTTTTACTCACTTGCCCTGCGCTCAATCCTGCCTGCATCTCTACCCTCTCATACTCTTTAATACTTTCTCTCTCTCTCTCTCTCTCTTTTCCCCCCACGCTCTCTGCACCTCCCCCAGCCCCCGAGCAGGCTCCCATAATTGATGGCGAGAAAAAGAAAAAACAAACTATTCAGCCTACGCCGCGAAAGAAAAGTGTGAGATCAGGTTCAAAAAAACTCCTTGGGCCTCGGAGACACGGTCCAGCTCGAGGGATATAAGGTCAGCTCGTTTATTTGCAATCATGGGTGTCTGACTCAGTGCATCTCGAAGAGAGGAGGAAAAAAAAAAAGGGTGGTGGGGGGACTTGTTGCACATCTGGTCCAACAAAATGTTTAAAGTCGGGAAGTTTTAATAAAGCTTTTATTCCGGGCGAACCACAACAATGACATGGAGGAGAATTTCCTTGGGAGCTAATTTTTTAAGCAGTTCTTGGAGTTCTTGCCGGTTCCTTGGAGTTTATTTGTCTTTTATTGTACCGTTTTTCACAGATCGCGCCTCGGTGTTAAAACCGTCACGGCTGCGTTTCCTTGGTGCACGCTGATTTCCAATCTAAAAAAAATAAATAAAAAAATAGTGGCTACTACAAAATGGAACCCTTTCCGTTCGCGGACCTCTTTGACATCTGTTAAACCTTTTTTGACATTTCGTATGTTAACCTCTGCAGTGTGGGGTTTTGATCCCAACAGGAACTGGGTGGCTCGGAGAGACTCTGGCTCTGTAATTACAGGCCTCCTGAAGTAAATTATAGCTATTTGTGTCTCGTTCCTCCCATCTGGACCACCCAGGCAGCCAGTCCTCTCTCTCTCTCCCTCTTTCTCGCCTTCTCTCCTCAACCCCTGGTCCGGCCCCAACCACCCAACTCTGAGCTTCTCGCAGCTACTCCGCTCTGCTTCTGCTGCGCTCACTTCACGGCTCGCTCCAGAAGGAACCTTTCTGTTCTTATCTGTCCCCCCCCCTCTCTCCTGGTTTCTCTCTCTTCTCCTTTTTCCTCCCTCTTTCTCCTTTTTCTTCTTCTTTCTCACTCTTTTTTCAATCCCCCCTACCCTCTCCCTGCACTCGGCCTGCGCTCCACACAGCCTTAAAGAGACAGTTCCCCGGATATTTTCCCACCCTGGGAAGAAAAAACTGCCTTTGAGCGTGGAAGTTTTGGGGGTGGGGGGGTTCATCACCCAAGGCCGCTGGGTAATTTTTTATTACAGGAGCGATCGTATAACGAAATGATGAAATAAAATGATAGATCAGAAACTCCCTCTGAATCACAGCCACAGCTCTTTTCGCCGGATCTATTTTTTTTTTTTTTTGCGAAACCCAACCACCATCTCGCAGTTTCGACTTTGTTGGGCGCAACATGTGATTTTATTTACTAGCTTAATCACTAAAAGCACTTTCACAACAGTTACGACATCGGGGGAGGTGAAAAGCTAATGAAAGATGTCATAACAAGCGCTGACATGGTTTAATGGCAGTGGGCGTACAAACACGGCGTTTGTACGAATGTGTGTGTACATGTGGCTCTGCGTGCGTGTGTGGGGGTGCGTACGCTGGTGTAAACACTGAGCCCTGTCCCCACCAACCTCAGTCATTTCCTCCCCACCTGACCCTTCCATCCACAAAAAGCCGAACACCCAGAATCCCCTAACCCGGTGAAATATGCGCGGCTTCTCACATCTGGCTTCTGGGACGGAGGCGAGGCCACATTTAAAGTGCTGTGTTTCAAATGTATTCCATTCTATTCTATTCTATTCTGTTCTATTCTATTCTATTCTATTCTATTCTATCTTTGTGGCTTACAGGCCTAGTCCCAGTTCCAGGCCATACCAGGTCAGACCAGGCCACCTTCAAAGTTCAGTGTGGTAGATTAGCTGGATTAGGGGGCCTCTGAAAGGCCCCACGCTGCTATGGAGGAAGAGCCAAGACGAAGAGGGTTGAAAGTGACATGTATGCTTTTACCTGCTACGTACACGGGAAGTCTCCTGGTTCACACAGCTTGACCGCATGCCGAGAAACCAACAGCCGATTTTCCAAGCAGAACCTCATTTCGAATTAAGGGCAAAGTCGTTCCAATCAGCGTAGAGTGGCAACAAGTATACATAAAAAAAGAAAAGGACAGAAAGCTACTCTTTGGCTGCCATCTTCTATTCATCATTCACTCTCACCCTCATCTTTTTGCACCGATAAAGGTCCTTTATTTCTTTAGATTTTCAGCTAAAGAGCCAAATGCGAAACTCATTCTCTTGGCCGCCTGGCACCCAGCATCACACACATACACACACACACACACACAAAAAAGCCTCTTGGTCCTTTTGTCACAAGTGGACCCACCAGAATCACGACTGTGCCCAACTTTGGGTCCTGAGCCCGGCCCGGCCCTGCCCTATGGCATTCCCTAGCCAGGGCACCGCCTAAAGCGGGCTGCCCCCCAGCAGATGGGCCATTCCTCCATACAATCCTTCAGTACAGCAGCTCCAGACTGAATGCACACCCTTTTGTCATTCAACCCTTCAATTTCTTTCAGATGTTTCCCAACAAACAGCGGAATAAAATAAAGAGTTTTTTTTTTTTTTTTTTTTTCACAACAAAAGCAAATGGACCAAAAACTTTCCCAGCCTGTAAAACAATGCAGGAGCTGGCGGTGGGAGGGTGAGGCTGGGGGCAAGAAAAGAGAAGCTGGCACTTTGGTATCTTACCTATAGAAATACAGTGTGTGCGCGTGTGTGAGTCTGTGCCTGTTTTTTGTCTTCACGCGCACGCTTGTATCTGTTCATTAATCGTCAGAGATAGTCGTGTTATTTTACAAGGAGAAAATCCCTAATTAACGTGCGAACATAAGAAAACAAAATGAAGCGTTTTAAAGCATTTGAAGAAGCGGCTGCTGTCACCGTGGAAAAAAAAAAAAGCACACAAAAAAACAACCACCCTGAGATCACACCTTCAAAAACAGTATAAAACAGTGAAAACAACATGAAAAATCAGTTTCACTTACATTCTATTCAGATGTGCCAGTGGTGTTAGCCACCACACATAAATTTCCGCCAGGGTTGGCATTTAGGCACTTTCTATTTCCATATGTATAGGCTTGCCTCTGCTAATTATGCTAATCATGGGCAGAGTTGGCCACTGTGAAAAATAGTCACATTAGACACTCCACTGACCGCTAATACTGCTTAATGTGTGGTTGAAACATACATTCATCCCCGCCTGAAAGGCAAAATTTTTCCACGTTGCTGGTCTCATTCAGACAAGAAATGAATTTATTGAGCCCGAGAACCATTTCTTTTTTCCCTCCCAAGTACCAAGAAAATGTTCAGTCCCTCTCCGTCCCCTCTCTCCCTTTACTTTTTTTTTTTTTAATACTTTCGTGGTGTAAAGAAGGAGGCAAATGGTGCAAACTCTGAGGTGACTGGTGCCGCTTTATTTGCACGCCGACCAAAGACAAAAGTTGCTGTTCAGCCGGGTAAGAAAGGGTGCCACGCTATATTGATTGAGTTTTCATTATCCTGTTTTCAGTCGCATTGCAGCCTTTCTCCCCCATATAGCATTCAGCGTTTGCAGAGACTGACGGTCCAGTGCCCTTTATTTTGGCACCAAAATAACAGCTTTTAAATGTGGATTGTAACACTGGGCATCTAGCCCAGATGATGCATAGTTGTG
Organism: Acanthopagrus latus; assembly: GCF_904848185.1. NCBI lineage: Eukaryota > Metazoa > Chordata > Actinopteri > Spariformes > Sparidae > Acanthopagrus > Acanthopagrus latus. The sequence continues at coordinate 20,306,667 of NC_051059.1, read as the reverse complement.
TTTTGAAAATGCTGCTTCAATCAGGTAGGGAGCAGTGTGTGCTATGGAAGCAAAAGCCATGTGTCTGTCATATGCACATGTATCCATAGCTGCTCAATCTGTGTTTATTTGTTGGGGGGTGGTCCCGGTCCTGTTAGAGAGTGTGTGTTGCTTGGGTTTGGGGGGCGGGAGGGAGACTTGGATTGAAGGATGGCGGGAAGAGGGGGGGGTGAAATAAACATTTAGAAGTGACCCAGGTTGACTCTGGTCTTGTTTGTTCTCTCTACCAGTGAGGTCCCGGGCCCTGAGCGCTGGGAGTTTATTTATCTAGCTGGGGCACCACCGCGCACTATTCACCTCCAATAATGCCTCATAGAGCTCCCTTTCTCTGTCTGAACTGGGGCGCTGTGTGCGCTCCGATGAATTATAGCATTTACCTGCTGTGCCGCTCTGAGGTTTGTTTAGAGAAACTCGCTCCAAACACTCGAATGCCCACGTGTGCGTTCGCTCATTTGCGCAAAAACGCAGACGTCTTTTAATCAGTCTGCTTCCTGTCCTCTTCGTATCTGCCAAAAAGGGCCCGTGTCTGGGCGCGCCACTAGCTGGCTAAGCTAAGCAGTCTCTATGCATTCATGCTACATATGTGAACTGCGTATGGTCTCTGCCTCCCCCTTTCCTATCCTCTTTCTACACGGCCTCTTTATGGGACATGTGGTGCGCCTGCTATCCGGATAGGCCCTGTCTCACTGCACTCATATTTGGACAGCTTGAGTCTGTGTACATGTCTGTCATGCCTCACCCAAACTCTGCCAAGAAGGATGAGTTTAGTTAATGTAAGAGTAAACACCACCACTCTTAACATGGAGGCCATTTCTTCCCCTCTTTCTCCCCAACCCCGAAACAACAAGCTTTTCAAGTGGAAAGAAGACGACTTAGAACAATTATTCTAAACACATTCTGAGCGAGAAACCACACCGACCTCTCACGGTCCTTTATGGCAGGGGAGAGACGTATACGAGACCGTCTCACACTTATCATGTTTGTTCAAGTGAGACAGGCAAAAACACAGGGCGCAAAAAAAAAAAAAAAGTGTCAGCGAGCCATAAACCTTCCGCTCTGTTCCTGCCCCCCCCCTCCAAAGTCTCCACTCATCCCTCTCTTCTTCCTGCACCCCTTTTTTTACGATCTCTCTCTTTTCTGTTTGTGGACAATACAGGCTGGGTCACACGTTGCTGGGCTCACACCGGCTCTCACACTCTCAAAGGTGGGCAGGCTGTGCAAGCGCAAAAGAAAAAAAATGATTCAAAAAGGAAAAAAAAACCAAAACGTGTGACTCTGACACTTTTAGACGATGCGCGCCACTGGAGATGTCCTCACGCGCACACATTTTCCAGAAAACAAGCTAATATTTGATACGACGAGGAAATTACAGCTTTCAAGAGGGAGACCTGGTAGTTTCGGGTGTTTTGATGGGTGATGTGCGTCTCAGGTTCTCTTGGTGACTGAGCAGTAAGCCACAAAATAGTCCTAAATCCCCTTCTCAGACTAAACACCCTGATACCAACACAGGTGTGAGCACTGAGATGAACCCTTCTACTGTCTTGCGGCGTGTCCTCCTCACACAGGCACAAGAATCTTGAAAAATAAAGCATCTTCACTTGGGAAACTACTTCACTGATCTCCCTCCTCTGTCTCCTCTCTCCAGACAGACTCCACTGTGGCTGTGCTCTGCTTCACAGTGTTTTGGTGCCGTAGGAGGGAGGAAGCAATTAAAAAAGCCCTGGTGGCCCTGACTTCACAGAGCAGGCAGACAGACAGGTAGAAATATAAACAGACGTACACAAAGCGCAGGGCAGGCAGACAGACGGGCACGCAGTCAGGAAACCCAGGCGGGGCGGACAGACGGCCACGGCGAGGGCTGCACGCACACACACACACACACACACCAAAGGTGGCAAAGATGACAAGCGCGTGTGTGTGTGTTTGTGGATGTGTGTGTGTGTGCGTGTTTGTGGATGTGTGGGATGTGGGGGGGGGGCTGCCTCCAGCGTGAATATATGATGGGAAGCATATGCCCCCTCAACACACGGCTCACACCCTGTTGGCGGTGTTAACACATACGGTGTCGATTCACAGCTAGTTTATTTCTGAGCAAATTAGGACGCGGGTGCGAGCGCTCTGTTTGCGCTGCAGTGTGGACAAGCTGTATAAGATGGATCGGAAAGTTTAAAAAAACTAGTCATTTGGGGAACTTTATATGAAATCAGATGTCTTTTTTTTTTTTTTTTTTTTTTTTCAGAGAGCATATCATTCCTCCCTCTCCTGGCTTGTGTACAATGGTGCATGTGTGTGTGTGCAACAGAGAGAGAGAGACAGAGGGAGAACTAACCTCTCCTTGTTACCGAACCACTTTACTCTCCATTGAGGCCCTAGCAGCTTTGTCAATGGGCTATTGGTGGAAACAAGGCAGGCAGAAACTTTAGAAACATGGCCACGGCCTCTTAAAGGCACAGCATTCCTTTTCAGCGGCCCCCTCCACATCCCCCCACCCATCCAACCTCGACTCTCTCAGTCCCGCAGCAAAACAACTGGCACACAAACATCTAAACATCTCCTTTAAGAGATGGATCTGCCAATTAGCTCAAGAGGTAATCCTGAAGCTTTACACTAACCAGAGTGAAAGAAAGAAAGAAAAAAAAAAAGAGGAGGCAGTGGAAACTCTTGCCTGCTTTTGTAGCCTTCTGCAACCACCAGCGACCAATTTACAGAGATCTTGTGTGTGTGCATGTGTGTGTGTGTGTGTGTGTGTGTGTGTGTGTGTTTTAATAATTGCACTTGATACAGGAGCTTACTTAAATTCCTGTGCAAGTGAAGCGCACAGCCGTCCCCAACGATGCTTCTCCTGACACCGGCGGCGTGTGATTCAGGGCCCTCCTGCGGGAACCGCATGTGTCCCCCCCCCCAACACACACCTCCGTCCTCTGGTGACATGGTGGGCTTAAAAAAACCCCATAGAGTCTGTTTATATTCACCAACTGCTGTAGCGCTTTTAGAGCGTGCAAAACAGGTGGGTAAACTTCAGCTGCATTCACTTATATTTTCTCTTCTTGTGAGGAGGCGAGGAGGGAGGGAGGGAGGGAGGAGGGAGAAGGGGGGGTTTAAGGGAGGTGGTGCCTGCTTGCCTGCCTGCCTGCTTGCCTCTTGTTGAATGGAATCCAAGAATAGTTAGGGACCACACAGGGAGCCGAGGGGGGGAGGGGTCAGAGCCCTCAAAGATGGCTAACCATTCACACAGTCCATCTGCTGCGGGGATCAGCCCCGGCACTGAAAGCCTGGGGGTTTAAAAGGAATTTGGCCGGTGTGAAAAACCAAATAAAGCTGCCTCTGCTCCCTGAAAAATGTACAGATAACCTAAAAATGTAAAAATGCACAGAACAAAAAACAAAGAAAAAAAAAGGAGAGGAAAACAAAAAAGGGGGGGGGGGGTCACAGTCACGCTTCTTTGGAACAAGCACGAAGATAGTGAGCGCCTGTCTGACAAGACGAGCTGAGAGATAGTGCTGTAATGCAGCAGTGCCAGATGTGTTTGGGTTCCTCTGGTAAACTGTAACTCATTAAGACGTGTACAGACCTGAGCGGGCGACACCGAAGCTCGCACAATGCATCGCAACAGGAAGTACACAGGAAACACTTTATCTGTGAGTATCTTTTTTATCCAAACATAAGAGAGAAATCAGCCCCAACAAGACTGTTTCCCCCCCGTGAGGATTTGAGCCGGACGAGCAGTCGGTCACTGAACACCTCGTGCCCTCCCGTGGCACTGAGTTGACACTAACATGGCCACCCTGCATCTTCCCACCAGCCACTGTCGCAACTGATGTGGGGGGCCAAATGTCAAAACGTACAAACCCCTGTCAGCTGATTATTTGAAGCAAAATCAGTGAATACGGTCCCTGAACATGGGGCCGAACACACAGATTGAACGCTCACCTGTGTGGTAAGCGGAGTGTGTGTGTGTTTGTGTGTGAAACAGCCCCAGAGTCTGGGCCTAAGCGCCGCTGCCTCTGAAGAGCTGGATAAGATATCTTGGACTCACCTTCCACCCAGAGCTTCTCGATGTCCGTTTCGATGGCCGCAACCCGGAGTCCCACAGACAGGGCCCCGAACACTAAGAGTCCGATAAAGAGGACCTTCCCACAGTGCCTCTGGATGTGGCAGCCCAGAGAGAACAGGAGGGCCTGGAACCTCGCCCGGATCCACAGAGGACATTTCTGACCTACCGCCTTACCCTGGATTTTTTTCGAAGCAGGAAGGGGAGGGCGAGAAAAAAAAAAAGAGGACAGAATTGTTATTACTACATCACCACAGGTAGGGCTTCATGCCCCTGCGTTCTCTGTCTGTGAAGGCGCCGGACGACACATGCATCTGCTGGATTCAAAGAAAAGGTGCTAACTCGGCGACTGCTGATATGAAATCCTACCCAGAGCGTGCTGACGAGATTCCTGCTAAAACATCTAAGTTCTCCCACACTCGACATGATTTAGTTGGCAACAGTTGTGGCAATGATTTCTACTGATGTTAAGCTTTTGGCTGAAGAAGGAGCTTTCAAGTAGTTTGAGAAACAAGAGTTTAAAACTGTTAATCCATCACAGTAAGAGTGAAAATTCAGATTTAAGCTGCAGATCATGATAGTTGAATCTGGTCTCCGGAGCACCTTTATCACCGTATCTCTTTCTATTAAACACAAGTTAACTGTTTTTTTGTTTTTTTTTTGCAACCATCTGTGGAAGAGCGAGGCTTCTTCATCACTCTGTAATAACGGAAACTAACATGCACTAACAGAATGAGTCAGTAGCTGTCCACAATATGCAGATCTCATCCCCAAATGTCAGAATCTCAGACGTCACACTGCTGCACAAGACATTTGCACTGGTGTTGTGGTTTCTCTCAGCAGTGCTGAAACACGTCCAAGCATCCGGGCGGTCCAAAGATGCTTTGTCAGATCAAACTCAATCAGTGAATTCCTTTACAGGACCCACCACATTTCCAAACAGACCCCGGGCCAGTGCGCTCTCTCTCTCTCTCTCTCTCTCTCTCTCTCTCTCCGCTGCCTGCACAAAGCCAAAAAAACACGCACAGCACAACACAACACAAGCTGAGGATATGGGAACAAACCCTCCACACACACACACACACACACACACACACACACACACACGCACGCACACACGCTCCTAGCTCGCTGGCTTTAACAACAACAACACACACACTCACACAAGAAGGGGAAAAAAAATGAATGAAGAGTGCGGTGTGGTGTCCATTCAAACAAACAGCGAAGTTTACATGCTGCCAAAATATGAAATCGCGTGAAAGCTCCAGACTTCTGTCATGTAAACATGAAGTGTAAGGCTTCTGTCCTAACTGCTCGCCTCATGACATTAACTACATTATTTCTCTTGTCATGAAACGCTCCCGATTTCGCTTCCTGCTCCCATCAGGGAGCTCTGGAGGTCCCCGGACCCCAGTCAGGGGAGCCGCCGCCGCTCCAGCCTTCCAGTCCCACATGCGCCCCGCAACCCCACGATCAGACCACCGCTAAACACACAAGACGACTCTCTTTTTTAAAAAAAATTGCTTCATTCACTTTGAATGGAAGCTGCCCCCCTTCTCACAGCAGAAATCCACACTAAACGTCGGTAGCAGTGTATCACCTTTGAGATCTGTTTAAGTGCGAAAGCAGCGTGGCAGTAGCTGGGTCTCCGGAGTAGGTCTGGGTTCGCAGGCGGCTGGGAGCGCGTATAACTCGGGGGTAAATCTCCATAGACGCCGGCCCCTGGGACCCCGCGATCCGAGGCCATAGTCCGAAGAGGGGGAACGGGGCGAAGCGGCAGAGAAATCGGTGCGAGTTCAGAAAAAGCGACGATAATCCAACATAGAAGAGGAGCGCATCCAGCAGCGCCGGCGACAAGTCAGATGGAGGTTTTCTAGTCTTCCCTGGAGCCAAACAAGTCTCGAAACTCCATCCCAACATTATGCGCCGAAATCCTTATAGATCCGTCAGTCTTCATTCGTCCCGATAGTTCATGAAACGACGTCGTAGTAGTTGTAGTAGTAGTAGTAGTAGTAGTAGTAGTAGTAGTAGTGGGAGCCTATGTCTGAGCCGTCCGTGTCAAGTCTAACTCCGATCCCGTAGCGGTAACATTTGGAGAAGTTCGCCTCTCGGCAAATCCTGAAAAGGGAGGTTTGATGGAAAAGTGCTCCGGCTCCCATTGGCCAAGGAAGAGGCAAATTACTTTGCAAACATCGCCTATTATTAGCTGCTAAGCAACAGCTCACCAAAGTGGAGAGAGAGGGGGACCACCCAGGCTGCTGCTGCCTGGGCTGGAGGGGAGGGGAGGAGGAGGAGGAGGAGGAGGGAGGGAAGGAGGGAGGGAGGGAGGGAGGAGGAGGAGGGAGAGAGGAACTCTTTCAATAAACTCTGCACAGCCGCGCACACGCACCGTGCGCGCACGCTCACGCACACAGCTTGCTGCCTTTGCCCGCCTCACTTGCTCTCTGAACATTATTCCCAGAGGCCTGGCCCCTCCAGTTTGTAAGGAGCAATCGCACATGCCATCTATTGATATCACAGCGGCAGGCACGCACACAATTTTCAGCTTTTTTTTCTTTTTTTTTTTCTGTTTCATCAGTGACAGAAAAAAAAAGTTTTTTATTTTAAAGACAGAATGCACACATGTGATTCTTCTTTTTCTTCTTTCTCCCCCACCTCTCTCTTTTCTTTCAACACTTTTCATATCACTTGAGGGCATCTCATGTTCGAGGTTTTTTTTTTTTTTTTTTCTCTTTCTCTCTCGGAGCCTCACATTTGTTACAGAACGCCCCTAAAAAAGACCTCTGGAGTCGGTGCTTGTGAGTGCAGTTAGGCAGCTGTGGGGAGACTTTAGCACCAACAGCTGTAACCTCAACTCCTGTGGCCTTCTATAAGTAGGTTGATGGGCCTTCTTACACCCCAGAAAATATGACCTCTCATCCTTGTAAAGCTTCCCACCCCCCGGAAAAAAAGATTGTAGGAATTATTCCTTTTTTCTCATCCGCGCCTCAGAGCCGCACACCGGTTCAGCGTGACACTCTTATCTCTCTCCTCGTGGAGACTCATTCTGGAAAGTTTCCATGTCTTGCCATGCATGATTTCATGAGTTCAGAAAGGAAGAGTGGAAGACAGAAAGAAAGAAAGAAGTTAGGGGTGTCTTGGTGCCCCCATTGGCCCCACTCATGACAGCATGGGGGGTGAAGAACAAACACCTCATCACTTTGCTAAACACCTACCTGTGCTGCAGCGCAGGACATTTGTCAGGTTGCTGGTGCTAATTTGAGGCCCTGTGGAGCGACTGTAAAACAATTTGAAGCCCGGGGTAAAGCAATTTGAATATAGGTGTCGGTGCTATAAGCTCAATCTGTTTGTGACAGCAGGTTCAATGGACATCACAGCGCGCTGTTATCACTGTTTACATGGCACGGAGACAAAAGATGTGTGGGTATGTTACTGTCAGAGGAGGAGAGGGGAGGTATCTATGTGGTGATAAGTGTGTCGTTATAAGATTTTTCTTGATTTACTGTCACAAAGGGGGAAAAAACAGTTGTGTGAGTTACAGTAACTATCAGAGTGATAGTAAGAAGGAAGATGGCTGAAATGCACAGTTCATTTTTTTGCCCTTAGTTTCTGAAATGTATCTGAAATAGTTTTGGTAAGTAGATCTATAATAGCTTTTGTACCAACTATTTCTCCAGCTCATCATCTGTTCAATAAAATGTCTTTTAAAAAAAGCAGAAAAAGTTCCCAGAGTTCAATGTGTCTCCTTCAGATCTCCTGTTTTGCAGATGAAAATCCAAGAATATTCCAAATGTTAGTGTGTATTTTGTCTCACATAATCACTATATGCACTTATGTAAGAAGCTTTATGATGACGTGGTTTAGTACATTTACACTTTACATGACACGTCATTAGTCAGTATCAGAATCTAATGATACACGTATATCACGGCTCATTCTATACCTACAATAAATCTTTATAGATTATTCTATTTAGAGGAATGGTTCACCCGGAATTGAAAATTCAGTTATCATCTACTCACTCCTGTTTGGTGTGTTTAAAATCACTTTGGGATCTCCGGGCCTCTGACAAGTTTTTTTTTTTTTTTTTACGTTTTAAAACAGGTCCCTGTCTACTTCACTTGTTTAGGAGAATGCTGCTGCAACGCTGGTTTGCTGTGAAGCTCCAGAAATGTTTTATGGACCTCAAATCTTCACCAGACTTTCCTTTGACACGACGGTGAGGCGATGATGACTGAAGTTCCATTTTTGGGCAGACTTTTCCTTTAAGTGTGATTTCTGAATACTTCTTCCCACCACAGAGGATCAACACAATATAAAAACTGAGAGCTCTAAATTGTTCAGTTTGTGTTTGCTTCAAAAGTAAGACTTATATTTGTACTGAAATCAAGGTCAAGAGTAAAAGACTTCAAGTCACCACTTACTGCAAGTTAATCCAACCTTTTGGACAAGTTAGGCTTATAAGCTGAATTAAAAGGCTCCATTGATGTCAAGAATTTGTGTAACTTTCTTTCACCATGATGCTTGTTGAACGTTTTATTTCATATCTTCATCTCCTTCGGTGTTCCTTCGCTGAATGAATAATTCTGTTTTTTTGGTTACAGGATTCAGTTAAAGACGCGGTTTTGGGAAGAGATAGAGGAAGAGCGTGTCCTCATATCTCTTGTTGCATCTTGACAAAACAGGATGCGTCCACTCTTTTGACCTGAAATGTATGATCACACATCCCGTCGTTAACTTCTCATTTACCTCTGCAGAAGTCAAATGACACACCGACACGTACACTTATCATCCATCTTTTCAAACCAGAGATGACTGCACGTTCTTATAACCCGCTCATGATTCTACAGTGCCACTGTCCGGTCTGTTTTTTCTGCTTTGCTGGAACTGGGTATGGTCTGCCTGGACTGGGTTGGGTCGGGCTGAGTGGTAGAGGGAAACAGGCAGCTGGAAATGGGAGCTAATGTGGAATGTGAAGAATTGGGTTGTGTGGTAGGGGGCCCCTTCAAGCCTAACAAACTCAGGGAGGTCCGAGGCCTGGTCTGGAGGCCTTGGATAAATAAACCATCCGAGATGACCATGCGCTGTGCAGATATCTGCCATCACACTGCCCCAGCCTCCAAACACAAACCGCCCAGGCACTGTCTCCCGCTCTCCCATGTCCTGTGTCCCACATGTCCCCCCTCCCTCCATCCCTCCATCCCTCCCTTTATCCATCCATCTATCCCGACCTCACTTTATCTCCCCTACTCGTCCTTTAATTTCGCATTTTCTTCTCAACACCTTCGCCTTTCCCCTCTGTTTCATCTGCTTCTCCACTCCAGCTCTTCCTCCTCCCTCCCTCCCTTCCTCCATCCCCCCCTCCGTCCTATCTCCATTCCTCCTTTTCATGTCTCCCCAGTGACTCCATCCATCCATCCGTTCATCCGTGCATGCATGGCTGGCCGTCCGTCCGGGAGTTCTGTCTGCGCTATAGGCAGAGCTACGGAACCGCTCTGGCACTCAGCCGTCGCACAACAGCCGAGACGCCCAGGGTTCAGGCCCGCAAAGTTTATTTATCGAGGAGAGAGGCTGTGAGACTGCTCACGACGGCATTTTCTTCCTCTGCTCTCACAAAGGATAAGTGAAAGTGGATGAGTGAATAGAGCACAAAGATACAGTATATGAACAACGTTTATTTTGTTAAAACTATAAATAATATTGGCTCTTTAGTAGTCGTTATAAAGAACTTATTGATGCCTTGAACATGCATGACTGCTTTCTAAAACTACAAGGCCATTTACTTTCACTTTTCACATTTATTTAAGTTAAACTCAATAACCCTCTAATTACTGCTTCCTGGTTGTATGGAAGGAAGCATGACACATGACCAACTTAATATATAGTAATAGTCTGACACGTTGACGGTTATTAGCAAGACCTCACTTTAGAATGGGCAACATATTCGGAGGTGGAAAGTCAAGTTATTTATAATGAACTAAAACACATAAATAAACACTTGACAGTTTGTGTTTTGTTACGTAAGAGCAGCGTGAAGTGTTACAATTATGCCTATTCTTGTGCTACCAGCGCTCTATATGACCCACCCTGCACAGAGCACATCTCAATTCCGACCCAATCACCGAAAACGTTAAAAAGGAATAATGTTGGCGGTGTGTGTTTCGGAAAAACACAAACATGTTGCAACTTTATATTCCTTTAGGTTCAATTTTCATACAAACGTTGTGACAACTAGTGCTCATGTTCTGGTTAGGTCGAGGCACAAAAAACAACTGGTTACGGTTCGGAAAAGACCCTGTTTTGGCTTAAGATATGAGATCCCAAGGTCTCATCAAATACACCCAGTTCAGTCACCAAAAACACAGGTGGAAATTGTCTTGAGGTCTCCTTAACGGTGTCGCGTTTACAAATGTCGGGAGTCTCAAACTGCGTCCACTGTCTCGGAAACCGTCTCGCATGGAACTATACCACCATCCCCTCCACCTCCCGGTATGACAGGGCATAAAAGTGAACATGATATGATGTATTTTGACGAAATGTCGATACGGCACGTAGCCTATGACACATACAAATGTGACTGTCTCTTTGGTTTGCAGGAAGCATTAGCTGACAACATTTTATCCTGGCATCTGGGCTCCTGTACTCATGTACAGCTACATCGTCACTCATCAAGGAAAAGTACTCATGAGGTTACAGAGCAAAAACAAATGAATCTTAACTTGCAGCCTGTGGTCATACCGAATAAGACATTAATAGGCGCTTTATAATGACTAATAAAGAGCCAGCGTGCTTCGAACATGCATGCGAATGATGAGCAACTAGCTCTACTGGTAGTTTTACTGGAACAACTGTCATTATGAGATATGTAATTCCAATCAACAGCACTGTGTATCTGGGGAACATTAAGGAGGTTACACGAGGAACAAAAGCTCGAGCCCGTTGGAGGCAAAATGAAGAATTTTGTGCGAAGAGGATCCTCCCGGGAGAGTAAGAGTAACAGCATGATACTGTTAAGAACATTAACTCACTGAAGGATGAACCGTTCTTTCGAAAGCCACAAGAAATATGTTTGACAGGAAATTAGGGGAAAGCGATCAATTACATGAAACAAGATGCCAAATGAGTAACGAAGCTGGTTTGATACAGAACAACTGGAAGCAAGTGAGCAAGCAAGGTAGTCTGTAAAAGGAAAAATCAAACTTTTACTAGTGGGACCAAGATCACATCGTCAGGTATATTCTGAGGAGGATTTCTTCACTTGCTCATGATTGTTTCGATGTATTGTCGCATCTAATCGAAGCTGTGCCTCCATCGACAAGACAGGAGGGATGATGTGTTTAGAGCACAAAGCTTTAACGCTCTTACATTCAGGATAAAAGCTTCATCCCATCTCCCTCCGTTCCCAAAAATCTGGAGAAAAAGTTGTAGATAAATGATTTTCGATGCAAGTCTGGAATTAAGATAAAGACCATCTTCAAACTATACAGTCGCTGTGCAGTCTGAAGGCGACTGAGGTGGTAGAATGATCATTTCTTTTCACCCTCTCATTACACCCCGGGTATACTTATCTATGTGTGAGGGCAAATTACTATGAATCCATTATGCAAAACCACTTTAAAGAGTCAAACATCACATAGACTGAGCTCTTAAAAAAGACTGAGATGTAACAAAAAAAAAATAAAAAATCCCCTGTAAAAACACACACAAAAAGGGAACAAATCACAAACACATTTTGGGTAAAGTCTTATCCAAATCAACAAATCATTTTCACGATAACCGAGCAGAACATTTGGCTATGATCCGGCTGACTACACAGATAAAGCTGTTTGAAAATGGGAGAAAATATGCACCAAATGAACCAAAAAACCTTTTTGCACTTTTTTTTTTTTTTTTTTCAGCCATAAAACATTTTTTCATACTGGATGTCTGATTTTAAAGTTCACAGAGTCATCTTACATAGAGTTGGGAAAACCCATAAGATGTTTTTCAACTTTACAAGTCTATAATTACATTATGTTTCTCAGACATCAGTGAAAAAGGCAGAGAAAAAAAAAGTTGCCTGGTAGCAGAGAGACACTTTGTGCATTGAGCACCTCTGTCAGTCTCCGAGTCGGAGCTGCCACCCACAGTCTCGCACAAGATTAATTATGATAATGCATTTCTTTAGCCCTTTGTCATCGTAATGAATGGTTGCCTTTCTGGGGTAAAAACACACAAAACACGGAGAGAGACAGAGAAACACACTTTTCTTTAAGTCTTTGTTTGTGTGGTTGTAACAGAGGTATTGTCAGACGCTGCTAGCAGGTGGTAACGCAAACTCAGACCTGTAGCTTTAAAAGAAAACCTCGCCTATATGTGCTTGTGTGTGTGTGTGAGAGAGAATCTATATGAGCAAACATTGCTTCAGTGGTATAATCTCTGGCACTATTGTGATCTGTTACAAACGATGAAGCTCCAGTGCAAACAGAACCTGCAGCTGTCCTCAGTGATATTTGTCTGATTTATAGTCTTGTTACAAAATCCCAGAGAAAGTGATATTTCAAAGGGTTTTTGGGACATTTTTTAACTTAATTCAAGCAAATCTAACGCCTCGTAACAAACATAATTAACAAATGGTAAATTTATAGTTAACTGAACTTTACTTAATAGTTATTTTGCTTTTAACAAACAATTAAGCACTTTATAAACCAGTTCTTAAGCAATATTTTATTGTAAAGTTGATGTTTCTAACACTCTGTAGGGGCTAGATACTGTGTTGTCCATCTATCAACACTATTTGGGAAAATCTTTTATAAAGCACTTAATTGTTTGTCAAATGGTGGAATAACCATCAAGTTAAGTTTAATCGACCACACATGTACCATTTATCAACAATGCTTATTATGAAGTGTCATCCGTAAGTCTTATTTTAATCTTATTTTTAACAAACATTTTATTTTCAGTGACACAAATGAGTAAAAAAAGAAATATGCTTATTTTCTACTTTCCAACATAAGTTCTTTAAAAAAAAAAAAAAAAAAAAAAAAAAAAAAAAAAAAAATATATATATATATATATATATATATATATATATATATATATATATATATATATATATATATATATATTTTTTTTTTTTAAAGAACTTATGTTGGAAAGTAGAAAATAAGCATATTTCTTTTTTTACTCATACAGAAATGGGTGGAAACCATTTTCAAAGGGGCACTTTGCAGTTTTATGTAGCCAAATTCTAATATTCACAATATTAAAGATGTAATACTTTGAACTTAGAACTATTTATTTTCCCATAACTGAATAAACAAGCTGTTCTCAGAGGAAAATAAGGTCTGATAGAAGGTGGCGGGGTCCACCAAAAATAAACAAAGTAAATCAGTATGAAACTGTGTTGTCCCTCGAGGTCCGTTTGTTTATTCAGCTCGTCCAGTCAATGAAGAGAGTTTGTTTGTTTAGTTTGTTTTGGCGTAAAAAGAAAATCAGTCAATGAAGATCTTTTCTCAGATGCTCTTCCCCAAAACTACATAGTGCACCTTTAATGTCTTCTGCATTCACAACGCTAACCCTCTTACAATCAAATGCTATTAAAGCTCATTAGTTCAGCTCAGAGCAGCGTTGGACGACATTAGCTGTTTTCCATTATGCACACGGAAATAAAGATTAAAAAAACTGAATATGACTCCAAAAATATATTAACCAAAAGTTGCCGGCTGAAGCTTTACCTCATGTTACCTGCCCTTCTCACATATCATCTTAACAGCTCATGTTTTAGTTGTCGTGGATATGTGGACAAACAACAGCTAATAGAAATAAAAACATATCTTTCAAAAATGTCATTAAATGTGGCGTAAAACTGAAAAGAACAAAGTGATTATAAGTGTGTGTGATCGCAGTGCGAGACAAGTAAACATAATTGTACCAGAAAACAAAGTTTATTTTAATGATTTGGAATGGCCAATGTGTTTGCAGTTACAGCTGTCGATGTTATAAACACTCGGCCTAATAAGATTAGAGAGAAGAGGTCACCCGAGGGTGTAAAGCGGGTCACTCGCTCGCTTCTTCCTGTGATTTTATAGTGAAAGCAATTTAAAGACGTGATCCCAATCAGCCACCCAGTCAATGTTTAGTTAATTAGCTGGGGGCCTCCATGGTGACAGACAGGGATATCTGGCTCAGTGTGTGTGTGTGTGTGTGTGTGTGTGTGTGTGTAAGGCATGTCACTGCGGTTGTTATCCCACACACACTCTTTGTTGGCCGAGCAACATAAGCAACTGTTGTATCTCTAAAGCTGGTTCAAAAAAAGGAGTATTTGTGTGTGTATGTATTCATATGTTTAAGTTAGAGATGGGGTGGTGTTTGGTGTGTGTTTTTGGGAGGAGGAGGAGGGTGGAGGTGGTGGTGGTGGTGGGGGGGGGGTGGCATCTTGAAAGGTAGTGTGTGTGTGTGTGTGTGTGTGTGTGTGTGTGTGTGTAAAAAAAAAAGAGGGAGGGAGGAAATTCATTTGTGGCCGGAGAACACAGAAGACAAATTGAGGAAGTGTTGTGCTAATGTGTAGGGGTCAGCAGCAAACACACACAGGTTTCTGACTGACTGCCACTTGGGTGGCCTGCCCTGCTCTCTCTCTCTCATGCTCTCTCTCTTCTGCTCACCCACGATCAGCCCTCAAGCCATGAAGCCACCCAGCTACTCAGCCAACCCCCCCTCCAACCCACCACCACCACCACCCCCCAAAACCATGAGCTCAGACTCCACCCCACCTCTCTGTGCATCTGTGTATGTCCATGTATCGCACACTTGTCTCCACCATCCATCTCAACCCATCTGTCTTGGACTAAAAGGCCGGTTATTTAATATTTCCCCCCCTGAAGGCTCAGCGAGAGCTAAAGTGAGACATCACGTAGCCATGTGTGAGGGCGCTCAACATGTTTAAGCCCTTTAAATGTTCTTTTCTAGTTTTGTTCCATAGCTGTAATATTGTTAAAACCACTGTAAAAAAGTAGCCAAAAGTCAAACATGAGTAAAAGTAACAGTATTTTGTTAAAAATGATAATAATCGTCCACCACCTGCCAGGAACTGTTTATATTGATTGAGCAGACCTGTATGTGTAACATATTAGCTGATATGTGTTGCCGATTTGTAGATTTGTATTTCCGTGGTGTAATCTCGGAGTCGAGGGTCATCCTCAGTGATCTCTCAGAGAATCTTAACTAAAGGCTGAAATTAAAAAATGTCACCCATACAAAAGGTCTTCAAGTATCTGAAATCAGAAGTACATATTTATCAAAAGTCAATTTCTGTCAATAAATGCACATAAATCTCATTAATTAAAGTAAATTATACTTATATGTATATACTTAACTAGGCACACACTGATGGTCACATTCCATAACAATTATCTGAATAAGTGTTTCGTCTTTTAATCAGATTAGAGATTAAATGTTTCTTTTACTATAATGTAGCATGCAAGCTGCAAAGTAACTAGCAACTGAAGTTGTCAAGTAAATGCTGAGGAGTAAAAAGTATAAAGTGGCAGAAAAAAGTGGCAGCAAATGTATATATACTCAGTTATATCAGGGTTGGGAGGGTTACATTAAAAATGTATTCTGATACAGCCACTAATGACCTGTCTAACAATGTAACCAGTAATGTAATCAAAATATCACAGAGTTAAAGTAATGCAATTAATTACTGTCTATTACTTCTGGATTACCACATTACCAAACATATCAAATAAAGACAAGTGAAAACGCGTATCCATAAAATGACTTTTATTCAGTCTTACTGACGAGTGTGTAGAGTACACACTTGTGTTTCAGGGTTTCACCCGAGACCTGAGTGATGCTGTGTGACACTTGTGAAGTGTGTGTACATCAAACTGCCCACAGACTGGCAATCTAACATACACACTGTATATTCTGTATACGACTGATTGACAAACCATCCATTGAAGCTGTAAGGTGTTTTCAAACCCAAAGTCTTACGCATCATTTTATACACAGCCAAGGAAAATTCCAACAAGACATATTTGGTATGTTTGGAACCTCTGAAGCGTCCATTAAAACCTTAAACTAACTTCTGTTGGTTATGGTGGCATTTGTGATGACTGACCCACCGCTGCGCCGCCACTAAATGGGTTTAATGTTTGTTGTATTCGACTGGAACAAGGAAAAGAAACACCAGCCAGACTATTTGGTTGAGCATTTTCTTCTTCCTAAACTTCATTGTTTAGTTGTTTCTGAGCCCACGTCTCACTTCATAAATCAAACTGGAGGAGGGTCAAACACTCTCCGACTTTATCTCGCTCTGTCTAGATAACCCACAGACTTTACTTTGGACAGTTTGTATTTGCAACTTCTTCCTCAGAAGAATGTAGCTCCAAGAAAAGCTATCGCCAGTTGCACAGTTGGATCTTTGGGTTATTTAGAGCAACTGGAACACCATCTCTTGAAAAATGCGTATTCTTTAATGGGATTCTTGCAATGCTTTGTCCATCACACACCAAATTCAATTTGCCTCCATTATATTCAAGTGCTGGAGGTGAATATGAAAGAAAAACAAAAAAATCCCATGGCCCATAAAACAAAACTCTTCATGGCAAGACACCACTTGTTATAAGTGGGATAACGTTTTTTGTGATTTGGGAAAACAGATCCTCTAACCAGCTGTATTTGATTTAGCGAACTGTGTTTTGGAGATACATGTGAGACACAAAAGTCAAGATAACATGTCCAAAAGGGTCATATAATGCATTTATCTTGACTAAAAGCTTAAAATGATGACAACCGTTTGAATTTTTCCCAGCCCGCTTTGGTTCCCTTCCCGGAATCTGAAAAAAAAATAATAAAAAAAAATAAGAACTTCGATGTGAACAAGCCTTTTTAATCTCAGGACTTCTGCCGACTTATACGACATCAATGTTCTAAAAAAGTGATCTCTTCATCATCTGCAGAGAAAAAAAAAACAAAAAAAATGACACAATTCATAGGAACATGCACTGCAGATGAGACGAAGGCTCCTGGGTTCATAAAAGAATCCATTTCTACTCTCTGGAGATGTTGCAGGGGCATCTTCGTTTACTCCCATGCAAGATTTCACCCTTGGTAAACCAAATGATAGCAAACGTGCTGCCAGTTAAAACGGATAACTGATGATAATCTGTGCATGAGAATGTTTTATTTAACAGATGACTTCTCGTCTCTCTGGTGTTCGATTGGATTTGTTTGGGACGCATAATTAGATGAAAATCTTCTGAGGAGATGTCAAAGAATTTCCACACAGAGCCACAGGACAGACAGCCTGATATATGATCCGTGGCCCCCGACATCTGAACTCCAGATCTGCAAAGCAAACACGCACATTCGTGTACGCATGTGTGCACACGAGAGCACGCACGCACACACCCCCTCACTCAAAAAGGGGGGGGGGGGGGGGGGGTGAGGCAGCGTCAGTTAGTTTGTGCGATGGAGGATTTAACAATGGTCACACACAGGTAAGTCTGCACATGTGTGAGCAGCAAACACGTGTGTGTGTGTGTGTGTGCTTGGAAGACGGGGCTCAGCTATGGTGGCGTTTGTATTGAGGGGACTCTGGGGTCACTGTGTAAATACACAAACCTCTACCCAAACACACCCGGCTGCCAGATCTCATCATGCGGTTGAAGAGAGAGGTCAGAGTGTGAGACCGCTAAAAAGGTTAACACAGCCAGGACAAAGAGCGCCAGACTTTACTGTGGTTTTCCTGATCTTTTTTTTTTTTTTTTTTTAGCTAAAAACTCAGGTGACAAATGTCTTTCACCCTCCCATCTTCACACTCTTAGTGTCTGAGGAAAGTGGCAAAGGCAGGATGGAGAATTACACAAAAAAGACGAGATTAAAGTTTGTAATTCAGAGAGGAGTAAAAACATCAAATGTAGTTCACGTACGGGAAATCACAGGTAAGTGGGAGAATAGAAAAACAACCACAGGAAGTCTTAACAATCATGATTTTCAGAAAACAATCTGTAAAACCAAAGAATTGCAACAGGAGGATGAGCGCAGGTAAGAGACAAAGGCCATGGAAAAGTACTGAACTATGGAGTATTCCCGTCTGCGAGCTGAAGCCACATCTACAGTAAACAGACTGGGAGGACAGTCCTGTGGCGGGGCCCGAGTGGCCATATAAAGAACCACTTTGTTTCTGTAGCAGTTCATCTTTTCAGCCCAGGACCCACATTTATGGAATGTATTCTTGCAAAAAAGGAAACCAATCAAATTAAAGTGCCACTCCGTGTTTCGCATTCCGTCGCGCAGTTTAAAGCCGAAACCCGTTATGACTTCTGAAGGCCGCCTTGTGTTGTGGGCTCGCACCTGATCCAGTCCACAGCGCCAACAATGGAGTCAGATGAAGTGTCGACTCCAAAGTTGATGGCTTTTCATACTTTGCTTACACAGCTGGACTTACAGACTATCAGCTATATCTCAATACATACCACGAGCTAATCACCACTGTATGTTTAAACTGTTCTGTAAACAATAAATAATGTAAATAAATGTAGGTCACAGCTAATTAAACTTCATGACGAGGGGGAAAAAAAACCATCTTCGTTATGATTTTTTTTCTTTTGTTTTTCAAGATCTCTGAATGTGGTGAACTGTCCCACCAACACACAATCTAAATTTTTCCAGCTGCGAACGGCATTTTCCATTGTGCTTTGCATTGTGGGAAAACAGCATACATCAACAACCGCTTAGGAGAGGAGTCGAGTTGCCCTCATTTTGCTCCTTTTCCATGTGTAAATACTAAAGTTAAAACCTGCTTAGACATGTGAAATTGGTGAAATTGAAACCTGAGATATCCTGATTTTTATTGGTGGAAAGTAACAATGTACATTTAGTCACTACTGTTCTTAGATACAGTTTTAAAGTACTTGTACTTCACTTGAGTACTTCCATTTTCTGCTACTCTCTGCTTTGACTCCACTAGAATTCAGAGGCAAATATTGTACCATGTTTAATGTTTTAAGACTAACTGTGATTTTATTTTCTGTGTTAAATCAGACCATGACCTTTCTATCCATGGAGTGCTATATCTAAACATGACCCCAATAAATAAATAAATAAATAAATAAAAACTGATACCATGTTGCAAGATTGCAAATTTTGGCTGACAGCGATGATGAAATATGATGTCAGGGTCGGTATCAACACTTGGTAATTCTTTATAACAACCTTCATTAATAAATAGTATATTTACAGTCCATCTATAGTTAAAAGTTATTTAATCAACAAGAAATGAAATGCTTTATCAACAATTTATTAAGCAATTGTAAAGATTTATGAACACCAGCTGCAACTTACCAAAAAATGTTGATATAGATGAACTACACTATTTATTAATCATTTACAAAGCTGGTTAAAAATCCGTTGCAACTTTAATGAATGGTTTACAAAGTATTTCATTGTTTGTGACAGTGACATAAATATCAACAAACATTTAATTGACTATACTTTTATGCACTGACAGCAGTTTTCTGATAAGCTTCATATGAAATGTATCCTGGTGGCATGATATTTCCTCCAAAACGTATCTGCTGTTGCAAAGTTGTTGTATAAAAATATTCTTTCTATGAGGCCAGATTGAAAAAATTCTGCCGGTTATGCAGCTACCCAATAAAACCCCGATGACATCAGACTTGACTTATAATCTCAGACTTCAGAAAAGCTGCTCTGGAGCCACAGACGACATAACGCAACTGTTTCACACGCCGAGCACCGCACAAGTAAACCGATCGTGATTTGACAAATCGAGACAACGGCCCACAAAAGAATACAAACTGTGAGTGCATCCCAACTTTCTAAACATTTTTGTAAATAAGAAAACTCCACTTGAAAGTCTTTTTTCTGCAAAGTTTGGGAAGTTACAAAATTCTGCTGTCTAGTGTAGATGGAAGCCACATTAGTTATCATCAGTTTCTTAAGGACCATCTAACTGACTAATAATCCCATGGAGAAAGACAGCAGAGATGGAGGACAAAATGACATAATTTCTTTCTCTCACACACACACACACACACACACACAGCGACATCACATATTCAGGCCACACGAGACAGTCTATATGACTCCTGCAAGGCCGCAGACACAATAGGAAACAGAGGATGGTAAAATCACACACACACACACACACACACACACATCAAGCACCCCCACAGACATCCCTGTCCTCATCCTCTTCCTTCGTGACTAAGGAACTTCAAAACCTGTAATTTAAGAAATGCTCTGCCGGAGGAATGCAATAAATCTTGTGACGGCAAAGGGAGCAGAGAGGAGGAGAGAAGAAAAAAAAAGAGAGAGAGAGAGAAAAGTGTCAGCCGCGAGTCAGTTTCCTCCTCCTGCTGCGTTCGTGTGAGTGTCTGCATGAGGGCGGGGCGTCGGTGTTAACTGATACAGGATCAAGCTGGGTGGTCCGGGGCCTACACATACACCATTTTTGTGTACAAATAAACTTAACCCCCACGCCATTGTGGTCACCCCTCCCACTTCTTTTTTTTTCTCCATCTCTAGTCTTCACAGCTGCACAGTGCGCGCGTGTAAACACCCCCGTGCACACTGGGACGTGTACGAGCCCGCGCTCCACCCTCTCAAACCAGGGGAAATTGAGTAATTGAGACCTGCTATTAGGAGACAGTAACGATCTGATAATATGTAGTGTGGTGAAGCAATTACAAAGATCCACCGAGAGCTGACAGACAGAGAGATGAGGACCTGTCACTAAAACTCCTACAAGATGAAGAAAAAAAACATAAACACAAACATCTTGATTAATGGGTTCAAGCAATCGTCTTTATTTGGACACAATGTACAAAAAAAGCTCATGAGGAAAGTCTAGAAGCAGCATCCAGGCGGTCAGTTTAGTTATCCTTCGTGTTTCGCTGCTCTCCGATCGGTTAATGTGGTGATGCCACTCCGTCCCTGAGGGAGCTAGATCTCCATCAGCTGGTCCGTTCCAACGATGACCTCGTTAGTCCTCTCGGCTGAGGAAGACAGACACATTTAGACGTTTACACAGAAAAGGAAACGCTGTGTTATAAGGGAGGTGTTGCTGTTGAGTGAAACCCTCAGGTGGTTTTGAACTGAAATCTACTTGGAAGTAATCTGTCAGACCCTTCAGGTTCATAAACCTCCACCAAAGCACATACATTCTATAAGATGACGATGGAAAGTTAAGTGAAATTCCTCCCTCTCCCCATTCAGTTATGGGCCGGTCTTTGTTAGACTGAAATAACTGCACAGGGGCATTGCCAAGCTGGCTGCCGAGTGGCGAGGCTTGTCAAAAAGGACTTTGAGTTTGGTCTTGAACAGCCCTGCGTTAGCTGACTGATTTACAACAAAATCAAGCCTACAACATAAACAACAATCAAACGTGGATGTTGGAGAATGCTCTTTCAGCAATTTCCTGTAATAAACGACAGCTGACACTGAAGGATTTACTCAAATGAGATACCCAGTAGTAATTCAGCACATTGATTTTAACAGAAGAATGGAAAAGAATAGCTGCCTGGCAGGTGGGATATATATACGTACATGTCATTTGTAATTAATGGGCTACAACATGCATACCCCACTGTATGGTGCTTGAATTTTATTTGAAATCAGACCCAGAATCGTCGGTGTGGTGAGACTTAGGTCACCCTGACCGCTACCTGAACCTCACAAAAAGAAATACATGTAATTTAAACTGAGTCTGCCAGCATTTTCCTGCTATCTCTCTCAGCCCAGAGCTGGTTCAGCATGGGGAGAGCTGCCGCTGCTCCCCCCTCCGCCCTCTCCATCGCCGAGCATCAGTACTGATCCAAAGCAAACGGTGGCAGAGACTTATGTTCCATCCACACAGACAGGTTTTAGTGTGAAGGAATCTGTTGCTCAGAGCGAGTTTATCCTCCGCTGCGTGGAGGGGAGGACAAATGGAGCATGGGACAGCAGGAGAGGGAAGGAGAGGGAGTGACTGGGGGAGAAAGGGAGGAAAGGTTACTCAATCTGGGCCCGTTGATTCATCACTGACTGATAAAGTGTTTAAATGTATTTAGACTATACATTGAGATATTTCTGCTCTTGGGCCAGTGATAATATTCAAGAACGGGAAGAAAACATGCACATGATTTGGTCTTATTCTCACCAAATATGGCAGGCAAATTTAAACAGGTTGCAACACTACATAACAACATAATGCATGTGTGTGTCTAAAATGTTTGCTGACTGTTTAAATGCATGCACATGTGTAAGTGCCCAGTATGGATCTTTTAATCATCAACACCTGACAGACCTGTATCTGTGTGTGTGTGTGTGTGTATGTGTGTGTGTGGCTAACTGGCAGGGTGGTCCTGAGCTGCTAACAGCTTCAGCAGTGGAGTGGGTGTGTAATGTCTTTAGCAGCCTACGGTCAGCCGGCTAGATTGGTGGCGAGAGACAACCCTGTGCTTTCTTGCAATAGAATATAAAACAAAAGGTGGTTTGTCTTCGGTCCAATGTATTTACATGGATGAATCTAATCTGACTCAATCTGGATGAACTGATCAATAAACTGGCCTGTGCGATCCTAACTGTTGAGGCATGTTTTGAAGTGGAAAAAAAATGGTAAATGTGTTTCTTTTAATCCGTGATTCCAGCTGATTGTTTAACATGTATTTAACAAAACAAGAATTTATTTGACCATTGCTCTCTTTTTCACCTCTGGTCAGATATTAAGGCTCATTTATGTCTAAGTTGAATTCTAAGTTCAAATTTGTTATAGATGTGAATAACATGGAGCGATGTCACCAGAAGTCACAGGGGCAGAGTTGCCAATAGTTCCCGTGAGACGACAATAGGACGCGCAGAATAAGACGGAACAATCGCAGACATCTGAAAATCACTGAAAATGTCCTTAATGGCCTCACACACCACTGTCATCTACAACGCCACATTTAACTCTTTCTCAACAGGTACACTAACACAACCTCCCACACCGCGGACATGTTTGTTGAGGGAGAGTTTCTTGGCTCTAATTTGTATTTTTTCTGCTCTGGACAGTAACCATGCTGCTAACACTGTCTTTGCGACAGTGGCGCCAACAGTAATGCCACAGGGAAACACATCAGGGAGGACAAATGTTGAAAAGCTGGCTATTTGCACTTTGAATAAACTTGACTTCACTTGACTATATAGAGTAGATGCCTTTTAAAATGTATACCAAAGAGACAAGAATAGATTAAGGATTAATAATCAAAGAGTAAAAACAGAATAAACCAACAATGTGTCTGTATCAGAGGCTGAAACTTTGCAATTGTGTCACTGAACTTTGGCTATACAGTGTATGTAAAACAATTATGCAACCAGGGGTCCAAGTTTCCAGTGTTCAAAAACATAATGTTAGCAGCTTGTTGCTTTGCCAAAAAAAAAAAACAAAAAAACAAAAAAAAGAAAGAAAAGGGGGAAAAAAGCTAATGCGAGATTGTTTTTTTGTTGTGGCGATCGCTCACTGGATCCTCCAAGGAAGTCTCAACGGTTTCAAACATTTGTAGGAAAGTTTAGCTCAAATTCACACTGTTGTTCCTTAGAGCACCCTGTTGTTCACTCAATTAGGCTGCTCAGTCTGGTAGCCGAGCTCACTCTCTTTCTCTATATGTGTGTGTGTGTGTGTGTGTGTGTGTGTGTGCTGGATGTGGCTGGAGGCTGCTGCTGTTGAATTCCGGGTGGTCCTGTTCTGGCCCTGCTCTCTAACCTCTCCATCAATGTGACACACACACACACACACACACACACACACACACAGTGACACACACACACAGCGACACACACACACAGCGATCTAGCTTTGGGGACAAGAGGATTAAGGAAATAAAAAAATCTCTTGACGAATCTCTCTATCACACAGACTTCAGAATTAAGAAACTTCCCTCGTTGGCTCGAGCACTTGGCACCTACAGACAGATACCACACACATACATGGACACCTTGTCTGAGGCAGGTGCGGAGAAATACTCAGGGTGGACAAAACAAAAACAAAACATCCTGTAACTTTCCCGAATGATGTAACAATGTACAGCATTTCTGTGACCAAAATGGTCAACTGCTGTTGTATTTCTTCATTGTACGGCCTAATGTTCATTCGCTTGGCTGAAGAGAAAGGTTCTCAAGGCATCATGTGCCGACAAAGACTGTGAGAGGATAGAAACTACAAGGCACAATCCAGAATATAGATGAAGAGTGTGAATTAAAATATTTCAGGGTATGTGTTCATGCCAGTGGTCCTCACCCTCTGGTTCGATCTGTTGTCCGTTTCCCACCAGACAGTATTTGAGGTCCGCTCCTCGGCCGATGACAGCGTTACTGCAGATCACACTGCCCTGGATGTTACATCTGGAAATCACACACACACACACACACATTTTACATCAATCACAATAATCTACTTATAGTTTACACACTGCAGCGGTCGTTCCCAACCTGGGTAGCATAAAAAATTATTAAATATTCCTGCAACTTTTCCTTTCCCTGTAGAATACAACATATATATTTTTAGGACTCTTGTCCACATTAAGGCCAGTTCTGTGGGTCACAAGAGGACATTGCTCTTATTTTTGTGAGCCCCTGGTCTATAGGCTACATCACAGAGACACAACTTTAGACAATAGGAATTCTTGATGCATGTTGGATATTATCGGCTGTAATCAGCCATTAAGCAAATAAATCAAGAGAAGAGAGAAAAGCAAAGAAGAAGAAATGGAAAAAGAGGAACAACCTGGTGTGAGACTCATAGCATCCAACTGCAGATACCATATCTTCAAAGATATAAATATCTGATATACTGAAACTTCATTGGGGGCATGAAATGTCAGAATTTCAGTTAAAGATAAACATAACAAGGCTATCTTCCTTGGTTATCTTCCATGCGAGGCAGGTAATTAACAGTAATCGGCATCAACTGAAAAAAAAAAAAAATCCATATCATGCATCCTCAACTCAGATGCCAGCTTATTCACTTCACCTAGCTAAAATGAATTCAGTCTAATAAAACAGACCTGGAATGAATCATTCAAGTTCTGTTTTTTTAAAAAGTTTTTTGAGAGGTTGTGATTCAAATTAATGGTACCAAGAAAAAAAATAAATAAACATAATCATCAATAATGACACATTGACAGTCACTCAATAACACCTGTGAAGTTTGAACAAGTGGCTAATTCCTGGTACCAACTGGTGCTTTACAAACTCTTGAGTAAATAAAGATTCATATTTTACTGGGATCGGTTTGGTGGTGTTACAACATGATTTTCCGACTCCGCTGTTTGCTCTTTGGGCCTGCTGGAGATTCGAACATGTTTTTGGTTCACTTTCTGTTTTCTCCTCGTACCTTATGTACACACACAGTTCTGGACATTCATACTGGGAGCTGCCCAGTGCAGCCACAGCCTTCCTGCAATGTTGGCTGTTCGGCTTCTGCACTCACACGGTTGCCGAGTGAGTGCCACACTTGAGGTCAAACTGACAGTAGGAACATTCAGTCCGTTTCCCCGTCCGGGATCCTCCCACCTGCTCCGAACACTCAAACCTTCCCAATCAACCCGACTTAATGACACGACATTAGCATATATATGAAATAACAACAGCGGGCCGAGCTGTGTTGCTCGTGTGTGTGTTAAAACATCGTTGCTTCGGTCCCACCTGAGCCGCCGGTGCCAACCCACCGTGCACGCTTGCATTCAGCCAAACCATCACCATAAAATTCTTGGAGGGGAGACACAGACAGTCTTGACACAGACAGTGTGTGTCCTGTGTCAGCTAACCGTGGAGTGTGTGTGTTCGAGAATGTGTGTGCTTCAGTAGCTTGGGGAGCCCGGTGGAGAACACATGTTGGTCTTGCCCAGGCAGTGACGCACACACACTTGGCCCCTCTGCACCTCACACACACAGACAGGTTTGTATTGGCCCATTCTATTCAGGTGGTTAGGCCTGGGGGGGAAGAGGGAGAAAGGGGTGTGTGTGTGTGTGTGTGGGAGTATGGGTGTGTAAGTGACTGCCTAGGAGGTGGCGGTGGTAGTTGGTGATGGGAGATTACAAGATTCAGAGTTTTGTAACATTAGAGAGAGAGCGAGAGAGAGAGACCACCAAAGAAGCTTCGGAGCTGAAACACCACTAATTACTAACACCAGGGCTCCTCCTTGCCGTGACCCCCCCATCCTGCCTCTCTCTCGCTCTCTCTCTCTCTCTCTCTCTCTCTCTCTCTCTCTCTCACACACACACACACACACGTCAACCCCCACCTCCTGTGCCAACACCCCCCCACCACCCCCACACCCCCCCCGTAAAGTTGACCCCTACTATCCCCCTTCCCAAACACGCAGCGCTTTGTCAACAAGTTCTGGTCAGCTCCAAACAAAGAAACCAGAAATGCGAGGGGTTTCTGCGACATGGCCGGGGTCTGCTAATCCCCTCACACTGGCTCTTTCTTTCCTTCTTTCTCCTTCCTTCTTATGTCCTCAAAAAAAAAAAAAGAAAAAGAAAAGAAAGAATTGCAATTTCTTTCTTGCGTGCTAGCTTGCTTTCCCCTTCGCTTCTTTCTTCCCTTCTCCCATCTCCCTCTCTCTCGTTCTTTCATGCCTTTGTGCATGCACCTACATGGGCATGATGAGGGTCCCCATGCTGGCTGGCTGGGGTCCCTGAAAGGCTTAAGAAGAGATGGAAGAGAGAGCGAGAGAGGAGAGAGATGGCGTTGAGGCCTTGATGGAGAGAAAAGAGAGGGAGGAGTAAGAAATTGAGATAAAAGAAAAGGAGCCTGTGAATGAGTGCATTAAAGTCCGGACTTGAGGCCAAGATGAGTCTCTTTCCACCGGGGTTTCTGGCTAAGAGACTGAGTAGATCAATCTACATGCTAATTCTACAGTAGCTACTTGTAGCTCCTCTTTTCTCACAACAAAGCAGTCAATTTTGACAACTTTATCTACCAGCTACGTCTGCGGAAATCCTGATGTACAATTATGCGGCTGATCATGATGCATCGCTATTCAGACGGGGGTTTTCAGTCCTCCTTAAGTGCAGCCATAATGAGGCAAATACAATATCTGCTGTCTGTATGGTCCTTCTGAGTTCCCTTAACCAAACTGGGAAGGTTATTCCTTCTATGATTAATTAGATTTGATTTGCCGTTATTGTTAAAACTTACCACCAATAATGTCAAAGCTCCTCAACTCCCTCAGAGAATTAATCCACTCTTGCGCTCTCTGGGCTTCACCTTTCGAGCCCCCACGGTGATCCACAAATTCCATAACCAGTGGGAAACTTGCTATACGGCGAGTAAATTAGCGACTAAATGAAATATATGGATGTTGTGTGTTTCGGTCCAGCAGCTTTGTGTTTGTTTGGAACCGATCTCTGGCTGGTTGCACACCAATAGATGCATTGTTAACTCAGCGTTCCCTGTTTGACCCCATAGTGCACAGAAAACAAAAACCTGTTACACCTCCCATCAACCGACACACACTTGCACAGGCATCTGCCTGAGACGCACACACATTTGCACATAGCAGCACCTAGAAAATTCAATGGAAAGATATGCAATGAATGAGGAGCGAGGGCTGCTTTTATATGTAAAGACCAAACAGTGTTAAGAGCTGGAGGGGAGGTTTCTAGGATAGCGAGACTACATCTCAAGACATGCAGAGATATGAAAGTTTGAACTGAGATAAAAGATGTTTAACTGGCAACCTTAGATTTTATTTTGAAATCTATGTTTACCAACTTCCACTGCAAACTGAACATCAAACACAGATGATGTGAGGATTAGAATTTAATTAATAAATATGCCTCGGAGGTGAAACTTTTCATCAGGCTAAAATTAAAGTGTTCGCACAAGGGCTTCAAAGTACACATAAACAAGCAAGTGTGTGCATGCGTGTGTGCAGATGTGTGTTTTCTCACCCCTCCTCGATGGTAACCCCGTGCATGATGATGGAGTTGGCGATTTTGACCTTCTCTCTGATGGTGGTGGAGTTTCCGATGGTAGACCTCTTTAGTGAAGTCTTCTCTGCTACCTGGCACATAGCTCCAATGTAGCTGTCTGATCCCATCTGAGGGGGCAGCGCAAACAAACACACACAAAAACACTCAGAAAAACACACACAGGCCTGTCCAGTGACGATAGAAGGAAACAGAAATCTGAACAAATATGAACTAGTGACACTTCTACTACTTTATTCTTACCTGACACCTCTCAGAAATAACAGCAGATGGGTGGACTGGCACCTCCTCAAACAGCTTCGGGGCCTAGTCAGGGCAAGAAGGAGGAGACATAAGATGAAGATGTTAATCAGCATTATGTGAAATATGAAAATGGGGACATCTACAAGAATGATGGGGACAAGAGAGACAGAGAAGACAATACTGTTTTAGGACCGTCATAGTGGTTAAAAAAAAAATATATATATATATATAAACACATATTTCATTTTATCTATATTCAAATGAAAGGTATGTATACATGTACAGTGTGTGATGTGTCGGACTCACCAGTCGATTTGCTTCTATGTAAGCTGCCAATGTGTTGACACGGTAGCAAGGGCCCTCGTCCATTATGTGAACGTAGCAGCGGAGCTTTCCTCCGTGGTAAGCCTCGCTCATGTCACCGCGGTGGTCGTTCCAACAGGAGCGCTCCTGGGCCAGCTGGAGGAGAGGCTCGTCTCGTGATGAGATGAGGAGCTCTGGATGAGGAAAAAAAAAGAGAGAAAGAGAGGCACGAAGAGCTGAGTTGGGAGT
Organism: Acanthopagrus latus; assembly: GCF_904848185.1. Classification (NCBI taxonomy): domain Eukaryota; kingdom Metazoa; phylum Chordata; class Actinopteri; order Spariformes; family Sparidae; genus Acanthopagrus; species Acanthopagrus latus. Next base: position 20,277,818 of record NC_051059.1, on the reverse strand, counting down.
TGAAATGATGAAACATACGAGTAGTTATAGGTGGTTTTGTCTGCCATGTGATCGGCAGAATTGTCCTTTTTGTTGCCAGCTTGGTACGGTGTCTGCGTAGGTGTTAATTTAGAACAAAAAAACAAAACTATATGCTCTACATGCTGAATAAGATCAAGACATGTGGCTCTTAGATGTTGTCTGTCCTCTAATTCTGAAGTTGTGTCGTGTGTGAACACTGACCGTGGTTTGTAGAGCCGTCGTTCTTTTTCTGGTTCTGATCCTCTGCGTCGTCTTTGATTTTCGGACAGTTGGTTGTTTTGGAAAACTGCTTCCTCACCAAATACGGTACCAACTCACCACGGATTGACGAGATGGACCTACAATACAAGAAGAAGACAGTGAGTGAATTTGGTTGAATGTCCTGTGTTGGTGAAGAAAGCACGCCTGAGTAAAACACTAAATTAACAAGGGAGGAAATTATTTTGTAGGGGAGCTACTGCATCTACTGACTTAGCACAGAAAAGACAGCTGAGATGGTTAACACATTTTTCGGCGACCTTGCAATTATCTGACTGTGCAATTTCTCTGTATACACTACCACTTAAATGCTAAACGTCCTTGGCAAATGCTTTGCTGCCATTTGTGCTCAACATCTGATACTGAATCAAGAGAGAGGAAAAGGCCAAGGCTGCACCAGAAACCAGGACTACTTTGATGACACAGACATCCTAAAATGGATAAATACAGTTTGCTCATTTAACTGCTGCAGTTCAAGTTCATGCACTCCTTCGTGGCACTAATGCCTTGGTAATAAATCAAGGGGTGATCTGGGTACATCAGACTCATGTTAGTGGTTGAAATTAAAATCCATTCCGTAAAAGTTGACCATCTATCTAGGCCAAATTATGATAGAGTTATTGTTAATGAAAGTTATTTATGGAGTAACGGAGTAAAATGTAGCAATGATAATCATCACTTTAGGTTGTTATGATGAAAGCAGATGAAGCTGAACGCTGCTTTCAAGTCGCTCTCTCTCTCTCTGTGTAAACCAGGAGCAAACTTCCCCATCTTAATTTCTTCCTCCTCCTTGTACTCTGCCGTGCTCAGTGTTCCTCTCCTCCACCACCACACACTCGCTCCCCCCCTTCACTTGCCCTCTCTTACTTTCTTTTAAAGGGAGATTAGAATTTCCATCTGAATGACAGCAGAAAAACAACAGTTACTCTGTCCATTTCCCTCCTTGGGCAAGAGACGGAGAAAGGATGAGAGAGGGAGAGAGCGATGAGCTATGAAAAGAAAGTCCAAGAAAAGGGTTGAAGAAAGAAATGAGTCATCTAACAACAGAGATGATATATGGTGGCGGCAGAGTGATGTAATGACAAGAGATTTATATCTGCATCTCTTTGGCAAATGACTATGTTTAAGCGCAGCCCTGGCATTAACCAAGAATATTCAAGAAGGGTTAAGAGAATGGAGCTGCTGTGCTTTGTGTTTGCTGACTTGGCTTTGGATTTATTTATGTGTCAACAAAAATTAGCATGATGCTGACACTCCATTTAAAATTATTAGAATGCAAAACTGGACAATAACAGATCTCTACAATCTGACCTCCGGCAACCGTCTGCTTTACGATGGGACCATTTCCAAACCATCCACACACACATGCCAGCAGAGTGTCATCACCTCCCTGTTTTGAGATGTTGGCGTCATCTTCCTGAGCACGTAACCTTGTCTGCAAATCATCTGGATCTCTTCCCAACTTTACCTAACATGCTTGATACTGCTGTCAACAGTCTTTTAATGTGCTTCCCAAGACCTCCTCCTCAAGTGTTCACACTTTGCCAAAAATGCTGAACAATATTCATGAAAAATAAAGTAAGTTTGTCAACTTCTGGAAACATGTCATCTTGACGGCAGACTAGTCAGAATTAGTCAGATGAAAATGTAACATTTGTTTTGGCTCTATATTTTGTGATAAAAAAAATGTTTTAAGACATGTTGTGTTGACTAAAGTATCCATCTTTTTCTCATGTTGTCCATTGCTGCTGCAGCACCTCTATTTACCCTCTGCCTGAATGTTGTTTTAGTGCCTGTCTCTTTAAGGCCTCTCTCCCAGAAAGCTCAGTCTGCTCTGATTGGTCAGCTCTCACAGGCCTGAGAAGGCCCCAGTGAGCGTGTTTTCACATCAACTCGGCCGGTGTTTTAGCAACCACAAAAAAAACATGGCATATAACTATAAGGACATTCTCGTGAAAGCATCTTATATTCTAAAGTTCACGTTATTGAAGTTAAGATAAATTTGGTTATAAAACAAGTGGATATATTCATTTGTTAATGGAAGTCTGTTGTAAGAATTTTGGTGCTAAATCTGTTTACAAAAACTTTAGATTTTTTTTTTTTTTTAACTGAACTGAGTCACGTGGTAACTACCATTACACCATTACTTAATACCATAACGTCATTTCTAATTTTAAGTGAAAAATATTTTCACACAAGCTGATATCTTACAGCTCCTCTGATTTTTCAGTTTAACCGTGCATCTATAGCTTGGGCGGCTACTGGAGGCTCCCTGTGACACTGCTTCACTTCAGAGGCTAAAGGCCTAACAGCCTGCCTCAGTGGCACATAGTAAAACAAATTAACACCTCGCTAGAATACCCTGCTAACAGGACCTTTCAAAGCCCTACACACCATGTTACCATGTTTAACACTTGCTGCAGATTAAGCAGCCAATGAGAATGTGTGTATGACTGTGTCCAAGTCTATGTATACATTTTATAACTGTACTGCTCACGTTGCAGACATAAAATGGACTTTTTAAAATAATTTTGAAAGATTTAGGGTTCAAATTCAAGGCTTGATTGTCTAATCAAATATTAATTCTTATATTGAACATGAGAAATATGGGAAAGACCTTACTTGTTATCAGCGAGAAAGTCCACAACTGCTTTTTTCAGGCAGTACAGATGAGCGTCCACGAGGCCTGTTTTTATGTGCATCCTGGGATGTCTGCAAGACAGAAACAAATAGTCAAAAGGGGGAACACTAGAACAACAATAGCCAAATACTTTTAACATCAGCATCAGCTTAGCTTGATTTGCAAAATGTCCTGCTGAAAAAATGATTCATCTTGGACATTTTAGACACAAAGGCTGAAAGAAAATATCAGAATTTCGATCAAAACATGCATCTGTGGAGTCTCATGGCTGTGCACACACACACACACACACACACACACACACACACACACACACACACACACACACACACACACACACACACACACACACACACACACACACACACACACACACACACACACACACAGCAGTTTCATGACAAACAGCTTTTCCCTAGCTGCTACTTGGAGGACAACTTGCTTTGATTGTTCTCATCACCTGCTGTTTTTATGTTTTATGTTTGCTTCTCATTTACTGAAATCCCTTTTAATTTACCTCCGCTTTGCACATAGGACAGGAACATTTGATGGAAACCAGACGCGGCCATAGGCTTACATAAAAGTCAGAGAATAGTGACATCTGTCTATTGTCCTCTGTCAGCTACCGTAGACGTTGCCCCACTGAGCCGAGTCACACATGCATTCACTCATTCACACATTTCCTCGGACGCGGACCCACAGTGGCCCAGAGTTTGAACATGTGACATTTACGAAGCGAGAGCCAAAGAAAACCATTTTATCCTCCAGGTTTCAATAAACAAATCAACCTCACCTCTTCATCCTCTCCCACTACCCATCCTCCTCTTCCTCTGCCCTTTCAATCATTGCATCATAAAAACTGCAGGGTGCATTGTTGTCCTAAAACGACCATACCACTGCTTTTACATGTTTTAGCCCATTTAGTACAAATCACATATACCTTCTATTACTGCGAACCATTTTTCAAAAGCACTCTGCAGTGATTTAAGTTTTTAAAGTTGTAAAAGATTGATTTGAAAAGCCTGTGTCTCATTACTGCACAACAATAACGTAACTTTGACTAAATCAAAAGCAGACAGGACGTTCACTGTTCTCAGTTCTGTTCAAATCTGAGCGAGCCAATTTATGAATTCAGATTGAAAGTAATCGAAAACCAACAGCTGCCCTCGGTAAAAAAAAACAAAAAACAGATTCTGTATTATGGACAATCAAGATGAACTGGATGGTAGCCAAAATTAAAAGTCACCACAATTAGCTCCTGTGTCAGTAGTGTGGCTGAAATCACAGTTTTCATGTAAAACTACAGCTGGGGCTCATATTTTGGCATGGAGTCAAACTCATGTTTGCCTTTGAAACTCCATGTTCCCTTATTGAGTTTTTTTATGATGACATTTGAGATCCCCGTCTTTAGTCTTGGCTCAAAGTAACTCATAATTGTTTAAACTTGTGGCTGAAAAGGTCATGGCCGGGCATGTGATTCACATTCATAAGGCTAGGGGCAAATATGGATATGGTATATAATCAATACAGTGGTGCAAAATACTGATATTTCAATTAAGACATGGCGCTTGAAATGGACTCCCCCTACCATATTTACTTGTGTCCCTACTTCACAACTCCTTCTGGTGTAAACTTCTGTAAACTTCATTGACAGAGATTAAAAAGAATTTAGTGAGCCATAATTAATCCTTTCTAGCAGTTTGGTCTCTTGCCAGTTTATAGCTATTTTACAATGTAATGGTGGCCCACATGGACAAGTTGCAAACAGTGTTCGTGATAAAGAGGCCAATTCTGCACATTTTTTTATATTGTTTCATTTCAGTTAATGTAAAATTTGGTTAACACCACTGACACCTCAATCCAGTGAAAAAAATACATAATTTCTGCACTTTGCCGTTTGACAGATATCGTGATGTACTGTTAGATATTTATCTTACAACGTATAAATTAATGTATCGTGATACTATTGTTATCATGGGTAACATGTTGTGATTTGTATGGTGAGTCGCATTCTCATCTCTATTTATTCATCATATCACCCATTAGGTCCTGAATGGAAGCGTCTCCATTTGATGTGTTCCTATGTTTTTTGTCCGATTTGTCACCCGGTCTGTATTTACATATTGCTGAGTAACAGAAAACAGTTTTAACCAGAGCCACGACACTGATTAATCAAAACAGCAAGACATGAAAACCAGAAGTGCCAGAAATGGTGCCAGTTAGAGCCGCCACAATGAATTGACTAGTTGTCCACTAAGAACTATTTTGATAATTCATTGCTAGATTTAAGAATTTTTTTAAAGACATGATAGTTAAAATTCTCTGAATATTGCGTATTTCTCTAAATAATTTTTGGTTTGTCACTCCTCTATGACAATAAACTAAATACATTCGGGTTGTTGACCAAACAAGACATTAGAGGCCATTTCTTTCTCGCCCTCTCCTCTGTCCATTTCCTTGCTCTCCTTTTCATCAAAAACACTTTTCTATAATTTTTCAACTCCGTCCTCTCCCCTCCATTCAACTCTCTCTCCCTCTCTTCACCAGTCATTCAGCATAACTAGAATGACTCAGGAGGATTGCTTGGTCACACATATTTTACAACCAGATGCTGAAAGCCATAAATTGAACTGTGTGTGTCCGTCTGTGTCAAGGCATTTTATTCCAAAGCATAAAAACACATGTGCGTGCGTACACAGACACGCTCTGTGGGTGTTTGCCAAATGTATTTATTCATACAACATTTCCCAGGTGCGTGTCTATCTCTGTATCTGTGTGTGTGTGTGTGTGTGTGTGTGTGTATCATGGGCTTAAAGTGGAATTTATGGCAACACCCCACATGTGACATCACTGTTTGGCACCTGTGGGTGGGCAGGAGAGAGAGAGAGAGAACAGGTGCCTTTTAAAGTCAGCATGGTGAAGAACAGGTATGAGGGATGAGCAGGACTTCACTTCAGGCTTTTCATTCATAAAATATAAACATTTTACATTTCAGGGAGGTCTCGCAATCAGCTGCTAGCTCTACCCGGTAAACCCAGTGCGACCAGAGCCACGGATGATATAAATAAAGCTGGTCAATATTATTGTTAAACTAATTTAATCTTGATGCAGACTCATCCGGGTAAAAACATGTGTCCAAATGGTGATTATCAAACTAGCACCACCCTGGCTGATCGTGCATGACTGGGGTGGTTGTTTTCCAAACATATAAAAATGTGTAACATGCTGCTATGATTAATGAGAAGCAAAGCATAATGCGGACGAGTAATAAATCACCTGCGAAGCCGAATGATGAATGTTTCTGACGCACCTTTTCACCTTAATGAAACAGCTACTAGATGATGCTGTAAACAGTTTGCTCACCCTTTAAATATGTGGGCTTTGCCGCATGTTACAGCACCACTGCTCACATTCCATTAGACTTAATAAGCTCGATATTCATTTTCATAAAAATTGCTGTTCGCAGAGACACTCTAAGTTCAGCTGATGTGAGACTCCACTACAAAAAAACTCAGAAATCCTGCATTAGCAACGGCAAGTATTAGCATGACTTCCTGATGCAGAAAGAAAAACAAAACTCAAATTAGTTTGATGTAACACTCCTGGATTTCCTTAAAAATACTATGGCCTCTACATCCAAGCTGTGCTGTGGAAGGCATGGAAACACACATGAAAACACTGGCACTACTTGTACCAGACTGTACACTTACCACCAAAAACTCCCCAAATGTTAGAGGCAGAATGGGATATTATAACCAATCTGTAGAGACCGTGCCCCTCTGCCTCTCCCCATTTTTCGTAGTATTTAACTACCTTCTGGATGTTTCCGGGCATCAACCTTTGGCGAGTGGGTGTGTAGCCCCAAAGCCAATAGCAGAGTACATGGTGCTAAAACTTAAGCACGCATCCAACACAAGCCATTGAGAAGGGAAGAAAGAGCCAAATTTCAATGTTGTGTTTGCAAACCACAACTGACAAATCCCTCTCAACCAGCCTTTGATTAAATTCAATTTTGATACAAAACTCGATCACTTTTCAGGTCACTGAAATAATACTTCAGCAGAAAAACCACAAAGTACACAAACCAAATATACACTTTATATATTTCTTACATATTTCTATTCAAAGAGTCCTCAGACAGGAATAAACTAACATTCTGTTTCACATCAAACACTAAATCCCCTCCCTCATCTTTAACCTGAACTGAACCTGTAACAAATGACAACATCTGATCGAATGTTAATTTCTAACGTATTCCTGACGACCATTTGGATGCTAAAACATATTTTCCATTACTTTTAACCGTTCCAAGACCTTCTGATTCAAAACATCAAAACACTGACAACATGCTACTTTATTAGTTTACATTTTTTTTTCCAGAATTCAACTACAACAAGCATCTCACATTTCCCAAACAAGGGTAAACATCTTGTTGTTCCTGACTGGGGCATCATGTGATTTCTGGTTGCTGCGAGTGCTGTAGAGCTCGATGTCGAGGGGCGCAGGAATTTAGTGCCTCTGCAGGCGAGGATGACTCAACCCCTTGGATTAATGACGGACTACTAAAGTACCACTAAAGTCCTCAGTGGGAGAGAGGAGTCAGTTTTCTCTCGCTCTCAAACACACACGGCATAATGTCTTATTTTGTTACAACTAAAACCCCACAGCGGACGATGACTCAGACGCAACGGATTGACTGTTAATACCCTCATTAGTCAGGTTTTCACTCCCAAGCCAACAAGGCTGAAGGGCTTATTCAGGGCATTCACCTATTGCCTCCAAAATAAAATGTGTGATTCCCTAAATACCATGCTAGTCTAATAGATGCTTCCTTAATTGAGCTGACTCACATATTTGAACCTGCGTTATATGGCACTGCTGGTGCAATTATGTTCCCTTCACAGCTGAGAAAAACCTGCACACTTGGTTTGTGAGATCATTGACACGTTATACTATGTATTCATCATTTAGTTTGTGAGATTGTCCGTTTTCCAGAACGTCAGCGCTTTAAATTTCATTTTTGTTCTACGTACATTATAAATATGTTTGCCAGTTTTGCTTGAAAAATGACAATATATTCAGCACCCTGATTTTACCTGTCAAGCCCGCCAGACTAGTCAGAGATTCTGACATTTGTCAAACAACCGTTAAGAGCCAATGAGTAATAAAACAGATATCCATCAAACAAATGAAGTGGACACAATAAAAGATATCCCCTTATGACTTACCATCTACATTAGTAACTTATGTTGATAGCACTTAATCATATGTTATGCAGTAAACTATGATGTGTTACTGAATTACTAAATCAATCCTGTCCTTCTTTTGCACTTCAAGGGAGTTATTTCTTGTGGTATTTGTGTTGACTGGGTTTTAGCCTCATTGTTAACAGACGCAAACAAAGTCCTGCTCCAATATCTTCAGGGTTAAGAAATGTTTCTCATAAATATTTGGCTGTTTTGACAAGTATTTGAACTTCAAAATTATTATTAATGGCACATGATGCAGAAGTATTGGCCTCAAATGAATGTAAATTTGTAATTTTATACCGACTGTAACTAACGACCTTACCCAAAAACAGAAAACCTCTGCTTGAATATTTTCTCATGATTCTGATTTTGAATGGGCCTATTATTACACAGTCAACCACTCCTCCAGGCCCAGAGACTCTGACAGGTGGAGCTGTAATGTACGAGGGGAAGCTCTGCTGGAGTCCTTTCACAGCGTTTAAAGCGATTTCCAGGTCAAACAATCACACATGTGCAGAAGGTTTTGAGCTAACACACCTTAACTATGTGGAAACCGTAGAGACAGTGAGGAGGGGAAAAAAAGTTAATGGGACAGAGGCTGAACAAGGATGGAGGGATGAAAAAACAGTTGAATGGGTGCACGCAGGGATGCACGGACTAAGAGAGAGATGGCTGAATGAATAAAGAGTGAAAAAAAACATACGTGATGATTTTAACAGATGTTGTGATATGAGTAAGGGTTTTTGTGGGAATGGTGACCATTTTCCTTGATAAAATATTAAAAATGATTTTTGTTCTGTCGCAAACAACCACGTTCCCCTTACATCTGGAGAATATGATTTACGGGCTGAGGCGTCTTTGTAGCAACACAGTGCTTCATTTATAATGGTATGCAGTGACACAATACTTTTGTGTCAAACTTGAGGCAAGAAAAAACGTCTTTGGAGAATTCATCTTCTGGCCAAAGAACCACGTGGAGAGAACAAATGTTTCATGAATGAGGCAGTGTGCAAATAAGAAAAGAAGACACCTGCAGTGTGTGCATATGTGTGTGTGTGTGTGTGTGTGTGTGTGTGTGTGTGTGTGTGTGTGTGTGTGCGTGATGTGCCATGACCAAGTGACCTTTGACTGGATGGTACTAATGAAAAAAAACAGATCTTGAAAAAACTACCTCATGACAGGCTACAAAAACCCACAACTCGAGATATTTATTCTGTTATGAACTTGAGTCTATAAATACTGTGTGTCAAGTGAAATCTGTTTCATGTGGCTGTGTGACGTGTGTGCGTATAAATGATCGGAGGTGATTTAAACCTAATAAGTCCTTCAATGTTAAGCCATAAATGTTTAGCTGTGGGCTCGTGTTTCCATAACACTGTGACAACGTGTGACTGTTTTCCCTCCATCAATGTCCACCTGGAGGTCATGTTACGTGTCTGTGAGTGTTCATATAAGCATTGCTGTATGTGTTCGAAAAAGACAGAGTGAGTGTGTGTGTGTGTCAGTGTGTGTGTGTGTGTGTGTCTGAAGATTTCCCTGTGCAGGGAAGCATGCAAGCAGCTGCTCTGGCCCCCCTCTTATTGGCCAGAATTTACAGTGGCTTTGGCTCCATGAAGTATTTACGAGCTCCCAAAACACCCGCTCTCACACATACATGCATTTTAGGACTCAGAAACGAAAACCTACCTAGAGTACTCTTCCTGTAACAAAAATCCCACACACCAGCCACAGAACCTTAAGCCTACAACATACCCACTCTGATTAGAAACCAAAACATCTGCTCTCCTGACTAGAAACTACAGATGTGCAGAAGATATTTACCATCAGTCAAATTCTTAACACTGATCTCTGCTGACCTCGTGATTCGAGTCTTCCAATGACAATATACTGCACAGGCTTAGCAACGTATGGAATTATTGTTAATTAGTTACGAGTGATCAAATTTGTGATGACGGATATAAAAAATGTGTTGCCTCTCCTCCAAGTCTCTAAACTGCGAGACGTCACTGTGTGAGCCGTTTTGGGAGTTGAGTTAAGTTACTGCTGGTAAAAAAACCCATTTCCTGATTAAAAAGTTTAAAATAACTAAATAACAAGGGACATTTATGGCAAAGAATTTATAGGAAATGAAACGGGTTTATAACCGGATTAGAAGACTTTTGTTAGCGGCTATTCTTCCGTAGTATGAAAGGGAGGAAGAGTATTCACAGCCACTTCTTGACTTCAACATAAAACAAGTGTGTCTCAAGTTAAAGACACAAGAAGGGAGCACTGTTGCAATGAAAATGCAAATTCCTGTTGCGCTGTGATGACCTGCTGAGTCAAAACCGAGTCAAGCCGAGCCAGAATATCTGATCAAAAAATATAGTCGGCCATGACTTTAGAGAAAATTTCCAGTAGAGGTACCTTGCTGTCCACGACATGGTCTGTTGCGACAGTGATACTGAAAAGAGATGCTTTTAAATGTGATTTTTCGAACAGCACCATAAATTAAATTCCATCCACCTCCGCTGTATGATGGTGGAGAGAGATACAATGCAGATGGATTCCTCAAAAATGGGAAAACTTAAATCAATCCTATCAGCATAATTATATACTGGAAGAGGTAAAGAGACAATATACATTAAATAAATACGTCTTTAATTTACTTACTTCCTCATGATAGACTTCCTAATCGATAGCCCATCCTCCAGATCGGCCTCATTGGCCATGAACAGCAGCCTCTTCCCAGTCTGATCCACGCCCACAAAGTCTCTCTGCTCAGCTGGGGAAAAACATACACGATGTTTAACTTGAGCACAAAATAATGGAGACTAACAGTAACTGACAACAGCTAATTCTTTCATATAAGAATCATGTCATACATGGTAAAAGGTAATTAATGCAAACAGTCTCATCTCCTGTGATTCACTTTTCCCATTACCTGTCTTTTTCTTGCCCTTCTGGCCCGGGACTGTCTCCGTGAATTCATGGGCTTTGCTCATTAGCATGGCCAGCGTTGCATTGTGGGCTCTGAACAGATCGACCACCTCGTGAAGCGCCACGTCTGTTATCAGGTCACAGCTCACCACCAGGATGTCCGTCTGAGAAGGGGGGTTGGAAAGAAAAAAATAGCGTAAATAAAGACAAAATGACCTCAACATGCAAGATCTGCTCTTTGGACTTGGATTACATCAACAAGTGAAGCAATTTCAGGCTTTCATATTGAGTTTCTGGCTTGTTTGCTATTTTGGAACAAAATCCTCCCACCTGTTGTGGTTTTTAAGACATTTCCAATGTCACCCCGCACGCACACACACCCACATAAAAGCCCACAAAAGAAGAGAAATACATGACAGACAGTTTGATTGGTGAGGTATGTTTACAAAGCGAGGTTTGCTCACTCATGACAGTCATGCATGTAGACTATACATAAATTAATGTGGCGACAATGCTCCACATAAACACCTCAAGACATGCGAGGTTTGGACTGTGTCATTTTCAATATTCACAACAGAAACCGGCTCACTGAGACAGAATTATGGACAGAGAGACAGAGAGAGAGAGGGGAGAAAGAAGGAATAACTTGGTCAGCAGGGAGCTCTTCCAAGTTTAGCATCGTTTATATTCAAGCCAATTCCACACAAACACTTGTACAACCTGTTTTAAAGCGACTTCAACTCTGAGGACAGCGAGTAATAAATCCTGCATCGTTTCATTGTTTTTGTTTAAGAATGTGTCTGTTTCTTCTCAGCTGATCCATTTCTGTTGTTTGGATGTGCGCTTTATTATAAAAGGCTTGAGTTGCCTGGCTAGACACCATGGCAAAGAATTCAAACAAATCACTGGAAAATGAAAAGTTGAGACATGGTGAAGGTATATTACGTATTGTGTCGACCAATATGTTTAACTTATACTGATTATTAGTAATCCATGAGGGCGATAACTAAAAACTAAAGGAACTCCACTAATCCCAACTACTAAAAACATGTTTTTATCAGCAATTAGACACAAAAAGACAGATACAGATAATCATAAAATATATTCATAAACATATTTAACTAGTTGTAAGATTTATTAAGTCCATAATAACACAAATAAAGGATCCATTTGTGATGTTTAAAAAGATAAATTAAGTTTCAAAGAACAGAAAACTGGCTTCTCTGAAACAGTAGCTGGCCTTTCTGCTACGAGAAATAACATATACAGTTTTAACAAAGTAAAACAGCCTTAGGCTGGCTAAATAAGTCAAGACAACCTCAAAACCTTGCAGATTTCCAAATATGTTTGTACCCACACACAGTTGATTGATTCTCCTGGCAGAAACTGACACAATGTCACATAAACAACTTCCTACGTTCCTCTGTAACAAAGAGTGAAACTGGCTGACTCTGAGAGCCTTCCTATGAGCTGATCCAACAACAGCACAGCTCTAAAATCACAATGACTGAAGAAAACACATATTTTGGTGCTTGACTTCCCGTAGTCAAATGACAAAACACGCTCTTGCTCTAAACTGGCCTCCCACGATTATTCCCATCATAAACTAAAACTCAAACTATTTTCAGCTATGTGACATGGAAACCGAGATACGTTTAAAACTGTACATCAAAACACAGCTTGTGAATTCCTCAGACATATCACTTACGCTACCACCAACGACAGAGATCACAAAACCAGCCATCAGTCATTTTAACTGGTCTCCACTGATGCTACATGTCTGCGAGTGTGTATGTGTGTTTACATGTGGGAGCGCCCACATTTGTGTGCGGTATCCCTCTGTCTGTCCGGTGATGAAGGCTGTCAGCATGAGAACTAATCCCACCATTAGCACCAGCCGCCTTAATGACAGAGACATCTTTACTCTGTCTTTGGCGGAGGGAAGAGGGAAAAGAAAGAGTGAGAGAGAGGAGGGGAGCCAGCATTAAATAAGGAAGAAAACAGATGAGCATAAAATCAACAACTACTGTGATAAAAGATGAGTGAGTGAGCGCAGGACAGACTGAAGGGGGAAAAGGCTTCATCGCCAAAATACTGGTAAAACTTAATTTATGGCATTCACTAAAATAAGCACATGTCAACATGCTTTTACACTGGTCAGTAAAATATAATATTAAGGTCTGATAAGTATAAATTACCAGTCAGTCAATTTGAAACACATGGATTATGGGTTGGGGAAATTACAAAAGATTAAAGATTTCACTGGATTTCCTCAGTAATGAGCACTGTGGCTTAATGTTGAGGAGCCGAGTGGAGTTCTGTATATGTGTCGGTGTGTAGATGGCTGCTATCAGCGGGGTCAAGGGTCATGTAGTTGACCTAGAGGTAACTCCCGGCATAACCTGGTCTGGACCTGGCGACAGGAAGCAGCCGTTGCAAAGCTGGAGGTGTCTGCAGGAGATCTGCTGACACCGAGACCTTTCAACTCTCCTCTCCCTCTATCACACACACACACACACACAGGCGAGCTCGCACACATGTTCAGAAACAGAGCACGCAAGTATGCGCAGTGCACACACTCACACACAAATGGAGAGGGGGGAAGAAAGAAAAAAAAAAAAAAACATGCGCCTGCATGATCCCAACACACTCAGGCGACAGCAGAGTGGAGTCAGCTGGAGAGACAGAGACACTTTGGCCTTTCAACAGCCATGATCTCTGGACAGGTCAGGACCACACACACTGACGGACACAAAACCACACATGCACACTTGTCCCTGCGGTGGCTGACATCAACCTGAAACTACTGCTTACACAATCATGACCCACTTTAACAAAAACGTTGTATATATGGTAATTGTGCCATTTTTTGTTTATGGGTTGCCTGATGGGTAGGATTGTGTCATAGTCCAATAATGTTTAAGTGGTTGTTCTCTCCCCTCTTCTTTTTTTAGAAGGATTTTGTGAAGTGTTTATTGCTTAAGGTGCAAGCTAAATATCTTTTATCAATTATACTAAATCAACATTTTTTTTTTCAAATTAAAGCTCCATTAAGAAATGTTCTTGCTTTTTTAACAAGAAACAAACATACTGGTATTGTTTATCCCGCTGTGCATCAACACCCAAGTCTGCAGCTTTATGTAGCTTTAAGTTGTTCCCATTAAAGTTTTTCGGTTGGTTGATCTTCATGGGTGAATAGCGTCAATTATACTCTATCTATCCCCTTAATGTATATAAAACTGAGGTGAACTGCACCATCTTTACATGTAACACATCACATGAGGCAATTCTAAGAAAACAAAAACAGAAATGATAATGGCCTTTTTTGAGTGAGTTTAACATGTGCAAGAACTAAATATCTATCATCGCTTGTACTAAATCCAATATTTAACAAATTAAAGAGCCATCAAGATCTATTTTTGCTTTGTTAACAAGAAACAAAAGGGACAACTACTAGTTCTTAAAATTCCACACCCAAGTCTGCAGCTTTCAGTTGTTTTTTCCAACTTTAACGTATCCCTTTAATATAAAACTGTTGCAAACAGCTTGTAAAGTATGAGTCCAGTGCAAATGATTAACACCAGGAATAAACAAATCAACTGGCCACATAGCTAAAGAGAGTCCCAACTTTTTTAGAAAACTCTATTTACCCTGCTATCCTCTTCTCTTTTGGTATTGTGTATGAGAGAGAACCGAACGTGTGCTCACGGATGTTTTGTGAGAACTGAATAGCATGTTCCAAGATGGTGCAATGTGATGAATATAGACTATTTGACTAATTTGTTCAGCAAGCATAAAGAGAATACCACCTAACTATTTTCATGTCACATTGACCTAAAAACAATGTGGGCCACTTTTACCATTAGCCAACATTAACCTTGGACTTCAGTCGGTCACCATAAGGAGACAAAAAAAGCTTGATGGGGTTGAAGGTGGAGAGCAAGTCTAAGTATGTTCTCTGTGTCCCTCTCAAACGGAAAGCCTCAGCTCCATCTCTCACGCCCCTCTCTCTCTTCACCTTTTGTCCCGAGTCTTACGAGCTGACTTACATATTTAGACCAAAAGTGAACCTTTGATTCACCAATTCAAATGTGTATATATAGTTCTATTTAACCTGCATACACTCATCTGCCAGGTGATTAAGTCCGAACGATAATAAAAACGTCAAAGCGGGTTTAAGCATACAAAGTAAAAAGCACATGTTAAGTACTCCTTTCACTAGTTTGGCTTATTGTGAAAGACCCCAGTCATAATCAGGCATGTTCCTCCACCTTTGTGCAACTTCACTGTTTGAAGAGTGAACAAAATAAAATATGCTGCTTGTAATCTCTCTTTTCAATAATCATGAGGAATGGCCTTGCTCTGCTCGCACAGAGTGTACGCGGATTCCTGTAAGCATTTTGTTTGATAGGTTACACCAAATCCCCTCATGGGAGGGTGTTTGTGTAAAGAGATGAGTGAGTGTGTGTGTGTGTATACTGTACTCATGCATCAGTTTGACAGTTTGAGTGATCTCCGTGCAGGGATTTGGCAGGCCATGGTTACAGTTCCTCACTCATCACCCTCCAGTGGGTGAGTGTGTAACTCAATGCCTCTAATCTAGCTGGCTGCTCAAAGGATTAGGAACTCTACTATTCTCAATGGGAGCATGCTGGAGCTAGTCCTGCTCAAGTGTGTGTATGTGTGTGTGTGTGTGTGTGTGTGTGTGTGTGTGTGTGTGTGTGTGTGTGTGTTTGCGCTATAACATACACTATGCATCTTTTAAATCTCTTGAGTGTAGAGAATAATAAGAATCTGTACAGACAAATTCAAATACCGGAGGAAAAAACATTAAAACTCACTTGTCGCAACAAATTCAGCATTTTAAATCCCTGATAGATCTCTTTTTCAAAAGCAAAGCCAACTGATTTTGCTGTGAACAATGTAATGAGCGGCTGTGGCAGGACACTTATGCGTTCAATGCACGTTGGATGTGGTACATCTAAACACAGAAGGTATCTGAAGGTACTTTTAACAGATTTTTTTCCCCGAGACTGTCAAGAGTGAGAATTCTTAGCAATTGTATTATTTATTTCTTATTCTTGGGTATAATTCAACATAAACCTTTGACCCAATAAAGACGCTACCAAGTTTTGTATTCAAATTTCTAAAAAAACACCATGCTCCTCCCATACGCTATTTTCTATTCAGCCCGCCTGCCATTGATGTTTTATACTGCAGCATAGCAAATCCTTAATGTTTCAGTACACATTGCATTGCACTGAGAGTCTGAAAATACTCGTAAAATCTTGCATATTGAATGAGTCATGTCAAGCTCATTCTCCAGGAGATTATTACACAGAAAAAGCATCCAAAAGCTTGGCTTCACTGTAGTTTGGGCAGGTTGAATCATTTTCCCTCTCCGTAGCATCACAGCTGTGTGTTCTTGTGTTTTCTGCCTTTTCATTTCTGCTACATGGTAGGTTAGGCTAGTTTATGGTGTTTGCAAATTAATAGAGAGTCACTGAAGCTAATAATTGGGATAATTAGGGAAATCAATATCCCCCCTACCCCTAGAAATTAGGAGTACAGAATCCAAACAGGAAGCAGTAATTGCTCTATAAAGCACAGATCTCCTTAAACTCAACAATACTAAGCCAGACCTGTGCAATCATTGATTGTCAAATAATAAACATGGGAAACGGATTCAGAAATACTTCAACGGTCCTAAACTACACAAACCCTCATACAAACATGCCTTCATGGTAACAGGAGGTCAGTCAGAACCATGGCATATACAGAGGGACGACATATACCAAAACATACCCAAACACAAATGCTGCACAGATGTTCATGACTACAGGATGAGAATAAATGGTGCACCGGGTAAACTGGCAGCACAGGGAGTTTGAGCCTCAACCATGACCTCATCTGTTTAGAGAGACTCGGATGAAGGGAGGGATGGAGGGATCAGCAGGCAGGATACAGAGGGGGTCTGGAAATTGGGGTTGGGGGTCACGGATACCATGTCAGCATGCGCAAAAGTGTGTGCCTGTGCATGTTTGTGTGTATTTTAAAAAGGTGAAATGAGGCACTTCAGCAGCTCTGACCATTCAGGGGAGGCAAAGGCACGGATCAGTGGTCACCAGGCAGTACACAAAACGCCCACCTAAACCTCCCCCTCAATCATTTTTCTCAACTCTACCTCCAACCCAACCTTTCTGCTCAAGAGAGGATGACGCTTAACAAAAAACACACTCTCATTATGAGACCCTGTGCAGAGCAGGGGGGAAATGGAAGTCTTGTCATATAAAAAAAAAAGAGTTGAAAGGTGATTGGTTTAAAAAGTCACATGGTTACCCATTTAAACCAAATTAAATCTGTTAAATTTTGAGCTTTTTTCATTTCATGACAATGAAACCTGACTGTCCTTGAACTGAAACATTAAGGAGATATCTTTTATCTTTTCTAATCAAATATCAAAACTAAAGACCAAAAATACATATTATATTTGTGTAAGGTCCTAATCTAGACATTTGCTTGCCTTTCTTAAAGAAATAAACCTTGAAAGGGCAACAATATGATTTAATTGGCATGACCTTGGCTACACACCCAAGCAATTGATGATATAACAATATATCACAAAAATAATACACACACACCTTAATCTTCTGCTGGATGTGCCTGAGAGCGTCTGCGGTGCCCATGTCGCCGTCTTCCTGGATACAGACCACATCTAGTTTCATCTTCACGTCCAATTTCATTTTAGGGTCTGTGCTCATCATCTTCTGGACCTCTTTGGTGGTGATGACTATCACCTCTGATGACAAAATTCACAAAAAGTACATATCAGACATTACATGCACTAGTAAAGAATTTTGATTTAGAAGAATTTAAAAAATAATGGTCTGTGGCTATCTCAGATCCTTTCTTGAATGAAAGGGGAACCTGTTTGGTGAATGTAAAGAAGAAGAAATCAATGTCCATTTGACTATGACACATCCTGAGCTGTACATCAGACTAAGACCACTGGCCTGCTTTTTATAAAGTTGGTTATAACATTACTGCACCACTTTATGAATCCAGTACATTGCAGAGTCCGTCTGCCTTAATTATCCTTGTCTGCATAAAATGTTCTCTACCGGGCATTTGTTCACTCTAGCTGTGTCAGCCTAGTAAAACCAAATTGCAGGGCTTTGGCTAGCTGGCTGCACACAGTAAACTGCTGGCCACACAGGATGATTATGTATAGAACGTTAGTTTTATTTAGGCTAGTGAGGACCTACAGGCTTTTATAACAAACAGCCCTGTTTACTGGCAAGAACAGCACACTGCAACAAATCCCTTTATAAGCCCCGAGCTTCTGGACCTACTGCAGGCTGCAGCACGAGAGGCAAAAAATCTGGACTGTAAATCTAGACAGGAAATGCACACCTGACAATGGCTTCTGATGTGATGACAAGCTGGTGAAAGCACGACTGGAATAAAAACAGCAGAGCTGTAAACCTAATACTTTTTATGCAGTGAAAGGAGCAACCTCATGTGGCTCTGGGAAATCTGCAAGTGTACTCGCCGTTTTTTGATTTTTGAATAGAAATGTACTGAGTCAGATTTTAAAAACATAAAACAAGAGGAACACAATGTTACAAAGAGCCAAAGCCCGTTTCTTTTTTGTCTGATGTCTTATCAGGTCGGTTATAATTTGTTTAAAGAGCACGTCACTTGAAATAGTGCCTTAGTAAAGGATCAATGAATGATTCGTGTTCCAGGTTTTCCATATAATCATCTCATGAAAGTTTTGGTGCCTCTTAGGCAGGTTTTTTTACAAGAGCATACATGAAATCACTGTAGTTGACATTAGCATTAACACCAATATCTTCCAGTTTCCCCCACACATTTTGAGACCTCTGGCATTTTAAAACTAAATGTGTTTACCAGTTTCACCCTTATCACAATTTTCAATACTGCACTATATAGATTTAACACAGCAGCTCCATTTGACCACAGCTTTGACTGCTAGTCTGCCAAAACAAAATCTATAAAACACAAAGTACTGAACAGTGAGACCACTAAAACCCAACCTCTAATCAATTTTTGGGGCCGATATCAGTGCTGCTATTAGGGAGTAAAATTATTCCGAAATGTATATAGTGGCAAATATACACTAATGTTTTAAAAGAACCCTGAAATGGAGATTTCAAACACTTGCAAAAATTAGTTCACAAGGTGCATATGGGACAACATATACGCCATATCCTTATCCAGTATGTTTTAACACACACACTGTTAACCAATTTCAATTACAGTAGTCTCTGTTTCACTGTATCATTGGGAGCCGGCTACCATCTGCTTCAGTTTCAAACTTGCCCAGGCAAGTAAAGGAAACGTGCAACATCATATTCTGCAATTCATCCATCACAATAGTGAAGTTATTGTCTGTTGAAAT
This sequence comes from Acanthopagrus latus, assembly GCF_904848185.1. NCBI lineage: Eukaryota > Metazoa > Chordata > Actinopteri > Spariformes > Sparidae > Acanthopagrus > Acanthopagrus latus. The sequence continues at coordinate 20,258,305 of NC_051059.1, read as the reverse complement.
ACAGTTTGTAGTTCAATGGTTGCTCAATGATTTGCACTTTTTTTTATTTCCATCAGTTGAGTAATTTGTGTTTAGTCAAACATCTTCTCTATCATCCTGTCCTTGCTACATCAAAATGATAAAACTGAACAGATCAGTTTGTCTTTAATTATTTGGGTAAATGTAAAAAATTGAGAGACCTTAAATTCTTACTCTCTTAGGGTCTTTAAACCAACAGCTTTACCTAATCAGTACTTATGTTCAAAATGACAAACAGTTAGTCCTTGTATCTGAGTAGGAGGGGATCTCTTCTCTTAAAGGTCGTCTTTCCACATTAATGCTAAGATGAAGTTTGCTCACGTTTTGTTCCAGCTTTTCCAAGCGGGCCACATTAAACTTAGACTCGAAGTGCTGGCTGTATTTTTGCGTCTTTACATTTTATGTGGAAACCAAGCGAGAACGCCAGCGCACTCCTGTAACACTTTCCACCCCTGCCACTGACACACAGTGTGAATGCAGGGCTAACAGCTCACATGTGGCTACTACCATCACATCCAATTAATGTTGGGCGTTAACAAGGAGAATATTACAATATCAGCCCTGCATGAAATAAAATTGCTTGTCTAAAGATAATCACTCAGCTATCTAAATGTAACTAAAAGGAAAGTGGGAGGAAACTGTCAGCCAAGCACAGTCTGTACAGCCCCACAAAGTCCTGAGAAGAGGACTATCTGGGCTGCATCATTTTCAACATAAAGTGCAGTGAATTTCTTGATACATTATCCATTGGTAAGCTGAAAACACAAATAACCCACCACCTTATATCCAGTCTTATTGGTAGCTGTAACTGAGGCAGGTGTAGTGGTAATAGGGGTTGTAACACCAGTACTTCAATGAAAAACTATGCTCTCACCTTCAAAGCCCATCCTCTCCAGCAGGTTCAGCGGGTACCACATGAGGGGTTTGTTCCCGACAGGCAGCATTGCTTTGGGGGTGTTGTATGTCAGATCAGTCATACGAGAACCCCCACCAGCCGCCATCAACACCGCCTGGAGCTCCATGATGTCTGCTTGGATCGCCTGAGAGAGAGACGGAGATGAACAGATAGATTCACTCACATTACCTGACAACTTAGATTTAAAAACTGCTGTGTGTATACAGGTGCTTGTATATCAGACATATATAAAGACATAAAGTTGAATAGACACTTGATACTTCTGTTGGTAAAGAAATGGAAAACACGACGTGCTGTGAACTGTGGTTTTATATGTACTTTAACATGCTTTAGTGACTAAACATTTAAGCTAAAGGACTAGTTCACATCAAAGAAGGCACAGCCAAAACATCTGTGTGTTTGATTAACAGGACTATGGTCATCAAAGGAGTGAAGACGCAACATTTTAGTCCTAAAATCCTAAATTAGGAAAAACGATAATATCATGTGAGACCTTTAAATAATTTGTGGGGTAACATTTTTTACAGTGAGAATATGTAACAAAGACAGGATACAGTCAGGTGAGGAAGGGGACTTTGGAATATCTCTCAAAACTCATATGACAGGTAAATGATGAACATGGGTTTTAACATTGTGTGTGATGAGGTGTATGGTTACATTGGTGTGGCAGCAATTTAAACTAACATAGACACATAAACATAATACTTAACGACACAAATATAGATGTGAATAAAAAACAGCTAATTTTTAATGCAAAGCCTAGAGATTATTACCATTTAAAACATTTTAATTACACTATATGACTAAAGTATGTAAATCAGACTGCTGTCCCCTTTGAACTCCTCAGTTAGACTATAACAACAGATTAAGCGAGATGCAATTTAATGTGTTGGTCCTACCATTATTATCTTTTGTTTTGTTTTTTTGTTTTTTACTTTTACTTGTTATAACCAGTGTTTACAAAAAAGGTATGCTTTATTTGTCCTTTCCTCAAAAATGCCTAATTTGCAGGCTACTCCCCTTTTTACCCAGTGACATTGCAATTTTTTCCACTGTAATTACAATGATTGTACCTGATTCATACAACCAAATTACACTGTATAATAAGTATCACCTCATCACCTCACCCATCTTTTCATTTCTGTGTATTCCCTGAGAAGTGTTACTAACAAAGATGACACTTGTAAGCCGTGTGTTGTGCTCTCTGTACAGGTGGGTAGTATAGATTCACTTTAGATTATGCAAGCATGGTCGTTTTTTGCAAATATGGCACAGAAAATCATAAGTCAACCCCTAAAATGTTTTTATATCATGTTAAAATCAGACAGGTCATCCACACAGCACTGACTCCTTTCGTTATCTGACACAATCAGCGGTACAGTGGCATATGGACACTCAGTGAAACATCTGAATTCACACATGGCGTTAACAGGGAGAAAAAATGTCATGTTGACCCGCTCAATGTGAGAAAAGTGAGTGTAAATGTACCTGTCAGCGATCCCAATTGATCCGCTGCCACTCGAAATGACAGCAGCGTTGGACGCATGCAGCTAAATTGGTCGCTGTCACTGTTGTTAGCACTTGGCTAACGATTAGCACGGAGCACCGAACGATACAGCGGCTTCAGGGACAGCTCACAGGCCGCCGGACGCGTCCTCCGAGAAGCTAAACACCCGCCCAGATGAGCGGCGGAGGCAGACGTTCAATTATCCGTTCAATTCTTTGACAGAGCTCACGTAAAAGTAAGCTAACAGCTAGCTTGGGATGATGACACCTGTGAGCTTTCGGTGAAATACGTCCGTGTGGAAAACGACTTCCTCCGTACAATGGTTCCTACCGCATTTCTGCACACGAGTGGAGTTTTGCCTTCGACTGCAGCTCACAGATCACAGAAGTCAGTGTTATTTCTCTGTTAACAAATTATGAAAAGCTTTATAAAACATGAACTATAAAATATGTGTTGAAAAGTTACAATCGATGTTTACAAACCTTTACACTTGCCTACAGGTGCGCTATGTAGTTGTGGGTAAGAAATGTTAGTCAGAAGACAAATATGTGCATTGATATATTTTTTTGAATGCTAAAACAAACTAAATTCAACAAATCAGATAGTAGATTCAGTTAGGGAAAACAAGAATATAATGAGTTTGTATTATTACCTCGTGAATGTTGTAACAGTTGAAATAAATCTTCTCCAACTCTAGTGCCCCTTAAAAAATGGTTCATAAAGCATGCAATTGTTTGTTAGCCATTAACTAAAGTGTAATTGGTGACAAATTTACCATTTATTAATGTGTTACCACAGAGGTTTAATCTATCCTATAAGAGAAAGAAAAGACAGATCATTTAAAAAATGGATAAAATAACTGTAAATAACCTGTTTACATTTTCAAATACATTGGGAATGTAAGTAAATAAATAGTAGATATAATATATTAAAGTTTCTAATAGTCACCTACACAAGGTTATAGTCTACTTTTCTACATATACATATATAATAAAAGAAGAGACAAGAGCAGAATTAAACTAAAACATTTTGTTAACGTCCCTTACTTTATTCATCGTCATTTTTGCTGACAAACAATATAGACAAACAAAATAGAACCTTGTTGAGATTAAAACATTAAAGGACTGTTTCATAGATTTTAACTTGATGATCATGGTAAAAGAGGCAAATGTTAATGCAAAAAAAATACTGAAAAATCTGCCACACTAAATACAGTGTAGCATTACATAAAATCTGGGGGGCATCCAGAATCACCAGTAACCCAATCATTTCTGGTTGATGGTAAAAAAAACATCATCAGCATTACCGCTCTATGGAAAACTCATCATCTGCTTATGCATCATGAGCATTTAAGTTTGACGGCCTGGGAAATAAATCAATTTCTCACCCAGCTGTGCAACCATAATGATAGAAAAAGGTGATGAGTGACTCAACTCTTGAGTTGTTGTTATTCATTTTTATAGTTCACATTCTGGATTTTTTATTTTTCCGCTGCTCTCTGCAGCCAAACGTCGAAACAAATAAAGAGCCTAACATCTTCTGCCTTTTCTTCCCTTTTTGACCATAGCAGAAGTGATGCCTTGGCTTCACACATACACAGAGTGGTGTGAGCAGATTAGCAGCCAGAAGCCACCCAGCTACTCCTCCAGACTTCAAGCTTGAAAACCCCCAATTCACAGAGCTGAGACGTAACAGCAAATTGAGCTCGGGGAATGTGGCTTTGGTTTTGTTTGCTCTGGCCAGGAGATGAGCTTGACTGCTCAGTGCTGCTTGCTCGAACCCAGAAGAGCGAGAAAAAAGGAGGTAAGAAGAAGAAGGGGGGAAAGAGGAGAGGAGGAGACAAACAAGCTCGTCCGTCTGTTGTTGCCTGAATGCCAGAATAATGCGATAAAATAATAGTGGGAGGAGGGGAGCCTGATGGGCTGACATGTTGGAGGAGGAAGAGAGAGGAAGTGAAAACAAGTTAGGGACAGAGCTTCCTAAGGGGTCCTTCAGTAATGAAGGGAAAAGAGAGGTGAGAATGAAGCTTGGGGAAGAGGGAGACAGCCAGGAGAGGAGTGATCGAAGATTCAGAGACATAGAAAGAAATATACATGAACACAGATACAGAAAGACAAAGAAAGCGTTGGATAACAGATGTTCAACCAGAGAAACATTCAGGCAATTACAGTATCTCAATATGTCCTCCTCGATCCGCAGATCAGAGACATTAGGCAGTATGCCAGGACGGAGAACACATTTATGACAATAAGAAAGCTGCAATGGTTACATTAGACTAAGCCAACACAGTGTCAGCGACAATCTCATCAGTACGCTTTGCTCACTGCCCAAAGTTAAGGACCTCGGTTATTGGTTAAAGAATCGGTTGGTGGAGCCCTTCTTTAAATGGATAGCATTTAATTTACCCATTTATTCAATTTTTTTTTTTGCGTTAATCATTTTTTCACCCCTATTCTTTTCCATTTACGTTTAGCAAAATGATACACAAATAAGTACATCAGTAATAAATTAAATACATGAATGAATAAACAAGAAATAAATTGGGAAAACAACTGGGAAAGTATCCATCTATACACTGTTAATGCCTACATTTAGTTTTGGTATTATTTTTGGTGCATTTAATAGCATAATTGCATACTTACTGAGAGGCTTATTGAGGTTAATAAGCGGATTTGCCATTTCGCTTCCTGCTTTTTGTAGGTCATCAATACATTATCAATAAAGCCAATTGTTTCGTTCTCTGTGGCGTTGCTGGGGTCACTTGAATTTATCTCTGATGTATTCATGAGATGTTCAGTGCTGGGACTGTGAACCCTTTAGTCACAATAAGACATAAACTCCAGTGTGGATCAAACACACTTACATAATGTAAAACCTAAATAAAACCCTTAAATGTCAAATTGTGATGCTGTTACCTTATTAGGAGATACTGAAAACAAATCCTCTCCCAATAAAACTACTGCAACCTTAATAATTTGACTTTGCAGGCCAGCTGATGGCATTTTCAGAAGAATTTACACTCATAACCAAGTAAACCCAAATGAAATCACTTATCCTGCAAATATTAATATTTATAAATGAGCTCAGGGTAAATATCAGTGTAACAGATTATACATTCCAGTGTCCTCAAGCTATGAAAGGTCCTTTATGCTTTTCTGCTTCCCCTCTTCACCCGCGCAGTTTACAAGGTGTTGTCAGTGTGCAGGTGGCATCCCTCTCTCTTCATAAAAAAGGGGGATCTGGCACCAAAAAAAAAAAAAAAAAGAAGAGGCAAAGATGCAATAAAAGTCAACCCAAACCACTGACACTCACAGAGATTACTGCTTGGCTGGTTTACCACAGAGCACTGAAGTGTGCAAGACATTCCACATTCAGCTAAACTGCAGGACTGGGCTGCAGTTTTTACTGCTGTCGCTGAGCGCTCGCATGACAAGACGTGCACGTGTCTGTAAAAGAGACAAAAGGTGGATGACGGCGTCTATTTCATTCTCTTCCCATAAAAGAAGAGGCTGTGCCAGCACATGCTGCTACATAGAGCTGCTGCAAATGATTACTTTCATTATCGATTAATCAGCAATTACTGTCTGGATTCATTGTTTAAAGGTCCGACTTGTAAGAAAGTACATTTTTGAGTCTTTATCCCAACTTGTCAAATACTGACGATTTGGGCCTGTAGGTCAGCAACCAAGCATCAATATTTGACATCCTGGGTATGAGACTCAAAATGTCAAGTCATTTTTTTCATGTAAAAGATGTCAAACAATTGTGAAAAACGCCAATCACAATTCCGGAGCCCAAAGTGCTTCTTTTGTCTAACAGTCCAGAAACCAAAAAGACTCTTCATCTACTATCACACTGAGGAGGAAAAGCAGCAAATCTTTACATTTGTTCTACTTTGTATGGCTTTTTATTGATAGGTCAGCTTGAGACATGACAGGAAACAGTATGTGGGGAGGGCTGACATGCAACAAAGGGCCCCCGGTCAGGACTCGAACCCGGGGTCACTGCAGCGAGGACAAGGCCTCTGCACATGGGACACCATGTACCAACTGAGCTAATTGGCACCTTAATCCTCACATGTAAGATTCTGGAACCACCAAATGCTGAATATTCATGCCTGAAACCACCTAAATAGCTGGCAATTCATTTTCTTACATCAACTAATCAATAAATCACTTGATTGTTACAGCATATCTCTTTTGTTGTTAGAGAGACACTCCTTTTGCTTAATCTCATTCTTCATTTGACACATTCATTATAAGAAGATAAGTGCGTGTGATAGACAGAGACAGATTGCGATTAAGGTTTTCTTTCCTCTCTTGTCTGTGAGAAACAGCGGAAAAAAGAAATGTTGAACATGAGGGTGAGAGCCTTCACAGGCAACTGCAAACCCACTGATCCCTTGCGTTTTTTGCATGTCGTCAAAGCTGGGCTAATTTGTCAAATAAAGACATCCATCTCGGCGATGAGTGGGGTGGGGGGGGGCAAATGAAAAAGACACAAACACGGAACGCCGCAAGACAGAAACAGATGGATAGGCCTGAGAACAGACGTGGAGACAAGTGTGCAGGTCTGGTCGCAGAGTGACTTGAAAATGGAGCCCTAAGATCTCCCTCTGATTTCCTCCTCCTTCCTTGGCCCTGTCGCCGCGTCTTGTAAATCATTCTCAATTCACTGAAACAAGCCAGTTGGATTAGCTTGGTTTAGATCATAAACATTTGCAGCGCGGACCACCCAGGGAGGGAGCAGAGCCAAGGCGAGCGCGTATGTGTGCGGGCGTGCGCGTGTGAGTCGCACTGGGGCGTGTACGTGTGTGTGTGTGTGTGTGTGTGTGCAAAGCCTCCCTCTGAGTTTAGAGGTGGGCACTGCAGCACATAGATGTTCAAATGTGGTCTCATACACATGCAAGCACACACACACACACACACACACACACACACACACACACACACACACACAGGCATACTTATAGTGTGGTTTGTGTTTGCGCCACTTCCAGGGCCAGTGCACTGTGGGGCCCTCACCGCTGCCGTGGAAACCAAAACAGGCCCGTTCACCCAGTGTCAGAGATTAACACACACATACACACACACACACAAGCCACAGATAAAGATGTCTCCCTGGTCTGCTGCTTAAACGATGCCGCGCATATTTTCTTTTTGCAGTAATCCCATTTTCCATGCGTGTGCGTGTGTGTGTGTTTAATTACAGCGAATGTATTTTCTCTCATTGTTTACTCATAACATTCTTGTTATGTAAGGTTTTACAAGACACGGGTGATTGTCTTTTTGGAGCGAAAAACCCCAAAACCATCACTTCTTAAAAAAGCAGCTGCAAAGCGTTAAGTGTCATCGACCCAAACAACTGTGATATGAGGCATGTTTTCCAAGGACTTTCACAAATAAATGCTTTTTTTTTTTTTGTCTTCCAAGAGTTCAACAGTCTGCGTCACCAGACCTTGAAATTCATTCTCTCTCACTCAAGCAACAGTCGGAGTAATTCTTCTCTCGTTTCTCTCTACATGCAGGAGCGAGCCGAGAGCCAAGCCGGTGTCAGAACCAGGAAATATCTGGGCTGGGTTTTGAACAGCGAGAGTGGGAAAAGCTGGGCGACTCCCTGCCGCAAGGCACTGGCACATTTCTCTGTTCGCTGCTTGTGTGTCTAACTGTGTGTCCGACTGAATTTTTAACTGTGAGTGTTGTCTTTATACCTGTCTCTTAAATGAACCGCTGCTCTCTTCACTTGCCTTAGCGGACAGTCCCGTCTGTCTCCCTGACATTTGCTTCTTTCGTACCTGGCTGTCGTGTATCGGCCCAAATGTACAATGCCTCATTTTCAAGAAACGTTAGGTTCAGTTTCTAAATCAGGATCTGCAATTTTACTGTATATGTTCAACAGCAGGCGATAATGAAGTATCGCCTCTTGTGTAACGGAGTCGAGCTTTTGCCTGACTCCACGTACGTTGTTTTTTAAGTAAACTTAAAATGTTAACTTGAGTTAACTTCAAATATATAGAAGGTTATGCAAAAGGGGTTTGTCGTCTTATGATCAGGCTCAATGGTATATGTGTGGTATGAATATGTATGGCTGATGTGGAGGTATTGATAGATTTTACAAAGAAAAAGGTTTAAACTGAAGAAAGACAGATATTAGGAATAAATAAACATAAGGAACAATAATATGAGACAAAGGACAACTGAGAGAAAAGGACTCCCATCATGGTTTTATCACAATGTTGAAAAAGCAGTTTCCCCATCTTCAGTGTGTGTGTGTGTGTGTGTGTGTGTGTGTGTCTGTCTGTCTGTCTGTCTGTCCACATGTTTGCTCTGTGTAGTCGGGGGACCTCCCAGTGAGTGGACGGTCCACAAGACAGAATATGGGCACTAAAAGACTCACACGTAGACAGACAGAGACAGACACACTGACGGTCTTTGTCTAGAGATTGTAAATGTTGTAAAACAGAAACACGTCAATTTGAATCAAGTCAATTTCTTATTTTGCACAACATCGAAACGTTGATGAGACAGTTTTTGTATAGAGCAGGTCCAGACCACACTCTCTGCCTCAGGATGTTACACCTCCTTCAAATAAAAGTTCTGGAAGCGTTTGGGGGGAAAAGATTTTTCTCAGATCAGTCCAAATGAAATCACCTTCCAGAAATAAGATCATCAGACCTGTCAAGTCACGTATCATTACTTTAATGTGCATATTTTTTGTTTTTTTATGCTGCATTTTATTCTGACATACTCTTGTAATCCCTCCCTTTTAATAACTTGTTGATATCTAGTGTGATATTTGTATTAGAAGTATTCGCAACTGTAACACTGAATGTCCGCCACTCCATCTCCATCAATAATTAAACAAGTATTTCTTATTCTGATGTAACACTATAGTAGCTCATATTATACCATATATATGTTATATTATGTTAATGTAAGCTTTTGTGTTGTGGATCAATTGGGTGTAATAATGTACACAAGAAGAGGTATTTCTTTTTGTTTGAATACAATCAAATGAAACACCAATTCATTTAGAATAGATTGATTGGTAGGAAATGATGTGCTAACAATGATTGGGGGGAAAATGAGTCCATATATAATAATCAATATGATTAAAATGGCACAACACATTAATGTCTGTTAGGATTAGCATTTAAACTCTATTACAAATTGAAAGATAAAACTGCTCTATAGTAAAAAGAAAATCCCAACTCCTCTTTTGTAATAACAAACTCCCAAAGAGTCTAAAAGCACTGAGAGCAACAATTCATGATGCTTTAGTAAATCACTTCTCTCTCTTTTTGAAATGTTTCATGGGTAAGCAATGACTCAGCAACGGGTTTAGCTCTTTTTATATATAAACCTGTCCCGTTTTATGGACAACACACCCAAAATATTTGGTCATGTTTGATCTCCTTCTATCTGGTGGCCAACATGTGGAGTTAAACTTTCCTTCTCTTTCAGCAAAAACAAAGTGTGCAGACACATGCACGCACACGCGCACACACAAACGTACACACACGCACACACACACACACAAAAATCTTCTTTTCAACCGAAATAAATGTTTATAGCATTCCAAACATTTTGTGTGTCAGACAGTATGTGTGGTCCTGTCTGCACCTAGCATGAGGTTTGAGGTTAAGGTGTTTGTCTGCTGGTGTGTGTGCATGTCCATGATGTGTGCGTGTGTATGTGTGTGTGAGAGAGAGAGAGAGAGTAGAAACAATGAACTGAGGAACACCCATGCTTGCTTCCGAGATGTTTGTGTTTTGAAAAAAATGGAGAAAGAGAAATAAGAACAACAAGAAAAAAGAAAGAAAAAAAAAGTCTGGGGGTAATTTACCGGATCCAAGCTGTTTGGGAACATTGTGGCATGGAGGTTAGCACAGAAACAAATATTGAGGGCAAGTTGAAAATTCAGCAAAGGGGAGAATGTTGACAGAACTGTTGGAGGTCGCACAAAATGGTGAGAGGAACACACACTTTCATACTTCCTAAGAAACAAACAGATGGTACGTGCTCAATTCTGAAAGGACTAACACTGGTCAAGGACATTCAAAATGTGGAAAACCAACTATATCTTTGTTATATATTGTATATTGTATTTTTGAGTTGTGTACTTACTTGATCCCAAATGTTTTTGGAGGAGAACCTCAAGAAATTTAGATTTCCTCACTCCATTTATCCGCCTGTTGCTATGACTTGGGTGATGAACTGGATGTTACCTAATGTAACATGAAGAAAACTTTACATTATATCCTTAATATTTCTGTCTGAGTGATGCAGATTGATTTTTAATAAGCAAGGGCGGTCGTTGAACGATGAAACCAACAGCTCCCATGATTCCCTGTGATGTGAGTTTAAAACAATATAATGTTTGTTTGTTTTTTTCAATTTTCATTTTCTGTTTAATAAGTGTGAATGCATTGTCAGAGTTGTTATCTAACTGAAGTAATTCAAAGGTATTCTCTATGTGTCTGCATTATCTTTCACCATTAGTAATTTGTAAAAGCAACATTATGTAGAAATCGGCATTTTGTGTGATTTGGGCAGTGATTTGGTGGTTGTAGCACAGTGGATCAGTGTTTAGCACGATCAATTCATGGCTGAAAAGACCTTGACCAGAGTCCGATGATCCTCCATTTGTATATTCCTCCATATCTCTGTGGGTTTCCCCCAGGATCCTCCCACAGTATAAAGGCATGCAGATGGAGTGAACTATTGACTCAGCAGACTGTAAGTGTGAATGTGTTTGCCCGATTACGTTAGCGCCTGTAAAGGACTAACTACAGACCCAGACTCACTCCCCATCAACTGATATCCAACACACTGAAATAAACGGAGAGAATAACAACGTCTGCACCGTGTATGAACCATAAGAATAGGGGCACCGGCCATGCTTTTATTCGCATATAAATCAGACTCGTGCTGTAAAACTATAATAACGCAGCCCAAATAACAGTAAAGCCATTCAGTAGCAAATAGTGCTGCACGCCTTTCCAGCATTTCACAAATCTCTGTGTTATTTCCCCCAAAGGACTGTAATGCCAGGCACTATAAAATACATGGAAACAGTTGTTTGCATTTAGAGGCTGTTAAACAAAGTAAATAGCACAACACACACACACACACACACACACACACACACACACACACACACACACACACACGTAGGCATATTCACACACACACACACGACCATACACATATTTGCTGGGCGCACAATTGATGATTCAGATAACACCAGTACGTCTCAGCACATCATTACCTGGTTGAATAAAGTCCATGTCTGACTCACGGTCTGCTGTTTTATGCTAGGAGTTACATTTTATTTGTGTTTTAACTTTGGCTAACATACGGTACGAGTAGTTTGGTGTTGGGGGCTTTTCAGCATTGTTTACTGCCAACGCCAGTCGAGAACTGTAATCGTAAGCATTCGCTCCCTGACCTTATATTCATTGGTGGCTAAATGTGTATTTTTCAAAATCCTTTCTGCTTTTGGACCACACTAAATGAACGGCTCTTTATCGGTCGGTCTGCTGGTAAGTTGGTCCACAGCTTTAGCTGGGACTGAAATATCTCAGTTGGGTGGTTTGCCCTGAAATTTTGTGCAGACGTTCGTGATCCCCTGAGGAAATAATGACTGACTTCATCTGATGCCATCATCAGTTAAAAATAAAAAAGATTCCAGTTCTTTGGCATAAGGCTTTCAGGATTTCAGATTTACTTTACGGGATTATTGTGACCAAACAAACTCACCATAATGATATCACTGTGATATCTATAAACAAAAATTAAGGAATAAATAAATCCTATTAATCATATCTTTCTTTAACTTTATTTGCTTTGGGTTTTGTCTCTTTTTTTGTATAGGGACTAAAGTATAGGGACGTGGAGAGAGTCTGTAACCGTAACTAAAATAAGTGTAAAAAAAAAAAAGAACAATAACTAGCAACAACTTAAAGGTCATCAGGGTGGTTGCGAATGGGTTATTGAAATCCGTCCAGATTTTCACTGTCCATCATATTTTACAGTTGATGATCAAACAGGGAGCTGAATGAAAGTTTGTCAGATTCTGTACATTCACATGAAATGCAGTCTGAACCACAGCGGTGCAGCATCTGAGATTCCCACCCTTGAGTGTGATGTCACAGGAAGATGGCCACCATGTGAAAATGGTCTATTGTTATTGAAAGCTAATCAAAGCAAGGCTGAGCATCAAAACAAGACAGTGCGGTTGGCAACAGGGCTGATTGTGCATCGGTCAGTCCAAGGAAAAATAGTGGGCACAAATAATTTACTGTGCATCTTGGTGGGCATTTGTAAGTATGTCAGCGCTGCAACACACACAGGTAGTGTGAGCATCAGTCTCATAAAACGCACTTTCGCTCAATCTGCAATTAGTAGAATCCCGCTCAGAAATTAATTAATGAAATGTTTGACCAGCATGTGAAGTATCAGCCCATATCTGGATGACACACATGGACAGACAACAATATGTGTGGATATGTGTGTGTGTTTTATCAAGAATGAGATACAGAGGGAGTAAAAGAAAAACATCTGAATGACTTGTTTCTTGTGAAATATGTTGTAATTTTGTGCGGGGGGCTGAGTATCATTTCAAGGTTTTCTGTATCAAAAAGAAGATGGGCGCAGATGCTTGCACACACACACACACACACACACACACACAGATATTCCCGTCTGCCCCAGATGTTGAGAGTATTTGGTTTCAGCGAAAGGTAGTGCAGCCTCACGTCGGAGAGAGGGGGGATAAATCACAGCCCCTGGACGGCAGTGAAGACACTTTTAGAGGCGTTCGTAAACCCACCGCGTTCATTTTGTTCCCACATGGCAATATTCACCGACGCTATTTGGAATGACACTCGTGCAGAGAGAGGAGAAGGGCAGCATCGGCAGTACGCGGGCCAAACGTTTTCAGTGCTACTCATCAAATTTTATTTTATGCTCTGGAGGGGATGAAATGGAAAAGTTGCACCACATAAAAAGATGAGATACTCAGGCTGTTTGCAGAAGTCAGATGTTCTGTGCTCAATGACGTGACGTGAGGTTTGAGAGTGAAGTAACCGCGATACAGTCGAAACGTTTATTATTATCAGTGAGGTGAGGTGACTGTGAATGTATCTAAAGCTCACTTTGTTCGTTTTTATTTTAACTATTAGGTTTGACGTTATGTGTATTGTCTATGTGACACTAACGTCTGTGGCAGTGAAGTCTTATTCTTCCACTACTCAAATGATTGTGTATCTACTGCTATATAACTACTGCAGCTGATTGTAGCTGGCCGCCATAGTCATTTATTAAGATGAAATTTGATCATACAGCATTTTGAGATGGGGTCCATAACAATAATCATCATCACAATTAGTTATCTCTCTATAAAACCAAGGAATTTCTGTATGTCTGTGTGTGTGTTTGTGAGCCTGAGAGTTTCAACATGGCTGCTGCTTGGTTCAAGGGGGTGCCACGTCGTATTTGTTTGGACGGCAATGATACTGTTAATAAATTATTTCATAAACCCTTTACAAATTCTGCAGCATTGTCCACCGGAGCCACCGCAGTCACGTGCGCACCAGAGTCACTGCAGAGCTCACCTCTACGACATACCTTAAGAAACAAGCCGATTTAAACCATCAGCGGAGCGAGCTGGTTCGGGATTTTGCCGGGGGTTTGGTCCCGTTCTGTGCATCTAAAGGTACTGTTGTGGATTAATGAGACTAAACGAGTCCGGACCAAGTCTGTTCCGGTCTGAGGAGATCTCGAGGACAACAAAGTGGAACTGGAATCTGTGGATGTTCCTGTGTAGCTAGCTGCTAGCCGCTAGCCCAACCCCACGGCCCACCTCCCGAGTCGACGGACGCACCGGCAGGTCCAGAACCGGACTCAGGGTAAATAATGTCCGCTACACTTTTTCGCGAACATTGCCGTCACGTTTGCTTTGGTGCAGGAATAAACGTAAAAAACGGACTTTTGTCACGAAAGTGCCCGCAAGCAGCAAGTTTGGTTGTTGAGGAACAGGAAGTTGTGTGAGGGACGCAGGCGGTGATAGAGATGGCGAGTTTTGAGAATTGAGAGATTTGTGACATATAGTGTGTTTGGAATGTATAGTTAGTGTGTAATGTAGTGTGTTCATTGTGTACTGTAGTCGTTTTTGTGTTGTGAGTCAAAACAAGGAGGGGACTGCTGAATATGGAACAGGCAGGAATGAGCTGAGGAGCCCTGAGCCTGAGGCATTGCCTGCATTTAGATGTAAATAGTTACATATAACTTTGTAAATTTCAAAAACTTATGCACAAATTTAGCAAACAACTATTTATATTTGCATTATAACTAATGCAGTTGGTTCATTAAACATATTTGTGGTTTTCACAGTAAAAAAAAACAAACTTTTTCCTATTCTGTTGTTATTTTGTGATTTTAGGTCCATAGTGTTAATATAGTATGTCAAAATGAAAAAATAACTGTACAGTCACACATGTGAGGTTGTGCTGAAAATAATGACACCAAACAAGGCAACGTAAATAGTTTTTAAGGTGAAATAAAATGGTCAAATCAAAAGTAGTCAAAAACAGCCAATTATATCCCTGATGTCCCACCTTCAAACACAACCTCATTTGGCCATCCATGAAAAAGCTACTTAACCTCCCACTTTTCTATAGAAATGCATGCTTCCTACGGGCAATGCACTAGTTTTAAATAAAAAATGACATGGAGGAAGGGTAAGATATAGAGGTCAAAACACAAAGAAATGATAACTGCCCTCGTAGGCAAATGGAGGTCATACATGCCTGTTAAAGTCATTCTAACATATTTGATTCAGAAAATGATAAATGGTTCTAATAAATGCATCATTACCCAGCCAGGTCCTGTCTTTCCTGGCCACAAAATTGAATCTTATCGCATAATCCAAAGAAGCTGCCACTCTTCTGGCCATGCTCTCTTTTTCCTTCCTTCCTTCCTTCCTTCCTTCCTTCCTTCCTTCCTTCCTTCCTTCCTCCCGACATCACAAGCGACACACACGCAGAGCTAATATATGACTCCCTCCATTCCTCTACATCAGCCTATATGAGACACTTGTGGAGCAGCCTCAGGCCTCCATTCATGTGGCGGACTCAAAATGGCCTCTGTGGTTACGTGAGTGACAGAAGTTTCCTGGCCTTGACCGCTAATATAGTTTGTTCTCCTCTCATCTCGATATGCAAGCCTCTCTTGAACAGAGGAGGTGTCATCAATCATATTTTCAAATGCGGTCCATCGCACACAGACACTCAAGGACACACAGACCTCCTATGTGGTCTGGTCTGCAAAGTAAAATGAAATGAAAAAGATTATGAGAAGTTCTTCGGTTTTATGGCTGTATCAGCTCCTTATAAAGGAATAAAGAATATAATAAAGATGGAAAGGTCACGACTGGCAATTATCACTCTTTTAAACATTTTCCCTGGACTTCAGTGGTTTGAAGGCTGAGTCCCCCTAACTCTTGCAGTGCACCGCCTGAAGTGGAGATGTCATTTATTTTTAAAGGTGTCATATATAAGAAAGGCTGGAACTCAAATGTAGCTTTAAGGGGCAGCATAACTGTGTAATGCTGCTCAATACTCTCCTAGATATCTTTGGCTCTACAGACTAGCTCAGTTGACAGCTGACAAGACTCTGCAGCCTCTGATCATGAGTGTAGTCATCGTGGCCCACGGGGCTCAGTTCCACCAGGCTGTGCCACCACCCAGTGAACACAGCTGGACACCAGATTGGCCCCCAAGACTGACAAATTTAAGTTTGGCAACAGGGGATACAGTACAGAGGTGATTTACAGGATCTCTGACCAAAACGCTGAATCCGCGGAGATGAGAATACACTGCAGGCGACAGTAGTGAGAGAGAGTCGGGCATAAGCAGCAGGTAAAAGAGGCGTTTAGAGCCTCACTGTGACAAATCCAGACTGTTTTAGTGGGTTTAATTTTTGCTTGTGTCAGGGTCGAATGATATGTGTTTTGCAATGAGTTAACTTGACAGTTCAGCTTGTCTTTATTTGGTAAAAGAGAGAAACCTCAACACATTGTATTGTTGCATTCTTCTGTTGAGCAAGTAAAACAGGAGTAAAAATATCTCCTTACATTTGCTGAATTCTTTTTGCTGCCGCTTCTGTATCTACCTGCAAAATCTATGTGGCTATCAGACTATTGCCTCTTGAGGTACAAAGCAGTATTACAAGACGGGGCAGGCTGTGGCTAGGTCGTTAGATTGCTAACGTCGGTAGACATCACTGCAACACATTACGCAGGCTCCCTTGCTATAACATCAACACAGTTGTTTCCTCACATTCTGTTGACAGTGTGATTTATTTGGGGGACCTGTCGTACAAACAGCCCCTTTGAAACCCCCTTTTTAAGTTACAGTCACCTTGTAGAACTTCTTGTACCTATCCTGCTTTCACCAATAAACACCCATTACTTGATCAGGAGTCCTGTAATCTTATGAATATTTAATGCAAAAAAATGAAAAGATAAAAAATGCCACTTTGGCTGTAATAAGTAATAGGTTAGTCCTTCGATCAGGTTGAGAAAAGTGCAGACCTGAAAACTCTTGCTGGCCTCTGGGGACAACAGCTCCTGCATGAGCTAGTGAAAGAGCACCCTCTGCTGGTGTGGTGGCAGTACTGCTATTAGGCTGGCACAACTTTTCAATGCACCAGAGATAGGTGCAGCGCTTTCTGCTCTTACCCTGTGCACTTATATCAAATCTGTTCATGTAGTGATATAGATATTGTTTTACATATTTTTTCATTTGTTGGGTGAAGTCGTGATGCAGCTTTGAAATGAGGATGACTTGAAAATAATAATGTCTGTCAATCTCTTCTTTGCATTATGTGAAGAGTTAATAAAGTAAAGAGAAATTTTATTTTGAAAATCTTTAATGAAATAATATTTTTGCTCCAGATTTTAAACATTATACCTTAGCTACAAATGGACTGCACTTAAAAATGTCATGGATCGGAGAGAAAAAAAAAAAATGCCTGTCCCATTTACTTCTGAAATGAATGCCTGAGCTGGGCTGCAGAGAGTAAAACCAATCATTAAAAAGTGTCTGCGTCGTCTGCTCCGAGGGGGATATTCTCTGGACATGATGTGACTGACCTCGGTGCTTTCAACCCATTCACGCTCGTGCCTCGCTGCCTCACTGGTGGATGTCACAGTGTCACCCACAGGGATGAGGGAGAGGGGGAACGAGAGAGAGATGGTCGGTAGACTTTTCCTACGCTGGTTGCTACTTACAAGTTCTGCATTATACACACACAATACCCTCCACACACCCCCCCAAACACACACATACACACACGCACAGCAAGTCACAGCATCCTCACGTAGATCCCTGGCAAAGCCAAAGCGATGCAACCGCTACTCCATTGTCAGACCCCTTAACTCCCTCCCCTAACTCTCCCACTCTTTCTCCTCCACCCCAGTCCCTGCTAGCTGGCCCCGCTCTTTTCTCCTGGTTGTCATGGAGACGGCTAACAAAGCCATCACTTTTACCAATTTCCTCAGAGACAGGTGCTGGCACAATGACTGCTTCCTCGCCGGCTGAAAGGGGAAGGGGCAAGAGGGGTCCATGGGAACTCCAGGCGGACACTCTGAGGGCTGTCCAAGTGTCCTCCTCCCCGGGCCTTGCCGAGAAAAGAAGGCTAATTTGTTGTCCCTGTTTTCCCAGGGAGGGGGGATGCAGGAGGAAGAAGGAGGGAGAGAGAGAGAGAGAGAGAGAGAGAGACTGGGGTGGAAGGAGGGTGAGCGAGCAAGAGAAAATGAGGCACAGAGAGAGAGAGAGAGTGTGTGTGTGTGTATGCAAAGGGGTGTTGACCAGTTTTCAAAACAGACCGCCTAATATCAGTCTCCTCTCGCTTTCTTCTGCCAATGGGTGGCAAGGTCCTCCTTTTCTCCCCTTGTTCCTTCATCTCCTCTCGTTTCTCCCTTTTCTCCTGCTACAACTCTTTGGGCCTGGAAACAATGGCGAGTCATGGCATCATGACTGCAAGATGTTTCAATTTAGCTTTCAGCATGCATTCACTTCCCTCTTTGTGTGTGTGTGTGTGTGTGTGTGTGGGGTTCGGTGGTGGTGGGGGTCTGTATCTGAATTGTAATGATTAATGACAAATAAGCTGAGCAGTTAAAAAGGAAAGACTTTATCTTTTTTACATTGTATTCCAATTACTGCAAGTCTGTTGCCAAGTGTCAGTATGTCCGTAAACACTTTTTCCGAGTTGTGTCTTTCTGTCTGTTCCAAATTGTTGACATTTGTCATACATTATGACAGTAATAACGATAATAATAAATGGTGGCAATGTACATTCTGCAATGTTAAAATATATATTTGACGTGTTGAAACATTAATTTCTTTTAAATTATTTTTTTTTACATAGGAGCCTTTTACAGTATGTTTATTGTTGGCATGTTATATCATTTGTATCAGACAGTATTAGTTTGGGACACTTGATAGAGGTCATTAGAGGCACAGGGTTGAACACACTGTCAGAAACAGGGGTACTGTCTGAGTTAATTTCTGTCCCCTAAGGTACAATCTACACTAATGTACCCACTCCAGCTAAATATTGGCCCTCAAGGCAACAATTTTTCAACTACATTTTGCCACCAGAGGTATAAGACTGGGCTCTTAAAGGTACAAACTCAAGGATACAAATAAATACCCACTGTCAAGGATACGACTGCTGTACCTTAGACTATATAGACCCAGTGAAAAGCCGATGTACCCCTAAAGGCTCAAATATAAACCCTCTTTTCTGACAGCGTATATAAGGAGCATAGGTGTCAGGAAGGAGCTGCACAGGTTGATGGAGCACATACAGATCTCATCAGACCAGGAACACAATGCTACAATAAGGGAGGCTGGTATGTTCATTCAATTTCTCTTTGCAGCTACTTCAATAAGTAACAGACTCGGGGCGCTGTTTAAGAATAGCCCAGGGCTAAGGATATGCAGTGTGAAAAGCCCTATTGATATTATAGTTGCTGTAAGGCATATAATAACTCCATATTCAGTACTTTGATTAAAGATTATTTAAATTGTTTTTTTTTTGGGAAGATTCTTATATTATGTCACTGTCCAGACAAAACAGCGTATTTCCAAATTTCCACAATTCTCTGATTTCTTAAGTCAAATGCACCATTTACAAAATAATTGACTTGTCTGAAACATGCATTGCCACAAAGCTGAAAACATAGCTGCTTTTCTCAGCTGACGAAAAGTTGACATTTTGGAGATAAGTGGTTCTGACCAGACAGCGACGATGACGACTTTATAAGCTGATCTTTTCTTTACGTCATTGTTTGCTGGTTCCTTTCAGATCCCAGCTGACACTGTGAAAGAGGGGCTGTCTGTTGGCACAGCTACAAACCAGTTATTGCCCCTCTAAGGAGAGAAGCCATGGGCTTTCAGTTTGAGGGTGGTGTATGGGTGTGTGTGTGTCGGTCTGTCTGTCTGTACATGTGTGTGTCTGCTTATGAAGTCGTGTGCATTCGGGCATGCGTGTGTGGGAGCTCTTGTTTGAATAGACCATACAAACTTTTTTGTCGGTGGCACAAAACTTCTCGAGGCAGCATGTAAAGCACTTACACTTCTGTAAAGGACAAGCCATTCAGCTGCAAACGACCCTAACGGCTGTTGTACTGGCCTGTGTGTACGTGTATGTGTGTGAGTGCGTGTGTGAAGACATTTCCATGGTGTTGCCTGTTTTGCAGTGTGGGATTGCTCCTGACACACAATACAGGCGCTTAACGATGACATGGATTGATCGGATTTGAATCAACCAGTATAAATGATAATCTGAAAGTTTACCTGAAATCTGAAATTTAAAAGGCAACATCATAAATTCGGATCAGGTTTGGTATGATAAGGTTAGGTGAAGGAGGAAGAAATAAGTTAGAGTAAATAGTATGATATATAGTATGAATATATAAAATAATATACTGATATAGAACACATCTCATTTGACTCAAAACAATATTAAGCTCTGACTGCAGTTTTTTTATTATTAATTTTACTGATTCTAAATGTTCTCATTCATCTACCTTTGTGAAAATGATAACAATATGTCTGTGTTCAATAATTTCTGTTCATCACATATTAAATCACCATATTAAAATTACATAGCATATCATTTGTACTGTGTGTGGTCAGCCACTGTAACTCTTTGTCAGTTTATATGCATTTATCACAAATTATATACAGTGCATAAAAAAACGACTTATTAAGGCAAGAAAATAAATGGAACCATTGAATTACAATTTACTGCTTAAATGTACACGTGCAAATGTTCACACACATATACGTCCTCAAAAAGCTTTTTGAAGATGCTATGTGTTTAATTGTATGTGACCACAAAATCTTTTCATTGATTCTTCTAATTTGTAAATGAGCCAATTCCTGTCAACAACAGTGTCGTCCAGGTTTCATTAACCTCATTCAATGTCAGTGTTCAACAGTTTGCCCTGCTGCCTTCCTCAGTGCCGTATCTTTAAACTATCACTGGGTGGCGCCAAAGGTTCATTCTGTATGCAGTGTCTTTACCAGCCTGGCATTGAAAAGACTTTTGCTCAAACAGCCATTTTCACTGTGTTGTGAGAGATACACAAAGGTTACAATTTGAGTAAAAGTAATGAGATTGAGTCAAGATACTATTTGGCAAAAGTGAAAGTCATCCATATCAATAATACTAAAAAGTATCTGATATTAAATATATTTTATAATACCGGAACTTCAGTATCAAAAGTACAAGTAAAAGGAAATCAAAAGAAAATTATTACCAAATAATTACATTTAAAAATGCTCTACTACAGCTCTTATGCAGCATGCCATCTGCAAAGTTATGAGTTACAGGTCACCAAATGAACACAGTTGAGTAGAAAGTGCAATATTTGCCTCCAAAATGAAGTGGAATGGAAGAATAAAGTAGGAGAAAATGGAAATACTGAAGTCAAATAACTCGAGGTTGTACTTTAGGTACTTAGGTAGATTACATCTGAATGTACTTAGTTACATTCTATCACTAAACTCCTCTAAGTGTCATTCTGCATATTGAAGTATTTCTTTCTAGATTTTTGTTTAAATATATTCAGTTTTAAAGAAGATCCAGGCCTCCGATGGTGCTTTTTCATGAATAACATTATAATGATAAACTATCAGTGTGACGTTGAGCAAGACGCCATGAAGTTTACATCTTGGTTGCGATGACAGCGATCACCTGATGTGCAGGAAGTCTCTCAGCTGTCAGGGAAATCCTCATGTGTCACGCTTCGTTCTATGTTTAGCAACCTTCCCGGGACTCCGGGGTAAAATAGGGCCAGCGCGATGAGTAAAACATGAGCCGGTAGCAGCAGTGGTGGAATGTAAGTGAACACATTTACCCAAATACAAATCTGAGGTGTTTTACTTGAGTCTTTTCAGGCCTCTTTCAAGCTCTGCTCTACATGTCAGAGATAAATATTGTACTTTTTAAATACACTTTTTGGTAAATTAAGTTACCATTAAGATTTTTTCACACAAAACAATTAAAAAAGCCTTTAACGTGATGGTTTGTTAAAAATTCCCCTGCAGTATATACGACAAAGACAGCTGACACTATTAGCTGATTGACAGAAAATTATTTGCCATCTGTTTTATAATGATTTCTGTCGTTTTACTTGCAAAAAACATTGAATGGATCCAGCTTGTCAATTGTCCTCTATAATCTTGACGTTTGGGCTATTTGTTGGACACAACTATATCTATATAATCTATAATAAGATAATCATTTGTTGCAGTCCATACAAAAGAGTCAAAACGACCTCCCCCTATACCAACTATATATACCTTCATATGAACAGATGAGTTGTAATCCGATGATTTGAGCCCTTGAAGTACATTTATCTGATTAAACATACACACTTTTACTGACAGCAACATATTCAATGCAGGATTTTTTACTTTTAAAGTGCGGTATTAGTACTTATACAGTGGACTTTAAAGGCCTGATCGGCCTCAGTAACCGCTGTGACTTCATATCCATCATCTCTGTGACTCATTCTGCATCCTGTTGCTAGGTGGCTGGTTTGTTGGCACAGTGGTGTCATTACATAATATTTCACATAGTGCAAATAGACATGTGTCACTTCCCTAATAGGTTTGGCCGTGGGAGGGTTGTCATTGATACCATCACAGCTTTTTCGCTGCCTCTGCAATGGCTATATCACCAGACACTCAGCATGACAGGAAGTGATTCTTATCCATGAAAGTGATAAATAAACATTAAAACCATGGCAACCATGTTGAATTATTATCTTGCTCACAGTAAGATCAACTCAACCAAAGATTTTTCACACATAGGTGACACCATGAAAAGTAATTCATCTTTCATTTATGTCACCTTGGATGAACTATTCATCAATAATCACGTTTCTGTCTGTAGGTCACATGAAATGCGTATAAATAATTATATTTTTCTTGCTATTTTACTTGTTGAATATACGAAATGTGGAAAGAATAATAATTACTTGGTTATTTAGCATTTTCAGTGCCTGAACATAGGCTTTTCAAATGACCTCTTGCACCTTTGTGACATCACATTTCAGTTCTGTCCAGCAGATGTCAGCAGATAACCAAAAAAAAAAAAAAGAAGACAGAGCGTCTCAGAGACACCGAGTCACAGGGGAGGCCACTGCTGAAACATGATTAACTTTAATGAGTTTACCTAATAGTCACCAACGAGTTTAAACATTCATGTGGCATGAATGTGAATGTGCCACATTTTGAGATTCAACATTTGGGCCTGTATGCCTTGTCTTTAATATAATGGAACTAGATGGCAGTCAGATCATGACGTGGATAACTGATGATCCACTGACCCTTGCTGTGAGCAGTTTCATGTGGGAACTATTTTATCTCTCCTGAACTACAACCACCAACCATATCACTGTGCAGAAAGTGCACCCAAACAATCTAGGTGGATAAATAGCACTATACAGGTAAGAGATGTTCTTTAAAGAAAGGACATTCTCATTGTGTTTAAAATGGTTCAGCATCATTTGTATAATCAGTTGTTTGTACCTATATGTCATCTCAGAGAATTCAGGTCAAGCTGATGTTCTCTTCCAAATGTGAATTAAATGATAACTAATGGGAGCCATCATTAAAATCCGAGCTCTGCATACTATTCTGTATTCCAGCTGGGCCTGTATGCTGCTCATAGGGACTCTGATGTAAATCCCAAGCTGTAAAAAAAGAAAAAAAAGGCTGCATAGCATGAAGTCGCAGAGGAATCCAACATGTGCTTTGTCTTTGATTTCATTTTCAAAGGTCCTGCTTCAGGCTGCTTTCTGTTCATCATGTAAATGTTGCTCTTCAGAATAACAAGCAGATTTGTATCCATGTGGGGGAGGCATTGAGCTGTTGTCTTCCTGTCTGTCTGCCTGAGTGTCTTTTGTGAGTGCAGCTGTGTTGCTGACCCTCACCATCCATCTCCTCCTGCCTGTCTCGCTCCCTCCTCTGTTCAACTATGTTTATTAGCTTTCCAAATGAGACCAGTGAAGATACGGGGACGGCGGACAATACAGTGCTGTATCCATGAGTCTTCAAGCCGGTTTACATCCTCTGCTCCTCTTGTTCCAAAAATGTGTTTTAATCGCTCCACTGGTCCAGAACCTGAGAGGGTGACAGCTGGGACCAGCTGTGTGGCCATCTACAGTAGGATGTTGATGATAGGCCTGATTCAGCTCGGGAACAACTGGCACTGTAACGTGTATCATCACAGCACCAGTCAGCGTACTGTCTCATTATGTGGTCCGCTTTTTCCCCCTCATGTGTTTTAATGAGTATCTAATGAATGTTGCCGGTGCAACTGCCCTACATACAGTACACCAGTTCTTAATCACTCTCAGGAAATTGATATTCAACTGCTCACTGATAAACACTAAATGGTGCAGATGCAGATCCATATTTTCCCTCCTTGTTGAAAAGAAAAAACAATATTTGATGATTTTACACGATATTTTAGATGACGAAAAAATCGTAAAGATGAGTATCTAATGCAACGATCATGACACAGAATGATGTAAGGCAGGTGGAGAGTGACATATTGTACAAACACTAAGGGCGCACACGAACACAGTGTTCAGAACTGTAAGAAAGACTATTATCACACCCATAGCACAGTCTCTTCTTGTCCTTTCATCATGACGTGAAATCCAGTTATGCCAATTGCACATTCTCTCCCTATCTGACACCTTAATGCATATTTGGATTAAAAAAAAAGGGGGGGGGGGGGCAGAAAGCAGAGCCCTCTCACTTTTTTTGCTGGTGCATTTACAGTAATAACCCCTCTCTCCTCCTCCTTCGCTCTGACCCTGCAGAGTGATTCACTGACACACACTGTGCAAAGCCAAAATAGCAGCATTCAGTCAGTCACCCACTCTGGAGATTATCTGGCTGTTGCCCTGCAGGACAAGGCAGAAAGCGAGTTCACGCGGACACACACTCTCTTTCTCGCTCAGCTGACACGGTGTATGCAAGACGTGTGAATCACTTGTCTCCCCATTTTTTAAAATACCCGTCCTTCACCTTCTTATAAACAAACACTAACAAGGCGTCAACCTGAACAGAATTCTGTTGTGAAGATGCCTGAAGTTGGGAATTACAGCAGGTCTACTTGTGGTAAACTGGCAGTTTGGTAAATCCAGACGCGTTCACGCCTGCAGATTAATCCGTGCTGATGTCACCAGTGATCCGTTGCTCTGTTTTCACCCTTTTTTTAAAAGAGGACCTTTGTGTGTCAAATTTGCCTTTTTTCCTCTTCGCTTTTAATCTATTCATATCCTGCGTCAAATGTCCTACTTTTGGTTATGCATTGTTCTATTCTGGTAACGTACACAGCAGGGCCGGGTAGTCGCACATACACACTCGCAGTCACTGTCTCAAAAAGTTGCAGAGGCTAAGTGCAGCAGATGTTTGTTCAGGCAAAGGTAGTGAAGGAGGGAGAAGAGCTTGCTGTATTTTGTGCAGAGGATTTTCTGTCTTCGCAGGTGTCTCATATACGGTTTGTTTTGTGGAGCCCAGGCAGAACTGGGCTTGAATTTAAATAAGAGAGAAACCCTGCTGTGGTTTTTCTCCCCCCGTTTGCTGTGTCGTGTGGAGGACACAGATAGCCTGAGAGAGACGGATTCATGAAGTGAGGACAGAGCGTTGTGTTAAAATACAACTGACAGAAGGATGGAGGCCATGTTGACATCAGAGAGGAGGAAGAGGACACAGAGTCAGGGACAGATGTGGGTTCTGTGGGTGGATGACACACGTCACTCAAAACAACTAATGGGTCAAATAAATCTTCCATTTTCTATCATTTTCCTGTGTCCACTGTGGAAATATTAAGTGACCATGATACATCAAATGCTTCTTTCCAATCAGATCTGGCAGCTCATAGTGGTTCACTGATTGTAAACCCGCTGTTGTGTGCTGGTGTTTTATGTTATCAGGCCAGCGCTCAAGGTTCAACAACACAAATTGTGTTTTAATCTATAACCACACGTCGTAAAACTTATTTATCTTCAATAGCTTTATTGTTTGTTTTGAAGACACTGTCCACTATAAAACAGACGGTACTTTCAGCATTTTCAGGGACAAAAAACACGTGGAGCTGCTTCTTTACGGAGTGAGTGGATCACCACAGATTCAGCGTATCCAAACAGCTGTCTGTTCACTTCTCTGATGTCAGCAGAAAGAGTTGAGCTCGACAACAAAAAAGCTTCATCTCAAGCTTGGTCTTCATCTCCAACACACCTTCATACTTCGGTACAGTACAGGAGGTGGTTCTCTTCACTACGCGGCCGCTGCAGTGTACACAGTGACGCACTCAGCGAATCTTCGTTGTGAAAGTTAGGTTACATTTTGCTAATAAAACTACTCAGATAAGGTTAGGCAGCAGAGCTGCTGCGATAGGGTTAGCCAAGCCAAATACTTACTTAGGTTTACGAAAGGAAAAACCTTTTTTAGCCACAGTTGGGTTCAGACATAAAACATCGTGGTTTGTGGCTTCCACTGCGATGCTTCTCTAACTTCTGTTTACACGATTATGTTATTATGTTATTATGTCACTCACTCACACTACGTTATCTTAAGGGTTAGGGTTCACTACGTTAGTATGTTAACATTTTCTATATGACTTTACTTTTCAAGATGTCAGATGACACAAAAAAAACGGTAAATGAGATGAAACTAGAAAAAGGTTGAAATATCACATCTAAATTAATTTTAAACACACAAAAAACACATTTATCTCACAGCATGACTCACGTGTGTAACTGATGGAGCAAGAAAAAACAAAAAATACATTAAAAAAACCACCTTGTTAAATACATGAAAGCAACATCAATCTCTGTTTAGTCTGTATCAACAGGATGCTGCTGCAGTGACGGGTACAGAAGCAAACAGGAAGTCATCGCGGTGCTGTCTGGAAATTTCAGAGAATTTCACTGCTTTATGGTTTTCACCACTCCGTCTGCAGCTGTTATTTGCCTCCTCACTTGGCATGCACACGTCGCGTTCCTCATTTCTTTTCAGTTTTTCCCTCTCAGGGATTTTATCTCAGATATTAGTTATTTGCATCACTTTGTTCTTCACATTTGTCAACAACCACTTGGCTGTTCGAATGTACCAGGCCGATGGATTTTTATCTCTGCTGTGCGGTGTACGCTGCATCTTCATCATAACCCCGTGTTCCACAACAAACGTGGAGACCCTACCACACTGATCATCATCACACACAAACACTCACTATAAGGCACTCTCACTCTCTGTCTGCATTTTACACACACGCATGCACACACACACACACACGCACACTGCAATCGAGCTGCAGCAGTGTCAGATTGATCACCCTGCTGGCTGTCCTCCAGCATGCTCTCTTTTCTATTATCCCATCACTGCAGCAGTGTGATAGGGGATAGAGGCTGTGTATCAGTGAGCTGTTCATAAGTGTGCATCCATCTAGAACAGTATAATGTCATTGCGATGCCTCCCTCTCCTTCAGTCTCATTGTTAAAATAACACCACACTCAGTGGTGTTACAAAAGCTGCAAATCTGGTGCAGCTACGTCAGAGTTGTATTTACTTATTATGAGGTTACAACATCTCATAATCTGCTGCCTGAATACATTACCTCCAAATCCTTTTGTTGGATAACATTTGTAGATTTCTGTGAAACTGTGACAACAGGGTTTTTGGTAGAGGAAGTAAAAAAGAGGCTACAGTGCTCTCATGCTTATCTTAGCCTAAATCCACTTCATTGTTGACTCAGTTTTGCTCCAAACTGTGGTTATATAATGCAGCTTGCACTCGTTTTTATCAGATGCCTTTGTACAATTGTACTAAAGGCCCTTTTTACTTTCCTCTGGGGATGTTCAGTCTTGCTAGTGTGCCAGAATTGCATTAGGCAAAAAAAAAAAGAAGTTCCGCTTCTGACAATGCACCATCTGTTGTTATTTTCTGTTTTACATCAATTCTGCTCATATTTTGCATAACAGTTACATGTGGTTTGGTGGTTTAATCCACCGCAGCACATGCATTTTTGATATATATATTTTTTTAAAGTTTAATCTAGGTTTACTCATGGCTACAACAAAGTTCAGTGGTCATGTTCATTTTATGTACTGAGCGTTGGGTTTCTCTATAGAGTATGAATCCTCACAGCACAAGCTCAGAACACGTGAGACACAATCCTTTTTTTATGTAGTATTTTTTTTCCCAGCACCTCCATCAGGGGACAACTGGCCATATGGAGTTGTCCCAGAGGGCCGGTGGTTAAAATCAAATCTCTAATATGAAAAGATGGCTGCAAGGTGATGAGATGTATTTGAAACCTTGTTGTAAACTCAGTTAGTTATTATATGTGTGGTCAAAATGACATGTAAATATGATACAGTACATCCTACACTTTCCTTTTCGTGAGCAAGCTTCTGCTGTTCTGAAACATTAGACCCCAATAATGAGGTTTCATGATTACAAAACATTGCGTTATGAAGATATACAAGCACTGAGCTAATGATTGTTGGACAGTATTCCTTCTAAATAGAGTGGCGTAGCTGTACTGTATGCCTAAAACCTGGGAATCAATTAGAATTGTTGCATATCCGGTAGCCTTTTCTGAGAGTCTGTGTTTTTTTTTCTTTTTTTTAAAAAGTAATTTCTGGTCAAAATGCCTGAAATAAGGTCTGTGGTTACCACAAGTTTAAGATATTTGATACAAAGGTTTGTTCTGCGTGAGCAATATTAGATACAGCACAAACTGACAACCATTTGAGGGGCCAGATTATTCGAAAAACAGTGGTGTTGTGACGTGAGAAGGAGCGGCACATTTAGTGGCTGAATTTTATCAATAACACCTTGAACTTTGTATGTAAGTCTGTATTCGCCTTTTTAATTAGTGCGCCTGATGTGACGTCATTCTCTCCTGCTGTGTTCCAGTCTGATGCATATCCCGAACAACAAAAAGCATTATCCTCTGTCCTTGAACGTGTCGGCTATGCTCTGCTGTCCTCAGGTAATGCAGCTGAAGCTGTAAAACCTTAAGATATTTTTTTTTAAAAAACTGTAAAAGCCTCTCCATCAGTTTTGTTATGAAGGTGGAATGTTGTCACCTGAATACAGACTTACACAACAGCTCTCACACTAAAACGCTGTCTCAGACATGCATGACACAAGTATGCTGACACAGTACACCATGCACAGACACCTGATGGTGTCAGGAAATGTACTTTCAGGAAGTTAAGTAATAAAACATATTGTACTGCAGATGAGTTTCAGCCTCTGCTGGTTTTGTTGTCCTAATGTTACATAATACTCCATATCTCGGTGCTCAAATTTGCACCTCTGCTACTGGAGTTTGTACACACACACACATACACAGTAGGTAACTATAGAATATAATTTTAGTCATATAGTTATAATAAGACCATAACAGCAATTACATATTGCTTGTTTGTGTTGACATCCATTTTCGGCTATAATCTACTCTGCATGGGGTTTCTTGGAAATAAACAAACTAGTTATACAATAACTTTATACAGAGCAGCTTGAAAGTAATGCTGCCATTTCTTGATTACAGATGCAGCTCATGTGTTACTGTAATTCTTCGGCGCATCTGTGAGTGTAATTATAGCAATTCACCGAGATAAACTTGGAGCGGATTTACAGGCTGTGCAGGACTCTCGATAAGGAGGGTGAAATTATGTGCCTGCTGTCAGAAGATAAATGTGCAGCTTCGAAATAAACCTTCTGTGTGAAGAAAAATATCTTTTTATTTGGATCATTGGGTATTTTTAAGATTTCTGTCAACCCACTGGCAGGGAGAAACGAGGGACTGGGAGGAGAGACACATGTTTATATCCCTGAATCTACAGAGATAAATACAGGGGAAGCTACAGATGAAGCTAACCTCTTTAACACTGTTGGACTTTCAGAACCACAGATGAATCTTTCCTCTTTCTTTTCAAAACCTGGCACCTTCATTACCGCAATACAACTCAACTGCAGACAGTTCCATCTGGGATTCAGGTGTTTCACGCAAGTTGTTGCCTCCAGCCATCATAGCCTGAAGCAGCGATGAGGAGCAGGGTACAGAAATCTGGCTGCCTCACTTCTGTCTGAATCCGCACCAACATTCTGTATACGTTTTCTAACTCGTGGTCCCAGCTGACATCTACACGAGTGACATCACTTGAGGCAATGTATGACTTCACACAGCTCCCTCTGGAGCCATAAGCGGTTTGATACAACTTTTTTCACAGAGTATGCAGTGATAAACAGATTCTGACAATTCCCTTTCTAAGGCGACGATGTTGGCACCCCATCTGTTCTTGAAGGCTTGTCTTAAAGACCTTTTTATGCTTTTTCATTTTTTCCTTTCCTTTAGTGTTTGATATGGAGCGACGCCTGCAAGCTAGTTCAAGCAGGCAACTCGAGCTGCACTGCTACACACATGACATGCCCCAGTCTCCTCCGCACTCGCAGAAGCTCCACTCTCCCACAGAAAACACTGCTCCTTAAACGCCTCATCAGTAGTCTTTAATTCTGTGACTTTATGACATCATAATTTATGCCCAGCAGCTAGTTTGGCAGGTAAAAATTGATTTAGCACAGCTGCTCTGGTGTTGCTAGTGAGGTTGACTCAGGCGAGTGTGAGCTGACCAATCAGAGCAGACTATAGGTATTCTAGAGGGGGAGGCCCTTAAAGAGACAGAAGCTACTTGGACACTCATCTAAAAATCTTAACTCCATCAACACCGCTTACATTTCAAGTTTAATCCCACAATGGTGAAAATGTGCTTTTAGAAAAACCACCTCAACTTAAAATTTTTCTGCCTCCCCAACAAAATGACCATGTGGGGACAATCAAAGCGACGCATCATCAACACAAAACCCCACCCGCACGCAAAATCTCCCTAAATCTCCTTTTTTTTCTGACAAACACACACAAACACACCTCAAAGCTCAGAAGGATGTTTACAGCTCAGTTTTGGGCGGTTGCTCTCTGTTTCCTTCTAATCTCATTGTGTCTCTGCTGGCCTCTGATCTTTGGCATTTTCCACATTCCAGCCATCTGCTGGTCTCTCATTTGCCTGGCAGCACCCCAGCAGCACTAAACTAAACAGACAGCTCGCAACCTCAGCTTTTATTTCCCTCGTCTGTCTATCTGTCTGTCTGTCTGTCTGTCTGTCTGTCTGTCAGAAAGAAAGACAGAAACCCACTCTTAATATAATGGTGGAATAACTTTTATGGAGTAACTTTTCATCAACACGTTCCATTATGTGCTGTGAGAACCACAGGCAGTGGTGAACAATGATGCGGAGGGGACGATGACATGTTTATAACAGATTCAGTTAGTCGGGTTTAAATAAAGGGTGCACTGTGTCACAGCCGCAGACCGAAGCGCATTCTCAAACACGATATTAATCTGAAAGTGAGAGTCAGTGGGAGGCGTTCTGAAGCCGGAGGGGGGCCAACAAATGGTTAAAACATCACCTTTAATGGGTCACCACTACCCAAATTAACACTACAAGAAAGCAGTGATGAGCGATGAAATGATGCTGTAACGTCAGACATTTTCCATAGAGAAAGGTTATGTTTGTTTCCTCTGCGGTTTTGTTAAAGGTGAAATGCATTTCTGTGGTCGAGGAGACAGGATGTTAGAAGGTCATACAAAGCTTCTATCACTTTTGCAATCGCTCCCCGCGTCTGTTTTCTCTCACTTTCTTTCACATTCTCTGACATCAGGAATTTTCTTTTTTTTTTCCAGGTTCGAAAGCAGTTTGAGTTGTTTTCTCTGTTGTTCGATTAAAGTTCACTTGACGCAAACGCTCTCAAATCAGGTCAAACAGCGAATGAATCGATCGGACTGAAAACTGTTTCATTGATGCTGCTGTTGTCAAATGTGGGCAGAGATTCAGAGATCTGAGGGCATGGCTGAACTTTAAAGTTCCCCCTCAGCTCTATGGAATATTTTAGCACCTTATAGCTCTTTGTTTTAGTTTTACAATCCACAACTTCACTGTGACTCTTCACGCTCGTCAAAATTTTTTCCAATACCAGCCACATCCGGCAGCGGTTTTCAGATAAATGCCTGTGATGAAGCCACTGTACAGCACCTGCTCAGCCCCTTACCAGCAGACAGATGCGGTTAGGAATGTGAGAGGACTGAAACGACACAAAATAAGCCACAAATAAGTCAGTAAAAACATGTTCTGTGTTGTTCCCCATTGCACTGTGACTGCGCTACGACATGATGAAATACGTACAAGTTGTAACGTGCTCAGGCCCGGATGCGGCCCTGATCAATGTGAGTTCAGGCCAGCAAGGGATGGGGGAAGAGGGACAATCACGTTTCGGCACAGCACAGTTCAACTGGGCCGAGCACTGAGTGCGCCCTCAGTTATCAGCTAGCAGATGTTTCCCTCATAACTTAGGAGAGACCCAAACAAGTGGTTTGCTAACTTGCTTGCCATGATAACTTTATGAGTTCATGACATATCAGTGTGGCGTTTACAGCTTGTTGGACTGTTCCCAAGAAGCCAAGAAAATCAATACATGCAGCTCCGACTGAAATATCTGATGTTTATCTGTAGGTGTTCGGATACTTGTTGACGCAGCTCCAAGTAAATCTAAATAAAGAAAACCAAAGCACATAACTTTGAAATGTAGCCTACATTTTAATGTCCTGCTTTATACTCTAAAATAGTTCAACATTTATAAATACAATCAGAGTGCTATGTGAGATGAGTCATCAAGATTTTTTAAATTGCTTTACAGGGAATGAGAAACTCTAAAATACAGTTAGGAATACCTACAAAATGACTTCTCTGTCATTGTAGGGTCAGACATGGCAAAAAAGGGACGATCAGGTTAAGACAAACAAAAACAAAAGACGTGCCGAGTTTTATGTGTCGACGATTGGTGTGGAAGAGAGTTGAGTGAGGAGCCAGACCCTCTGGAGGAATAAACACCCAAAGTCACTTCAGGTTCTGCTCTGATCTGGAGCTGTTTACCGATGGGAGGAGAGCTCAGAGATGACTTTTTAGCTTTTGGGATTAAAAACTGGATTTATGTTCACTCCTGTTTGTCAACCTGACGGCAGGTGACCTCCACCATCAGGTGTTAATACACTGTAACGTTGACTGCTGACGCAGCTGGAGGAGATGTACATTTACTTTACTTCATGAACTTAAGTGGGTCCATATGTCACAGAGGAGTGAGGAAAAGAACAGAGTCTCTGGTGAGTGCTGAGTTTCCCGAGAGTTGACCTGAGTTGAAATACAGACGCGCACACCCTCTGTGTCTGACGTCGTCCGCTAACGTTAGCTGATGAGTAGCGTACAGTAAAGTAATCTGGCTGTTTGACGTGGATAAACACTGTATGTGTAACCCAAGCAAACACAAATGATCTGGCTGTCAAACTCACTTCACTGGTGGTGAGCAACACACAGTTGCTGATGAAAATCTATCTGACGTGACTCTGGCACAACGAGGTAAAGATTTAAAGTTTTATTCATGTTTCATTTGTTGACTTGTTTGAAAGAGTTTGTAACACTTGGGATAATGTTAAGTACACAACTCACCAAATGGGTAAAAGTTACGAAACAAAACATCATTCAGTTACTTGTTGCACCAGACATCCGCTTACACACAGTAATAAAGATTGGCTTATCTGCGGCACCTGTATGACGAGCAGTCTGACAACTTCAACTTATCTATTCAATAGTCGCTAGACTATTAAAAAGGTCAGTCTTCAGGGGAGTTTTTATTGTGAGATATTAGAATGACACATGTTTTATAGTGACAGCTTTGAGACAACAGACACACCACTTTGCACAAACACATACACACAACTGCACCTACACGCACTCGCTAAGCCGACCACAGGAGCGTCAACGAGGGCATGGTCTGACTTCCTCTGCAAACACAAGCGCGGCACATCAAGGTGCTGTTTTACATATTTTTGTTTTAGGATTGTTTTTTTTCTTTTTTCTTTTTTTGCATATATGAGGGCTTACAGTATGACACAAGTGTTTTCTTATGAAAAAGAAACTGAGAAGAATGACGAAGACAAAAACAGAGGGACAACAAAGCGCTCCTTACCAGAATCGCTTACTTTGATGTGAAATGTGTGAGTGTGTGAGAGACAGAAAGAGAAAAAGAGAAAAAAAAAAAGGAGACGGAGAGAAAAGATAAAGAGGAGGAGGGAGAGGAAGAGAGGGAGGGGAAATGAAAGGGTTGGGGTTTCCTTGCCTCTCCCTTCTGCAGTCTGATCAAGGTAATGACGCAGGCACAGGAGGTGATACTACACGCATGTTCATACACAGACGCTTAAACACAGTGCAGCGCGATTGCCCCAAACCATCACCCAGCGAATTTCGCAAACCGCCCACGGCTGCTCGACTGCATCACTCTCTCCCCTGCTTTCTCCTTTTCTCTGGGCAAGTTCCCTCACAATCTCTCAATCTGTCTCATTCACTTTGTCTTCTTCTTCTTCTCTCTCTGTCTTTCTCTGCCTCTTATGTTCCTTCCTTCCTCCCCCCGCCCCATCAGTACATTCATTTATCTTTTATCAGTGCAGCATTCCAAAAAAACACTTCCGGTAAATGGATTGTGTGTGTGTGTGTGTGTGTGTGTGTGCGTGTGTGTGTGTGCCTACTGGTACTTAGTCCCTCTAAAACCCTTTTGTTCTGAGCTGAGAGATTGCATCCACACAATCATCTGCAATTCTTTATTAGCATTAGCACGAAAATTATTCCCTGGTTTCACAATTTTGCTGACAGTTAACCGCTGCCCCAAACCCTTCCCCAGGGCAGCGAACGTCCAATCGCAGTCTAGGATCCGTACCTTGTTACATCAGGCCTTTTAAGCTTTGGATTTGTCCACACGTTGACTCAGTGTTGACTCAGTGTGAGCTCTGACATTAGAGCACACATGTAAAGAATATATTTAAACAGCAGGTTAATCTGCTCTAATGTAAGATGCAAACATTAGCATGGCCGGTAATAATCAGCTTACTACAGTAGAAACAGAACCCTGTGTTATTTCTGAGGCTAAAAGTAGCATTTTGTTGGTGAAAGGTGCGATGTGTAAGAACTGCCCTCCAGTTCAATTCATACTATAAACAAACAGGGGGGAGCGTAATACAAGAGTCACTGCTAACTGCTGCTTAGTGTAGCTGCCAGTAGCTATTTAGCGTGGTTAGCCTTGACAGCTAGCGGTTCAGACTAGAAGCTCCGGGACCAAGGGGGTGTTGCTTTTGACTGGGACATGCCAGGGCTAACTGGTTAGCATGCTAACTTCAGTCGTTATCCCTGCAGCACAATACATAAATTTGCTAAAACTGTTTAAAAAAAATGACAATTTTAGTTAATTTTTGAATGTTTGCTTGTTAAAATTTTTACATCTTGCCCCTTTAGCTTGATTTTGTAGGGTTACAGGTCATTTTATTTAAAAAATCACCTGACAGGAGGCCAGTATGTTACTGCTGGTGAAAACACCTGGTTTCCAGTAATGCTGTTTCATAATAAGAACTTTTAAATGACTAAATAACATCAGGGTTTTTACTGTAAGCATTTATGGTACATGAAACGTGTTTGTAACTGAATTAGCATTATATCACAATGAAATGAGACCAGACAGTTATCATAGGGATGATAGCAGGAATGTTCTTATGTCTTCTTCATGTCTTCATTAACTCGTGTGGAAGCAGACTTTTAGCCTGTGACATCTCTGACAGGTTTAACCTCTGTACTCTGAACACATGGCATCGGAGGAGGTACAACTCATAAAACCTGCTCATGAAAGTTGTCATTTCACCTGCTTTTGTTGACTTCCGTCTAAATTGGATTGCTCCAAAAATCACTTTGAATTTAAAGAGATAAACCCAGTATTTTTGTCTTTGTTTGACATCCTGGGAGAGTCTAATTGCAGATCTTAATTATTTGTCCTCTTTTCATGTAACACACACGAGCTTTAAGTTGTATTTGATAGATCAGGTTTTCATGAGAAAGTTTACTGTCAGACCAGGTTTGATTTGCATGTTCAGGGCTGTACCCTGTTACGTTGGTGTGATAACACTAAGACTGACAAGTGGAAAAACATCTGGCTGGAACATGTTGAGGTGACAGACAGGTCATGTCATCTTATCTCATACACAACCATCTCTCTCAATCCACAGCTGTGTGACGGCAAAGTTGCTCAGAGGTTTTTTTTATTTTTTTTTTATCAGGTTGTGTTTGTATTATTGCAACAGACGCTGCCGTGTAACCACACCGTGTGCTCTGGTGCTGTTTTGGGTGTGTCAGTGATGAATGGTTTTTGTGGTTTGCCTCATCCTCTTGCTCATAACATTTACTGTTAACCAGCTGAGGAAAACAGTCCTCTTCATTATAAAGCCATTATTTGAATGTGCAATACAAATGCTAGGTTAAAAAAAAGTGCAGGAATACTGCATAAAAACACTGTTCAGAACCTGGTCCTGGTCCTGTAGTTTGTATTTGACACAACTCAAAATTCAGATCAATATGAGTTAGAGACATTAGATCCACTGAGGCTGAAGATTCTTTCAAAGTAGTTGCATGATAATGAGAACACAGTAAAACAACAGCCATATCTCAGACAGAGTTTGCTCGGTTGTCCTCAAGTGACCTTAGTATGGCACTTCAGTAACATGATAACAGGTGGTGGTTTCACATGCAGGTAACATTTCTGGGGTTAGAATTCTTATCAACGCTTACATGTGTTTCTTTTTCTTTTCTTTTTTTTTACCAAACAAAGACGGCGACATCTTTTTTGGTAGCTATTGTTCTTGACGAGGATGTGATTTGCACTGAGCGTGGTGTCCACTTTTTGGACGTCAGTGGTTTCAGAAAATCCTAATGTAATGAGATTTATCCGCGAAACTAAGCCACACAACTATGAGATGAATCATGACCAGGTAACATTTGATCCCGGCGTTAAAAACAAAACAAAAGACAATAGGAAAGCGTGGGGAAAAAGGAGACAGGTACAGGACTGTGTACATAATTATCTAAAGAGTGCAGTGACTCACCCGATTGAGCATGATTCCATTCCGAGGCCTGACTTGTCATGATTTTCACCCCTCTGAACACCATTCTGTCACCGGTACATGTAGCTACATACACATATCTACAGATAACTAGCTAGCATGTTAGCTATCTGCTAACAGGCTTGAAAGAAAATCTGAAGCTGAGTTCATTCAGCAAAACTGTTAATATGAAAAAATCAATGTACATAGCACTTTTAAACATAAATACTTGTCATGTCACATGTCAGCGTGTTTGTTTTAGCAAACAATCAAAGCCACATGCAGCCCAGTGAAATGAGATTCATATAAATACAGGCAGAAATCACAAAAGTAATACAACTTTCAACCAATGACTCGCCAAGAAACACAAGGAGTAGAAAAATTATGCATGTGGCAGCGATGTTGAAGGCTTCCTGGTTAATCGCTGACCTTTAAGTCACATGGCCCCAGTTGACCAATCATAGAGCTACAGCAAGTGTCAGCACAAAACAAAGGAAAAATCTTCTACCACTAGGAGGCACTGTCAACACATAATTAATCACAAAACGTTTACCATAAAGCAGCATGTCAAAGAGGCAAATGGTCACTCTGTGGTATACGTGACGTAAACAATCTGATTGTAGTAGCAGTAACTCGCTAGCTGGCATGACTTCTGTGGGTATGCTGAACTTCTCTGTGGTCTATCTTGGATTGTTCCAACAAAAAATCCTCAAACTCAAGCTATAAATGGATTTTCACTTCCAGAACATCACTGTTGGGCTGTAATGCACTCATACTGCAATAATAATTATGAGTCTGAGCTGACCTACTGTACCTCTGCTCACCTGTTATCCCCACGGCTCTAATATTTCCTCCCAACAGTGTATTCCAACAGGGATAGACACGGTAGATTATGTGTTTCATATGATCCTCAGTAATCACACAGAGGAGGCCTTTGTTTTCTCCCTAAATCCCTTTATATAACATTAATGCATTAGTCTAAATCTCCCTCTCCTTTTTTCTCCCTCTCACACCATCGCAGTGTAAACTAGTTCCTACCTGTCACACTGTTTTATTGGCCTGGCGTGAATTCAAAGTGTAATCTGCCTCAATAAGATCCAAACTCCACAAATCAACCGCAGTAACGTTATATTGCGGCCCATATTGTAATACCTGAGGAATGTATGGATGTTTATAATGACTGTAACAAGGAGGGGATTTACACCTTAATATCCTCTCTTCAAGGAAACAGAGTTCCGGGAATCAGAAAGGGAATTCATGGGTTAGGGTCATGGGTCATCTTTGGAAATCTGAAAAAAAAAAAAAAAAGTTTGAGTGAAGTTGTTGGTCATTTCAAAATCGACCAACAGGGGGAGCAGTGTCAAATCTAGAATCTCAGGCCTCTGTTGGTTTGAAGTTGGGAAACTGGGGACATTTCTTTCTTTCATCAAATAAACTCTAATATAGAGCCTTTGATTAAAAAAACAAACAGGTCAGTATGTTTCAGCCTAGATATAAACATTTTGTTTTACAAAACGTGTTTTTTTTCTCCCAGTTGAAGCATGACTAACTTCAAAATGACCTTAATGATATGAAACCTACAAGCTCCACACAGATCAGCTCCTTCATCATATGTTTACACTTTATGAATTATTGATCCGCTCTCACATGAAACAGTAGCAGTGAGGCTTTCAGACGTGATGCATCTGATTAGCCTGATGAAAGACGAGGATGCACAATAAACATTTTAAGGCTCACAACAGAAGGACATAAGAGATGGTGACATGCAGCCTTGTGCTCGACACACACACACACACACACACACACACACACACACACACAAACTCTGCTAGAATAACAAACAGGCAACGTGCTGAATATGCACCAGCGCCGTATTGTTCCTAATATCCGAATGAGCAGTATATCAGCTGCGTGACGCACATGCACATAAAGGGAACTCTCCCCTTCAAGAGATCTGGCCATACATGCACACACACACACCAGACGTACACGTGAGTGGTGTCTGAATTTAAAAACGGCCCTAAGAAGTGTGCCAGCGAGTGCAAGAGAGAACAAGAGCGGAGATTATCTCAGAGAAAAGAAAGCCTCCCTCCTCCCCTCAAACACACACACACACACACACACACACACACACACACAACCCTGAGCCCTGACCTTTGAAAGAAGGCGACAGATGGGCCCTTTTTCTTTGGCCAGGTCCCCGCTGACAGCTGTCCAGGATATAGGGAGGTGAGGTGGTGTCTGTATGTGTTGGAGTTGGGAGGGTGGGGGGGTGTTGCTGCAAGGAGACGGTCGGAGGTCAAACATTCCCTGGCAGAAAGAATTGAAGCGCAAGCAAAATGATATGTTCAAAAGCGCCACACGTGCAGGCAGACGCGCCTAATCTGGCATTCATGTCAGACGCATCCATATTCATCAGTGTTTCTGTCTGCTTGCGTCTGCCGCTCTCTGTTCGTCCGTCCATCTGCCTGCCTCCTTGACCCGCCATCATCATTTCTCTCCCTCTCCCCTTCTCTTAATCAGGCTATTGTTTCGTCCTGATTAGTCTAGGCTCCCCCCTTCCCTGCCCCATCCGCTCAGGAAAAAGCAGGACATACCCCAGACATTTAAAGCTAACCCAGATCCAAAGTGCTGTATGCACGTGGGTCAGTCCTAAAGCGCTTCCTCTCCGTGTGCAGGCAGGGGTTTCCCTTCTCCCTCGGCCCAGACATGTCTGTGCATGTATGAGCAAGAGAGCGAGGGAGGGAGACGGAGAAAGGGGGAAGAAGGAGGAATGTAAGCTTTTCTGGCATCAGACCGCAGCTAAACTATTTATTACAGCGAACTTGGTTTTCAGTCCATTCCGCTCTTTGCTGTCAGCACCAGTTTTCACACTCGCGCCTGTGGATTTGTAAGTCAGAGGGAATACACTGATGCTTCTCAGCAGGCGGCGTCTTTTTAGACAACCTCGCATTTCAGGGAGGTTTGACACGGACGGTGACGACATACAAAGAAAAATTCATACTAATTATATTGCACCTTTGGTCTACTAAAGATGTAAGTGACGCTGGATCACGGGAGTTGTTGTCTTCATTGCTTGACAACCACCGTTGCTAAGAATCTGTCCTGGTCACTCGGGCAGAAATGTTCACATGTGACATTTTAAAGTTTTATTCACATAAATGTGATCATGTCCGCTAGCCTCCTCCCTCTCTGCCTATGAAGTTATAGCAACAGGTGACCAAATGAAATGCAGTTAAAGATTTTCTGTGGGTTTAACAATTGTTGGAAACATCGAGGGAACGAAAGCACACAAAGCAACAACATATGTCACAAAGGTCCAGTCGTTTTTAGACCTTTAAATGTAGAAATGATACAGTGTATTGGCTGAATACACAGAGCAGCCATTTTCCTCTGACATCATGCTCAGGGTGGGAAGCTCAACTGCTGCCTTCTAGCTGTCCAGATAAACGCAGGAAATCTGACAAATCCTTGTCGTTTCACCGCTTCCAGATTGATCAGCAAATGAAGAGTGAACACCTGGAGTCATGTCGAGCCATTTTTCAAGGTGAAACAGCATTTTTGATGACCATTTTTGAAGCTTCTGTAGGGCACTGGCTAACGAGCAAAGTGAAACACATTCAATGTAATCAAACAGTTGTATTAGCCAGGAAGTGGTTGCATGCTAATGTTACTGAAAAGGTTATCAGATCTGTAGTTTCATCTCAAAATTCCTCAAAATTCCCTCTAGACTTTCATTGTCCAAAAACATTTCAGTTTCCCAGCATTCAAGCTTCCCACCTTGAGCGTGATGTCACAGGAAAATGGGGGCTATGTGAACAGTGCCAGTGAGAGTTTAGCAGAAATGTAGTCTGGACTGAAAAAGATGACTCAAGTCAGGAAGTGGGCTAATTAAGTCCCCCTTCACTGAATACTGTCTTTAGACTGGAAATGTTGCCAGTATAAAACCTAAGTCACACTGTAAGGTAAATGAAATACCTCAGTGAATTGCATTTTTATTAATTTAACTAAAACATACTGTAAAAAACATATAGAAAAGGCTGAGAGAAACGCAAACAAGGATCATGGCACAATCACAGAAATCCTTAAAATGCAGTTTGAA
The DNA here is from genome assembly GCF_904848185.1 of Acanthopagrus latus. NCBI lineage: Eukaryota > Metazoa > Chordata > Actinopteri > Spariformes > Sparidae > Acanthopagrus > Acanthopagrus latus. The sequence goes on along the minus strand of NC_051059.1, from coordinate 20,217,131 downwards.
GTGTTGTGACTGTAACCGAGAGTCGAACCTGATTAAAGCCAAACTTAATCTTCTTACACCCGCCCAAACCCTCATCCGAGAGATTTCTGTGGACTTGTTTATCAAGTTATTTTTAAGAAGCTATTTGTGGAGCCTATAGCTTCAGCCACCATCTAATGGGAAAGCACACAAACATAATCTGCTGAACTGCAGGGACCCGCTGAGTGCGTCTGACCCAGATGCTCCACATACAGTAGTGTGTTTTCAACACTGCTTATAAGGAATGAAAACAACTTAAATCCAGCGTGTGTATTTTTTTTTTTGCTCTCCAAGTTGTTTTCATTTCTATGAATGCAGCCCAGGCCACACCGCCTTCTGTCTGACGTAGATACACCGAACAACAAAGGGGTGAAAATGTGGAGGTTTCCATCTCGGGCTGCTAGAAAGGCTCTCAACTGTAGAAACCACAGTAAAATGCGCCTCAACTCTTGACTTTTGTTTCTTTTTCCTCTGTTTACTCTGAAGTTTAACTCATCAAATGTCATGAAAGGCATCACTAGTAGGGTTAAAGCCGCAGAGGTTTACTGATCAACTCAACTCAGATCTGCAGAGGGATGATTACATACTACATCACAGTGTTCACTGTCATAGGAAAAACGAGTGAAATGATGATGTTGTTGCATTTCTCCTGGTCTCTGCCAAGCAAACACACTTTATTACATCTGGAGAACAGGTTTTGTAGGTCAGAGTGTTTCTTCAGGGTTAGGGACATCGCACTTCATCATATTGCAGTTATTTTTCGAGTAATTGTGCAGCATTACTGCAGAGCTCTTTTATGATGCTTGCATCAAATAAAAAGGAGACAAGCCCTGAAGCTAAAATGCTAAAACCATACATATGTTGACAAGCCATTGGGCAAGGATAGCACTTATGCAAGCAGGACCATCCTCAACACCTCCTGATAGTAATTAAGTAAAGATTTATGGCACTTTCTTTTTTAAAAACACTCACTCACACACATACAGCACATGCACACACAATAAAAGAGAAAAATATACAACAGAGCTACTCCCTCTGTGTGGATTTTAACAACTTAATAAAACGCATCAACACTTAAACATGATTTCAATGATAGCAGGAGAGTTGATTGTGCGACACAAAGACCTGTACACTTTTCTCTTAAGTGCCTCTGTCTACTAGAGAAAAAAGGTTCAGGTCCTTTAGTGAAGACGCCGATAGAAAATGTAAATGCACTCAGTATCAAGCCCTGCACTCGAAATCCTACTTAAAGCAACATTATGTAATGCTTTCCCCTGAAAATAACAGCTTTAAAATCATTTTGATGGTACAGTGTCTTGTAACAGGAATGGACAGTGTCTCTATCTCAGCCCATCACTTGTTCCTGCACTGTGCAGCTTCAGTGGGTTGGTAGGATCACAGCACTACATCTGAAAAGCTGTTACAGACCTGCGATTTGTATTTACATGCGTGGCGTTGCACTCAAAAACTGTGGAAGGGGGGAGGGGGAACCAAATCAAACAAAATAGCAATTGTGACATCATGTTGCTTTAAATATAAACCGCCATCTGCTCAGGAGAACATAGCCGGTACAAAACAAACAAACCAAAGTCCCGAGGACTTGAAGACACCTTGCTGTTTGAACTATTGTGGGTGTGTCGTCTGTTGTGAAGATGATTGGCCTGGGGTGCCCTTAATTATCATCCCTGTCCATTAAAAGATGTTTAAATGTCACAATCATTAGGTCACCCTCTTATTTATTCAAAGAATGGATGTACTGGAAGATAACATTGACAAGAGAAGTTGCCCAATAAAAAGGTTAACTCGGTCCATGTTTGCCGCCATGTCATCAATGGCTGCAGTTGTTGACTTGTGTGTATTTAACTGGCCAATGCAGGCAGTGCTGCCTGCATTGGCCAGTTAAATACATGAAGCCAACAATTCCAGAAAGAATGAGACTTTCAACACAAAAAGTAATATTAATGTAAATGTAAAACTGTAAAAAGCCGTAAAATCCTGTTTCGTACTGTTGTAAATATTAGTTTTTCGGCCTTTGACGAGCCCAAGAACTTATGGTTTTACGACTCACAACAGATTTCCTGGGTCATATTTCATCTTGTCATTGTTCCCTGTAGCAACAACAACACCCCGGCCAGTGCAGACCTGTTTGCTTCCTAACACAATGTATTGTCTGTGTGAAGAATAGCCATAACAACAAACAGCAAAGATATGTCAGGGTGTTTGTCTGCTTGTCTGGGTGTACCTTCTGCCCCTGAGGGACCGAAAGAGGAGTGATTAAAGTGCCTTTATACACACACACACACACGCACACAAAAGGACACACTTTGCATCAGCGGGACTGCACAACGGGAACACAAGTTTCACATGAGAACACCGGCAGGGGTTTCAGTCGCATTTTCGTATTTGTTTTGAGGACTGTAAGGTAATTATGTAATAATGTGCGCCTGTGTTACGCATGTGGTCTGTTCTGGATGTGGATGTGTTCTGAAGGTGTGTGTGTGTGTGTGTGTGTGTGTGTGTGTGTGTGTGTGTGTGTGTGTCTCTGTTTGCCCACAGAGCTTGATTCTAATTCAAGGGCACATCGTGAAACAACAAGGTTACATAATGATGAAAGCAGAAATGCCAGAGACGGAGGAGACGGAGAAGGTCGAACAAGTTTTCGGAGAAGAAATTCTTTTAACACAAGGTTGATATCGGAACACTGATGAAGGCGAAATTGATCAAGGCTGTGAGAGAAGAAGGGAGGCAGTGGCAACAGCAATACATCAACGTTCGTGCTTTGAAAGGCTGCAGCTTCCCCTCCTGAACTCACCTCAGATAAAAGTTAATGATGGTTAGCAGGAACATAGAGATAATTTAAATAAGTGTTATATAATGTGTGTTTATACTTTTTCACTAGCAGTTGCCATTTGCTTGTTGAAATTGTTCTGAACCAAAAAAGTTGAGACCAACGTATTTACAGGCCATTTTCCTCTAGTGCTAGCTTTTGTCAAAATGGCAGCTAATGGCTTATCAAATGTGTTGTTTTACCTTGAAAATTAGCTAGCATTTGATAAAATCTACAATTAGCCTACGTCAGCTAACAAAAAATAAGTGAGTGCAAAGATGTACGTTGACATTTGACAATTCATTTCCAGCTTTCCTTTCGTATCATGCAACGTAGCATCGTAGCATCGTAGCATGTGCAAACAGTAGTGGCTGAAAGCTGACGTTAGCTGCTGTCTGACAGAAGCTAACGAGTCATCAAAGTTGTTGTTTTACCTTGAACAATGGGTTGATGTCCCTCCAGATGTTTGCTGTCCATTGTCTTTTCAGTTGCTGGTCAGTCTGAAAGCAGTGAGATGATAACAATTTGTTGGCACCACAGTTGAGCTTCCCACCCTGAGATCGACGTCAGAGGACAATGGCCGCTGTGTGAGTGTAGTGTATAAATCTATGTGTATCAACTGTTGCAATTTCCTCATTTTTAATCACCCTTTGATTACTAATGCCTGGTGAATTATTCAGTTTGATGAACACCAAGATGCCCTCAGCTGCTTTTATTACGGAGATGCATACACACACATTTGATGAGGGTAATTTGGAGATAGTGTTTTATTTTTCTGTACAGACAACGAGCCACTTTCAATTCATATGAACCTGGGAATCAGACCTGTTTTTGTAAATTCCATTGCCTTGTGTTTTACCGATGTCTATCAGCACTCTATATTGATTGGCCTTGATCCTTGTGAATCACATCCAGGGCCTTGTCCCTGCCTGGAAATCAATATGAGTCCCAGTGTACCAACAGTGGAACACACAGCTGAGATAAATGGGACGTCGTGATTAGTGTGCCCTTTGAAGAGTCGGTTAGTATTGAAAGCACTGAGACGGAGAGAATTTTCCATCTGGGGTGTTTTTTATTTAAACAGGTGGTTTCTTGTCCACGGTGTTAAACACACTGACTCTTTGTAAGACTGGTTGCTGGGACAGAGATTCACATAATCACACAACACAGAGACACGGAAATCGAAGATCGAGCCGCAGATGGGAAACAACGGACTACTTCCCGATGGCACGCGGGAAAGTGACAAATGATACGTTTGTGAACGCACACACAAGACAATCTTAGTTACATTACAACCTTTCAAACTATTGACTGGACCAGTAGAACAAGTCAGTTTCCCACATTCTTCGTCTACTCACAAGCTGCATTCCAGCCAAAGAACAGGTGGCCTTTTTAGCCGGCTTGCAGTTATACGTCTGACCTCCAACCTTCAAGGAAGGACAGCAACGTGGCTTTTAGATTTCCAATTTCCTTGTCGGGCCAGTACATCCTGTTTAATTGGTCGCTACAACTCAAGCGTGAGGTTCAGTTCAGGTTTTATACTTCCTTTTTGGTGGGATGTCATGTTTTTTTTCCTTAAAGTCTGACCGGGGCCGTTCAAGTTCAGGGCAAGAGAAGTTAGACGGACTCTACTATTAAATTCCCTTCAGAATAAAAAACTATCATACCGCAACTTGTTGTAGAACAAATATGTAATTTTCTGTTTTCATCCTACCATTGAAAATAACCACTGCAACAGAAGTGAAAGCACCACGCCTGGCACAAAAGGGCTTTTTTTTTTGCAAACTCCTCAGTGAAAACAGCTGGTTTGGTAGCGCATCAACACATTCCTCTGCCTCCCCCCCACACCCCACCCCGATCTTGTCTTCTCAGGCAGGCATGCTAAGAGGACAGGTGTGAGCCCATTGCCTCCGCACATGCACACAGCGGGATCGGGATTTCAATAATGTCATTCAGTGGTGCTGAATAGGAGTCAGTAGGGGCCCCGTTCTGTCCTGCGCCTCTGGTTGACAGACGAGCAGCCGTGTCTTTGTGCTGAGCCGAGGGGCCCCGGATCACTCAGCGCAGAGGAGGAGGTGGAGGAGGAGACGGCTGGTGGGGTTTATGGGGGTTTTTAGCAGCGGCAATCACCGAAGTCTGTAGTCACTTAGTGAGGACAGGAGGAGCGGGAGGTGGAGGAGGAGGGAAAGGAGGAGGAGCAGTGGCGGTTTTTGTGGGGCTGAAATGGTGGCAGCCGTCGAGGCTTAAGGTCATGTGTCAAGTCAGCGCTCGCTGCTTTCGTCATAGCAGATGGAGTTCTGGTGTTCCGCTGTTTATTTCAACTCATTGTCTGTTGCTGCTGTACATCCACTTTACTGTTGGTACTCTTTATTTTACTTCTCCTACATACACAATATGAGCCTGTTGAAAATAAACCTGTTCGCTGGCATCCATGCAAACGTGCATATATGTACGTGTGTGTGTGTGTGTGTGTGTGTGTGTGTGTGTGTGTGTGTGTGTGTGTGTGTGTGTGTGTGTGAGTGTGCAGGGCAGGGGTGGGGGTGATCCCACCTGCTGAGGACCATACAAAGCTTCGCAGTGTCGACTTGCAACAATGGCCCCGAAGCTGCTGCTCCTGCTGCTGCCTCGGAGCCTGCTCCTTTTAGAGAACTTTTCTTTCTTTCTTTTGGCTGCGACCACAATAAACACTCTAAAAAGGATCGCTAAACCCAATCTGCCAGGGGTCATATGAATATTAATACATGGCACACGCAACTGCTGCCGCTGCTGCTTGAGCTCTTCTAATGCATCCTCCTTTACAAAGCTTAGTCTGGTTTTCCAAATCCTATGCGGCTTGAAGCGCAGACACCTATTTAGTTAAAAGGTCAAGTCTATTGAAATCATTACAGCACCAGAAGTACAGACCAGAAGAAGCCAGAGAGAATGTAATGTTGTTGTTGTTGATACCTACTTGAGATATTTCTAGCTTACTGCCAACCATGAAAACTTTCGTAAATCTTTGTATGCCTCTGAGGCTGATCTAATCGGACATGTCCTCTCTAATCTAACAGCGAAGCACATGTGAGATGAATATTCTCTTTTTATCTTAACTTTTTTGATCCTCTGTTTTTCTCTATGTGCTTTAAGTGCTTATCAGCTTTGCCACCTTTAATTTGTCAAAACAATTTTATTTGCCCTACCTCATGAATCTACTATTTAGATGTGGATACAGCACCAATGGTTAGTCTCACCACCAGTTTTCTTCCAAACAGTCTCCCTTTTAGTATAAACCTTCGATCCATGGAGGTTTTATTTTCGTAAAACTTTCTTTGAGCCCAGAAAATGATTTTAAAGGTCCCAGAAACAGTGGTTGCGTTTTATTTTTTAACGACAACGTGCCAGCTACGGTTCGTGTAAGTTTGTTTGTATGTGCTAACCACTTCACATCGGACTGCTTCAGTAACGGGGGTCAGTACAAAGCTGGCTTTGCCTCGACACTGACCCTCGCAATTCTAATGGACTGAAGTTAAGTAAATCGAAGATGGAGACAGATGCTGAATTATATAGAATATACCTTGTGTCTAATTTATGTCGCATTAAACCAGTCATACGCACAGTGCTCGACAACTGTCTACAATCTGTGGTCATGTTTTTTTTTTTTTTTTCCAGTGTAAATAAATAATGTTATCAACTCAATTGAGACATCATTCTCAGCTTCGACCACCTAGGTAACTGGGATGCACCATTATTACTGATGTTAGAGGCACTAAAGCTAGCTTTAGTCCAAGGCTTGATAGCAGGCCTGTTGTGCGATTGTGTCGCCTGTTCTGCAATTACTCCTCACAACTGCAAACTGGTTTTTGACCTTTTGTGTGCAGACGTTGTATACTGCACGTCAGTCCGTCCTCTGCTGCTCTTGAAGTGTTTCCTGATTTGAACCGAGGGTATCTTACGCCTCACAGATTGGAAAGCCGCGAGAATTAAAACTAACTCTGCTTGACTTCCCTCCCGGCGAGTCATGATGAGCAGTTCCTCGTGTTAAAATTTCCCCATGCGTTTAGTTTCATAGTGATTTATCATTCTTATTGTGAACTGGGGGGAATGAACAATGAAACAAAGACCTGCTGTGAGAGTTTGGGAAATGTTATCTGAAATCGTCTGATGTATCACAGCCATGCTCGCACATACATAAGGCCATCTAATCGCTGGTGATACTTGGGGCTAACTCTCTGAACCATATTTCTAAATACAGTTTGAGCACAAGTTTTCACAGTATCTCAGACAGACTCGGATGAGTCAGTGTTCTTGCGGGGAGTGACTAAAAGCAGCGAGACACACCAGCTGCGGAGCTCTCACGTAACAGAGTTTGTTTTATTAAAGATATGAAATATTTAGACTCCCTGTAAGTGTGATTGTGTCACAGCCTGGCGTACTTAGAGAGGTTCGCTGATGAAAAGCAACACATTCGGGGGGAACGAGGAGAGCTACTTGACTGGCAGACAGTCAGAGAGGCACAATGTGCTGTACATTTGAGAAGACGGGCCGGTAGCTCTCGAGGATGAGAGAGAAAAGGGAAGGAAGTCTGTTAATGCTTCATAATGTCTGTATAAACCACTTAAACCCCAGATAGCAGACATTATACGTAAACTCTGAGGCTTCAAAATGCATTAGGAGTTCACTGACTGCTGCATTAAGTTGATCCTTGCGTTGATCGTGCTCCCCATTCATGTTGCTTTTCTGCGAGACATCACTTAAAGTATCAAATGATTCGTGCAACCCATTAAGACCACACTGATCCATTAACCAGAGGATGATGATAGCGGGGATGGCAGGTGTGGTGGCAACCCCTCTGTTGTGTAGGCAGATCACGTCTGAGCTGTGACATCATTGCCTCTGTCTCTGTCTCTCTCTCTCTCTCTCTCTCTCTCTCTCTCTCTTTTTCTGTCTCCACGCCTTGCCCTCTATTTGGTATTCTGCTGCCGTGTCTGCTCCGTGAGACACCGCTCTATTCCCAGCTTGGTATGAAGTAGGAACAAGGAAGAGATGGAATGAGAGAAAAAAAGAGAGAGAGGGAGAGAGAGTTGAGATGCATGAATGAAAGAAAATTTGGGGGGGGTGGCATAAAGGTCAAAGCGAGAGAGGAAAACGGGGAAGTTGAAGCGATGACGATGGAGGGCGATAGATTGAGGGAGACAGGCAGCAGGCGGAGATGGAGAGAGGGGAGAGATGGAGCGAAGCAGAGAGAGAGAAGAGAGGGGAGGGGGGTGGGCTGAATTACAGAGAGAAAACTGTGCACCCAGGCCTCAGATTTTTATTCACCAAAGAAGCACCTATGGGACCTGCCTGTCTGTGTCTGTCTGAATGCATGGACGGTCGGCTGGCTGCGTGTAAAGGAAGCTATTATGTGTGTCTCCCCTCCTCTGGCATCTTCCTCTCTCTCACTGGCTGGCACAGCAGAGCCTCTGTGCTGAGAGAGGCATGATGCACACTGTCATCCTGTCCTCCTCCATCATTCATGCATTCCCTCCTGCTCTCTCCCCATCTAGGCTAGCCTGCATTCATGGGCGTGCTAACAGTTTCGAGCACCGTACACCAAATGTTGGGCTCACATAAATGCTCACTCCTCAGCGTGAGGAAAAGCTGATCTCCTCTAATGCAAACGACGAGCGTATTTTGTTTGATTGCACCCCCAAGGGCAAGACGTTATGCACACATTCACAAAAGCAAGGATGCTCTGATGTAACATCTATTCAATCAGCAATGAGAGGCCACTCCACCTCGGCATCTGCTTGTTCACACACAAGGACACTGCTACCTATTCATTTAGGACAGTTAACGAACGCTGCCGTACTGGTTCCAGTAAAGTGTGTTTACTGGCAGCCACAACTCATTCTAACCTGATTTTCAACCTGCGTCGATCCACGCTGACGGCAGATGCATGACGCACTTCATCTGGAGATTGTATTGATTGACAAGTCGGTGACTATCCCACACTATTGATCTGGTTGGTGAGCCTCAGTGCTTTGTTAAACAAGCTCGTATTCTGGGAATTTAACTTGGATATGTTTGGAATTACTAAATTAAAAATACCTGATGTACAGTACAGTAGTTTGGGCAAATAAACATTAAAATGTTGTTTTTGTCGGTGGTAAACACAGACGAGGGAAGTGTCTGACTTTTATTCCGATCGTGTTCAGCGTCATTCGGCGACTCTCTCGGTCTGGAGTATCAGGCGACTTGATGAAACGCACTGTTACCGCGGTAACGCTGGAAACACGTGGGATATTGTGAGAGCACAACAAAACACAATAAAATGTAACAGACATCTGGTCAGTTTTCAAAATTTTGAAGCAAAAATGATTCTTTCAAAGCTAAAATCAAATTCTCGCAGTGATCTTCTTAAAGCAGTCAAGACGTGTGAAGTGAGATTAAGGATTTAAAAGTCTCGCTTCGTGCCTCTCCGGGGTCATGATGTGAGGAATGGTTTGATCACTCGAGCTTATCTAACAGAGTTATCGAAACATAAAACAATTGGCTTTTTCATAACGAATTAACCCTTAACTAATGCTGTGCCAGGTTTGAGATTATTATTCCTCAAAGGAAATGGGTTGAGCTGAACCTTATTGTACGGTGGCTGAACCTTTTGTTCTCTAAATTTGAAATATGTGCTTGCGGGACTCCTCAGACAGATGTGCTCTTGGTCTTTGTGAGGATGCAGAGGAGCAACCCGCCGCCTGCCTCAAGTAGAGAAAACACATGAAAACACGTGACATCGCTGCAAAATGATCCAGCTAATCTTTGCATCCCATATTTGTGGTGTCTTGCATTGCTAATGCTAAATCTGACCACCGTGTGTTCGTCCTCTCTTTTCATTGGACGCTAAAATAACAGCAGTATTGATCAGTCATGAGTCATGTGTTTAATCTACAGAAGTACCTCGAGGCACAATGGTATCTCCGTGCTTTTCGTTCGAGTCAAATATGTGATGATTAAGCGTCCGTGCATGGCAGCATTTACGTACAAGGCCCACGTCTGTTTGCTTCTGGATGCATTATGTAGAGTCATGCTGCACAAACACACACACACACACACACACACACACACACACACACACAGGCACACTCACTCGCATCCTACTGACCAACTTACAGCTGCTATGGCAACTGGATCATAACTCTTCCTTTTTTCCCTTTCTCTTTCCTCGAGGAACACGCTGTGGGTGTGGAGGGCCGAAGCAGCCGACAGCCATTCTCCTTACTTTTGCCATCTCCTTTCCAGCGAGTTTCTGCCGTGAATTCAGCGTATTTGTCACGCTTTCCTGCTTCCATGAAAGCGTTTCTGTCCTCTAAAAAGGTCTCAATCTGACTTAGTGTTGTTGGTTGTGTGGTCAGCGGTTTAGCCTCTTTTCCTCATTTTGTATGAGACAAAAAAAAGTGGCGTAATTTAGACGGAAATCCACCGCAGCCAGAGTGTGGCATTGTGGTCTGGATGATTAAGTGTGACAATTACTCATGATTACTACACTGAGGTGACTTTAATGTTGTTTAATATGCTCTGGCGGCACAAAGGAACTGTTGAAAAATGCACTAATGCTCTGTCTGACATGTCTAAGGTCACTCTCCGGACACATAACTGACGCGTACAGTACATTTCTTTATTGTGAGCCGTTACATGCTGTTCCCCACCAACACAGACTCTCACAATGTCGCCGCACGCCGACCAAGTTGCACCAGAGCTCGACTACTTCTAGATGCTGTGGGTGTTCTCTCTTGTCGAGTGGAATGTCTTATTCTCAGTGGGCCATTTTACGTAACTCATAATCATCCTCATTATTGTCCCTCCTCTTGCATAACGCAGCCGTTCTGAGCCGGCGGATCATAAGAAAAAGGCTTCCTTGAGAATTACCTCGGCCGGGTGGTAACAAATCAGGTGAATGAAAAAAACATGTCACTGTGTTTGTTTTATCTTCACTGTGCAATCTTTTAATAAAAAAAAACAAGATCTCGCATCTCGGGGATTAGATTTCCTTCTCCACTGCCCTAAAGCGGCTGCACGTAACTGAAGGATAATGAGGATGAACCTTATCAGCAACTGTGCAAAAAATGTTGGCAGGTGCATAGCAAAGGAAAGAAAAAGGGGCATGAAAGCATATTTTTGAATGTTTGCAAGGTGGTGGGGCAACCTGAAGGCTCAGTGCATGCTGGGAAAGGCTCCAGCGCCATGTGACACTGCACAGGACAGGCAAGCACAGACACCTGATGGATAGTTTACATTTCTCTTTGCGAGTGGATGCCAAACTTTGTAGACATACTGCAGTAATATTCCGGTGATCTCCGTGGTTGCACTGGTGTTTTCTATTATTTATTTGCAGGGTGCAGTCAAGCTTTGTAATTACTGTGCTACCTTTGGTATATAATGAGACCAGGGAATTTGACCATCTGCCATCCTGTGAAAGGAGTTGCTCTGAATCGCAATATTTCCTTTGAAATTAAAAGTAAATTAAAAACTACTGCGCATGTTCCAACTGCGGCAAAATTTACATTTACAAGAATTCCCCCCATGACGATATTATCACAGAATCAACAGAATGTGTTTTCTTCGATCCGCTGTGTGTTTTGTCTCTCTTAAAATAATAGCGTGGGTAGGTAGAGAGAGTCTGTAACCATTGCTGTACACAACTTTACGAAAGGAATGATTACACTTTGCAGCTACTGTGACAAAGCAATAACTGCAGGAAATATGAATTATCTAAGAGGCAATTTATATTGTTTTGTTAACCTAATACCAATTTTCATCTCGAACCATCACGATTACCGTCAGTATCTGTATATCCTCTACAAACAACAGCTACAAACAACAGCGATCTACAAAGAAGAAACAATTTTTGTGTTGTATTTATGTGACAACAAGAAGTGCTTCTTTCCCCTGAACAAAATGTTCGAAGGAAGAATAAGTTATAAAATTGTAAACATGTGAGCCGTCCAACGCTGTATTCCCTCAATGGGAAAGCAATCATTCATCACACCGCGGAAAAATTGGCACTTACAGTGACATTTCCAGAGACGCTCATTCACAAGACAGCCGACGCAGCCGTCACAGCGGGAGTCTTAAGTCCCCACTCCCAAACTTGGCTGAGCGATTCTATTTAAATGCCGCAGCTCGAAAGTGGAGCTGAGTCAGATCAACATGTGTGATTTCTGTCTCAGACCCCCCCGACGTCACATGTGCGGAGCCGCTTGAGAGCGTTGCTGCGAGGAGTTCACACCAGCCCACCATAGATCATCAGCCCTACATGAGGCCGGCCTCATGATTCACCCGCAAAGTGTGAAACACAAACACAAAACCCAGCAACACACACCCACATGCCCCCTCCCTCCATAATAAAACAGTATGGGGTTCAGCGTGCTGTGAGGTCTGCGGGCAGTCTGGTCTCAAGGAAAACACTAATTACTCTTAAATAATTCAAGATTCGAAATATTTATATACAAACATCAAACGTGGCGACGGGATGAGACGTTACACTGGAACATCTGTAACATTTCTGGCCTCACCTAACTGTCGCTTCAACAGACAGGATGTTTAAACTGTGTTACTGTGTAGGGTGTCAGTTACAAACCTGTCTTTAGTGCAATGTGACGGGACAGAGATGCAACGCTCGTGTGATATTTGGCACCTAACGTGTGAAAGGTAGCAGTGGCTCTGCAACATGTGAGAAAACAACCGAATGTAAACACAGCCTTAGAAGGATGAATGAACGGGTGGGAAACATTTGTCTCGAGAAGGACGCCCTCCCTGTTAGCTCACGATGCAGAAATAGCTTTAGAAATAGCTCTGTGATCAATGCTGGCGAGCTTTTCGAGATTCAGTCTGGGGCTCTGTGGCGGCTGATAACCCTTTCCTTTCTTAATCCTGTTTCGGCACAGTTTGTGACATAATAACACATCTGGTGCTGCCTGTATGCATTTTGATAACATTCAGTGGATTCTGTGCTCTCGGTTGGTGCACCTGACAGACAGCAGCAATTTATAAGCTAACGTTACTCTTTTTAGTGCCTACGTCACGAGTGCGATAGGTGGCCCGGGTAACGGCCTAGTCTCTGACACAGTTATTTTCTCATTACCTGTAGAGCTTCCCCCAGGTAGAAAACCCTGCACCACACATTCAGTCATCATAATCCACGAAGTTAATTAAAAGTGTAGCACGTCTCATTAATAACTACACATTAGGCTCTTAATTTACGTGTTCGGACCATCGTGTTTTACTGCTTGTCTTTTAACATTACAGTGAAGGCTGACAATGATGACCGGACACAACAACTTCGACAGTTTCACAGATCTACACACTGCAAATCAACTGCCAGTTTTATAATCCATGTGTGTGATGACATGCATGTAGTAAGAAGCTTTGAAAGAGAAAATAAAAGAAGTTAGTTTATTTCTTCATACAGAAAATGTCTACATGTAAGCTCTCATTACATTTGAGCAATATTTTAATGTGCTGTAGTAGCGTGTACATCAGTTGAGACATGAGTAGCTTTCAGTGTTACAGACATGTTTCCCACTCTGGTTGTGTTAACGTAAGGTGACTGTGTGCAACGGGGCTTCTCGGTTGCACAAAAAGGATTTTCCGAGTTTTGCTTTTTTAAGCTTTGCACCTGGGACTATACCAGACTCAGCGAGAGGGAGGAACCTCAGGATAAATTAGCGGAGACCTGGTTTCTGGAAAATACATCAGAGAGAGAAAAAACAGAGACAACGAGACTGAGGCAGAGCGAGAGAGGAGCAGGTGGTCGCTGGAGAAAACATTAGGGACTCCTCTCAACAAAGTGACTACCCCAGCTTGTCTCTCTCTGTCTCAAACACACACACACACACTAACACACACACTCTCTAACAGTCTCTGGTGTCCAGACACTGACTCGAAAAACTTCTTCTATGAAACTCAGCAAATGCTCTGACAATGTTAACACACACAAATCACAGTGCCACACACACACACACTTTGGCAAATGCAGGACAAATAGGCACTCAGAGGACCTGAATATGGATTAACGCGGCCTGACTCACCAAGAGACACACACTCAGTGTGATTATGGGTTGTCGCATTGCCATGGCAACACATCCTGTAATGCGCTAATGCTGTCTTTCTTTGTGTGTCTGTGTGTTTGTGTGTTAGTGGGTGGAAGGTGACAGTAATGTCACACTTCGCTGTGACAAGGGGGCTGCACAGTGAGAGGTTCGCTGGAAGGAAAAAGCTGGTGTGAGATGACTCGACGGTTACAGCGTGTTACTAATTTTGAAGTCGATGCTGACTTTCAAAGATTTCTAGCAAAAGCCAATATTTCAGTTCTGAGCGTTTAACAAAGAAACGTGTTTAACTCAAGAGTTGTATCTTTAAAGGGGCAGTACGTGGGAATTTTAGTTTTAAACATTCCAAATGTCAAGTACAACTATCAACAGACTGTGATGAAGTTTTGAAGTTATGTCATCGACGTCTATGTATTGTGTTGCAGGGGTATCTAGTGACGTTAGCATGCTAACCAGCTAGTCTTCAAACCTCTACCTGCAGTCCAACGCTGCTGTGCTAGTGGTGTAAATGCCAACGCTGCCCCAGTTGTTCGGCCTACCTGCATGTACAAACATAATACAGTTAGCAGCAGATTGTTTGGAGTTGATCTGATCCAAACTAGTCACCATTTTTGTTACTGTTTTTTCTCATTAATTAATCACTAGGTTGCTAGCTCACTTTGTAAACAGATGACGCCCTCAGTCTAAAACCGGTCGACTAATCTCTGGTTGGTCAATTGTTTCCCAAGCAGCCGTCAGCACGCCTAACACCAGACCTACTGCTGATAATGGCTGTAATTCAGTGGTCTGATTCAGATGTCTGGAAACCAGAAATGACTTCAAATTATTACTTTCAATCAGAGGCCACATTCTGTAATCTGCTGTTTTTGAACAGGGGCCATTTATATTCTCACCCAACGTATTGCTTGCACCGTTGTCACTTTGTGTGCGACGTGAACGTCAGGGAATGAAAAATGGTGCAAGATAAAAATCGGTGACATAGTGTGCTGCAGTGTGGAATCCCGGCTTGAACACTGTGCTGATGGAGGATACAGATACGTCACTAACAATGCATATGTTTGTAAGCAACCAGCATGTGTCTGAATGCATGCCCTGGAAATCTAGATCTTCTTGAACGTAATCTCAAACGTGATGTTTATATGACAGGTTGTTATTTTGCACATGTGCCTGCATGCATGCAAATGTCGCGCACTGATAAGAGCAACCATGCATACGTTCGTATGTGAGCATTTGTCAGTGTCTGTATCTGTCTGCGATCTCTGTCTCGCTGTCATGCTCACACACACATGCGCGCACAGAGGACCACAGCTGTAGTAAAAGCAGAGAGAGAGAGTGTGTGTGTGTGTGTGTGTGTGTGTGTGTGTGTAGTCCTACTGTATGAGTGGAGAAGTCGTGTGTGATTTATACACGTGACAAGTGACTAAGCTGAGGCTGAGCTGACACTATACGGCGTAATAAATTCCACAGGAGTCGCTTTTAACCACCGCCGTGGGGAGAACAGATTCATTAATGATTAGCTCTACTGAAAGCAGACATAGACGCACCTAACGGCCCCGGATGAATATTCATGATGTGTCTGAAGATTCACAAGAGGACATCTTGAGTTTCTTCCCGGCAAAGATTACTGTGGCTCGGACTTTCTGCAGCCTCTCAGAATGGGAGTGATGACAGGAAAAGAGAACATTTTAGAGCTCGACACAGACTGATACAGACTCCCCGAGCTGAACTCTGCCCAAACCTGCTCTCACTTTGGGTCAGTTTACAACACCTTTATAGAGAGATAGTGGGGTTGTAAATACCGAGCTTTGTGGACCAACAATAAAAGACTGTTAATTAACATCGGTTTTATTGAAGTATGATGGATGCGAGTAGGTGGGATTTATTCTGATGATCCTTTTCTGTTTTGGTCTCACCGAAGCAGTTACCATGGCACTGTCTTTCATTGGCATTTGGATTAATGATTACATAATCCCTTGTGTTTGTGTGTGCACTGATACTGGTGACCTGGCTGAAAAGAAATCCCAAAAATTAACACGAGTACGAGTAGAAAAAAAGTACCTGGAATCAGAGCTCCAGAGACGCCTCCTGGCAGCAAAGGTCCACATGTAAAACAAACAAATGTTCTTGTCAGTTCATATCTCTCTGACATATCTCCCAACTGTTGATTCAGTTGGTTCCTCAAACTCGCAAGAGTAAAAGTAAGTGCATAAACAGAACAAAGCAAGAATGAACAACTGTTCTGAAATGATTGTGGTGCTGCTTACTGAGAATAATCAAATTTTGTGTGCTGCCGTGAGCCAGTTCGGAGTCTGATGACATTCAGACTTCCCCTTAAAATGTTCATGCTTTTACTGTGTAACCGAGTTTTCTTTTACCCTTTCACTTCCTTCTTCTCATTCCCTGGAATCTCTGTAATCTGTGAAAGGTCACTGTGTAAAGTATAAATAAAGCACACAGCTCCTGAAACAGAAAGAAAACATAGACAGGAACATTCTTTTTTTAAATCATTTGAGCTTTTTAATAAGATGATCTTTGATGCCAGAGTAGATGAAAACAGACTAATAAAGTTTCATGAGCAAACAAGATCAGCAGACATTTAGAGGAATAAATACCAGTCTTATCTGTCAGCCATCATAAACTACAGCTCTGCCCTCCTCAGCAACTTACTGTCAGCTGCATTCTTAATCTGACAGATACGTAGGTTTTATGAGCTGTTTCGACTGCCCTCAGATGTGTGTTTTGGTAATGATGATTGGCCGTTTAAATGTTATTTCCTACCATGACCCTGCAGTATTTCTCCCTCCGGCCCACTGTTTTTGTTTATACGGGGAAATGCGCGCTGGTAAGGGAAAAAAAAAGAAAAGAAAAAAAAACCTGGAAAGGTTACAGGAAAAGAGGTAAGCCCCAGAGTGTCAAGCAGAGAAACCTTTGGGTCTTTCAAGATAAAGTTCTCACATCGGTTTCACCTTCACGCCCATGCACACGCCCCCGCAAACACACGCGCCCACGCACGGTTCAGATGTGAGGATCCCCTTATTGAAAGATTAATTATGAATACACACAAGTGGGCTGCTCTGATGAAGGTGGCGCCCCGTGGGACAGCCCCGCAGTTTATTGAAATACATCAAAAGGTCGCTGTGAAAATCAGTGGAGGTTGTGACGGGGAGATCCAGAGCTGGGTGTTTTGCTGACTCAAAGAACTATTGTTGTCACTCCTCCACACTCACTTTTTTTTTCATCTGCCAACTGTTTACCATACTGTTAAATGACAGAGCGGCTTATCCAGTTCCTCATCACAGAATTTCCCGTTTTATTGTTGCTGTTAAAAATAAAGTCCAATGGGTTACAGAAACCAAAGTGAAAATGCCCTCAGCTGTTGGACAAAGGACACTTTGTGGAATTAAGAATACATTTTTAAAAAAAAAGCACTTGGGCACGGCTTGTACATCTATGTCATCAGTGTTCCAATGCTGCAGTTCATGGAATATTGATCCTTGTGAAGATCTATCAGTTGTGATTGTTCCCTTAATTAATGTGAAGAGCATTGTCTCTGCTGTCTTGCTCAAGAACACTTAACAAATGGGTCTTATTGCTTCACCCAGAATCATCCATCTTCTTGCTAACTCTCACTAGCATGTTGCTACAGTCGCATTTGGCATAATAGAAACAAGCAGTCTGGTTCAGATAATGTACCTGAGGGATCACCCGAGTAGCGTGCGTCAATACCTATAGATGGGATGAGGGAAAATCCATGCGAGGTAGAGCCATTGTCTTGTTATTGGAAGGTCGATTGTTCATTTCCCCTGATCTGCATGTCAAAGTGTCCTTGGGCAAGATACTGAACCCCAAACTGCTCCTGATGTGCTGGTCAGCTATTTACGTAGCAGCCACCGCCATCAGGGTTTGAATGTATGAAATACTATAAGTCGCTTTGGACAAAAAGCATCTGTTAATGTAAAATACCTCTCTTACTTTGAAGCTCAATTCAGAGGTTGTTCTAATAAATAACAAACTAAACAATTTCTATCAATTTCAGGCTTAAATTACCAACAATTTGGTCCCACCCCTTCTGGTTCAAGCTTTAGCCTGAATAGGGAAATGGATATTATATTTAGTTGGGCAGAAACAGATAACCATGTACTCACTCATCTTTATTTTCATGGTAGCTAATGTTAGCTCACGTTGGGAAGATGTTCACACATTTTTCTCTGTAAGTCACTTCGCTGGCTTTATGACTCTTCTTCTTCGGCAAAAGAAAATTCCAATCAGTTATTTATGACTCACTGAAAAATTACATCAGTGCTTGACTACTCACCCAGCAGCAGATTCAGTGTTACTCGTCGCATTCAATTCAAAGAACAGAGCTGTTGAGTGTGGCCTTCAGCAGCTCTCAAAGCTGGCACACAAATCTTCTCTATGTATAAATTCAAAATAGGACTTTACAGTGGGGTTTGGAGATATTTAACAACAATCTAACATCAGCTAGCTTAATCCCTGTCACTGTATGTAGCATCATCATAACTACATGATGTTACTCCGATGACAAATAAGTATGTAACACGAGCCAACTCATCGACGTGTCTCCTTAAACTGGCATTAAACAAGGTTTTTTTGCTTTAGTGTATCGCCATGAAGTAAGGGTTAATCACCTCCATCAAAAAAGGAGGTTATGTTTTCACCCTTGTCTATTCGTTTGTCGGTTTGTCAGCAGGATTGAACAAAAACTACTGAACGAATTTTAACGAAACTTGGATGGAGGATGGCTCTCAGTCCAGAATAGACCCTGTTACCTTTGGAAGGATACAGGAATGTTTTCTCACTTTCCTTAACACTGTGATTTAGGGAGTTTTTTTCCAACATTTTTGTAATTTTCTAAGGGAATAATGCAGCCCGACTGAGGATTTAGGCTTTTCTATTATTTTTCATGTCTCCGTTATGGAATAAATCTCTGGTTTGTTGTTGGTTGTTACAACTCTCAGAAAAAAACAAAAAATCAGTATTACTTTGAAATATAAGGGGGTTAAAGTTGTCTATTTCCAGTTAGAACTTGATTAATTATGTATGAAATATGTTAATTGTCCCCCACGATCACAAATTGCTCTCAATCTTGCAATAAAATCAACAAATAAACTTACATAACATATGGTTCTTATAGCGGTTAACCGCCAACATCTACAGTATCCAGTTTCTCAAACAGGCTTCGGGATGAGCTCCAGATTGGGCAGCAGACAGAAAAAATCATTCATCATGGTTTCTGCTCTGGGGGCTCACAGGGTTCAAGACCTCTCCTGTAGCAAACAAAGTCATACAACTAATCTAGCTGTCGGCACAGGACAGCTTGAAATACAGCACAATAATCCCATTATCACAGCTCGCTGAGTTTGCTCCCAGTCAGTCTGTCAGTCAGTCAGTCAGGTTGTGGGCTTTCCCCTCATTCCTCGCGGATTAGATTAAATTCTTCTTATCTCTTTATGTGTATTGTCGTCAGCTTGCCTTGGGGTTAGATTTTGTAGACAGTGCAGCAGTGTGCTGTCCTGCCTGCCCCTATTGTGTGCTGATTTGGCTTTACAAAATACTGCCACAAGGAGCTTTATTAATATATATGAATCATGTTAGCTTACCTTAAACTAAAACAAAAAGCAAGTCACGGCCCCATTTGTCTTTCTATGTAAATTCACATAAAGAATGGGGATTTTATTGGCTCATAAATGTCTTTCTCTTTTCTAACTACCTGTGTATGGAGGGGAATCACATGGCAGGTACTTCCCGTGGTGTAAATCAAATATTTTCCCTTCATGTTTCCAAAAATTAAAGCTAATGCAGAAATAAATCTTCGCTGAACCTTGAGTCTGAACATGAGCTTTTCATCTGAGCTGAACTTTGTGTCATGGAGAAACTTGGCTCTTTGTGTGTGTGTGTGTGTGTGTGTGTGTGTGTGTGTGTGTGTGTGTGTGTCAGCATATGTGTGTCAAATGATCCACAGCATGGGAATTCCCCTGTTATCAGTCGGTCTGGTCTGGAATCTCTCCTCAGCGCTAATGTTTGTTTGGGTTTGAGGGGAGCAGAAAGAGAAGAGAGAGTGGAAGACAAACAGGAACGGAGAATTAAAAATACTGCGCACATGTCTCGGCACATCAACTCACAACTTGTGTGTGAGTTTCACTCTTTATCATTTTAATAAGCAGGAATATTTCATAACTTTGAGATCTTTTCTTCCAAGTCTTGACTTTGAATCAGGAGCTAATAAAGTCTCTCTGGGGGACTTCAAACAACCCCCACATAGAAATGGACACAGCACAAAGTGTCCCATTGAGACGTGTGAGAGGGCCCAGGGTGCCTTGTCCTACAACAAGCTCTTATTCTACCACAGACGTACTGGATCTCAAACATACTTGGAGTAGGAGGCTTTTCAGTGTCGTGATTGTCAAACAGAGAAAAGTAGCCCTCACAGATCGTATGGTGAAAAAGAAAAAAAGAGCTTGTCTCGAGGCTTACAATAACACGTCTCAGTGAAAAGTGGAAACATTTAGCTGAAATAGGCTGAGTCTACATCTGACTTTGTGATCTTGTGAGCCGCTGGATCAAAGGACTAATTTATGCCCATACAGAGATTACATTTGAGGTTTTTTTTGGTACTTCCAGCCACAAAACTCCCGTGTGACTTTATGTCACACTTTTACCCAGTTTGGGTACATTTAATGTTCCAAAACCACAAGTTTCAAGCTAAGAAAAGTTTTTTTACAAAAAAATATTTCCCCATGTGATTGTATCACATGATGATCACATGTAAAGATTTTCACCCTGGGTTTCCTGTACTGAGCTACGCTAAAGCAAAAGTTATGAAAGTTTATTTTTGACCTCGGAAATAGTGTACTGAAACAAAAACTCTGTGGAACTGTGCTGGTATCATGTTCCTTTCTATGTCCAAGATTAAGAAAAAAAGTTTCTGTTGCTATCAAAACTGATGAAACTGAACCTGTTAGCTGAAGAAGGAAAACATATATATATTTAAAATATACTCAATAAAGCCAAACTTAAAACAGTCTGATGGTGCATTCATGTGGTGTTTGAATAATCGGAAAATTGTATTCCATTGTATTTAGAACAAAGATTGACTTAGATGTGTTATAAAGCGTTAGCATCAGCAAAATGTAACAATAAAAGGCAGCTTTCTCTTCTTTTTAGTGCCCATGTTCCAGATTAAGTAAGTTGGAAGAAGGACTTCCCCAGTGGAACTGGCTGAAATGCACGTGGAGTCACATCAGACTGAACCAGCTGACTGGGCTGTTTATGTATTTCAAAGATGACCAGTTAGTCATTGGAAGCAGGGCAGCACATCAGAGTCACTATGTGGAGTCTGAACTCTGAAACTGCAGCTTGTGGTCAAGATGTTATAGTCACTGGTGTTAAAGGCCAATCATGAGGTGATGAAGCATTTTTATGTCATCGGCTGATTTAACCAAAATAGATTTTGACCCCAGACACAGAGGAGTTATGTTTATGGCCACTGGATGACCTGGATGTCTCTAATGCCGGATTATACTGAGGGTTTTATTCGTAGGAAATCAGGTTAACACAGAAAAAATTGCTGCCACGCTTGTCCTTTGATGACTCGTTCATGTTTTCAGTCTTGGTGTCTGTCATGTGAGCGAGTGACACGGCTGATGAATGACCCTGATCTGCTGTCATATGAGCAGAGGGGCTGCTGACCTGTCAAGTCTCAATGACCTCATTCAGCTGGCGGTGGGGGTTGTCCATCCCATCACGCCTCCCATCACATGTTGTTGAGCACAGTGTGGTTTTGAACGCATGCTTGTGCTTCTGTAATGTTAAACTTCACTTTCAGCGCAGCAGTTTGGTTAAGACGGTGGCGGTGATGACGCTTTGCAGACCAGCGAATGTGCCGAAAGCAGTAAGACAGACAGTTATGATCGGGATGAGGCACATGTCTGCAAACATAGGTCTCTTTTGGGGGGATGCTGCTGCTGCTGCTGCTGCTGCTGCCTCTGAAATGGATCCTCCTTGCTACACTTGAGCTCATGCATGATGATTGATTCAAATTGCCTCCACGGACAGAATTAATCATCAGTTTACAGTGCAAGCCCGATGAAATCCCTTTAGAAAACTTAATCTGGAGCCTTAGTGCTTCCTCTGCATCACTGCCTTCTGGCCATCTGTTTCCAGGCCCTGTGCGATTCTGTCTCGTCAGCAGAGTCTCTTCCTAGCAAAGACATTAGTGGATTAACAGTCTCTCACACAAGGTGTCTCCACATCGCTCAAGGGTGTGGACATGCTGTTTTCCAAAAGGATGAATAAATGCTGTCTCACAGGAAGCTGGCTGAAAGAAATAAACTATTGGAGGGATAATAACAGTAGTCCAGTTTCTGAGTTGGCTTCCTGGTTATGCGGCCCAAATATGAAACTTTGACGGGTCAAATATTGATGACAGAAAGAGTCATAATTGACCTTGTTTTCAGTTTGAGCAAGTGGCCACCATGCAAAATTGGAAGTAAAGTTTGTGCTCCGTTTGCATAAAGACATACATGCATCCATTTCAAATAATATGACCCACAGTGACCACATACTGCCATGCCTTCCTCATGCTGCCTGGGTTGTTCAGCATTACAACCATAAGAGAGCCAATCAGTCTCGAACCTTCACTTTTCCCTCATCACTGATGAACTCACATTGAGTTCCTCTGCAGTAGCTATTTGGCTCTGTGCCTGGATGAAGTCACATCATACAGACCTTTTAAACCATCAAACGTTTTTAAAACTTCTTCCTCTTGTCCAGTAATCGTGTTTTGCTTGAACTATCGCCGACACTGCTCGACTGCCCCCATGACTAACAGAGGTTCTGCTCTGTTGGTCCGTATCCGTAAGCTTTGAGAAAATGTGCAGACAAAATGAACAGAGGACAGACGGAAGGCTCGTCCCTATCCGAACTGACGCTGAGCATAAATGATCTTCAAGGCTTAGCAGTGTCTCTGTGTCCAGGTATATGCTATAGAAAGTAACTAGCCCAGGCGCCAGAGAAAATCTTGGCATTTAACATTTCAGTTCATATTCATATGTGTAACATATACAATATGTTTATTGTCCATTTGGTTCCCACTGCAGAGCCTGAATAATTTATCTGGAAATCGCTGTTGTCCTGTAAGCACAGTCTTGTAAATCGATCATTCAAATCTAAAGAAATGTAAAGGTTCAAGATATCCGTGGTTTGCAGAAAAGTCATTCTGCCGACTGGGTTTAAAAGTGAGTGTATGTTAATGAGTACTCACATCCGTGCTGATTCAAAGCTTGCTGTAATCAACTTGTATTTAGTGTTTTTTACAACAAAAAAAAAAAAAAACCTCTCAGCTTTTTTCCCAGCAGACATTTGCATTGACACATATGAAAAACAATGTGTCACCAGAAAGTCAAATATGCCTCTGACTCACTGAGGGCAGGACAGAGATGTTGGATGAATCTATTTGCAATACTTTCCACGTATTTGTGGATGCAACATGAGGCCAGATTCACTGCTTACTATGAATTCACAGTCTCCGGAACGAGATGCGTTGTCTCGGCGGCAGAACTGGCGTTCCAGTCACACCTGTGTGATGCTGATTGTTCCAACAGAAGCCAACTGAAATCCTCCAGCTGCTGCTGATAGCATGTTTGATTGATGGAAAAACTCTCACCGCACCACGGACGTGTTTTTATTTTGCTCTGTCTCACAAGTTTGTTGTTGCGTGGGCACTGTGTCTGGCTTCCTCTGCACCTGACAAACAGGAAGGTATGTGTGTGTATGTGTGTGCATGTGTGCGTGTGTGTGTGTGTGTGTGTGTGTGTGTGTGTGTGTGTGTTTACCACAGGATGTCAGATAATCATAGATGATCTTTCCACGAAGTTCAGCACACCCACTGTAGCCCCCAGTGACTTTTCAACTCTATAAATAGTTTCTGTTTCTATGTCTACACGACTTTGTTGTGTGTGTCTAAGTGTTACTCTAGCAAGTGTATGCCCACACACACACACACACACACACACACACACACACACACACACACACACACACACACACACACGCACACGCACACAAGACCAAGTGAGGGACAGTCACAGTTTTGACTTGGCTGTGTGCTCAAAGGCCTGAAAGCCATCTGGACAGTTATGTTGTCATTAGCAGAACACAGATCAGATATCAAAGAACTACTCTGCTGTAGGTTTTACTGTCTACTGCCACTAGACTGTCTCATATGAATGGCTTCCCAGACATCTTGAGTGCATGTTTTTTTTAAAAATCTGAATCCATAAGCAGAAGCGCAAAATGAGTTTGGAGTCGATCCATGATGAAGTTTTATCCACATAACTGTTAAATGTTGGTTGTTGTTGTCTTCTTCTTCTTCTTTTTTTTATAAATTAATGTCAAAGTGCCTTTAACACAAGTCAGACTCAAATATGAACTTGTAAAATATGCAGAAGTGGTGAATCAGTCTGGCCACCCCGAGTTTAACCCGAGATGTGGTGAGTTATGATGACAGTCGTGTTGGGGGCAGCGAGAGGAGGCGACACATCTGAAAAATATCTGAAAACAGTTTGAGTCTGAACCACATGACAGAACGGTTTACAGAAGGAGACCTGAAGATCTGGATCTCGTGCTGTTTCAAGAGAAGTTTGTATTAGATGCAGCAACTATCGAGAAATCCCTTTTGCAAAAACACATTGTGTGTTTCTTTTTGGATGCAGAAATTAAGTTTCTGTGAAATCTGCATGTTTCTTGTTTGACATTCTTACTTTTGACACTTAACAGAATAACATTCCTACAATACAGATAACGCTATATATGTTCTCTGGTTAGGTTTAGGCACAAAAAGCACTTAAGAGTTAAGAAAAGACAGTGTTGTGAAAAGTACCCCATATCATACTGGAAAAAAACAGCCAGGTGAATAGAACCTGAAGTCTCTGATAATAAATGTACGAAAGTGCCAATAATAATTCTCTGCAATAAATGTAGTTAAGTACAAGAATTGCCAAAGGATTACCAAAATCAGTGTTTTTTGTTTGTTCTGTTTTTCAAATCTGACTGTCCATTAAATTGATTAATTTTAATTAAACTTTCATCAGGCTCTGATGCAGCATGTCTAGTGCAAAGTAACTCAAATGATCAAATGGATGTATTAAAGTGCAATATTTGTCTCCAAAATGTAGTTGAGTGGAAGTATAAATTCTATAAAATCTGCTTTTTTGGTTTCTTGGAAGACGAGCAGTAAGGAAGTCACCCCCTCCCCGTTATTTACATAAATGAAACCCAAAAAGAAGAATCTTAAAAAGAATAGTTCAGATCCTTTATTTGCCTACATGTGACTGCTTTCAGTGGAATAGTGTAAAAGTGCCACTCCGCCTGCATGAATGCACACGTGTGTTCCTGAATATGAAATCAAACACATTGCGAAACCAGTTGTGAGAACTTTTCCTCCGTATTTTACAGGTGGTCAAACCCCCGCTGGGTCTAATTTCAGTGGCTCTGGATACTTAAGAAAAAACATTTTTAAAAGTTTCTGGAAATAAAAACAATAAAAATGAGAACTAAAAATGGGGAAAGCGGAAGGAAACAGGTTGTGGATGACACCTGAGATGCTTCGAGAGAACTGGGGTTATTTTTGTGCGAACAGATGATGCCTCCCGAGGGAGACATCATTTTTCTTTTGTTAAGGAGGTGGATGGGAAAGCCATAAGTGTAATAAAATCGAGTTGGGAAATGAATGTGCGGATCTGAACAATGCATTAGGATGCACCAGGTCTGAACGCCGAGTCGTGGGAAGGGAAAAGGGTTTAGAGACACTGATGCAAATGACTCAGAAAAGCTTGTTCCTGAGAGGAAACGAGTGTTGGCTTAAACTGTGCAAAAGCCCAAAAAAAAAAAAAAAACCCACCCGCACACACTCGCACAGGCCTTGGCTTGTGGCCTTGGCTAGAATTCATGTGAGGAAAGACCATTACAATAGGCTCACACAGACACACACACACGGGTCTGCGTCACACACACACTGTTGGGGGCTGGGGGAGAGAGGGAACGCTCTTGAGAAAACAGAAGTTACTAATTAGGTAAAATTGTCCCACAGCAGTAAGACGTCTGGCTGAATTCTTCCTCTCCCCTCGTCTGTCTCCCTCCAGATGTTTGACTTCCTGATGCATTTACGTTTGGGTTTTTTTTTTTTTTTTAGTGCTGTTTCATGTTCTGTTGCCACAGCGGGAGATATTTTGGCCGATCATTAGCGAGGATGAATAATGAGCCCGGCTGAAACACCAAAGAGGAAGAAAGAAAGGCGCTGCATGAATAACAGGGAGAATACCTTCGACAGGAGACACGAGATACGGCATGTGTTTTAGCAGATTTCTGCAGAAGGCCTCCATCTGTTTGTAGAACATCTTTCAATAGGAAGTCTGCAGCAGGCCAGAATGACCATGAAATGGATATTGCTCGTTATGAAAAATACCACAACTGAGCATTTCCTCCAAATTAAAAATGGGCCAATCAGAGCTGAGCAATTGTCACTAGACACAGCAGGCCAGGCTAATTGAGGCAAGTTATAAAAGTACTTTCAGTTAAAATGCTCCTGGGTGTGGTTTTCATTTGTTGGTTGTGTGGAACTTCCGTGTTGCTGAGTGGAGACGAGGCACCGGAGAGCGCACAATCCTGTCGCGGAAAATCCGACCTGATCCGACCCGACCTGATTACAATCAACTTAAAAAAAACAGAAAAACAGACGCTATATGAAAAAAAAAAAAAATAAAAATGTGTGAGAGAGTGAAGCTGTACGTTATCTGTGCATCCACAGATGCTTTTGTGTAGGACTGAAACTGCGTCTTATGCCGTGTGGCTGCGGTCCCGTGCACGAATCCGGGGCAGCCCCCTACAGACAATACGGTCTCACATGCATGGTAAAGATGCTAGCATATCAGTGTTTACAGTAACAACAGCCGCTCTGTCTCTTGAGTGTCTTGGTTTTGGTTTTTGGTTAATTGGTTCTTGTTTTGTTTTTTGTAACATTGTCTTGTGTCTTGTTGTCACTTTCTGCCTCCTGCTCACTGGGGGCCAGTTCTGGCCTTTTTGGTGCCCCGATGGCAAGATGAGGATCAGAATCTGAATCTTTTTATGATTTTATGTAATGTCCACAGTGACTTACAATTATGATAACTCACTGATTCAGGCTGCATTGCACTTGGAGGTAGGTGGCGTGCCAGATGTGGCAGCGCTGCTGCTGCTTGTTGCCTGACCCGCAGCTGTATTCAGATGTACGGTACATCCATACTGTTACAGCACTGCATTCAACCTGCGGCCATTGCACTTTATATAAAGTAAGCACGGAACAAACACCTGCATTTAATTAGTGACATGCTTTAACCGTAACATTTCGTGATAATACAAAATAATAACAACAGTAAAGATGATATGAACGTAGCGGTGAGTCAGAGACCACAAGTTCTTCTCTGAACATACGGGCCTCAGAGAGTGGTGTAGATGGCAGATTAGAAGGCGCTTCTCCGGCAGCTGCTGGAGGCTTCTGCAAAAAAAAAAAAAATAAATGTCCTGAGTGCATCTGGACAGTTTATAGAGTTAGTTAGATTTAAGTTAGATTACCGTACAAGCAAAAGCATGCAGCTGCAGCAGACAGAGCGGGACAAACAACTGCCTGCAGCCTGCAGACGACTGCTTGCACCAGTGGTTCAACAGAACACATTATGACCTACTTGTGATTGAGTTTTAGCAAAATAAAAGAGGTTGCATTACAATTAAATAGTTATGGATGCCTGGTCAGTGGATCCCCTCCAGCAGGCGACCGCCAACATGGCCCTGTTGCTCACCTTTGTTCCCAGTGTTGTGTTCCTCCCGTCTTCCTGTGCTCTTCCCCAGCCGGATTACCTCCCCCGAACACCTCGTCACACCAGCGTCCTGCGTTGTTACCCCGCTCTTTGTCGTCAGGTAGCATTTCATTTACAAGACTCAGTGTTGCTCAATGTTCTGGCATCCAAACAATTCAAGGGTCTCGGCAGAATAAAAAGCCTTTATTTAACTCCTGTTTTCATGCAGCACCACAACGCTGAGGGCAAGTAGCCCAGCAAAGCGTTAGCTGCTGAGGATGCTAACTTTATTTCCTGGGACACGCACATTTTAGCCTCAATCATCAATCAACCCATCGAGTGTTTCTTAAACTGTATTTGCAGGCTCTCCCTCTACAATGGATGATAATAGCATTGGCACGTGTTAGCTGACTATGGCTAACAAAATCTGCTAGCTACAATTGTCACTGCAGACCATGAAATATATGTAATACTATTACATATAATTCTACAGTTGTTGGCCAGAAATGTCAATCCTGATCCGTTATCATTGTAGACTAAAGACAGAGCCACAGGGTTTGGATGACGGCTCACTGAAGTGCGCGTGTTTAATAAAGCTCTGTTTAACACCTTATTTACTATCTAAAGTGAAAAAGATGACACAAAACAATACTTGTAGCTGACAGCTCATGATGAAAACATACACAGGAGTCGTCAGTGCCGACGAAGCCAGAGTTTAAAGTGAGATCTCAAGCTCAAACATCTTTTTGGCTCCCTTAAAAACTATAACTGGCCCAGGATTTCTGAATCACCGTGGCTGATTCACTTAAAAGAGTTTGGGTCTGGCAGCACTCGAGTGGATGACATTCTTCTTTGTGCTTTTAATGGGAACCAGAGGGAGGATCGTAAAAAGGAAACACACATTTCCTGTAGGACTGGCGTGTGACGTACATAAGAGTGTGTGATGCTGTCGTCGTAGGCTTTAACCGGCAGGAATGTGACATCAGCAGCAGGATCCTGCATGGAGGATGTGCCGCAGCCAAGACAAACACACTTCGCGGACATCAGAGCCAGTAAAAAAAAAAAAAGATGTGGCCAGGGGTCAGCGAAGCAGCAACAGAGAGGGAAGGATGTCCCCTCCTTTGGGCTCCTTTTACACGCCACCCACACGGCCTTACCTCGCATTCCCCTTCCACAAAGATTTTATAGATCGCAGAAGTAATGAGTGAGTTTTTTTTTTGTCTTTCCCGTAAACATGAGGTAAGAAACATTACCACAATGCGAGCAGTCTTCCAGGGAACATAATCACTTCAACGTTTCCTTTTTAACAGCCGCTTTTTTCTGAGAGACACAAACTCGACAGCCAGCTCACAAAACTTCTCGTTTAGTTTCGGCACTACATTTTTTTTTCATTCTTTTAATTAAGGCAGTTGTAAGGAAACACATGTGAATAAGCGAAGAGTGATGGAGGATGAAGGGAACAGGAAGTAGCTGAACAAAAGAGCTGAACAAAGGCGAGAGGATGAGGCATCGGCAGGTCTGCTGGGTCAGTTTGGAAAAGGTTTGCCAGGCTCGAACACGTCTGTATCCTGACTCAAGAAAAGGGAGATAAAAATATCAGGTCCAGAGTACGAGATATCAGCACGATGACAGTCTGAATTGACAGACATAGGGCATTGATTACTTTATCCTGTTTTTTTTTTGTTTTTTTTTATCAGAGTGGACAACACCTAGCCAGAGATGTAGCAAATTGTGACAAATTGCACAACATGCTCATTCGCTGATCAATAGAAGGACAGACTGTTCTTCTGTAAACACGGCGAAGCCAAAGAGGAATGATGCCGTTGGCGCGTCAGGGTGGAACTCTCTGACAGTTGTTTTCTATCAGGCCTACGCGGTTTGGCGTGACACGAGACAGCAAGTATCATGCACACCACTTTTGAAGGCCGTTGTTTGCTTACGTTCCTGTTCCCAGAAGTTCCTGGCACATTCCCCGTGACATCGCACACATTGTGAAACACGGCAAGCGATGATTGGCCGAGGACCAAGTCTATCATGTCTCTTCGCCAAGTCACTGCAAGAATCTGCAACTCCATAAGCACCTGATCTGACACAGACACTCAGAGCACATCGATAACACAAAGGGAACGCTAAAATATACTTTAATATGCTAGGTATCTATAATTTCTTTTAGATGAATTTAAAGGTGCAATATGTGAGACATCCACCTCTTGAATACATGCTGCAAACAAATGGTGTGTGACTGCTAACTGCAGCTACCTTGTTAGCTTTGCTTGGAGGGATACTGAAGGCTGAAAGTGCATGCTGGGGCTAGCTTAGCTTAGCATGCTAACTACAGTAGGTATCTCTTCAATGCATTACGCAGATGTCTTTGGCATAATGTCAAAACTTTATTCACATTCTGTTGATGATTTCAGTTTTTTTTTTTTAACAAGAATTGTTACATATTGCACATTTAAGATAAATCTGGCCAATTTTAGTTTTAGTGGAGCTCAAGATTTTAAAGATTGTGTCCAAAATCACTGGGTTTTTTTCTTTTGTTACACAGCTCTTCCAGCTTCGTTGTCACAGGCGTGTCCTTCCACAGGAAATGATTCCAGATCTAGCAGTGGGTGGGTGGCTCACCATGAAATCATGCAACATATGAGGGGAAAATGTGAATTATACACGTTACAAATATAACAGAGTTAACACTACACTTTGAACAGAAGGTTAATGTGAGACTACAGTGTGAATACTTAACTCTCTCTCACACACACAATTGCCAAGTATTCCCACTGTTGGAGCATCTAATTTAACAAAAGTAAGACAGGATGAGGAATTTCTTTGGGAACTTTTCATGTTGCTAATTATCCACATGTATCACAGATTTGAAATGTAATGTAATATCAACTTTCTGTAACGATGCGACAACTAATGAAGTCCAGCTAACATTTCTTAGATTTGTACTGTGGGTGTCAGCAGCCGTATCCAGACATGTTGTGACATGCCACAGCCTCCCTCACATACACTGCACAATCCTCTTCCCGATGACACAGTGACCTCATTTAGATAAACAGATTCGGGAAAACTGAATTTTAATCTCTCATCGGCAATAATTGATGACCCGCTCGGCCCTGTTAATCATCATTTTGTGAAGGATCTGCAGGCGTGATAACCTGAACAGAATTAAAGAGAAAAGAAAGAAGATGACTTTGCCAAAGTGGCTGAGGAAGTGATCGCATCGCTGAGGGGAGTTGGCGCGCTGCCACTGAGGTACAGTAGGTGTCCAGGACTGTTGAGGAAACGGTGGCTGAAATCAGTGTGCGGTATCTAAACCGCTTACTGTACAGTGCGTTTTCTGCTGTCGAGGTGATTTATTGTGCTGTATTTCTCCAGGATTTAACCCGGACGTTTAAAAGATGCCCTCCAGTTATAATGATTTTAACTGTTATACATGCCTTCATTTTGCAATGTTATTATAGAGATCATGTGTAAGATGCTCATGACATTTTTGCTTACATTTCTGAGAAATCACATTCAGAGGCAAAATGCTCGGGTATGTTTGAATACCAACTTTTATGGCACTGTGACTTCTTTCTTCTGCTCCTCACACAGTCTACTGAGACCCACTGTTTCTTCCAAACAGACTGCAATTGTTGGTGAAAAGCATAAAAACGCATCACTTCCTGTGAATCTGCGCTGTTTCTGACCAACCAGATGTTCAACAAACATGAGAGCCCGAATATGGTTTCCGTTGCTCAAGCATTACATCATTCTGTAAACAGGGGAAAAAAAAACAAAAAACGAGAGGGATGTTTATGTCACATCACGGGGTTATTAATACTTTAAAACCACATTCAGCGGAAGTGAGCATGGACACGTGAGTGGAAATTCTCACTCAACTGATCTACCAGCACAGCGGTGTTGCAAAAATACTCAGATGGGACAACAACACGGGCGTTCAGACAGTGGTGGTGCAGGTTACTGTAGAAACAAATTTCCAGGTAAGCCGAGGCGTCAGAGTTTCCAAACCGGCGTCCTGGTTCAACACTGACCTACTCTACCTGCCATAACAGCGCATGGTTCTCCTGTATGTCAACCGATTGTTACAAACATTTCAAGTGCGTTCACCTCCAGTTTTATGAAGGAGTGAGATATGGCGACGTGTTTGCCTGCTTGTTTGCAACCCGTATGGCTGTCTGACATTCTGTTGCAGTGATGTTGACGTGCTCCCAGAACTCAGTAACCCTTGAGGTGAGTACATAACCAACCAACCAGCCACAAAAGCAAGACCCAAGTTGTTTAGAGGAGTCACAGGACCTACGCTTTAATATCCACCACGCCGAAGATTTGTGGGAGATTGCGGCAGGTTTATATTTGCCAAGCTCATAAACTATTCTCCCTCTAGTAAAAGTGAATACAGCTACAAAAAGTACGACCCGAGCTCACCGGAGGAATCCCAGGGAACCCTGCTTGAATATTAACCACATTATCGTTTCTTGATAACTGGGCCGTCTTTGGACCACATACTGAGGACGGTGCCTCTGAAGACCGGCAGTGCAGAGTTAAAAAGGATATAATGAGGCCGTCACGTACATATATTCAGAGTGCAGCAAGCGCTCCACTCCTCTCTTTGTACAGTACCTGCCGGTCTGAGCAGGAAGCATCAGTGGCTGAAAAAAGATAAGTTCACTTCTGACGGTAAAACTGAAACATTCCCGTATATCTCGCTCTCTCTCTTTACCATCGGCACAAATCTCTTTCTGTATCTTGTGTGTCAGCTCATCTATCTTTCATTGTCACACCAGCAAACGTCACCTCAGCGTGATTCGTAACTGATAATGACATTTTGTTCCTGTAAGCTAATTCATGTGAGCATATGGCTGAATTCAAAGCACATTTCCCTTGTTTTGTTATTACAACTCGTTTGATTAGGTTACAAATCAATCATAGATGGGGATTAAACAGACGAGGCCAAACATTTACGTGCAAAGCAGGAACATGTCATGAGTGTGTTACTGATCCGTAGTGCAGTTCCTTCATGCTGGATTTGCAGTGCAGAGAGGTGTGCACATGTGGAGTGCAATACAGTTTGAAATTCAGACAGAATTTGACAATAGATTCTCATTTACACCTCTGAGGTAACCAGCTGAGTGAGGCGAGAGTGTCTCGCTGCAATTAAAGTTGTGTACTCAGCACGTTTTGGCCTCAGAGTCACAGCAAAGCAGACTTGTGATCTCCTGCTGCTGCCCCAGTTTCCAGCGAGGAGGTAAGTTTGATGACATTTCACTCTCTCTTCATCTCTCTCCGTCTCTGCGGGGTTTCAGGGAGAAGCTGCCAAGTGAGTCCTGTCGATCTGTAGGCCGTTTTCTTTTTGTATACACACAAACACACCAGCGCAACACAAAACAACCCACTAACAAGGCTGCACTGGCCCGCATCGCCTCCCTGACTCTGTTCACGGTTGAAAAGAACACTCCTGCATCATAACTGCAGCTGCCGTGTCGTTTGCTGGTTACTGATACATACATGAGTCAATGTTGTTGTGTGCGAAATCACCTATGTCCATATCCATATATTGATCTTCCATGTTTTATGTGCTTGTTTTTCACATATTTCAATCCTCAACACTCCCACAGAATTCTGCCTGCCAATAAAGCCAGTAATGGAAAGCTGCACCAAACCTTCATTCGAGCAAGAATTTTGAATAGTTTTATTTTCCTCGCGGCTGAGTCGATGGTACAGTTGAAATATTAACTCGTCCACTGTCTGCACTTCCAGTTAATCCTATCTACGAAATCTATTTACTAAGAACGCAAGAAAGAATGCGTCCCCTTTCTTCAACAGATAATATAACTAGATTGATGAGTTTAAACGCCAGCAAATCTGTTGTTGATGTCATACTTTACGTCTATTGTCTTGTTATCTGAAGCTGGAGTCACTCAGCTGATACTGTATGCAGATATAGAACAATAACAAAACAGTAGTTCTCTGGATCTTCTATTTCCAGGATGGGAATATTGCTAATCTACCTTGGATTTAAGGCTCCTACTGGCTAATGGCTGGTTACTGGAACACACAATGAACAAACAGGACTCAGGCCAAACAACGAGACAAGAATGTTGTGCCCATATCTTTACAGAGACCTGTCTCCACCACAGCTCAGCGGATGATGTCAGATGGACTCTGTGTTCACGTCATTGATGCTTGGCGCTCAAACGCAGATGAGTGGATGGACATTGTTTCTCAGATGTCCAAATTTGAATTTGATAACGAATACGCCAATGATATTATGTTCACCATCTAGTTAAAAATGCACTACATCTTTCTGTACATATACGTTTATAAATAACTGTATATAGGCCTGTATTTCATGTTCGTGTAGCGCTAAGGATTTACAAACTTCCATTTTGTTGTTCATTCCTATATTGTATAATAACAAATAAAATCACCTTGTACCTTAATATAAAAGTTATAATATTTTGACCTTGTGTACCAGGTTCCCCTATGTAAATATAATGTATGCCCATAATGAATAATGTATACCACATTATATTCTAACTGTATTAAACAACTTGATGGTTTCACATAACACTGTTTACTAAGTGAAGTCACATTAGGCTGTACCGACAGCCACAAGCTACTGTACTTCATCCTACTGACAGGCTATTTAGTTCTTGTCATGTCTTTACCAAAACTGTCATGAGTGATTCATATGCCCTTGACAACATACACTGTTTAGGTAATGAAGTTATTCTTGTGAGTGTGAAATTCATTCCAGGGTGTTACTGCCCAGGGCTACAGAGCAACAACAACGTTTAGAAGCTTCTCTTTGTGAAGAGCAGCTAGTGTCAAGCCGTATAGCTGGTTTAGGACTCAATTGTGTCACATGAAACCTGATTACACTGGCTGACGATGGGTGCGTAGAGCATGAATGAGGTTCCTGCATGTTTTTGTTTTTTTTCCTCATATTTTTCAGAGAAGAAAAAGGCAAATTCATGTAGGATCAACCTCACCAAGAAGGGGGCATAGAAGATAACACCCACAGCTCGTCATAAGGTGCCACAAAGAGTCTTTGCACGCCAATTTGTGACATTTTTAATCAGATACAGCTATAAAATTTTGCATTGTTAATACACCTTCATTAGGTTATGTAATTAGGTCTTTCCAACAAACCAGGTACTGTCCTCTCAAACACACTATATGTATTAATTGTGGGGGGGTTGCTTTGTGCATTGTTGCCTGCTACAGTAACATGATAAACCATTGATTTTCAGTAATGTTGTGCTCACATCCCACACAATATGCTTGAGAACAAAAGGAAAAAGCAGGCCCAAGAGCCACAATGGAACCTGAGTCAGCCTCAGACTGAACAATCATAGACCAATTACAAGACTTCATCGGGTAAACCAAGGCTACCCTTTAGCTTCATGTTTTAAATCTTATTTTGTAGACTTGATACACATTAATAGATCTAGTACACTTCCTTTCCTTGCACTGTCAACTTTCTTGCCATGACATCCAGAGGAGTAAAAAACCCCAAAATTGGTGTATTTTTTTGCCAAAGAGATCCAGAATCCGGAATCTGGTCATGTCTTCTAAAAACAGAAGAATGTCATCTGCATAACGTTTGCCCCTATTTTTAATTAGGATGTAGAGTTTTATTATCACTGCCAGACTCATCACAATAGATGTGAATGACACAACTGAGGATTGGCTCGTATAACAATAAAAATGGGGCACACCGATAGCTCAGTTGGTAGAGTCTGTTCCATGTACAGAGGATGTGTTGTCGCCATAGCAACCCAGGTCTCAAATCAAACCTGTGGCCCAGTGCTGCGTGTCATCCCGCCCCCTTTCTCACCCAGTTTCCTGTCACTCTTCAGCTACACCAATAAGCCATGGAAAGGCAAAAAGAATAATGAACAAACAGTAAAATGCATGCACCAAATATATACACCCAAAAGGTAGCCAGAGATAGGCATGTACAGTATCAGTGATGCTGAAATTGTCTGGTTTCTGCCAGATACCAGTTGCTTGAAATCTATGAACTAATCTCCACTTGAATGGGAAATCAAAATTGAAAGTGCAACATGTTTAAAAGGTCAAAACAATAACAGAAAATTAAAGTCATTTTCAATAAACTTTATTTTTGTCCCATTTTCCCCAGATATGTTACATTACAAAAGGTGATCGGAATTGAACATGTCCTTGTGTCAAGACCGTAACATTTACAACAACAATAAATAAAAACATGTATAAATAAAAAATAAATAAACAGGACATTATGTGCCAAAAAATAAAGATTCTTCTCAATTGGCAGATGGCTTTCACAATGTTGGGTTTTTTGAAAACACGTAATACTTGCATTCCAGGTCACAGTTTTGAGGATACAACTCTGGGTTGAGAAAGCAATGTAAACCGATAAAGGATTACAGTACAGTACAACAGAGTACAATGTTTTTCCATAGATATTACTGGGATATATATTTATGATACCAGTTGTTCTAAAAGCTTATACCAGGTAGTGAGAGTGTAGTGCTATTGGACTTACTTTTAAACTTTGCTCAAAGTACAAAAGCAAATCCCACCTGTAAAACCCATCACAAATCTTGTTTGTATCCAGCTTGACATTCACAAAAGGTTGTTATTGCACTATTCAGACATCCCTCAGAAAGGCACTTTTATCCCCCCCATCCCTACCCTCATCTTCTAACCAACAGTTTCGTTTAACCAGCGCATGTTTGGCACACACGCAAACATTCGCCTACTGTATGTGAATTTAAAACTGAATCATTTTAAAAGCCAACAACAAAAACAAAAAAGAACGCCTCTGGGTATTTGGTTAAAAACAAATAAAATATAACAAGTGGTGGTAAAAAGGTTTTGCATTCTAGATGAAATTATATTTAAAATTAAATGAAAAAGTGCAAAATTGTGTTGCTCCCATAGCCCCTTTAGTATGCCGTGTACCACGCCTGTGAAATTTGTTTCTTATACGAAGGAAAAAAAAAGACAAAGTGATGTTGGAGCAGAAGCCGAGTTGACTTTCTCTGAACCTCCACATCACCATTGTCAAATAAGGCCAGGAATGTTATTTGTGCATGTGAGGTCAAGATCGTAGTGTGATCCTATAGCTGGCTCAATTCTTAAAAAGCAGAAAAAAAAAGAAAAAAAAATAGGAGGGAATGAAATGAATGTGTGCACCATAGTCCAAAGAGGCCAGAAACCAACCGAGGGTAGGAGGGTCTCTCTCTCTAATCAAACCACAGGTCTTCCCTAAAGCACCTCTGCTGTCACATCACAGATCCAGTGCAAGTCAACGCCATAATTAACCTTGCTGCTAAAACGCTTTTGGTAAAAACAGAGCCTAAAAGCATTCCAGCTGCAAGTTCACCTTTGTTCCGTTGCAAGCAGATTTTAGTGTTTAGATACCTTTGAGAAACCATGCCTTTGTTATCGGCTGTCAGAGGAGCCTGAAGGGTTGGTTGGAGGCTTTAAAAAGATCCAGTCAAGAAGTGGTGGTTTTGAGTGAGTGAGAGGGTGTGATTGGGAGTTTGGGTGTTCGTTCAGGCATCTGCCTGTGAGGGATCCATCACTTCAAGCCAGGTAGGAGTCTATTATTTTAGGTATCGATACCTTCCAGGTGGATACCTTTGAGGCATAAGCTGGACAGGCACAAACCCTTGAGGCAGACGCTGCGTCGGGCAACTTCCTGACTGCTTGGTATTCATCAAGGTCAAGCAAACTAGGAATCAGCTGCCAGAGCACCAGTTCAGACAGGAAAATTTGCTCAGCTCTTCTGAGCAGCCTTCCATCTGGCAACTGAACAGGCATCGGCCACTCCCAGCACGGCCTTGAGAAATTATGTCAACCAGTCAGGCTGCCTAAAAAGAAAAAGAGGTTAACCAGTCAGGTAGCCTCGAAGGCATCTGCCGATCAGGCAGCCTGGGTGGCACAGAGCTGTGCTCTCAGGCATCAGTGTGGTGTTGCAGCAGCTGGACCACATATCGCAGTCGGTGTCTCAGCTCTGCGGTGCAGCCCATCTCAATCAGCATGCTGAGGAGGTAAGTGCATGAGACGCGTTCCCGGCTGATGTAGGTGAGCAGGTACGAGTCGTCAGATGACTTGCACAGGATGATCTTGGTGTGATCTGTGTAGAAGTTCACCTGGGGAGGGTTGAAAACAAAACAATGTAAGACAAAGAGCCATAATCTGATACAAGTGTCACCAAAATGGGAATTCAAATTTCAGACTCTCAAGAGAGTCCATAGCAGACAGAAAACAAAATTCATGTGCTGTTTCTAACCTGTAGAGTGCCGTTGTTGAAGAGCATGACGAGTGCGTGGTCGGTCTTCACCCACTGGAGCAGCAGAGGAGGAGGACCTGAGAGCTGCTCCTCACACATCAGGTCTCCACCCTGAGGAGGACAGGACAGAATATCTTTTGTCAAATCATTCTGCAGTTTCTATGAGACTACTTCTTCAAAATGTTAGTTTAAGGGCTTTGTCTCATCTCAATCTTTACCTTAAACTCAGTATGAAACTCAATGCATACAGTCGATCAGAATACTAAATCTAGGATGGCTTCTTACTAAATATGAGAATGTCTCGTACCTCCATAAGGTTCTGCTCCATGTAGTTGGCCATGAGCTCTACGATTTGCTTCTGGCTGCGAAGCTGCTCAGGTAGAGAGTTGGTGGGGAAGGTGAAGTGTTTGTTGTTGGTCAAGCAGTAGTGGACTGTCCTGTTCAGAGGGAAAGAAACACAGTTTATAAGTTACAGTATGATAAAGTGACTCCTAGCTCAGTGAATCATAATCAAATATCCTGACGGGGGTGGCTAGCTTGTGGGAAATTGACGATCTTTCATTGGACCGATACTGTCACTGAGCCGAGACTTAAGTAATCACACAGGTCCAAGCAAAGCAAATGTTAGCACAACACCTTCAGTAAATACTGGAGCTCAGGCAGTACTTACTTGCGTTGGTTACAAAGACTGAGATGTGTTCCCTCGTTGAAGAGCACGCCGATGCTTTGGTTCGAGAGCTGGTAGCCGAAACCATATTTGTTTGAGTAGTCGACCCATTTAGTCACCCACAGGAAGGACTGAGGCCTGGACAAACAGGGCGGGTTCCTGGTGGCTGGAGAGATAAAGATACATGATAAGGATTACAGAACATACAAAAAAAAAGAAAAAAAAAAAAAGTTCAGATTTCAAATAATGTCAAGTGAGAGTTTTACAAAAAGAGACCAAGATAAAAGCTCATTAAAAAAAGGCTCTAGGCTACATGAGTCAGCAGATATTCACAGGATGGAAAGAGATGACGGAAGCAGAAGAAAGATCCAGTTGATCAAACTTAAATTACTCGGCATCATTCCTGATTTAAGAGGTGGTTCACGTTGGAAGACGCAGCATTTTTTTGGCACGCTGATGGCGCTTAGATTTAGAGATGTGACTCTGCATTTCCATTTATTGTGAGGAGGTTATGCACATTGATCTGACTTGGCAAACATTATTATAATTATTATGCTGCGGGCCAAGTGTGCCTTGCAGTTTTATAGTTCTGTCTAATTTGCGCTCCCCTACCTGCAGGCATGGATGCCAGGCAGCCGTTGAGCACCTTCACGGCTGATTCAGCAACAGCTGTGGGGGTCAGAGCGTCCTCGCACGCTGGAGAGGAGACAAGAAATAAAGTTAACACGCTGTTCAGGAAAGGCAAGGACGTAAAAATGAAATGTGTCTTCTCGGAGGGCCCTTACGTTCAGTGCTGCTGGCCATGGTGCCCTTGAAGGAGCGGGAGATGGACTTCCTGGATTCCTCCTCAGCAGGAGTCTGTTCCAGAGGCGCGGAGTTGACGAGCTGACCGTTGGGAGAGGGCACCTGAGGACAAACCGACAGACAAGAGTTATGACGGCAAAGATGAAAGCAAGAACACAAAACCACAGATTCAAGGAGGAACTGCATGAGCCAGTCTGTGAACGTGTTCTATTAATGTTTGCTCAGCTAGCAATGTTTTTTTTCTAGACGATTTCTGCAACGGCTTCAACTGCTGCTGCCGCTTTTAATCTTGTGCATCTTACTGTTGCTGCGCTGAAGCTACTTTTAGTACCACAGTTTCCTTATGCGTGCTTTGCAAGCATGCTGCACATCATTTTTTGACCACATTAGCCATTCTTGACACGATCCGGTGGAAATCTGTCATGGTTTTTTGCAAACTAAACCAGATACTTTAGGAAAAAAAAAATAATAATAATTAGGAGAAATCCAGGCTTCTGGACCACAACCGGTGTTCTCTGGCTCATGCCATGATGCTGACCACAGAAATATCCACATGAAGAGCAACCAGTGGAGTTCCCATGAAGCTCTATAAATAGCAATTAGACCACTCTGATTAGGGTTTAGCTGACTGGGCTTCCTGCAGTTGTGGCATTGAGTGACCGGCCTGATTATGAATATCTTTAAAAAAAAAAAAAAAAAAAAAAAAGAAAGAAAAAAAAACGACAACACATAATCAAGAGACTGCCTGTAGCCACATTCAAATCTCACAGTAGATGGAGAGAAAGTGTTGGTGAGTGTGCAGTGACAGTTTCCTGAGATACTGGTGAAAACTGTGCTCTCAGTCCCTCTGTACTTCTCAGTAAATATTAAAAAAGAGCTACAACATCTTTCCTCTCAATCTCCCTCGTCCGTTTGACAGGCTGAAGGATTTCTGGGCCAGCGCCGAATCACACCGAAGTCTCGGTGAAATAAAGCTCAATAGACCGGAAAGAAACACATTTCTAAATCCCTTTAAGAAGAAGAAGGAGGAGAACGACGACTGCTTTGTATAATTAAAAAACACAGTCCATTGTTCAAATAATATGGCTGCCCCATATTCAGTCAGTTTAACGTGGTCTTCAAAAGCTGGTACTTGCAATGCCATTCGGTAGAAAGACTCATAATTATTAAACATTTTGTCATCAGACGTCCACTGCACTGCCATTTATAAAGAGATCATTAAACTGTTTAAGTGAACATGAAGTCATAACGGATACTGTCTGCCATTCAAATATGTTTGCTGTACTGTTTGTGGATCTTTATCGCCTTATTAGTGGCTGGATTCACCCAGTTTTGTTTCAAGTAAACAAGGCCATTTTTCTTTTCCCCGATGCAAAAGTAGGACACGAACACAAAAAAGGAAAAAATAAATAAAAAATAAAAAAATAAAAATAGATGACACATACCTCATTGGGTCCCACAGTCTTGTAGCTGATTTGTCGGTTGATGGAACATTTAACGATGCCTGACACCAGCTTGGAAATGTCTTTGTCGTCTTTTTCCTCGCAGGGAATCTTCTCCACTGCGAATAAGAAAAAGATTCTGACATTGTAGTCACAACAAATAGGCGTTTATAAGCCTACAGTAGAGCTTGGAAAAGCTTCAGGGAAAACTAGAATCCGGTTCTACTTTAAACATTATTAAAAACAGGCGGTTCTCACGGGACAAAACCAGATTAACAAGATGGCAGGTGCCGCATAATTACATCAAAATGTGTGACTAACAGATAAGGGGTTCTGCTTCGGTGCCGGTCACTGTGCTCCTTACCTTTTTGTTTCTTTTTGCCAAAGAGGCTCTTGGCCATTTTAGTGAAGAACTTCTTGGCAGGGCTGGGGGGGTGGAGCTCTGGCACCATCACACAGCTGCTGGGGGGAAGCTTATCGGGGGTGAAACCCTGGAGAGAGAGAAAGGAAAAGGAGACAAGAGGGTGAGGAAGACTGGAGGGGAGGGTGGCTGCACGTGGATCCCTGTGGGTGAACAGGGATGATGCGTTCACAATCAAATCGTTAGTGAGACCATTTCGTACTTTGGTGAAGAATTCGTGGTTGAGGATCTGATCCAGTGAGAGTCTGTCACTGGGGTTTTTCTGCAGGATGCCTGAGATGAGTTTCTGTGCCGCTGGTGAGAGCGAGGATGGCAAGTGGTACCGAACTTCCTTTATACACTTGTAGGTCTCCTTCAGGTCGAGGGTCTCGAAGGGAGGGTTGCCGCACATCAGTGTGTACCTGAATGGGACGAACCAAAGGCAACCATTGGTCAAAAGTCCAGATGCAGAGTGATGACTCACATTAAAACAATCTGAGCTGTCCAAGGTAATTAAAAAAAAATTAAAAGCTATGGTGAAACCCAAAACCTGTTCCTCCAGATTCCACTAATGTTATTGCGCACACGACTGAAGCTAGGACTCACATGACGCAGCCGAGGGACCAGACGTCGGACTCCGTGCCGTGGCCCTGTCTGTTGAGCACCTCAGGAGCCAAGTAGTTGGGAGTCCCACAGATTGTTCTAAGAAAAAAAAAAACACACACAGAAACACAGGCTGGATTTAACATCAAGCGTCTCAAATTACTTTGTTCTGTTGGTGCATCCTGCACACAAGGAAGTGGTGGGTGAAGCTTTTTTTTTTTCCCCCCCTTCTGCATACTCATTCTTCTGGTATTCCACAGGAAGGTGTCAAACAGGTACTGAAACTGTACACCGAGCGTTACATTCAACCGCCACTTGAAACCGGTTTGGTTTAGTTTGGTACTTACTGAGGGAAAGTGGTGGGAGGAAGTGTGTGATTAGTAACTGACGTAATGGTTTTAGGCTGATGTGCATTATGAAAATATTTGTCATGTTTATGTAAAAGCATTTGCTTGTCAAGTATCAATTTGGCTTTTTTTTTAACTTAAAAAAATAAAGTATTAGAGTACCTTTTTCACTATTCTGAACATTCAAACATCCGTCCTGCTTTAATTTGAGAGTTTCTGGCTTCCTCAATTTGAAAAACACACGTAGTTTAAAATGCTCACTTTTTCCTCTGCTCCACTGTCTCCAGCTTGGCAGCGAGGCCGAAGTCTCCCAGCCGCAGCTCCATGTTCTCGTTGACAAAGAAGTTGCCTGAAAGAGACAAAAACATTCGTCCCGTCAGCATTCCACACATGACATTTGCCCGCAGATTCCTGGGATGCCAGCGTGTGCGTGAACGCCACATTCCGGCCCGTATAGGCGCTCGCGTACCTAGTTTGAGGTCTCTGTGCAGGATGCTTCTGCTGTGGAGGTACTTGAGGCCAGAGATGATCTGTTTGAGGTAATAACGCACTTCTGGCTCCGTGAGCGTGTGTCTCGCCTTCCAAATGTGTGCCAGCGACTGCGGAGACAGAGCAGTGAGTTAAGTGTCAGCCCCACATCCGTCAGTGGGACTGTGCAACACTGCTGCACACACACTCGCACTGCAACAGCATAAGATTTGATGGTGCTGTGATTCAGGTGGGTGTCTGGGACTTTACGTCCACATTCATTTAATGCTGTTGGGTCTGCATATTCAAATCTAAATTGTCTTGACTCAGTCCTGCAGCTGTGAAGACTTCTCTAGAGATTTCTCACCTTCCGACTGCAGAGCTCGAGGAATATGTAGATGTTTTCTTGGTCCTCAAAGTGATGTGAGAATTTCACCACATGCTTGTGCGACAGGGTTTTGTGGAGCTCGATCTCATTCGTGATCTGTTTGTTGGGAGGGAAAAAATAAAAATAAAAAAAATGTGACAATCAATATGAGTCTTAA
The DNA here is from genome assembly GCF_904848185.1 of Acanthopagrus latus. Classification (NCBI taxonomy): domain Eukaryota; kingdom Metazoa; phylum Chordata; class Actinopteri; order Spariformes; family Sparidae; genus Acanthopagrus; species Acanthopagrus latus. The sequence continues at coordinate 20,173,803 of NC_051059.1, read as the reverse complement.
AAACACAATCCAGGTATTGGATCGAGGTTGTGCTCGGGCCTCTGTGCAAGACACAAACAAGCTGGGCCGTGTACCTTGTCCCTCTGGTGCGGTTTGGACACCCGGCTCTGTGGGATCACCTTCACAGCGTACATTTTGTTGTTGGAGAGGTCTGTCATCTCGTAGCATCGAGCGAAGCCACCCTGGGGGGAGACAGACAAGGATGATCGGTTAAGAAAAGCAGCAGGTTGGAAACCTGCAATGGCCACAGTCTGCTTCAGACGGCACGTCTCTGATCTGAGGATCAACAACTGCACTGCCATTCCGACAATGACTGAGCCAATGCCAATTCTCAAAGTGGGGGGGGCAAAGGAAATCATTTAAAAAAAGGGGCATAAAACGCCCTGGATTACACACAAGGGTTAAATCTGCCCTGCTGCATCATTTCATAATCAATTGACCAGCCTCTTTTGTCTCCTTGGATGCTCCCATATGCTTCCAAAAACCTACAATCGACCCCTAATGTGATGTTTACAGCTGCTTATTCATGCAGATTCACTGGATGCAATCAAGGCTACGCAGACTTGAGGACATCAGGGATGAGGCGGACCGAGCTGCTGCATTCATTAACCGTGAAATTGACGGAGACGTTTCCAGCTCTGCGGCAGGCAGCAGAGGAAAAGAAGAAGGAGGAAAAAAAAAGAAAGGAGAGAGAGAGGGAGAGAGGAGAGAGGAGACTTGGCCGGCTGCCCGACGCAGCGTATCGATGACGAGCAACATGTTGATACAGTCGCTCCATTCATACATGTGTCGGAAAAATCGTGAGAGCGGAGGTAAGGTGCGGGAGAGGGGCCATGGCAGAGGGAGGAAGATGCAATGCCCTGATGATTTGGCCTTTAAAAACGAGAGGATTCTTTTTTTTCCTCCTCTCTTAAAAAGACTCCTGGGCTTTCATACAGTGATGCCAATCATCTGTGCGCACAGGGAGCCGGGCACACCTTGCGCCTGATTCATTCAGCAATGACGCGCAAACGGGGAGAGCTGGGGAGGGAGAGAGGAGGGGGAGACCGGCCACCACGAGGTCATTCAGTCCTCCCGCATTACTAACACACCTGGACAGCAGCTGATAATGAGTTTTAATCACGGGGAGCATCCGTGTCAGGCTACAAAACAGCGAGTCTTTAATACAAAAAGGAAAAAAAAAACAACAACAAAAAAAACCCTGCGTCTGATCGAGAGCCCCGTGGAGAGGCGAGACACGTTAACATGAAGTCTCCATACCTTTCCCAGCAGCTTTCCTTTAGTGTAGGTTCTGCCCGTCTTGGAGTCTGTCACCACCTGCGCCAGCTCCGGTTTGGTCTGTTCGGGTTTGTTCCTGCTGGTTTTCACCGGCGCTGAGGACTGTTGGGGTCCGCGCTCCGGAGCAGGCTTGAATAAATCCGCATTCATGGCGTGGCACGAAATGCGCTGCGCCGCGGTGAAACAGCCGGTATCCATGAAGCGCAGCGGTGTGAAACGGTCAGTCCGTCAGTAGTTGTATATCCCTTTTTTTCCGCTTGTGTGTGTGCGTGTATATGTGCGTTCAGCAGTCTGCGATGCGTCCACCTCGTCCGACTTTATCCATCTGGCGTGTCTGGGCACGGCGCTCCCAAGACTTTATAGGCGGGCATGACGTCACGGAGCGAGGGGGCGGAGAGGGGAGGTGGCGCACTGGTGGAGAAAGTCCAGGCGATTTGCTCAGAGACAGTCTCAATCATAACAGTCATGTGCGATGGAGGAAAGAAAACATGAATGAAAGTGCTCATGAAATGAGGAGAGGAGAGGAGAGGAGAAGAGAGAGGAGGAGAGGAGAGGAGGAGAGGAGAGGAGGAGAGATTTTATTTTATTTTATCTTATTTTATGTATTTATTTTTAGTTTATCTTCATTTTAAGCTTTTAAAATAAATGAATAACCCCCCCCCCCCAAAAAAAAACGTTTTGAAACTTTTTTGTTTACCTCTTATATTAAAGGAGAGATACGTACAATTAAAAAATATTGTATTGACACCTGTCTGTCAATATGAAACATAAAACAATAATAAAGTTAAGAAACAGCAGGTTTGAAGTTATGACATTTGTGTCTCGCGTTGTGGAGAAATCCGATGCAGTTAGCAGGCTAACCAGCTAGCCCCGGCACTCCCCTGGTCCTCCTCGAGCTCCCAGTCCAAACCACAAGCTGCACTGCGAACTGAGCTCACTAGCTAAGGGAAGCTAGTGTTGACAGCAGTTAGCAGGTTGCCATGGGGACACGCTGCCCCTTATTTGTTCTGAGTATGAATTTGACAGGTGTGTCGCTGAATGCTGTCTGTCTGCCTGTCTGTTTGTGTTGGTCTGTCATTGTTTATGGGAGATTTTTATAAAGAAATGTAAGTCTGCAATTAAAAATGTATTTCATGTCGATTCATATGCGACATAAAACATCATACTTGTGTGGTAAATATGTTGTGTCGCCTAATTGAAGGATCTGCATATATGACAAACTAGCATAGTGCACCTTTAATGTGTCACCTCCTCCATAAAATGAGCCATGCAGCCACGTTGCTGTGGCTCATTCAGCACTCCCAAGGACCGGTAATGATTCACAGTTTACCACCTTCAGTCATTCATCTCTTAAAGGCCGCAGTATAAACACGTGTCGCAAATAAATGAACACATTAGCTGAACAGATCTAAGATGTCGTCTGCACAGCATATTCAGAGCAGTAATGCAGCCCTGATCATCATGGGGATATCACAGCGGGTTATATAATTTGACTCCCCTCTGTTTACAAAACAATTATGTGACTCATAAATTATTTTGGCCCCCACCGTTCATAAAATATTTCAATGGGCTTTATAATTAATTAATCAAAACTGCTGCAGAAACAGAAGTGAGTTTGTTATTCTACCAGAAACCTTCAGATACCTCAGAAGCTCAGTGCAATACAGTCTTGAGTCAGAGTTCCCCCTTGTGTGCATGTGTGTGTGTGTGTGTGTGTGTGTGTGTGTGTGAGATTCAGGTGTGATCCCCAGGGTGACCCAGGTGAACTGCTGATCACAGCTGCCACCTGGTGGACACAATGGGCAGCTCGAGGGCTCCTGCTCTGCAGGACTTAAATGATTTAAAACTTGCATTAATTCACTAGCCTAGTTTTCGCTGGCCTTCATTATTCACAAGCCTGCTGCCACAGGATGTAACAGGGGGACTCAGTTACAAATAAAAATTGGGGGCGAGATTTTGAAATCAGGAAATGTGGATGGGCCAGATGTTTTCTAGCAGCCTTGGATCAAATTGGATTGGATTCAGTATTTTTTCTTAGCACTTAGTAATGACAAACTTGAAAAAAACAAATAAGCACATAAGCAAAGAAATGGTAAATTATATGCAGATTACTTCTTTAAGCATATGTGCTGAAACGGACACATGTATTAAAAATGTAGTCTACATATTTTCTCATGAAGATTTGTCAGGCTACTCTGGGTTACTTCTGGGCATGATGACCAATTGGATATGTCTAAAACTGCAGACAGGCTGTGAATCATCAGAAACTGTGCTGCACACTGTAACCAAGGTAACCAGCATCCTTGTTTGTTATCAAATACTACCTGGACATCTTGCTCATATCACCATGTATCTTATACCATGTATCTTATCTCACTGCCTTGAAAATACAATACTGACTTCTCTGTGAGCAGGCAGGTCTTCAGGAAAGTATATTTAAATGACCACTCTAAAAGCCATATGTGTGTAGTTGCGCCAGTCAAGTCAAGAACATAAATGGTTACAACAGTTAATAAAAATACATTCTGATTTCTAAATCACAGACGAGAGGCAAAGAAGAATGAGTCTGAAGATCTGTATTTGTGAGAACTTCATGAACAAACCTGAGGGCGAGCAACAAGACACGTCAGATGAAGACAACAACCAAAGTAAAGACAGTCAGCGTAATTAAAACTAAATTTGACATGTTCACAAATGTCGGAGGGACAATCACAACCGTTGAATAGTGCAGCTGTGAATAAAGGTTATATTCGGAGACCGACATGTTAAGGAATGACAAACAATGTGTTTCAGAGCTTTGCACTATGCAACAGGAATGGAATAAAAAACAGACCCATGCAGTAATACACAAGAATACACTGCGCTGATGCATCAGTGGGGCTGTATTTGCAGCTATATCTACTTGTGGAATGAAAGAAAAAGAAAAACAAAAAATCCAATTGCTCCAATTGCAATGTCTAAACATTAACAATTCAGAATTTACTGCTCTTTGAAAGGGTGTGCCTTCCATATTATAATGAATATTATCATGTTGTCTATTGCATTACATGGCAATAACAACATTTGATGCCATCACTTTTTTCTGACAGTAAATCTTCCAACAAATTGTGGCAAGCTTAATATCCATCAAAGTATTATAAGCATGACTTTGGCAAATGTACACTTGAAGACATCTTAAATATCAGCTCAGTTTGGCTGCGCAGAACAATATTAAGATGTAACTGTACAGAACAAGTCTCATATGTTTCATTCACTCTGGTCCAAAATTATACTATGAACTACTGACAGACATATATCTCAAGAAAAACAACTGCATTGTGGTCCTTTAACCCATGAAATCTAGATTTTCAAAACAAAATAAAAGTGGCAAAAACTTTTTTTTTTTTTGCCATGTTAAGGTTGCCATCTGCTGGACAGCACACTTGTGCCTGGGCAGGCATTTTCTGTGCAATCTGTTGAGAGGTTTATGTTTTATGTCTCATGACTCTCAGAATACCAGGGCCAAAAATGAGGGGCTAAGACATTAATCCCAACATCTTATGTATGATGATTTATATATGTATATATCGGACATAAGTTTCAACCCACAACATTTAATATTCAAGTCTTGTCAGCTGCGTCCCTGGCGGTTTTCAGCCCGTCCTGCTGTGGAAGAGCAGTGAGTGCATTTCAGAAGTCCATCATGCCCTCTCCTCGGACTTTTTTCTCTTGGGACTCTGACCAGGCTTTGTTGATGGTTCTCTTCATCTCGTCGTCTCCCTCTGAGTAAATCTTCTTCAGCATGTTCATCAGGCCGTCGCCGGGGTCTGCATTGTCATCAACAGCGGGTTTCCTGTTGAGGGACAAAATGAAAAACAGTTTCTACCTGTTTCTCGGAATGGTCCCATTCATGTCCTGTATGCGCACACTCAAGGTTGCAGCACATATAGCGACACCTGGCATGCAGATGTGATACTGCGCTTCAAACACCAGTCTGACATGAGTAGGAGAATGGGGGAGACTGGCCGACTGAGAAATTTGTTTTAACAAAGCTGCTCACAACGTTGTTTATTAGCCAATGAAAACACATCAGTAGTAGTACCATTCATATGCATCATAGACACTGTACAGTTACTTGAAGGGTGCAGTGGTCTTCCGTCAATAACAATTACTGCTTTGTTCAAATTATTTCACTAAACTCTATCATTATTTCTTTGAACTTACTCTTTGTCTTTCGCCAGCTTTTCCACCTTTGTTAGGTACTCCCACTTCTTTGCTGACTGCTTCTTGCACATGACCAGGACCATGTCTGTTTTGATCTGTTGAAGGGAGGAAAAATGGTTTCAGGCGTTTTTCGAAAAGCCAACAAGACTCCGGTGCTTTGTTTTCAAAACAGAAGATGGCCTACTGAATCCAAGTGTAAAATGCACATCAACAATGAGCCTGAAATTCAGCAGTTGGGATGAAAAAGGACAACTTGATTTCTCTGATGCTGCTGGATTTTCAAAACATTTAGGAACTGCCGAACACAACTGTCATTACAAGTCATTAAGTATGGTCGGATACTGTTTCAGTACTGTCACCGTACTGAATGGTACCAAACACCAGCCATCCGTACTTTATTAAACCTTTCTAAAGGAAAAAAAAGTTTCCATGTTTAAAGCGCATTAACACAAGTATCAAGCTTCAGAAATCGATTGAAGATGCCATGCTTATGCATATGTCTATCAAAAACTCAGTCTAATTCTTAAACTGATGAAAAGGCTGTATTCACCTTTTTATAGCTCTCCTTTTCATCAATTGGGTATAACAGGTTGAGGACTGTCATCTGATGGTTTTTCCCACCTAGATCCTTCACTAACACAGAGAAGGACCTACAAAAGAAGGAATGAGAAAATATGGTTATTAACATGAGGAATAATAAACACTGTGTATATGTATGTATGTTGATGACCAGCTTACCCTTCTGTAAAGTTGACTTCCACGTTCTCTGATGGAATTGTGTGCACATCCTTCAATGTGAGGTAAATTTTGACGAATTTCTCTGACTGGTCCCAAGCTGCACAGAAGAGGCAAACATGTGAACACTTCTTCCTCTGCACTCACACGAATGACCGGCAGTCTTACGAAACAATGGTACCATACCATAGTTGGTGATCTTGACTGTGTACGTTGCTTTAGAGGCAGCAGACGGGTCTGCCGCTCTCCTGGCTTGTTGCTCCTTCTGTTGGCGTTTGACTGAAAGCTCCTTCTCCACCTTCTTTTGCTCCTGCTTCAGCAACTCCTGCACTCTTTTCCTCTCTGCCTTCTCCAAGAGGGAGCCCAGCTCCTGCAAATCTGCCTCCAGCTGGTTGATCTGTATTGAAGAAAGAATTAGACTTTGGAGAAACGTGCATCCCTGAATTTTTTGACACCGGCAAGAAGCTTGTGTTTTCACCCATGTCTCTCTGTTTGTCACTGGGTCACATGGCATTGAAGCTATTGACAATGCTGAATTTTCACAATTAATGTTCATATAAAATGCTGTGCGTTAAAGTGTATCTTATTTGTCTCATTAATTAATATAATTAGGCATTGATTTGGAGTCACTGGGTCACATTCTATTGAAGAAAATTATTTTTTGCAAAATGAATACGTTACACATCAGCAAAAAACGCCGCTGGGTGTCTCCGAGTTGAATGTCTGCCCAGCGTCCCCCCTTAAACTAACTGGATCCCGGTAGGTAACTTGAGGTCTTTGCTCGTCACGGGATGTCAACATAACGTTACAGCTTCATTGAACCTTGGTCCCTATACTTAAGTTACTCAATGCATCATTGCCGCCCCCACCCTTGTTTACTTTAAGCCGTACATTACAAAAAAATCCCTCGAGTTACATCTCTATACCATGATTACAAATAATGACAGCCGACATTAGCTAGCGTTAGTTACACACTACCCAGATGTTCTAGTATGTTCTAGCTAGCTAGCTAACTGGCTACAGTTACTGACATAACATTATCGCCACACACGAGTGGGACCATGTGTATGTGTATTTATTATATTTTACAACACGCGTTTTAAGATCGATTTAAAATGAAGATAGATACTTTTTGAAAGTGCAGATTAAAATAACAGACACTGCTAGGAACATCTTTTTCGCTGTGGCATGCTAGCTAGCAAAGTTAACTCATGTTAGCTAACTTAGCATTGATCGAACTGGTAGTTTTTAATGCTAACGCCATAAACCCAAGTCCTGCCCTGACAACCTGCACTCAATTGAACAAGGATACGATGTTTACCTGCTCGGTTAGATCCATTTGGGGATTTGTGTTTATCAGTTAATGTAAGCTGGGTTCAGAGATGTGTGCGTTCAGTGTTCTCTGCCCTGAGAGTCTGCGGCTATTGTTTCTTCTTCTTTACGATAAGTGGTGTACGGACCGCCAGCCTACAGGCGCACCACCGCCACGTACCGGTAGGAAGTGTTAACAGCCATAACATAAAAACATTGTAATTGTTATACAGTATATTTATGGAGTATGAATCCATAAAGGAAATACATTGAATCCGTACATTTTCGAATATTTCTTCAATTCAATTTAATATCCAAACACCATCCTGTATTCAAGACAAGTAGATAACAAATTAACTTTCTTTGGGTTTCCTCAGTTCAGTCTATAATAGTCCACCCTGACCCTACCAAAAGTGCAATTAAACTGATTTTCCAGACAGGCTTACTTTAAGACATGACTCAAGGATAACTAATAGCACTATTAATGACCCATATTCATTCATGACTTCTTTCAAAAACTATCAAGGCCTTGACTTTTTCCTCAGATTCAAAAACTTCCAAAGATTTCAAGTATCCATTGGAACCCTGAAAACTACTCATGAGCCAAACATAAACAACCACATAATAAATTTGAAAGGGAAGTCATTCAAATGGATTGTTTGACTTTGTACTTTCTAACCATGCAAAGATAAAATATTGCAGGTTTCTTGACCATATTGATATTAAAATACTCTAAAACATTGCTACTTCATGTTTCAACTATTACATTCGAAAAACAACTGAGGCACTGGAGGAAAAAGTTTTATAATGTACAACATTTATTCATAGATTTCTGAGTTACATGTAAGTATTCTCCAACAAGGAGTAACATTTATATTTTTGAATTGTATGTTTTTTGTTGTTCAGAAAAAAAGAAAATATAAATATAACAGGAGATTGAATGTGGATGTCCTGTTCGTCTGATCGATGTTTCACAGCCAACTGCAGTGTACCATGGTCACCACCTCGCCCTGAGTATACCAGACATCTGGTTGTGGTCAGCTAGGTGACGGAAGACAATCCGACTCAGTCTCCACCTGCGCTTCACTCCACGAGGCCTGGAGGTCAACACACACCTGTTGCGTATCCTCACAGGGCAGCTGTCCCTGGGTAACGCTGCAATTTCTTTATCTGCCAGCTCCTGCAAAAAATATTAAACAAGCAAATTCAACAATTATTGGCATTTGAAATTATTTGGAATCACCCTAGTTGTTGTGAATCACATCCTTTAAACTGTACACTCTGAACTATTAATTAGGACAACAGAAATTAATGGAAAAGCAACATGATATAACAACCCATCACAATCTGTTTCTGGTGAAATCTAACAAATGACAACACCAACTTAAATTCTATGACACGCAGAGTAAAAACTGGAATATTGCATCATACCTGAAGCTCTTTAGGCAGGATGGTGTTCTTCCTCAGCGCATTGATCCGGAGCCTCTCATCAGCGTAGTCGAAGGCCATCTGTCTTCTCTTGACGTCCCTCACCATCCTCCAGTCAACGTAGTAACTCCTCACCTGCTCCACCGCACCCCAGCAGCTCCTCAGGGCCTGCGCACGATGTTCCAGTGGTTGTTATTACTTGACAGCTTATATTACGCCCCAGTGTACACAGATCATCCACAGTGCTATGGACTACGGATTTTGGGGCTCCCTTACTCACATTGTAGTGGCAGTTTCTACCCTATTCAGTTCTCTATCTATCAAATATGACCATTGTTGATGAAGACAAAATAAAGAATTGAGAAGAACCTGCAATTTGTCAGCTGGAGGAGAAAGAATTCTTTGAAATAGACAGAATCCCTTGATTCTTAAGCTGTCATTTGTTTCTGTAGTTTTTTTATAGACTGTAAGGTCTACAGTCTGACAAAGTTTCTTACCAGCATAATCTCTTCTGTGCTGTCAGAGGACAATGATATTGTTCAAACTGTGATCATGCAAAGATTGTAAATAGTAACATTTTTAGCCTTCTTATGGATGAGATACTAAATCACATATGTTTTTGAACACCCCTGATAACAGAAGATAATAGAAATCTTCCTCCTTGGCCTCATGAATGTATTATTTATGTTGTAAATACAGTATATTGTTTCCCTACTATTTAACCTACCGACGCCCTAGCTTTACGTTTACCCTACAGGTTTATATATGTCTTCTGAGTTAACATTTCAATAAAGTAATTTGCGGGATTGGGGCAATAACAGACTGTCGGAATTATTTTACAGCATTCATCTCGGTCATTCGCCTGAGCTGCAAAAACGGACTGATGAAGACTCTGTAAGACTTGGTGTGGTTGTCACAGGTAACGAAGGATTTTAGGACAGTTAGCTCCCCAAAAATATGTACTACTAATAATATTTAAGATACCACATTTAAAAAACTAGAGACATGCGTCTCAATTGTAAATCGGACGACCATTTACAGTAAATACACAGACAGCTAATAAACATCAACATTACGTAGCAGGCTAACTAGCATTAGCTACCATGCTAACGTAGGAGAGCTAGTAAGTTGACTGGCTAATTCTGAATACGTCGCGTTCTCTGTGCTGCGTCAGAGATGTGCGACGCCATCTCTAAGTAAACACTTTAAATGAAACCAAATATGTTATCAAAAGTAAGTTACCTGCTGTGGGGCGCAGACAGAGGAGTAAAGGGCATTAAACCCTAGACATGCAATCCTGTGGGCCGCCATGTTGAATAATGTGTTCCACCGAAAGAGGACGAGACAACACTGGAAACATCGCCCCCTGTCGACCTGGAGGATGACATGATACATGGAGGCGATTGAAGCAAACTGAAGTAATGTAAGTCAATACTGTCCACATTGTAAAAGTTACAGTCGACTTATTAGAACTTAAAAGGCATCTAGGCATTAATATTTAGATTTCACATTTAGAGTTGTATCTCCATTTAGTAATGCTAGTAATTATTTTGCCTGGACCTATTTACACTCTATTTATATACTGTAAATACTGTAAATACTGTAAATCTGTCTATATTCTGCTGCACAATTTATTCGGAACACACTTGCACTTTACTGCTTCTTTCTGCACTTCTGGTTAGATGCTAACTATATTTAGTTGTGTCTGTGCTTGTACTGTGCACAATGACAATAAAGTTGAATCTAATATAGTCTAGATTTAACATTAAACATTAAAATTCAAACGCAATATCTACATTCAACATTGAGATGTTAAATGTATTAACATTCATGTCATTTTACATTTAGATTTAACGTTTAGATTTAGATGGGGTGTGTGCTGCCGTTAAAGTTTAGTCGGCATGATAGAATATAAGTTAAAAGTTCATAAACAAGCTAAGGTTAAAAGGTTAAAAACATATTTTATTTACATTGACCTTTAGTGTTGTACACTGCCATCTACTGGTCAGTTTTAATCCAGCAGTCAAGCAGACACATTTTTCAATTGAGCAGCTAAACAAGTCAGCGCTGGAGTGTATTCCTGCTGGGTGTTTTTTCTACACGCTTCTGCCTTGGAGACTATTTGTCTGTAAGTACAATGTCTTTAAGTAGAGGTATGTTAAGGATGTTTTGTGTTATTAGTAGGTTTCAGACATTTTCTGTCGTTTTAGTTTGAACATGTTTTGCTAGTAGTAAGCTAACATTCGGTGTGACATAGACATGTGTGTGGACATACATAATGCTGTATATATTGTTGTTTATGTGCTAATATGTGTTCACATTTCTGTAATGTTTCAGTTTTACAAAAAAGAACAAAGGAGATTCAGAGAAAAGTAAACTACAAGAAAAGTCAAGCCTTGTCTGTTTATTGGAGGATCTCTCAGTGTTAACTGGCTGTCTAGCTTTGCAACAAGAAACGCGCTGCAAGGGCAGTACAGGGTGTGTCTAAGAAGTGTCAATCATGCTCCTGGCAACCCCCCTCCCTCTCGCAGTGCCTCCTACCCGCGCAGGCGCAGTGCCTGCTCTTACCTGGTCAGGTAGTTCAAGCTCAAGCTCCAACTGCGAGCAATGGCGGAGAGACAACAGAGCAGGAAAATGTCTATCCCAGGTGTTTGGGACCACCATTGTCCACATCAAAGAGAAGAAATAAGACGACTGACGAAGGAAAGCAGTGTAAAAACAAAGAACTGGACCGTGACAGTAAGAAAACTAGAAGGAATATCACACCGTCATTTCAGAGGTGCAGGGAGCTGCAGGATTTGTAAGGACTCATGAAGATGCAAAGATGGCCGCTTTTCTGCTGGACAAGTAAGGACCCCTGCTTGATATGTTTAATTCTATTTTCTAACCACAAGGTTAAGATGATACTTACGATGTTGCAGTCGAACTACATAGCTTGTTGGTAAATCTAGCTTGTTAGCATGTATGCTAGCTCCAGTGTTTAGCTTTGTCTCTTCTTGACTACTAGTTTGCAAAAGTGTCTTTCAAGTGACTGGGCACTTAGTTAACAGAAGTGGTTGAATTGGTTTAGAGAAATAATGTTACTCATGCTTCAGAAAGGGGGCATGGCAAAAATGTTGCACTAGGTAATGATTACCTGGTAACTCAGTCTACTGGGATGTGAGGAATATTGTTAGTTACTTGGGATATCTACAGTGACTGGGCATGAGGCACTCCTCCTTTAATGTATCTGTGTTGATCAGAGGTAAAGTTTATTAAATCTGTAGCAACAATTATATACAGTTGGACATAGCAACAGTTGAAGTGAACCTTGTGATATTAGCCCTACCTAAAATATGAACAGACGAGGCACAAAAATGTTTTGAAGGCAAAAATGTTTCTCTTTAGCTGACAAAGCTGTAAAAATCCTTATCATTTATGCATGTATGACAAGTATGACATTTCAGGCAATGGACAGTGAAGGTGCAGAGATTGTAGTGTGGAAGTACAACCTCCTGCAACTGCTCTAGGAGAAACTTGGGTGTCTGACCATTGCAGGTTTGCCCAGAGACATTGCAAAATCAGATTAGGTAACAGCTGTAATGGCATACTTGAATTGCTAGTTCAAAACCAGCTTTGCCTTTCCCCTTTGACCCGATTTACAAGAGTCAATCCATGGATGAGACTTTCATTTTTGGACCCTTGCAGTACTGCCTACAAACCAACAGGTGGCAGTGTTGTTCTGTGAGTGTAACCTCTCTTTTCTCAGTGGGGTCCTTTCTCATCCAGAATCTAAACCTTATGTCTAACCCTATTCTTAAGTATCCCGAAACCCATAATCTCTCCCCCCAGCACCACTAACAATGAAACTCTTGTGATTCAAGGAGGTAAATGTATAAAACCTCACACTGTGGTCTTCTTTCACCACATGGTTCAGCAGGGCACTGTCTTAAACTGTTTTTTTATAGAAAAAGCATTTAACAATACCCACAGATTCCATTTAAGTTTTCTGAAAAAATACCCATTATTTTGGCACCTCGAGGGGATGCGTTCTTGGATAAATATTTGCACATGACAAAACTGCAGGCATTGTTTCCTCTATAAAGAGCATCATCGTGAAGCAGACTGGGAAATCCTTACAGGCCTCTGAGCCTCGCATTAAACTTGAGGGTAGATGAAACTTACCAGTGTAGCTTTAAGATAGTGTTATTATTATGCTCTTTAGCATTCACACTATTGTCCCTCTGGAATTTATTGACGTTATTATTATTCCTGATTCTGTAGTACTCAGCTTGCTTCTTCTCCTACCAATTTTTGGATTTTCCATCTTTTATACTTTTGGAAAAAAATGTGTTTTTGAACTATTGGGCATGTACTCATTTTGTGAAATCTTGCATGGTTTTGAGGTTTAAGGATTTTTAGCTCGTCTTCTGATTTTATAATGGGTGTGTATTGTGTGAGCTAGAGTGTGTGACACCATCACTAGAGTGGGGAGCTGATGCCAACAAAAGCACTTTCTTGTGTTTGCGTAGCATTTGTTTTAAAAATTGACGTAACTTTTTTAAATGACACTTTATTTGTTAGTTGTATGTAAAGTTTTCTAGCTTCAGCAGGAGCCAGTGGTCAGAAAAGTATTGGAAGATGCATTATCACTTTGTTGGTTTTTGTCATTTCATAGGGTTTGTTGGCAATAAGAAAATATGAAATAACACCCAAAGGACTTATCCTTTAGTGCTATAGACACAACACATAATATACAGGCACTTTCCCTTCATTAATGTTGTTGATTTTGACTTGTTGGTTCTTATCACTTCTATCCAAAGAATGAAAACATCAGCTTTAAACTCCAAGCAAAGGCAGATTTCCGCCAACTTATTTATTTATTTATCTATTTATCTGTTTGGTGCCGTCCATTCGTGATCCCTGTATACTCCAAGCTGATACAAGCTGAGAGTGCCTTAGCTTGTGGTGTGTCTGTGTTTGGGTGTGTGTTTGAATGTGTTGACAAAAGCTTAAAGTAAAAAACAATTGAAGACTTTCTTATTTTATTGCCGCTGTAGCCGAACAAAATTTGATTGCAAATCTGGGTGAATTGTGTACAGACTTCTGTTTTTGTGTTCATCTTACAGCTGAGACTTTATCTATGTAATAACACGATCCTCACGTTTCCATTTACTTTGAGTGTGATCTGCCGGAAGAATAAAAGAAATGTCAAAAAGAGACCATCAATTTGATAAACGAGCATACTGTTTCCATGGTGATAACAAATATTTTAACAGTGCACATATCTATGTGGGCATGTATGACTTATTACTGAAAAAGTAAATAAACCTGAAATGCTAACAAGGCATAGCAGCTGCAGTGTGTACATGACAGGACAATAAACTGTAAATGTGTCAAATGTGAAGTGACGTCATTCTTTCTTTCTAACAGCAGCCGGAAGGAGTTAAAGGGACAAATATAGGACATTCACTGCCAAGAGTTATTGCGGATAGTTCAGACATTGAGAAAATAATGTCACATCTGTGCAGAGCATTGCTTTTGTGAAGTTGATGAAGACATAGGTCGTAATTCTAAGTGCTATATCATGGGCAATTCCAACAAGTCCAGTTGCCTCTGATATTTATATTTTGGGGGACCATGAATGTCTATACCAAATATCCCCCAAAATCAAATGTTAGTTTAGAACAGAAGAGTTGACCAACGAACCAGCTGACAGATGGTTCCATCCATGTTGCTACTCCACTAACATGGCTTAAAAAAAAAAAAAAAAACACAAGGTCCATTTGAAAAATTATCCAGGTATCTGTGAAAGTATTAAGACTAGATACAGGCAGTAGTTTGAGTAAAGCAACAAAAACTCACACTGTTGACTTCCTGTGTTTGATGTCTGATGGTGGTGGCTGCCATGCAAGGTGCTGACCAGCACATCAGGAGCAGTTTGGGGTTCAGTACCTTGCCCAAGGACACTTCAACATGCAGAGCAGGGGAATCAAAACAGGGACCTTCTGATAAAAAGACACTGGCTCTACCCCTGAACTACAGCCGCTGTGATATAGCACTTGGTATTGTTTTGTGAAGGGTGACTATAAATATACATTTTCACATGTAAATTATGTACATTCATATTAGGGCCAAGCAATATATACCATATATATCATTATCGTGATATGAAACTATATATTGTCTTGATTTTAGATTGTTATGTTGTTTTAAATTTACCAGCAACTAATTAAAAAAGAACTCATAAATGAAGCAACTAACAACTTAGCTAACTTAAACTTAGCTCTTTATTTAAACGTTTAAGTGAACTTTACAGTGTTACAGTCTGGAAATAAAGCAGGGATCGCAGCCTGATCTGAATCTGTTCATCTTGGTCCATTTATGTAAAACGAGTCTCTAACATCTCCACAGTCACAATTAGATATAAAATACAAGTCAACCTCTGAATGTCTAAGGTTTGAAAGTGAAGCTTTTAAGGTTTTACTTCCAAAGGCATCAAGCTGAGCATTACTAGCGTATTTTACCTTGAAGTTTAATATATCTGGCGTTGGATGTTTAAAGGAGTAAAGTATAGACCCAATACTTAACGTTTAAATACGAGATCTGCGCCACTCGAGGTTATTTAGTTATTTCTTCTCTTCGGGTGCACAATGAATCTTGGGATATGTGAGACCACGAAGTGTAGTAGCAGTGCACTCTCCAAAAACAGGTAAAAGGAGTGCGCATTTGTGGGGTGCATCATGAGAACACTTTGAATTGGGACACCCTTCGCCGCGGCATAGTGAAGTAATCACACTTTAAATGCGCACTTGAAGTGTGCAGACCCCGAATTGGGACACAGCCATTGTCTGTGACTTATGATTTGAGTGAGGGTTATTTAATTAGGAATGGTGGGAATTTCAATTAATGAAACATTGCTTTGCCGAAATGGATTATGGGTGGATAGATGTTTTTCAAGAGCAGGCTCAGCTCTGTCTTTTCCTGCAATGTGTTCTCCAAGATCAGGCTCAGCTAGTTGTCAGGTTTTTAAGCTTGTCTTCTGATTTTATAATGGGTGTGTATTGTGTGAGCTAGAGTGGGTCACATGACTCCTAGAGAGGAGAGCAGCTGGAAAACCTTGAGATCCCACAGCTTTTACTTCGCATGGACAATATTTACATAGAAATCCTGTTGGCTTTCAGTTGGTGTTCTTTGTTCAGAGGTAGGACTCACACTTTTGGCTGTAGAAGCCCTAGAGTGACGAGCACTCCACCAACTCCTCCATACACCACAGTGATAATTTTGAGCCTACATTTCTGGGGAGCAGCAGACAGTACCAGTTTTGTCTCTTGTTCTAGCACCCTCAGTTTTCACTCTACAGAAATAAATGTTACACACTGTATAAATATTTTGACCATAACCATTACACTTTTTTCAAAACTCGGAAAAAAGTACATTTTCCCATTCATTCTCAGGGGGAAATGTTCAACTTTGGTTCTGCTACTGCTCCAGCATACGTTCAGCTATCAAAATATTTAACTTTTGAAGCTGTCTCAGCCTATTCCTTTCAGCTTTTCAACCTTTTCAGCTTTTGAAAATTCATCTTTTTCTGCAAAATCTTGACCATTCATTCTCATGGGGAAATGTTCCAACTGGTTCTGCTACTGCTTCAGCAGTGTAGTGCAATGCATTATAGTTTTATGCATTTCAGGCAAGCATTTTATAGTATATCCAGCAGTTTAAAAAAAAAAAAAATCACTTCAGCCATAACCCATTCACACAGTATTTTCACAGGAAATGCAATTTTTCTATTTTTAGTGTGAATGCTGAAGGCACTATTGTTCTTTAACATTGCCGCAAATGGGAAAAGCTTCAAATCCTCTTCAAAACTCCTCGACTTTCAACCTCTTCTTCTCCCTCATGCTTTGAGCTAGAGGCACCATTCCAACTTTAAAAGGGACACAAACCCTTGAACTATTGCCAATGTATTCAGTTTTTTAAAATCTTGTACGGTTTTGAAATCATCGCAGTTTTAGTTTCGAGGCGTTTTAGCTCCTCTTCTGATTTTATAATGGGTGTGTATTGCGCCGGCTAGAGTGCATGACATCATCAACTGCCGCAGCCCAGAGTGTAGAGCAGCACCAAAAACGGGAAAAAAATTCTCTTTAGCTTGATTTGGTTCCCACATCTTTTACTTGACATAGACAATATATGCATAGAAATGTAGGAAATCTTGTTGGCTTTCAGCTGATGGTCTTATTTCAGATGTGGGACTTACAGTTTTGGATTTAGAAGCCCGAGAGCGACAAGAAGTGAAACAGCTCTCCCATAAGCCGCAATGTTAATTTTGAGCCGAAATTTCTGGTGAAGAGCAGACGGTACCTGTTCTCTCTCTCGCTCCTGTGCCCTCATTTCTCACTTTCCAGAAATAAAAACCAGATGACCGAGTTCGGCCAGGTCTCTACTCGCTCACCATATAGATATTTTTGCCCTAAACATTAAAGTTTTTTCTAAAATCGCAGGGGTTTGGGAGGAGTTTTCTCATTCATCCTTATGGGGATTTTTTCAAATTTCATTCTGCTATAACTTCAGCATACCATAAGCTATAGAAACCATTCAACTATTTAAATGTTCAACTTTTTAAGCTCTTTCAACCTTGTACTTTTTTTTCTTTTTAACTTTTCTACTTCTTTAGAAAATCAGCTTTTTCTAAACAAAATTTAACACTGAGGAAAATCCTCAAATCCTCTACCAAAGTCATCGACTTTGCATCTCTTCCTGTCCTTCATACTATGAGCTACAGACACCATTCCAGCTTTATAACATATACATATTTTGGCCATAACCATTACAGTTTTTTCAAAGATCACAGAAGTTTGTCAGGCGTTTTCCCATTCATCCTTATGGGGACCTTTTCATCTTTGGCTCAGCTCCTGCTCAAGCATTTGTGCAACCATTTTAAGCTCTTTATTCCTTTATCCTTTCACCTTTTCAACCCTTTCTCACATTTTTAAGCTCTTTCTGCCCTCTTACTCTACAACTTTTGGGCCTTTTCAGTCTTTTTTCACATTTTTAAGCTCGTTCAGCCCTTTTTAGCTACAGCTTTTCAACCTTTTCAGATATTCATCTTCCTGCCTTTTCAACTCCTTCAAACATTCAACTTCATGTTCAGTTATGAAAATGTTACATTTTTTAAACTCTTTCAGCCCTCTTCAACTTTTCTGTCTCTTCATCTTTTTAAAATATTCATCTTTCTGTCATTCCAACTCCTTGTGCCCTCATTTCGCACTGTCTAGAAATATAAATAACATGACTGCATTCAGCAACTCCTCCTGTAACTCCACATACCAATATTTTGGTGATAACTATCATAGTTTTTTCTAAAATGACATCAGTTTGGGAGGCGTTTTCCCATTCATTCCTTATGGGGACATATTCGACTTTGGCTCTGCTCCTCCTGCAGCATGTGGGCAGCCATTTTAAGCCCTCTCTGCATTTAAATTTCCACGTTTTCTGTCTTTTTTCACCTTTTTACGCTCTTTCTGATCTCTTACTCTATAACTTTTCACTGTTTTTTCACCTTTTTAGGCTCTTTCACCCCCCTTACTCCAGAGCTTCTCGGCCTTCTCAGCTTTTTCAGATATTCATCTTTCTGCCTTTTCAACTCTTTAAAACATTCAATTTTATGTTCAGCTATCAAAATGTTCACCCTTTTAAGCTCTTTTAGCCTTTCACCTCTAAACTTTTCAGCCATTTTTCATCTTTTTGAGTTCTTTCAGACCTTCAGACCTTCAGACCTTCTTTCAGACCTTCTTTCAGACCTTCTTTCAGACCTTCTTTCAGACCTCTTCCTGTCCTTCTTCCTGTCCTTTTCATCTTTGGATCTGCTCCTGCTCCAGCATGTGTGGAACCATTTTAAGCTCTTTATGCCTTTATTCTTTCACCTCTTCTGCCTTTTTCCACCTTTTTAAGCTCTTTCTGCCCTCTTACTCTACAACTTTTCTGCCTTTCCAGTATTTTTTCACTTTTTAAAGCGTTTTCAGCCCTCTTAAGCCACAGCTTTTTAACCTTTTCAGATATTCATCTTCCTGCCTTTTCAGCTCCTTCAAACATTCAACTTCATATTCAGCTATGAAAATGTTACACTTTTTAAACTCTTTGAGCCCTCTTCAACTTTTCTGTCTCTTCATCTTCTTAAAATATTCATCTTTCTGCCATTTCAACTCCTTCAACCATTCTGCTTCTTGTTCAGCTGTGGAACTGTTCAACTATCAATATGTTCAACTTTTTTTTCCCAACGTTTCGACTTTTTCAACTTTTCGCAGGACGTTCAGCAGATTTCCGAGAGCATTCAGCATTCACACTGTATTTTCGCAGGAAATACTAATTTTTCTATTGTTCTTCTGGAATTTATTAAAGTTTTTCATGATTCCGTACGTTTTTTGACACGCTTCTTCTCCTACAGTTTTTGTGCTACAGAAACCATTCAAGTATCAAAATGTGCTTAGTGATTAGTCCAAAATCGTACAATATCTTTAAAAATCTGTACAAGCCCAATAGTTCAAGGTTTTGTGTCACTTTTAAAGTTGGAATGGTGTCTCTAGCTCAAAGCATGAGGGAGAAGAAGAGGCTGAAAGTCGAGGATTTTTGAAGAGGATTTGAAGCTTTTCCCATTTGCGGCAATGTTAAATTTTTTCATAAAAAGCTGAATTTATGAAAAAGTTGAAAAGCTGAAAAGCAGAAGGCCGAAAGAGCTTAAAAAGCTGAACGTTTTAATAGTTGAACGGTTTCAATAGCTGAACGTATGCTGAAGTTATAGCAGAATGAATTTTGAAAAAATCCCCATAAGGATGAATGGGCAAAATTTTGCATAAAAAGCTGAATATTTCCAAAAGTATAAAAGGTAGACAAAAGAAAAATACAAGCAGTAATGTCCTTTAAAAGCTGCACATATTGTTCTTCTGGAATTTATTAAAGTTTTTCATGATTCCGTACGTTTTTCAACACGCTTCTTCTCCTACAGTTTTTGTGCTACAGAAACCATTCAAGTGAAAAACACTGGAGAGAGAATACTCTTTAGCTGGATTTGAATCCCACATCTTTTCCTTTACATAGAAGATGCAGCCATTTTAAGCTCTCTCTGTTTTTAACTTTCCACCTTTTCTGACTTTTCTCACCTTTTAAAGCTCTTTCTTGCTTTAATTTTCCACCTTTTCAGTCTTTTTTCACCTTTTTAAGCTCTCCCTGCCTTTAACTTTCTACCTTTTCAGTCTTTTTTCACCATTTCAAGCTATTTCTTGCTTTAATTTTCCACCTTTTCTGTCCTTTTTACCCTTTTTAAGCTCTTCCTGCCTTTAACTTTCCACCTTTTCAGTCTTTTTTCACCTTTCTACGCTCCTTCTGCCATCTCAATATACAACTTTTTGGCCTTTTCACTCTTTTTTTACCTTTTCAATCTCTTTCAGCTCTCTTACTCTACAGCTTTTTAGCCTTTACAGATATTCATCTTTCTGCCTTTTTAACTCCTTGAAAATATTCCGCTTCATGTTCAGCTATGGAACTGTTCAACTATCAATATGTTCAACTTTTTAAGCTCTTTCGGCCTTTAACTTTGTAACTTTTCCAGCTTTCCGACTTTTTCAACTTTTGGCAGGACATTCAGCAGATTTCCAAGAGCGTTTCAGCCTTCAGCATTCACGCTGTATTTTCGTAGGAAATACAAATTTTTCTAGTTTTTTTTTTTTAACCTTGTGTTGAGTATATAGGAAGAGAGACAAAATAACAATTGAGTATTGAAGTATATATTTTATTAAATGAAACAGCAATTTATATTTTTGACTTGAGGTGGAAAATAATGTGTTTTTCCGAGATGAATCAAATAACCATAATTGTAAAAATACATGTCTGTCAACCAGGAAAAAATACAGCATTGTCATCAGACAGGGGCAATGTGTTGTAGTTAAACTACCCTTCAGCCCTCGGCTGGTTTTTGCCTGTAGTTCAGTCCCCTGAGGTGGCTGCTCCAAGACCACCAGGCAGGTAAAAATCCTCCCCGCTGCGATTCCTTTCTACCTCATCTGCATAGAGATCTCAAATGACTGAGAATCTAAAAGGTAACCTACCTTTTATATAGTAGATGTATGATACCAGACTGCCAGAGAATAAAGCTTTGTGTTACTTGGCAAAAGGAGGAAGGAGTTTCAGCATTCTCTCATCTGACCTTAATCAACTTGACTGGAGTGAACAAGTCTCTTTCTCATTAAGTGATGTGGGGGTGTGGCTTTCTGGCCATATTTGTAATAAATTGCTGTTAAATAGAGCCAAAATCTAACAGTAATGTACCATTCTTTATAAATACAGGGATGATCTGCTCATTAAAAAAAAAATAAAAATCTATTTCTATGCTTTTTTGAGCCAAGAGCAAGAACAAACATGAAGGGTAAGCTGCTGTTAGATCTGACAGCATAATGCAGCACTCTCATTTCCGTAGCACTAATGGACAGAAACAGCATGAAAGCATCATGTCATCATCCTTCATCCTCCCTCCTATAATCAAACTAAAGGGTATGTGGCATCATACTGAGATAATACAGTAACATTTCTGCCTTAATGGCAGAGGTGTGATTTCTGCAAACAATAAATTGATATTATCTTAGCAAACACCTGGCAGGCACAAGAAATAATATCCAGGTAGTGTGTCTTTATCAGGTTTAAAGCTTGTTTATTTCATTTCTTTCTCTTGAGTGCACCTAAACTTAGAGTCAGTGAACACTAATGCGAGACCCACTTGCATTTTGTGTTATCTTCAGTGTACAACAATGGACATCAATGCAAATAAATGATAACAACAGATGGCAGCTCAGTGTCTGAGCCCAAGATGCCTACTGGTTGTATTGCATTGCAGCATTATTTGGTTTCTAAGATGTATTCACTCAGTCCATTTGCAGTTTGTTGCCAAGGTGAACTAAAAGCTGGGACGTGATTTCTTGCCAAAATCATTTATTCACTCACAGTGTAACACGTTGTTTTCGGTCGCCTTATGTGATTAAATATCCAAGAACGGAAAAAAAAAAACATCCAAGGGGACAGCTAAGGTTGTCTAAAATGGGGTTTCACAGAGAAGTAAAACTTGTTGTATTTTAATGACTATGAAGAAGACTGTTCAGCCCACTGAGCAAAAACATATCCAAAAGATGTCTTTTCAGTGCCTTTGCCAATGATGAAAAGACATCCAATACAGTATGTTGTGAGCGTTCCTAATTACGATAGCAGTTGACTGCAAAAGTATTTGTAAGTTTCAACATCCTGTCCTGCCAGTGCTCCCATGAGCAATGTGTCTATCCCCTGTTACCTGGTACGAACAGCTCGGCAGCCGCACTGTCTGACCATTCGAAGGAAATGTGTGTGAGGCTCACAGTGACTCATACTGAGCGACAGAATCAGAAATATTTGAGCTGCTTTGTGTGAGTGCTTCGTGTTAAGAGGCAATTGTTAAGAGCGATCTTTGAGGGACTCTTACACATTTTCGAGCAGATTACACATATGACGGCAGAATGATAATGCGGTCTCTAGATGGCTGAAATCAAAGGAGCGAGTGACTATGATGGTGTCACATAGACAGGTGTCTGAACAGCTGTGCAGTTGGAGTGTCTTACAAACGGATCAAGACCTCAGGCTGGATCATAGAGAGATTTGCGAACAAAGCCATCCAATATAAAGCTGCGCTGGAGCTGAGATAAGTTCAGATGAGTCGGTGACACAGCAGACAAGTGACCCCATCCATGAGAAGTGACAGCAGGGCTGTGAACATGGTCAACATGATGTAACCATGCTGGTCTCACTTTAGTCTAAAGACACCAGTCAGACTCTGAGACAACATGAAAGAAGCACGTAGAGTAGTCGTTAAGCTCTGAATGTCGCCTCTTGCCCTGCATGTAGACACATAATGGAAAGCTCTCTGTTTCCTCTAATAGGTACCAGGCTGACAGCCATCGCCAACCACACCAACCTCTCTGGTGTTTATCAACCCTACCTTCTGCTGTAGTGGTTCAGACAGTCTTTCATGTCGCCCTAAACAAGGTGATTTTAGTCGACAAGAATCCTCTGGCTGATCAAACATCACGCTGATCTCCGACCAACCACGTGGAGATGAAAATGTGACAGGATGGATGTTTTTCTATCCATTTTGGGAGCTTTTGATTCAGACAGAATGCGGATTACAGAAGGAGGGAAACCATCTTTTATTCTTATATGATGACTGTATTGATGAATGGAGTGCAGATGCAAGTAAATACAAACATGTTGCAGAGTCAGAAACAGGACTGTGAGTGCCACTGCTGATCAGGTTAACATCTTTATAGATGCCATGTGTTTCTGGGTGTGTGCAACATGACCATCCTGTCAACTTAAATCAGACTCAGCCCACATTTACCACTTTAACACCTATATTAGCCTGTTCACGCAGGCTTGTAAGCCGGCTAAAAATAGGCGACCGACTCCTTTCCCAAAGCCAAGAGACGAGTTTGCCTTCCTGTTTGTTTGTTTGTTTTATTCTTGTCTGTCATGTCTGCCATCAAGAAAGCGCCAGGCAAAAAACAGGGAATAGGAGAACGCAGCAGATCGTGTATCTCAACAGACTACATCCAGAACAAATTAAACTTGTTTAGAAAGTCTTAATCAATAACTTTCTGAATCACGTACTTTGTTTTTTCCAGAGCTGATGGTGGAAGTGGCTAAAGAGTGAGAGATCTCACCTCTTTCTACAGTTGTGAAAGTACCCAGAAGTCATACTTTGATAAAAATAAAGATATTGTTTTCAAATACTACTTTGGTGAAAGTGTTTTGGGTTTTTTTGATAATAAATTCACTTTGATAAGAGTAAATTACATGTAACTGCATATATGTATGTATACTAAGGTTTCACTCATCAGATCTGATATTGAGCATTTTTCTGATTATCTAATTGCTGATTTGATTATTTAATTATGCAGCATGTAATCTGTAATGTAACTAGTAACTTAAGTAGGCACATATGTGTTGTGTAGTAAAAAGTACAATATTTGCCTCCAAAATGAAGTGTAGTAGTAGTAGAAAATGGGACTACTCCAATATAAGTATAAGCTACATTGCACCACTGCTTCTTTCTCATCTCTGTTGAGAGTTGTGAATGAACACTTCAGATCCGGAAGTTGGTAAGGAGAGTAAATATATATGAAGAAAACTGAAAGAAACAGTATGCAATTTTTTTTCTTTGTTATTGTACAACCACCGAAAATGTTAATGAATTAAATTTGTATTCACCTCCCTCACTCCCCTTGACTCTCTCCAAATGAAACACACTTTTACCGTGAATGAAATTTCTCTGAGTTTGAACTTTGTTTTAAACATTCAGGATAACGTAAGCACATGACTCAAACATACTGCAGTGCAGTGAAATGTTACATGTTAAATCTTTGGTTTGGCTTCTTGGAGAGAGAGTTTGCTCTCAGTTCAAACTGTTAAAGGTCACGGTTAGAGTAAAGCATCGATTCTCAGCATGGAGTCCCTCTGGTAGTTGAAATATTTGAAACCTGTTTTGGGTGCAGTTATCTCCAGCTGCCAAAACAAAATGTTCCTCATTTTTCTATACCATAACATGATATTATATGGGCCATAATGTGATGGAATTTAGAACAGGAAAGAAACGGGGTCACGCCTCTGCGTATTACCAGATTTTCGCCTTATATCCTGACAATGATCCAGATATTTTACGAATTAGATAACCAAGTCAAGCACATTGTATATTTTTATAAATGTAAATTGATGACTTTCCAGATGTTATGCATATATGCTACATACTGAGACACGTTCTTCCTCTCTTTGCTGGTTGAATGAACTGAACTGGTTATTGTTTAAAGGGCTCCAGAGTGATATTGTCTTTTCTACCAAATGGTATTGTTATTGGCTCCGCTGTCGCAAAGACAGCCAGATTACTTTCCTTTTTCCCCAGAGTAGCAACTACTAGAGCATCCATTCATAGTGGAGGCGTGAAAACAGATAGAAACAGTGCCGAAGGTGAGATTTATGAGGAGCACAATCGAAATGCAGATTTGAGTAATTATTCCATGGCCCTTACATTGTGCAATTAATATTTCTTTCGACTAAAAACAAAGTTTGATGAAAAAAACACTGACATTTTGGGATAGTTAGTGATGATTAATAGATTAAAAAGTCCAAATTACGAGATGCAAGTCAACATTATCTCATATTTTGACTTTGATGAAAAAAAATGTACTTCCATAGTCATACTTATGAGATAGAAAAAGGTAAAGAGTAATAATGAGATAAAGTCAATGTGTATGTTATTAATTTGATTGTTTATATCTCTTTTTTTATATTTATCTGGCAGAAATAGGCTTCCATAGGTGCCTCACTGACACATAAACACTGAAATACTGTGAATGATGTTAGATCAGTCTACAAAAGTTATGTTATATATATAGAAAGAGAGAGGTGTGTTTTCACTACTTTAATGTGTGCCTATTTTTATCTGCATTTCATATTAATGTCAAGAAAGTGTTATGTCTTGAAAGACTAGCCTATACAAATGTGGTGAAGCGCTTACAGCTCACGTTAAATATTCCACTCATTCTACGAAAACCACAGTCGAAAGCATACAGTACCTGATGCAAAGAGGAAAAATGTAACGGTGAGACATTTCCTGTCGTTCTCTCGCTGGGTAAAATAAATAACTCCATCTCTTTCCTCGAGATGTCGTAAACTTCACAAGCGGAGCCACAGTCTTCTAGCCTTCAGCCGGACCATTATTTCATTCTGGACGTCTCTGACAAACTTTGCCAAATGAAAAGAACCGAGCACATGTTACAGTATTTAAAAGGTGCTTTAATAAATCATTGACAAAGCGAAGCATTCAGACTTGGATTTTTGATCATGGAAAAGTCATGTAGTGCTGCAAGTATATTTAAAGACATTATGTGGGGCCCCGGGAGAAACTGAGACAGCAGAATTAGAGGAGAAAGAGAATTTTGAGGCCTTCCAGCACTTTATAACTAGACGCACGACTGAAACGAACACTGTCAAATACTTAGCCCTGCAGTGTTTGTGCTTATATTACATTCAAGCCTCTTGTTAGCCTTTATCTCGAGATTGATTTTTAGATAATGTTGTCACAAGAGTTAAGCAGTCTGGTGTGGACACACTGACATTCATCAGAGCCTGAATCAGCAGTCTTTAGCCCTTGTGATGCCTTCACTGACACGTCAGCATGGGAACTCCTTCTCTTCTTAGTAATCAGTGTCCGCTGGCAGCAGATACGGCTCATTTAGTAAGAGGCCATGACCTGAGTGACTCAGAGGTCTCTGCTTTCCAGACCTCAGGAATGTCTAGCATTCCCCCAGGAGAGAAAAAAGACAAAGAGAGACCATGGTCAAATTTACGGGCCTTAATGAATAAGTTCTTACACACGTTTTAAGGCGTTGCTTCACACACAGGGACAGAGCTTTCACACATTTCAAAGGAAATCCTCATCAATACATTTAGCCAAAGGCATTTTCGTTTTAGATTGTGGAGGAGAAGAAAGGGTCTGTCCTGGAACTAGGTTTGTTACGCCTGATCTCTAAGCAGCTTATAATGTAATAAAAAATGACATCTGTGGGTTTGAAGACTAATTAAAGGATACTGTGAGTGAATAAATAATATCATCAAATTGGCTGAGACTTGTTTTAAATTATGGCTCGCTTTAATTTTAAAGAGATCATTTCTTAAAACTAACAGTGGTGCTTGGAAGCGTGAAACAACTAATTAAAGAACTTATATTTTATACAAATGTAACATCATCTTGTCATAGCCTATGACAGCATGCATTTGTGCAAAACCTGGTCTGTCTGGTTGTGCTTTGGATACAATTGTTCCAGTTCCTGCAAAGAGTTTTAGAGTCACATGCACTGGCCCATACATGCTGTTTGCTTCATATGACAGTTTGATGTCTGACACTTTTGTTTACTTTATGGATTTTTTAAACATTCTGATTATTTCCAGATTTACGTGACAAAATTAGAGATTTTTAATGTGGTCTCAGACTTTTGGGCCCCACTGATTGTAATACAGAAATTGCACAGGGTTAATGAGCCCACTGTGCTGAGATACTTATGCCATGAATGAAAAATCAATTTAGAAAACATCAACGTCAAAACATGTGTTTTTGAAACATTTCATGTGAGGTTTTAAGAGATTCATAACAGCAAGCTTTGTGTGTCGTGCAGATATAAGAAATCAGTACATGCGTACATGCGTACATAGCAAAGTGCCTTTTGTGGCTCCTCTTTTCCTCGACTGCAGTCATGAAACCATTTGATAGATTTGACTTTTAAAGCTTTCATTTGAAAGTTTGTGGTGTCTTTAAAAAAAAACTCACAAAAACAAAGCCGCTTCATTTTAAATGTTTAAATAATTGTGCTCATCAAAAATGTTCGCTTTCAAAAGCGGCACAGTGTGGCCATCAGTCGCATGCGAGATTGTCTCATCTGTTTTGTCATTTTCCTGTCTTGGCAGACACATTACCTACTTAATGTTATCAATCACAATATTGAAAGGCTTGGAGCTGAGCCTTTTGGGTCAAGTAAAAATGATGAGTCCCATCTGCAGCTTACACTCTGCTGCGGTGAGGACATTATGAAACCAACAACTCATCCTTTCAGATTCAAGAGCTACTCCACTCCACATTCCATTTGTGTGAATAAACGGTTTGATGCATAACCTCATAAAGAAAAATGTACACTGCTTGGTGTTGTGTTTGAATTCAAATGAGTGCCGTCACTCTGGAAGGGTTGAGAGAGAGAGAGAGAGAGAGAGAGAGAGAGAGAGAGAGAAACAGGGAGAGAAGGGGATGCAGACACATCTGTGATTATACTTACGGGACCACCAATGCTCGAGGAAGTGTAGTCCACAAGCTCTGAAAATAAATCTTTCTTGACCCGAGAGAATCAGGTGAAGGGTAACTCCTGGTGCCGCTTTACAAAGCTGAAATCATTTCCCTTCGTGTGAGTTTGAGGAAGCGTTGATTCATGTCAACTCACTTTTTTTTTTCCCATGTTTGTGTTTGAACTGTATTTACACAGGCAGGAAATTGGTTATTTAGAACTATGACAGAACAACATTAGATCAATATTATTTTTTTTTTCACTGTGACTCTGTCTGTGACCGGGTCCTCCAGTTTTCAATGACCTGTCAGTCAAAAGCTTTCTTAACTTTGCTTTTACCGTCAGCAGAAATCTTATATGCCATACGTAGGTGATCAATGTGGAATCAATCTTATGCAAGTCTTTCCAAAGTCCGCTGATATCTACTTTCGTGGAAGTCCCCAGATCTTCACCACGCAGCCTATTCCATAACTACTTACTCCATCAATGCTGTGAAATGATCATCAGCCGCAAAGGTTGGCAGGAAGTGACTTTACCTGCTTGAACTTGTGTCTCTTTTAATTCTCACCTTGTTTCTTGAAACAACCGGGGAGTCCCTGAGATCAAAAAGCACGAGCAGGACTGGGGTCATGTCAGCTGGTGGACCCGGGGTCAGCTCCCCACACGGCGTCTCATGAGGACTGGTATCCACATCAGCCCCATGCAGGAAGCTCCGTAACAGCTGCTGACACCAGCTCATCAGTCAGACGGCTGCCTGACTCGCCTTGTCTGTTCCAATTTATTCACTTTGCTAATGCGCTTCACTTTGTCTGTGCGCATTATTAAGGACTCATTAATTATCATTCTGATGGCGGGTTCATTGTATCTTGTGACTTTTAGAGCACATATTGCTTTAAACGCTGACTTTAAGTATTTTAATTGCATGTAATGAGTTCAATTTAACGTGTCTCATTTAATGCAAAGTTTTTCTGTCATGCTGAGTCATTGTGTATAAATTGAGGGGGAATTGTGGTATTTTTTAACTTGGGCTCTATAGTTACATGTTTTGTTCTGCTTATGATTCACACTTATCAAACGTTTTGTGATCGGTTCAGCAGATCAACTGTGACATGGCTGCAATGGCTGTAAAGTAATCCTCTGGGGCAACTCTGACTGTCAAAGTTACGTCCACTGACAGACCAAGGTTTTTATTCTAATACCCCTTTTCCACTGGTCAGATCTCCCACTCAGATTCTCTAAGATTGGTCTTTTGTGTGCGATGAGAATGTGTATACTAGGCATTCACACCCAGGTCAGTCTACTCTGCAGTGCCCTGAATTCTGACACTGCGTTATCAACATCGGTTGGTGGCTCGTAAATAAGGAAGGAATTTGCGATGCAGTCTGTCCTTGTTTTCTCCTCTGTTACAGTGTGGACCTTCATTCTGCCCACTGCTTGCTTGTGTTTACTTTAACTGGTGTTGTTCTCTGTTTCTGCCGCATTTGTAACAATGTCAAATGTGGGAATTCGGTCAATAGGTGATTTTAAGCAGGTCGACACACATTTAAAAAAATAGTGGAGAGCCACTAATTTTGGTGGAAAAGCGGCACAAATGTCTGACAACATTACGGAGACAAATCCTAGGGGGAAAGACCTTTTTGTTAAATGATAACATCAGATATGTTACCAAAAACACAGGTCTCATTCAAGCATCAAGACGACGGTGACGTGATGTCCGCTAGAATTGATTTCCAAAGTCCGAGCCACTTCTCCTGTGAGTGACAAAAAACAAGTGCTTCTAGTAGTGGTATCTTTGATGGCCAGGTTGCTCCAAATGATTGCAGCGCAGCCACTGAGCCGCGTTGTGGCTGCCAGGACATTCAACAATCAGCATAAGCTGTGGACTCTGGATTATGCCCTGTCTCTGCATCAATGCAGAATCTCTCACATCGGATTTGAATTTTGAATGTATTTAAATAGACTAACCAATGCACCATTGGGGTGTTTTGGCTGGTCTTACATACTGTTAAACCCCCCATCCCCATGAGAAACTGGGACATTGACTACATTCAGTTTCATGCAAACAGCTCTTAGTTGTTAATGTTGTGATCTGTAGCAGATTTGTCACAGCAGACAAATGTACTGCACATCACAGGTCTGAGTGAAGACCGCAGCCGTCCTTACGCATCATTGTCAGATCATTTTTGTCGGTTTCCACCATATGTTGTTCTGACAAAAATTGAAGCCACATTTAAACTAATATTTAAATCGGTTACCTTTATTTTAATATGTGGTTGACAAAAAAAAGTCTTGGCTCTGGCGTGCATCAAAGATAACTGGAGCCACAGAAACATCTTATAATGTCTGACCATATGAATATTATGCGGGCCCACAAGATTGTTTGTATGTGCACAATGTGGTCGGCATCAAAAGGAGCTTAACACACAACAAGGAACACATTCACTGAACCTCCATCTGGCACCAGTTTGTTTCTCCTTAAATGACTCCGGCTTTATCTACACTGCGTCGTCTGATCCGATCTGCTCTCCACCGAAGTCACACACATTCAGTTTACACTAGTTCAAAAATAAAAACAGCCTCTGAGTCATTTCAGAGTAAACACGCAGAAATGTGACATTGATACCAGCTTTGGCCCGACTTCCTCTAATCTGATCTTGTCATTTTCGCGTAAACAAGGAGAAAACATTTTGTCTGTAGTTTTTAATGTTTAGATTCGGAAGAAAAAAACAACCTTTTACCTCAATGATGGAAAACTGTCAGCCTGAGTTGGCTCTGTTAATCTAGCCTAATAACCCCCAGACAGGCCAGGCATTTAAACAATCTTTAAACATATTTCATGTATTATATATCCATGGGTGCTTTTCAGACCCGTCTGTCAGTTCCCATTTGGCAGGCAGCCCCTCATGGTGTAGCTCCCCCTCAGATCAAATCAGCCCTCTCAATCAACAGTTTCCAGATCTAAAAGGAAACATGCAATCAGTGACGTTTCAGTTGCCTTTACCGCAGTTACCCTGCGTCTGATTAAATATACCGTGTGGTTCAAAGAGAGGAGTTAATGTCCTTTTTGTATATTTACTTGAAAGGATCCGATGAGGGTTCAGCTAGAAGTTACTGAGAGTGGTTGTTTGAGCGCAGACCGACGAGCAGTAGTTATGAGTGGCTTGATGCCATCAAAACGTAATGTGGTCAGAAGCCTCAGACACTCTTATTAAATGTGTGTGCCCATCTGATACAGGATGTAACTTAAAAAAGAAAAAGAAAAAGAGAGACCGACAAATTTTAAACCTCAGGCTTCTTTAAAATTTTAGAAAAAGAAAACCTTAATTTTGCTCAAGGGAGTTAGAGGGGAAGATCAATGCAGTGCTCACATGTGCCTGTTAAATATGGTGCTACAGTCAGAAGAGGTTTTTTTAGTTCAGCATAAAGATATGAGGAAGTGGCCTCAGAATCTCAAGGAGACAAGAGAAAGTTGGTGCTCCCTGCAAAGTATAATTGTTTATAGCTCAGACTGTATATCAGGAGGTAGAGCAGGTCGTCTATTAA
The DNA here is from genome assembly GCF_904848185.1 of Acanthopagrus latus. Classification (NCBI taxonomy): domain Eukaryota; kingdom Metazoa; phylum Chordata; class Actinopteri; order Spariformes; family Sparidae; genus Acanthopagrus; species Acanthopagrus latus. Next base: position 20,142,427 of record NC_051059.1, on the reverse strand, counting down.
TCAGAACCCCAGCTGCATGTCGAAGTGTCCTTGAGCAAGAACGTGAACCTCACATTGCTCCTGATGAGGTTTTGGCACCTTGCATGGCAGCCTCTGCCATCAGTGTATGGGTGAATGGGAAGTGTTGTAAAGCTAAAGGTCAGTAGGCTGGATAATTGTTGTGTACGGATGGTTGTGTAATGAACCCTGGTGCGTCAGGTTAAGGTTAACAGGCGATGTCAAACTTACCATCCTGAGAACTGATTCCAGACCCACAAAATATCAAAACAAGGTGTGACATCTTTCTAACCTGGTGGTTCACAATCTCTTCCTTGCATTAAAGGCCCCCGAAAAAACTCAAGCCCCCCCGCACCCACAATCTTTAACAATGACAGTGGAAGTAACTAATAGCAAAGGTGATGTTCAAAATCACAACAGGTTCCCTCGGATGCATGCAACTGGCAAATGTCTAGCTTAATGACCTGCAAAGATTCAATTTTGTGTTTTGTTCCAAAGCCTGACAGGAGATGCTGAGGCACCCTGTTATAAAAATGCAGACACTCTAAAAGAAGAACTTTCATTATGTTACGCTTCATGATGAAAACACAAAAAAGAGGCACGCCTAAAACAACGCCTTAATTAGAAAGTCTACCCGGCATGACTAGCCATGTTCCAAGTTTCATGTTAGTTATTGCAGGACACTAGGCAGCTGAGATTCCTTTTGCAAGTTCCCACATGTGGTTGTTGTAACTATAAATATATGAGCATCAGGAGGGCTGCTATTTATCTTGGCTGGAAGGAAAAACAAGATGATAACAAAGAGCTGCAGGAGTGGACAATAAATTGCTTCCTCTAATTAACAGGCATTCAAATCCAAAATCTGCTGCAGAGAACATGTTGGGAGGGAAGATGAGGTCTGTCAGAATTAGTTCTATCATTATTAAAGAATATTAATAGAGTCTGACATAACCTCAGAATCAATTTCATTAGAGCCCATTATGACGAATCTTTGAGACAGGAATTAATTTCTTCAATTTTTAAAGCAGCAGTGCCCTTTTGTCTCTCTCTTTCTCTTCTTGTGGCTTCTTAGGAAAGAATGTGGCATGTTGAGCATTTTAACAATGCTTTTTTGCCTTTAATAAGCAACTATTGTAACTATCGCTTCCCTACCACCATGACTTGACTCAGCTTTAAAACTCTTGCACGGCAACCAACTAGCAACAGTGCCCAAAGACGACATTCTTAGATGATATCACGTCAGATTCTTGTCACAAATCGCTAACACATGACGAGGGAATAACTTCACAAAAACATTTAGGAAAGTTTGTTGGAACACGACAGGAGAAATCTGAAGTTTTTAAGGTTACAAAAGGTCATTCCTCCATACAGCACAGCATTGTATTGACTGACTGGCTGACTGTCACTGATCATGACACCCTGGTATGGTACATTTCCTATGTGAAAATTTGCAGTTGAGAAAAAGTCCAGTTGACATTTGATATTTTATTTCCTCATGAAAATTCGAGTCCACATGTGACAAAAAAGCTAGTTACACATAAACAGATGTACTGCACATGTGAAAATGGAAATTATGTGAATCTTATGTGAAAAAGCCGATCACTTTTAAAAATATGACGACATTTTCTTTTCAAGTTTTTAGCTCACATTTACACACACGTGTGAAAACATTCAGTCCAAAAGGCACATTGAGACATTTCAGTAAGGGTGGTCTCAAAGTTATTGAAAAAAAAATGAGCAATAGAATAAAGAGCATGAGAAAAAAGTCAACCAAACCACACAATCGACCCTACTAACCAGATTCCAACATAATTGAAAAGTAAATGCTCAAGTGGTATCTGGCCGAAATTCCCATTGTCATCAAAAGAGCATCAAACAAGGACATTAATCATTATTGTGCGCTCTTGTTTTTTTGTACAGCCCACCAGTGACTTCCAGACATTTTTCTACGTTTATTCTAGTACTGGATCTATTACCACTTTTATTTCTGGAAATGTTCATTTACTTGGATTTGTTTCCATCCAGCATGTGACTGCATGTGAGTAGTAATAAGCAGGAGAGGCTCCTGACAGCCAAAAACTTCACAGGAACCAGAACCACCTCTTTTCCATATGCTGATAGTTATAACTCTGCCTTAATGAGGACCCCAGGCAGCACAAGAAAAAAACATTGATATCAGCGCATGCTTATTATGTAAAGGCCAGATCAATAGGATTAGTCCAGTCATCCAGTAACTATGTTGACCTTTTAGCTTGTCATGGTTTTTTGATTTTGATATCAAGAACACCTTCATTCGGCAGCTTTGAATTTACAATCGACTTCAGATCTGGCAGAAAAGAGAACAGGGATAACTTGAAGGGAAAATCAGAGGTGTGTGGGCACTTCTAATAAGAGTTCAGAGACCGTCTTCTTTCCCAGAGAACGGAAACAAAGTACAGACACGCATCACATTAAAGGAAACATCATATAAAATTCACCCCGCTGTGAAGAAGTTCTGTTACATCTGCTGCTGGTGTGGGGTGCGTTTCCCAGAATCGGGATGAAACCCAGCGAGCACTTACAATGAGGAGCAGTCACATTTCCCTGAAAATATAGCAGCATGCTTGAAATATTTTCTCATTGTCCCGTGAAGGGCTGTAAATGTCATCACCTCCCACACAGCATGTCCGAGCAACAGACGAGTGCATGAATGGAGTTAAATGTGCCGATTTTGACTTTCTGTGTTTTCTTCATATTCACTGAAGCTCAAGGTTCCTCTCGGTTTATCAAATACGATTAACGCATTTTAAGTTCAAAAGAGTAAGGAGAGGTTGAAAGATGCCATAGGGAGTATTGAACGAATGATTAAGCATGAATAGATTCCTGACTGTCTCATTGAATGTAAACATTATCATTTTTAAAATTTCAGGCAAAGGAAACGATGAACTACAGCAACTGACTAATCTCAAGAATGCAGGAAGTTGTATTTCCATAGAAAGGAAGTATGAAATTAAATCTTTTGTTGAATGTTCCAATAATTATATATTTTTATTAGGCAGCCTGGGACAGATTCACAGGTTGGTTGTCAGAGGTCAAAATCTAGAGATGTCTGAAAAAGTGGCTAAACGGCTTGCAAAATCCTGTGATCATTGGGAGCGGTTGTATATGATGATGATAGTACTTGTTCCCCTGAGAACTGCAGTATGTTCTGTAAAATGAAGACCAATCCCTTTGATATTTGTGTCCTTGTACCAGTAATTAAGTCCAAACATTTGAGTTAGGCAACTAACAGGCACCTTAAACATGTCATTACTTTCAGTAAAATGACTAGAAAAATGGGTGAAGTTATATTTTCTTGAACATGATTAACCAAACCACTGTTTTCCTAAACCTAACCAAGTATAGTTGTTATGTAAACCTAACTAAATATTTTTGATACCTGAACCTAACCAGGTATTATTGTTGCCTACACCTAACTGTGACAGATATCTAAAGGGAGGTCTATGGACCAGAGAAAAACATGGAGTTTAAAGTCTTTTTTTTTTCTTTTTGATTAAGTGCCATTTGTTAGTACTGTTCTATACCCACTCTTCTGAAGTCTAACCAGTATGGCGAGGGAGAAAGTCTTCTGTTATGTTCTTTTAATGGGGGAATCAGATCAGTCTTCCTTTCTTTCCTTAAAAATTAAAAATAAAATTTCATGTGATTTTACCCTCCACTCTGTCAGAGTTAATTAATATAGCTCCAGATTTACATCTTCAGAGTTTTCTTTCTAAGGACAAAGGCTGAGCAGTTTTGTACTTGCTAAAAAGAACCTTTCAACATGATAAAGTGGAATTCAAGGCAACTTAATTAATCTTTGTAGTCTTTGTTCTGTCGGCATAGTTTAATTGAAAGTGTCCTAGTTTCACAGCTCTCTGATAACGGAAATTAGTAGGGTGGCTAGAAGTTCAGCTGCAGGACCGAGTCTGAGTCTGAACATGCACTGATGTTCCACGGTAACACATTAACATCCGTGAGGAAACGTAAACTCTCTGTAATGACTGTGCTGTTACAGAGCATCCGGTGATTCATTCATCTCTGTCGCTGGTCCTGTGAACCAGTTTGCTTCTAAAAGCTCTGCAGACGCAGCAGCAGAATGACAGATATTATCTCTCAAGAGTTATGTTGCCTCTCAGTGCCACCGATGTAATCCTTGATCTTTACCCTTTCTTCTAAAAAGTGGCAAATATGATATTAAAGAAACACATTATTCATCCTAACCTATCATCAGCATTGCATCCTCGGTACACAAAAAACGTTCTGGCCTCACTTTATAGCAGCTCAAGTAAATATTTCCAGGCTGAAAAAGGATCAGATGAGCACGTGTGATATGAGAAGTATCATTTGTACAGAGGAATGCTCTGAAAACATCAGAACTGGGAAGTTTAGTGGCCACAACTTGGTTTCGGTTTCATCAGCGTTGTTTCCAGATGCAGCAGGAAGCCATTTTTGAAGAATTACACTCTGATAAACTCATTGTTCACCACCTCCACAGCACCAAATAGGAGACAGACAAAGTTGGCCAACATAGATGGGAGAGTGCTGTCCTTTGCAGTGTGCCTCATGTGATGATAATTGTTGTCAGTGGAGAGAGACAAATACATTTGGATCCTTTTTGAATTGTGCCATGAATTGCCCATGGGCTATGATGTTTTACAATTTAAAGGCATTTCTGCAAGTCAAAAAATAATAGTTCGTGGTAACGGTGGTTACCATTTAGTTCTGTGTAACTGCTCACTAAGCTAAATTGTGTCCCACAATATACGTCAAAAGCACAGCAAGTGTGAGAATACAGCTGCAGTTATGTGAAAAGAATTAGTGAGCTTTGTGAGCTAGCTGATATACAGGACCGACTCTACAAGGGTCGTTTTGAGCGAGATGACATCACTTACGTAACTATTGAGTGTGTAGACTTTCTAATCACTTATTCTCACAGTTTGAGATTTCCTTTGTTTTATATTTTAAATCGACTAACATCTTGTGTGTAATTCAAATAGGATCGGAATCCTTTTTTTAAACTACAGTACATATAATTTCTGAAATAAGATCTCATGTTAGTCCTCTGAGAGGGGAGGTACCTCGCTTCTCTATGGGGGAAAATTTAGATACGGAATATCCCTCTTTGCTCGGTGGAAAGTAAAACTACTGTTTTAAAAGCGTCAGATTTTTGTCAGAAAGCAAATGAATGATAGTATTGCTCCTTGTTTACGTACATTTAGTCATGTGACCTTTATAAGTTGAAAACAGGCCAATATTGGGACCGAGCTGGCAGCCTGGCGCCATTTCCTTCTGCTTTCAAACCTCCATTATAGGCTAAATAAATGGATAAACTCACATTGTGTTGTTGGTAGTTGCTATCAGATTTTGAGGACAAAACCGAGGGGCCGAAAACCTATAACTGTCCAACATGTCAAAGAGTGAAAATGACAAGTTCGAGCAGCATTTGTTCTGTGCAAACAACCACACGTGCCCCACAGCTTCAGCTCCAGTTTCACATAAACAATCCCACCGTCGTCTGTGTTCCCGCAGAAATTCGAAACCTTACTCATATATTTAGAGACAAGCAGTCGCTGTCAGCGTAACGTATTGCCAACCTTGACACCTGGGGTCTTTGGTCATGCTGATGTGTGTGTGTGTGTGTGTGTGTGTGTGTGTGTGTGTGTGTGTGTGTGTGTGTGTGTGTGTGTGTGTGTGTGTGTGTGTGTGTGTTGTGTCCCTGTTTGTCTGTGTGCACAAGCTGAACCAGAATATCAACTCATTGCATGTTTTACAGTCTTCATAATTCAGTCTGAGGGGGGCGTTTTTTTTGTTTTTTTTTTCATCTCGCCGCTTGGGTTTCTTTCTGTCGCCTTGAAGGAGTTGGCCTGTCCTGTCTCTTCACAGCGTGCTTAGAGGTGGCCTGGTTTCACACTAATAGCCGAGAAACATTTTGAAGAGAACCGTGCGTAAATGTCAAATCAAATCAAGACATTTTGGTTTCTCACTGCCAATCATCCGACCAAGAATAAATGCTCCTTGTGATTTCCATCATATTTTTTTCAAGCGCCCATACCCCCAGGATGTTTTATTCCAAGAAACGCCCCTAGAGATGTTTTCTTGTTCATCTTTTCTTTACTCCATCTGCTGTATCCATGTCATGTGAGTTCAGATCTGCCCTCTCTTATATGTCTTTCTGTGTGTTTCTTGTGTACAGTTTTGACTATAACATCCTTTTTGTGAAATATAACCACTTCCTGGTGTTTCTTCTATCCTAAGCTGACTCTACATTTTCCTTGGCTCCCATCCCTTCGCCCCCTTGAATCCAACCTTTATCCAGTTACTGTGGTGTTTAATGCCCTGCACTCTTTTCTGCTAAAGAGATTAATGTCAGCCTCCTCTGCTACTGTAACCAAGCACATGCAGGGAGCACAAAAAAAAGTTATTAAAAACATGAGACTATGAAGAAGCAAGGTAAGTTTAGGTAGAGAGCGATTTGCTTTGGGGGTGTAGAAGTAAATGCTGCTCATTATCTCTCTCCTCCTCTTCCTCTCCCCTTTCAGTCAATCACTTGAGGAGAGGAGGAGAGGAGACACTCCCAAACTAACTGCCCATTGGCCTGTAGGCATTTTGGGAGAGATTTTTTAACAATTGAAGAGGGAGGGAGAGAGCAAAAGTCACTGGCAGCGTAGACGTCTTTGAATCATTGGCTGGGGCCTGTCAACAGGTGGCACAGGGAGAGGCTCGCTGACATTCAGTCCTTCAGAGAACAGAAAGACAGAGAGAGAGAGTAGAGGAGGAGAAAGTTAAAGAAAACACTCAAGGGTAAGGCAACTTTTTTTTTTTTTATTTTGTAATTTCCCCTTAGATTTACACATGGAGCTTAATTTGTACCATCCTCAGCGTGTCTTTTTATTTTAGGATTCTGGTTTACTGGGGATGATTAGTCCAATTAAATAAAGTTTTATTTGGAAGTTTTGTTTTTTTTTTGTCAATATTTGTTTTACAACATTTCTGAATAAGTGGTAGCCTAAATGCAAGTAGTTTTAATGACTGTCAAGAGACAAAAAAAGCCCTTTAACAGCTGTTAATTTAAAGTTGTTAATTCTTTTGTGCTCAGAAGTGCTCTTGTTTATTTTTTTCCTCAGGGACCAATTATGCTTTTTTTTCTCCCCTTTTTGAAGCTCTTTATCCATCAATCTTTTTCACACTACAAATTGTATCTCAGCTTTTTCTCTCAGCGTGCCTCTCTCTCTCCCATCTCCCTCTATTTCTCTCCATCCGTCTGAGCCTCCCCTCAGTTTAACTCTACACCTGGAAGTTATCAAGTGTCCCAGTAGAGCCTGCAGCAGGTCTTGTTGTTAGTTTGGGACGCACGACAGAGAAGTGTGTCTGTAAGAAAGTTGTTGAGATTTTGGTCAGGTGTAAATATTGATGCGTGATGGGGACTGACACACTGAGTATCGTTATGTGTTCATCGTTGTTACTCTGTTGGTCAGAGGTGGAAAGTAACTTGGTACAGTTACTCAAGTACTGTACTTGTAGTTCTATTTTCTCACCTTACTCCACTTTAGTTTACAGCTATAATCCATGAGACATTTTAAAAGATTATGATGAATTATTACATATTTCACTGACAAACAGTATAACACAGTATTAATGAGACCAACTACAACCTTAAGGTACCACTGACTTCTAATATATTAAGAATAAATCGTTCATTCTGGATAATTACTACTTTTAGTGCAGTAACAGACTTTTACTTATAATTTATTATTCTTATAGTGCATTGTTTCTTTTACCTACTAAATAATCTGAATACTTTCTTATCCAGTGCTATTGTTTTTTGTTGTGGGTTACTGAATGTATTATGCAGTATATCTAAAAAATGCATATCCAAAAAATTTTATTAAACAATATTATTTCAAATTTGAACCTATAAACATAACAGTATTATGTAAATGAACAAAGTAATCTTAGCTTTGATGCAGCTGTGACAGCCTCTAATCCCTCAAATATATGCTGTATATTTGCGGTATTATTTACGATTTGTATATCCAGGTACTTTCCACGTTATATTGTCCCGTAGATAATGCCATATTGTGTGTCAACAAAGCTGCCAGTGCTAATTTTCCTTCAGGATAACAACATAAATATTTATAATAACTATGTGCCGGGCTGATAGATATCCTCACAGGGCCGTCGATCCAGTAGATTTACCTTTAATGCTACTGTGCTGGCTCGGGGAATACACAGAAGCCCTTGCGAAAATGAGCTACAGATGTGGGCCCTCAGCCATGCAAAATGATAGAGAGAGGCAGCCGGAGAGAGAGAGAGAGAGAGAGAGAGAAAGAGAGAGACACATAACCCTGAGTGGGTGGCTTATAGAAAGTGTTCAGATTGCATAATATGAGTCCTTTCATGGAAACCTCACGACTCCTGTTGAAGTTTTTTCATCTGCTTTCACTGATTGAAAATGACCCCTGGCCACATGAAAGCTACTCAAAACACATTTTTATTATTTGAAAAACTTATCTCTGTCTCAGAGTTAGAGCTGGTTTAATAATGCTCCAGTTGTGTTCTTTCTTTCTATCTTTTCAGTTGGTTAGGCTTTCATCTGACAACCCCACTAAAGGGAATGGAGCCGCTATACCGAGGTCCTTATCGAGGTCTACTAGTGGTCTGTACAGCAGCAGCAGGAGGCAGACAAAATCATGAAGATATGAGCTCTGCTCTCAGACGATAATTGCTTTCAGCTTCGTTTTATTCATTTTACTTTCCCTGCTCTGTCTGCAAGCTGCTGCAAAGGAGGGGAAAGCGTGAGGGAAAGGAATGTCCGCAAGTTTGCAACCGCACATAAAAGCACGATCTTCCTGTACCTACTTTTTAAAAAACCTCTCTTCTTGTCGTACTCCGGATTGTAGGTTTGAACCAGTAAGATTTGCCCTGCGTCGAAACCTGGCAAAACAGTTGGCCTTTTTGTTCGAGGCTTAATGGCTCCCTAGAGCGTATAGGGCAAATGTGCACAGACTGACCAAGTCTCCTTCTCTGCGTGTCTCTTGGTGTGAATCTGCATTCCCATTATAGAAGTTTTTTCTACAGCTGTTTGTCATTGTTTCACTGGTGGTCTCCCCCCCCTGCTCCTCTGTGTATCCTCGACTTTAGAGCATCCACTGTTTCACATTTAACACACAAACATCCCTACAGCTTGTCGGGACGCTTTCACGTGTCTGTGGATCCAGACAGTATTGTCTCCAGGTCATTAAATTGCTGCTGTTACCTTTGGAGGGAATCCCCCCCCCCTCCCCCACCCCCATTGGTGTGAGCTGTAAATGACAAGTTTCACACACATACTGTACACAAGTAGACAGAATCCTGTGCACCATATAAAAAGTGAACACACATCAGCAGGTAGTCAACAAACATTTTACAGGCCCATTGACATAGCTCTGCTTTGACATAGAGAGGTTATTGTCTGGGAGGAATTTTTAACTGCGTTTATGGACATGCTGAATTTTACTTTAGAGGGTTTGAAACGCCAGGCTGAAATGCTATCTGGATGGGCCATGTGCTGAGTGAGGAGATCCTGAAGTCATTCTGTTTTCCCGCTTTATCCTACGGTCTGATGCACATTGACTAATGACAGTCAACTGCCTTTGAATGTGCTGGACAATGATGCCAAACGATGATCCATCCATCCATCCACTGGTCTATCCATCCATCCATCCATGCATGAATATATCCATTCGTCCATTCTTTTGTCATTTGCTATGTATTGCTCCACCCATCTATCAAACCCCTACATCCTCCAACGATCCAATAAATTAATGAACACAAAAACCCCGTATATGCTACATTCTTTCCTCCATCCATTCATCCATCCATTCATCCATCTGTCAATTCATCCACCTCTCTACACAATCATCAGTCATTAATGTCTTCATTCATTAACCCTCTCATTTAAGCATCCATGAACTGTACTTATTCATTAATTGATTGACCAACTGATTTAATTAACCATTCATCCACCCGTCCATCATCCGTCCATTCATCAGTAAAAATATCTTCCATTTCTCTATCCATCCAACTGTTCTTCAACCCATCCACCCATCATCTATCCATGCAGGAGCATTTCTGAAATGTTTCTGCCTCATGTCCCCCTCTATTCCCCATTTCCACTCTCTATTAATCCCTACATCTGCCTTTCTTTCCCGCACCGGGACTTTCTCAGCAGTCAGTGGTGGCCCTCTGCTATGCTTGGAAGGTCACGGTGTTATCTCCTCCAAGAGAAATAAGAAAGGGGCCTGAAGACCGGGAGCATCAAATAAAATCTTGACAGGGAGCTATAAACATGCTTGTTAAGCATCTCTTCGCGTCAGTGCTCAGTGACATTCCACACGGCTATAGTATACTGTCTATAATGTGGCTAACTGCTAGGCTGTCACTGATTCAAACACACTCTCTCCATCACTCCCTCTATCACCTCCTCACTCTCTCTCACTCACTTAATCTCTCTTACTTTTTGAGTTTTTTCATCGCCATTTCCCCTTACTTTCCAATCTCTTTCCATCTCCTAATGTCTCTTTTCAACCTCGTCTCTTGGCCATTGATAAAACACCTTCTAAGTCTTTGGCCCACCGCATTGAGTCAAAAAAAGCAATACCAAGTGATGTCATAGCTTGAGTTTCGTGCACTGGCACTAGTCTCCGACCTCAAGCTTTTGACCAGCAACAGCTAAAATAACCAAACAAGGTCAGCCATGTTGAGTTTGGACTTGTCAGAAACAGGTTGTGGTAATTATACATCTATTTGTCTCCCTAAAAAAGGACCAGAGGAGTTTGAGTCACAGAAGTACTTGAGTTGCACCCTGCGTAAATCATCACAGGGTGAAGAAGAAGCCAAAGTTTACTTCACTGAAAAAAAAGTAAAATAGCTTTCCACTTTAGCTATTGAAATTGTCAGATACTCTCCCTGCTCAGAATCTCTGTTAATATGATAATGGCATCATAATGGTGGTTGGAGGATTGGCAGGCTTTATGTCCACTTGTTGACATTTTAATGTTCTGCCAATGCTCACACAGTGTCCAGAGGGATTTATAGGATCTGTTTTTCTCTCTGCACATTTTCGTCTTTTCCATCTGTTTTAGTCTTTGATGCTCAATGAGGACATGTTTGGGTTTGAAACATCAGCATAACAGAATAAATTCACAAAACTTATATTTGTTCAACATTCATAGTTTTTAACTGAAGCGTTCTTTGCCCAGAATACAAAAGAATGAGGAAAGATTTCTTCTTCTGTCACAATGTCACGCTCTCAAACGCTCTCCTTTGGTTACGAATGCGCACCAACAACTTTGGGGTTTTGCAGTGCATGCATATTCCATTCAATAATCCTGTGTGATTTCAAAGAAATCCAACAGATTTACTGAAGCATTTATGCTACTATATGTCTATGGAGTTTTCCAGCTGTCAAGCATTATAGCAGGGCCCCCAACACTTTATTACAGAGCTTTAAGTCACCCTGCTAGAGGTTTTGTATTTCCATAGACCACACAAGCTTAGCACAGTTAGGTCAGAAGTTCCTTCTGCCACAATTCGAACTTTTAAATTCAGACCAAAGTCCGTAAAAAAGACCTTGTGAAGGTTAAAACAGGCCCACCGTTTTTGACAGCATGTAATTTTGCTTCCTTGGGGAAGCCGCTGCAAGGTTTAAGTTCACATGACATCACTGTCATTAGACACAATGACATCATCACTGAGGACAAGTTGCTGCACTCTCTGAAGCTCGGAAACGCCTGACTGAGCACAATTTGAGCTTTATAGCAAAATGATCTCTGGCAAAGTGATGACTGTTCACTTTCTGCTGCCATACGGTGGAATAAGAGCCCTAACACACACACACACAGGCACACACACACACACAAACACACACACACACACCAGGGTGACATAATGGTTCAGGTTTCCTGCGATTAAATATACAGCAGCATGCCTGAGTGAATGTAATGTAACCTATGGATTGTCCAGATAGTATTTCTGTTCACGGTCTTCTATAAAACATTGACTTAAAAGTACAAATGTGACCTTTTCCAACCTGGAAACTTAGCTCCAGCCAGCCATGACGACAAACATCTACAGTTTCGGTAGTCTGTTACACATTGGATATGCCAAAGATACAATCTCTGCAAAATCTATAAACTCACACTAAAATAACAGATGGAATTTATATACAATCTCCTTATGAAGCACTGTGTCATGACACTATGAGACTCTGGAAGTGATTTCGATCTGCTCAACGGACAGCAGGGAGGAGCTGAGTTTTTTTGGCAGTGACATATCTGTTGTGTAAGGTCAAAACAACTTTATTTAGATACATAATTATACTTTTAGAGAAATTTGCTTATGAGCATTGCATTTGCCTGGATTAGTTTCCCTACCACAATGTTGTTGTTTTTTTCTTTAAAGAGAACATTCTCTTGTGAGCTGAACACTAAGATTGGTACCTATTATGTCCAAGCTTACCATGAAGCCTGGAAGCAGTACCACTGCTACTGCCTCCAGTCAATTATAACATGTTGGAACTAATTTTTACTTCCACCAAGGAATGGTATGTTTTTTTGCCCATGTTTGTTTATTTGTTAGTTGGTTGGTTTGTTGGTTGGTTTGTCATCAGCATTACACCATAACTGCAAAACAGATTTGGATGATGAGTCTGGGCCAAAATAACTTTTATTTTATCCTTTAATTTTTAGAGTGGATCCGAAATAAAAGGATGTTTTTTCATGTCTTTAACATTTACTTCCTGCATTCTTGTCATCATATTGACAACACCACTGCTTCCTCTCTCACGCTAAGCTAGGCTAAGCTAAGCTAAGCTAATTATCTCCAGCTCAATACAACACAAACACGGCAGCTACAGGCTATCTTCACATATATCTCATGGTGCGCTAATAAACAAGTGTATTTTATGAAGAATTAACAATGATCTGCTCTAACCTTGTCCTTTAGTCATGACCACCAGACACCTGTGGAGGGCCCTGTGCCTGCTGGCCCTGCTTTGCACCATGTCACCTGTCAACTCCACCAACAACCACCAGGACCCCTCAGCCCCAGAGCAGGGAGTCACCTTCAGCCACGTCTACAAAATCGACATCCCGGGGAGCGGCAGCTGTAAACTTGAGCGACTGCCAAACCAGGATGACACAGGTCATAAATAAAAAATAAGAAATCTGAGCAATAGGGAATGCAGATGACAAATGAAAGTAGAGAGAATTCACACTATAATAAATATCCTATATAGCTGTGTGTAAGCAATGTGACCCATTACAGTGCATCTAGATAATGACAATCCCATTCTGCAGGTCTGGAGACAAAGACGACTACCAATGGAGATAACGACATCGTCTTCAGACACAACATCAGGCTGCAGACACCAACGTGTGACTGTGCGGAGTCGGAAAGCTTCAAGTCACTCTTATACAGGGTCAATGGGCTGGAGGAAGAAGTCAACTACCTGAAGACCCAGTGCACTCAGGGATGTTGTGGAAGAGGTGGCGCTGCAGGTGAGCTGCGCCACAACTCCTGACCCACAATTTAGGGTGAACAAGTGGAAAGAGGCGATGTGCTGTGGGCAGGAAGCTACTTAGTTAGTAATTTATTATTGAGTGTACTTACGAGGAATATGCTAAATAACTAGAATGTGTAATATGAACTATTTACCTAACAACACCTTTTGAATTATTCTTTCTCAAGGAGTGGACACAAGCTGTAGTGGTCATGGTACCTACCAACACGACACCTGCAGCTGCCTCTGTAACCCGGGATGGGAAGGCCCAGATTGCTCGGTGTCCTCCTGCCCGGACGAGTGCAATGACAACGGCCGGTGTGTGGATGGGAAGTGTGTGTGCCACCAGGGCTACACAGGTGAGGACTGCAGCCAGCTGATGTGTCCAGACAACTGCAACGACAAAGGACACTGCGTGGATGGAAAATGTGTGTGCTTCCCGCACTTCACCGGCGAGGATTGCAGCATCCAGAAGTGTCCCAATGACTGCATCGGTAACGGCCGTTGCGTGGATGGCCAGTGCATCTGTGATGAAGGCTTTTTCGGGGAAGACTGTTCATTGGGTAAGCTATTTACATATTTAAGAGCACACACTGAACAGATTTCTTTCATTGCATGCATAATAACTTATGTGGAGAAATATGTGGAGGCTTGGTAAAGTAGGGAGTGACAGCTAATATTTTAGCAAGACGGGAGCATGCTAGAGCTACCTTTAGTCCATCCAGTACAGTGGTGTAGTCTGTAGTCCTTAAACTCAGAAATCTGTTAGCATTTAGCATTTTTGCACATCTGGTTCCCTCGTCTCAAGTCTATGGGTTTTTTCAAAGGGTTTTTTCGGTTAAATGCCTGAAACAAGGTCTGTGGTTGCCACAGACTTAACACATTTACCCGTTTTGCTCTGCGACATAAAATACATAATTAAACATCCCACAGTTGAATCATAGAGCGCTTACGTGTATAACCGAGGATGCTAACACATGGCTAAATGAGAATACAGAAGAGACTGTTGCAAACAATTATTACTCTAACTTTACAACATATAAATTGATTCATTTAAGACATGTGTATAGTAACTTCTGATTCTGATTCTGACAACTGGTTGTAAGACGCTTAGTGGTGGTGACGTTTAAGTCATGCAACTGCAATGTAGTGTACTAGCAATTCTCACTGGATTGAATAGGTGCCATCTCTGCATCCACTATCTAGCTCTTCGTTATAAGTATTTGGTGCTGGTTTTATGTAGCAAAAATGGGACTGATACGTGAATTAACCGAAATAATTCAGCAGAGGTGAGTTCGATGTGAGTTAAGTTACAGTCGTTATTCTCACAACCAGTTGCTCTATGGACTAGATGCACTATATTTTGTATTAAATTACATATCAATAGTAAATTTTCCTGAGCTGAGAAATGGGCTACAGTAGCTTCCTCCACTTAGACTTAGACTCTCTCCATTGGCTCAATAGGCACTTAGGATGGCTCGCTTTTGGCCCTTCCAGCACAAATCTACAAGTTCACCAGTTCTGAACATGAAATATTCATGAAGATAACACTTTGTTCCTGCCTGTGAATCCACTTGTATGAATGGATTTCACCTTGAGATTTTGCTGGTCTCAAAGTAACATTTTGGTGAGAAATACTTCACCAGCATAGTTTCCAGTTTCTTTGATCCCTGCAGACATAGATTATTCATACGGGCTTTGTTCCCTCGGGCAGTTCTTAGCTACCTGCAACATTTCCTGTGTGTGTCCTGTGGAGATTCATGGTGTCTGAGTAAGCATATTCTATCATGGTCTTTTTATGGGTAAATTATATATCTGGGGCGCAGCATAATAACTTTTTATGACCGCGGTGTGCATTTAGTTTGATCTGTATTTCGCAAGAGAATTAACATTCACATTTCACGATTTTATTAGTCACCTCTATGGCTCTGCTGACATTAAGCCGTGAATATTAACTGCTATTTCATGGAAAACACAGATGTTACAAGGAGCTCTGGGGCCATTAAATATAACACTTGCCCAAGTCACCTACATATAAATATCTTTCATATATCATTTAGTGAAAACCTCTCGGATCTGCCCGAATGAATGGTTTGGACTTACAGCAATCCATTTGTGTTTAGTTTATCCACCACAGTGTGTTTGATTCATGGTGCAGCATCCTTGGCTCATCAACTTATTGGCAGTGGGCCTTTTGTACGGCAATTTCTCAACCTTTCATAGAAGGAAAGTCACAAGTGTAAACATTAACCATATCTTGGTTCTGTGTGTTTCAGTAATCAGTGACATAGTGAGAGTACGTCAGCAGGCATAATACCAGGACCCTGAAGCCTAAATGGAATTCAGCCATCAATGATTTTATGAAGTATGCCTGTGCTGCTTCTATAGTGACGTGTCAAAATTTGTACCATGACAAAGCCTGTTAGCTGACAACCATACTCAGTATATTCATCCAGGTGTGCTGGGCTCTAACTAGATTTGGGTTCAACAGCAGCAGTAAAAGCAACTGTTAAAACCAACATTACATTTAAAAACTCAAAAATGCTATATTATATTCAAAATTGTTTTAACATTTGCAAGAATAACTACAACACTGAGATATGCAGAAACACTACGGTGTTAAGTAATAGTTCAATTAATGGTGGCAGCATGTACCTAGAATCTAAAAACTAGATAAACTGCATGAGATGAGATGTTGATTGAAAGTTCCCTTTTTGTTTATTGGGTTTTGAAAGAACATATAATACTGCCATCAAAGCATTTAAAAAAGTAGACATCTACGTATTCCCTTTCAAAAAGGACATTAGAAATCCAATAATTCACATACTGATTAAATGTTTCTGACTCATTTGATTAACAGCTGTAGCTCAATTGTTTTTTTTATTTTTAATGAGCTATAAGTGCCAAACGCTGGGGGTGCAGAGCAATTAAATAAACAACAAAAACAAACAAAAAACAAAAAAATGATAAGACTTAACTGGAAAACTTTCATCAAATTGAAGTGACACGCTGGGAGGTGTTGCCTGTCTGTGTGTGCTGACAGTTTGAACAGCACAGTCAAAAGTTGCCTTTACATCTGATATTAGGGCTGCATAATACAGTCAAAAAAAGCGAATTACAATTATTTTTGACAGATGATATGAGTCACAATTAGTGATTGCATCACACTTTCCATTATCACTGAAAAAAATTATTAAAAACATAATGATGTGACACTTGTTGGGTGCGTGTACCAGACAAGCATGTTATCTTTCACTGAGACATCAACATTTGTAGGCTGGAGAATCTCTGCAGCTCTATGGTGCTTCATTATTATGCTGTTTTGTCAAATATTTTACCTTTATTCTTGTGATTTGGATATGGCTCTCAGCCATAATGGGAACATTATTATGTTGCAACGCAGCCCTGGCTGATATGATGTGCAGCTTTTGATTTTCCATCCATCCATTATCTGTATCCGCTGTATCCCTTTCATGGGGTTGTGGGTTTTTTTTTTTTTGCTGGAGCCAATCCCAGCTGCGTCTGGGCGAGGACAGGGTACTCCCTGGACAAGTCGCCAGCTCACTGATGGCAGAATTTGGCAGGCAGGATTTGAACCAGCAACCTCCCAATCACTAGCCGACCTGCTCTACCTGCTGAGCTACCCGCTTTTGATTTTGATTATTTTAAACTTAATCTGCTACACTATCCAATCTACATTGGTTTTGGCAAGAAAAAAAAAGAACAAGGAGATATAAAAGAGTTAAAAAATGTGTATTAGCATCCAAGCTTAGCAGGGATATTATGATTTTTGAAACCATATTGGAATTATTGGCTTTGTACTGAGGCTTTTGACATAGTTGTTTCTAAGATACAATGACTATGATCTCTGAGAGCTCCCTCAAAGAGTGGCCTTTCTCCAATAAATCCGACTCCAAGTCTCTGTAATAATTGGTCAATTCACGGATAAAAATGTCTCTGACTGAACCTCAGCTTATGGCACTTTTCTTAATAGCCATGGTGACCTACCGCTGCGGAATTCAAAGCATCTCTCCAGGAGTTATTTCAGATATAGCAGCTGACGTGGCCCTTTCAGTGTGCTGACCCCGTGACCGCTGACATCTCTGGCCTCTACTGTAGATGACATAAGGTCACATACTGTAATACCACAGGAATATAAGAACACCCATCAGTCCCTCTGGGCTCCATCTAGCCTTAACCGCCAAGAAAAATCATCACCTTCCCCGCTAAATGCGCTGCTCGCCAAACTGCTATTCCTGTACTGCCTCAGGTGCAGAGTACAAAATTGCATTTTATGGCAATTTAAGGCCGAGCAAGCAGAAAAAGGTGAGCAGCAGCGGCCAGGCATGGACAGTTTAATTCACCGAGTTCATACTGTGACAGTCAATTCTAAGATGATCTTGAAGATTTTCCTGCAGGTGAAAAAGGCACAAAATGTGGCCTTTTCATCGCCCTGTCTCTCTGACTGCTGAAGAAGCGTATTCTCTGTCCTCTGCATTTAACCCAGAGTAGATAGCACATACTTTAACAGAAGCCATTTTTTACATTTACTAGGAGTGCATCCACCCAAAAAGAAGCTGCACCGCCGGTTTCAGGTAGAAAAAGGGTAAAACGGTTCGGTCTAAGCGGCAGCAGGTCAGCAGTGTCAAACCCGTTTATGCCGCTTTAGTTTCACCAAGCCGCGCTTCGCTCAGTGGAGGCAGAGAATAGCTGGAGACAGATCTGCGGCTTCGTGTGTAGGTGCTGTTGAATTGAGTCCAACATCAATAGTGGCAGCATGTCAGAGGAACAGTCAGGGAGGCAGGGAAGGTGGGAGGCAAGAGCAAAAAAAATACATTGTGTTGATTTTAGGTGTTAGCAATAATAGTGGTAATAAGGACCGGGAGAAGAGGAGCACAAAAGCAAACCCGTGGAGACGAGGTTTGTTTTATGTGGCTACTGGCCATTTTAGCGCCCGGGTGATGGATGTCAGTCTGCTCCGTGGGTGACGACAGCAACATGATTCCAGAAATATGGCTTTAGATATACTGTACATCCTGTATGGTGCACTTTCATTGATGCTGCCACGTGGTTCAGAGAATCACTGGTGCTTTAACACTGAAAATATTGTCGTAGTCTGAACTCCTCTGAAAAAGAAAAAGAGCAAAGTTAAGAAACCGAATCTAATAAGGTGATCTCGATATAATGCTGGGGAGATTATAAAGAGAGAACACAGTGACTTCTTTGAAGCTGTGTCAACACAATGCAGACGCTTTGGATTTACTGTTCCTATAATGGCTTCTTCGGCCGTCTCAAAAATGTTTTCTTTCACTCATAGCCACAGTGAAAGAAATTTTGTTTAACATAAGGCAATTTTGAATTCTGTCCTCAGCTCTAAACCATATTTGGCTGCTTTCACAAGTGTGAAATTGAATTTGATTCAAGTGGGCAGATAGAATAGTACCAGTCACAAGATGCAAAGACAATTTTAGGGAGCGTGTCTTCTCAGAGTTGCCGTGACACAGGAGTTGGGTCACCACTGTAGTCACCGCTTTGGCATGCTGTGGTTCTGATGAAGAAAACTGTCTCCTGTCACCACCAGCATACATCCCCTTGCTGGGTTTTTAAAGGATCTCCTTCTTTGAAACGCCACATGTGTGTAACTAAACAGCAAAGTATACTCAGGCAGCTAATCATGAAAACACAAAGAACAACGGCACGAATGAAAGGAACACACTAATAGCTGCCTGCAGAAGAAGGAAATTACGTTTTGGTTCTTGGTTTGGGCACCTTTTAATAAGAAAACACAAACATGGAGACACTTTGAATCAAGCAACTCCTGCGTTAACGGCAACTTTCTGGTTTGGAGCATTTTTGCTCACGATGGTACAGGGCTCAGAAGTGGATGACTGACAGGCATTGGCGATGAACTCTAACATCATCTACAAATGATATAAAATAACAGTGTAGTGCAGCATACGTATCGATGGGTTATTGACTCAAACGTTTTCAGATGTCTGATTTTGAAACATTTATTAACAGATGGGGAACATATTAAAGGAAATGGGACACAGAGGAGCAACTAAAAACATATTGATTGAATTCCCATTTTATTTGTCCTGAACAACATTGACACTGATACTTCCTCAGCTCTCACTTGCTGTAGATTTATAGTCTTCTGTTATTTTAGTCATAGTTTCCTTCATCAAATTGCATTTCACTCATTTCCAATCAGGGGAGAAACAAATCACTCATTAGTTTCCACTTCTTCCAACGTTAATATGTTAATTTATTCACCCATGCTCTCCAGAAATGTTATTTGAGGGCAGAGATTGTTGACAGTCGTGCCTGGGATAGCAGCAGGGGGATATTAACTGTTACTGGATGGAAAAGGATTGCTACATTTGAGGGGAAAAAAAGCAAAAAAGAAACATGACGCTTCCTGACTTTGCCTTATGGAACAGCATCTGAACCTGATGTGAATTCCTCCCTTGCCAAAGTTATGGCAGACTCCTTCACCACTCTTAACTCCTTCCCTTTTCCCCCCTTGAAATATGCTTGTGTTTGTGTGCACATGTGCTGTGCTTCGCCGCCATCATCTACCATTTATTTCCCTTCATCGTACCCACAAAACGATCTCCTTGTTTGTGGAAAGCCTCACTCCCCCCCGGCCCTGCTGACTTGCTGTCCTCTGTCTTTTGGCTGCTGTTATGTTATTGTACTCCCCCGTAGTTATATACCTTCATATTCTCCCCCCTGCCATATTTTTTTCCATGATCTCCGTTGAAGAGCTTGTAAAAGTGTTTTTTTTCTTTTTTTTTCTTTCCCCCATCTCAGGTTTGGGAAGAAAGCTTACTGTTCAACATTATGCATTGCTTTTTGCCAAGTTCACGATCCTCCTACACAGTGTAAGGGGAGCTATCAGGTTGAAGAAAGGACAGGGCAATAAAAGGGATACAAGGTTATTAAACGATATAAAAGAACACATTAAAACACAACAGTATTGTGTTTTTGTACGAGGCACTCCATTGTTTAAAATAGATGTAGCACTGCTCAAAGACTCAGTCCTTATTTTCTGTTTAGAAGATGACAATAAATTTACATGGTACCCTGAAATTTTACCTTGTTTAGTTAGTTGAAACCTGCTTAAGTTAAGTTAGTCTGTTTTATTGTTGGGGGTTTTAATTTATTTAGATAAAGACAGATTTGGAAAATGTTTGCACTGGACTTAGTTAAGCACTTGTTAGATAGCAACATGTCAAATTTTTAAATATTTGGTTAGTTTTCTCCTGCATTTCAATCTGCCACTCATGCCATGCAAGGAGGCAAAGACCAAGCTGAGGTCTCTAATTACCAAGTGTTTCATTAAGCGGCAGTTTGTTAACCATCAAATTTAGAGAAAACGACGAGGAAATGGCTTCACGGATGTGTTTAATGGAAGTCGGAGTTGCTGACAGATGTGGTAGAGACGGATGTGAAGAGAAAGAGATTACCAGACAGGGTCGGTGGGCAGACAGGCTAACCTCAGCTCTGACAAGCGACCGCTGGACAGCCCTGACAAATGAAAGTAAACCTCACAATCACCTGTAACTTCATCAGTGCTGACAGGGACATGCAGTCCACTGAGTGACTGGTGGTGGTGATAAGTCAAGTTGTAAGACAGCCATGCCAGGGGCTGTGGCGCTGTGCCAGAGCTCAGTGAGTCGACTGAGCGGCGAATTAAAAGTAAGGCATCAGTTTGAGTTTGATGGGCGTCGGCTTATCAAAAGCAAAATTAACCAAAAATATAGTTGAGTAAGTACATAAAACATATCTTCAGGAGGAGCTATAATTGTACATGAACAAACACTCTAAATGTCCTCTATTATACACAATGTATTGCATGTTTATGTTTACATTATACGTGATAAAAGGAAAGGTTTGGAGTAAGGTGCTGCAGAGGGGGAAAAAAAAAGGTTTGTTAGTGCTTGTGATGGACTAAGTGAGGTTAAAGGACATGATGAGTGAAAAAACAACAGAGGGTTTTCAGTCAAGGAGGCAATTAAAGTAACAGAACATTGTATTAAAATGTGTCATAACCTCCATTAAACTTTGTCTCTCTGCGCCTTCCTCTCTCAGTCCTCGGCCCTCAGGGTCTGCGGCTGGTCCAGGTGACGGACGTCTCTCTCCTGGTTGAGTGGGAGTCGGTTCGCGGGGCCGAGTATTACGTTTTGACATATCATCCCAAAGGGGATGAGGGCAGCCTGGAGCAAGTAGGTGTTTTCTTTTTCTTCTTCTTCTTGGACATATCAGTACATGGAATGAAGGAGAAACATATTTTTTTAAAACACCTTTGTTTTTCAAAAGGTTAGGATTCCCAACTCAGAGAACTCCTACCTCATCACTGGACTGTCCCCTGGGGTCACCTACATCGTCCAGGTGTACGCTGTCATCAAAGAGATCCAAAGTGACGCCGACAAGATCGAAGCCACCACAGGTGAGTGCAGACTGAGAAACAACACTGTGTGCTTCTTCTGACTACACTGAACACGATGCAGATGGAAATCTATTACAGTACTCCCGAGGTGGAACAGGCCTGGGTGCAGCATGGTGCCTTCAGATGTGTTGTGGTTTTAGGGAAAAAGGCAGATGTGACCTATTAAGGACTCATGTGGCAGGAAGTCCAGGTATGGCTTGCAGGTTTGGTGGATTATGTTTGATTTTCTGGGGATTAAATGGTCAAATTTGAGGTCAGTTGTAAGTAAAAGTGTGATGAGGCATGAAAACAATACGTCAAGCTCTTAAATGTTTAGAGGAAGGAGGTGTAGGAGATGCGGAGTCCAGATTTTGGGAAAGATGCAAGAGGGATGGTGGAGTTTGAGGTGACAGGTCCCCACTACTTTCCAGTCATTCAAGATTTTGATATGACTTCCTGATTGGGATGGCCTCATGTTTAAGGAGTTTATATTCAGGCAGAAATGAACAGTCTGTTCCACATACACTAAATTACTTCCAGGAACTTCTGTAAAATACGTTTTTTCCTGTATTTAAATCTGCCATCTTTTTTTTTTTTTTTTTACACAAATGCTACCCAAAGAGGCAATGAACAAGCTGAGGTCTGTCATTACTGAGTGTTTCATTAAGCGCCGGTTTGTTACACATTAAATTTAAGGATAACGACAAGGAAACGGCTCCGCGGATGTGTTTAATGCAAATCGGACCCACTCACAGATGTGGTAGAGACGGATGTGAAAGAGAAGCAGATTACAAGACAGGATCGGTGGGCGTGTGTGAGACAGACAGATCGAGTTAGAGTGTAATGTGTGGTGAGTCTGGTTAGTCATGGAAAACCACACGGAGCATGGCATTCCCATATGGGCATGAGAAAACACGGCATCATCTGGCTAATGGTTGTGTGAGGAGTACACAGCATGAGGCGGACTGGTCACATAGTTTTTTCGACTTCAAACGATGATCTACTTCAAAGAGCTCAAGTGAATGTTTTTCTTCTTTGTCCCTGAGAAAAAAAAATATGGTAGCTTGATTTAAAAAAAGAAAATGCTTACCCTTTTCATTTGGTCACATTTGTTTTGTTTGATGGCTTTGTTCTGTGTTCTCTCACCATATGCTGCAAAGCCTGTCAGTCCCTCCTGGCTATGCTGTACGTTTCTTTACATCCAGTCACAAATACGTTGTAGATGAAGTGTAAAAAAATAAAAGAGACTTTAGACCATCTGATACGTGGTAATTACCCCTATAACACCTCTGAGATTCTGAGATACTTTTGTTGTAATTTTGTTCACTGCTACTTCATACTTCTGCTCTCCTGCATTTTGGCTGCAGATAATCTACTTTCCACTCCACTGCATATATTTGATTGAGTTTTAAAGGTGCGACATGTAAAACATTTCAATTCAAATTTTCAAATGTTAACAAAACTACTCAAGAAAAAAACACTGTTGAGGTTGTGTCAAAGACTTCAATGTTCTGTGCCACAGAGATACCTACCCAAGGTAACATGCTAACAACATGACCCTGGCTAAATGAGCTAACTTGCTAATGGCAGCAGTTAGCTGATACTCTGACGACATGCTGCCCCCTATTTGTGTGGAGTATAAGTTAGACGTGTGGCCAATTCGTACATATTTGCCCCTTTAATTATTAAATTATTATTGATTGGCTCATCATCATGATATCTTATTGTAAATTTAAAGTGGTGTTTCAACATCAATGCTCACATTACTGTTGGAAACATAACATGATGATCACTGAGTGTACTGGTGTGTGTTTTCATAATTAAAGCAATACTTTATGACTTCTCCTGAACAACACGCGACTGGCCATAATTAACACTAATTTAATAATGGTAAAATTAAGTCAAGTCAGTGAAATGACTCACTAACGTAATATACCGCTATCTGTGTCCTGTTTGCTTTCATTACCTTTTATCAGACACTACAAAACCAGGTTAAGTTGGTATAAACCAAACCTTATTGCTTATGAATTTAACTTTTCATTTGTGACAGAAAAAGTTTGTTATTTCTTCTTTTTAAAAGTTATATGGGGACATTTCAGTGATGATATTATCTACAGTAAGTGATGTGACAAGAAGTCTCTTTTGAGAGATTTTGATGATTTTTTTTCTTCAGTGCCAGAAGGGAAATTCCTGTATGGCCCTCTGCCCAGGAAGGTCACATTTCAGGATAGAAGGGATTCATCGTCTAGCTCAAGGACATGAGAGCAGAGCGGGGCGGATGCTTGTGATTAAGGGCTTTAGTTTAAGAGTCATGTCTGTACGCCCAGTTCCAACTTGTCGTCCAACACTTGTATCCCTCCCAGATGTCTCAGCTATTGATGATATCCGAGTTCTTGGCCAGACAGAAGTCTCCATCCAGGTGGACTGGAAGAACCCACCAGCTCAGGTGGATTACTTCAGGCTCACCCACACTGACCCGGCTGGAGAGGAGGAGGAGCAGAACGTACAGATGAGCCAAGAAGCACGCACTAAACACACGATAGTGGGTAAGCGTTGTAACAGACAGAACACAAGTTTGTACTGAACACATAAATACATGTAAACCCCTGAAGCCCCTGAGTAAACATCTTGATTGTTGTGCCAGAGCTCAGCTTAAAATGAAAGCCACGTTCCATCTTTGCCCCATAATTCTGAAATTACCTCTCAATTTGAAAATCTGGCATTCGGTTGCCATTTTTAAGAAAACACACTGATATTGATTAAAAAAAAGAATGTTATCCTGTTTTGTAAAATTTGTATTTGTTACATGCCTGTTGGATACTTTGTAGTAAATAAACTCATTTCATCAAATTAAAATCCTTAAACATTCAATAAATACATGTAAACCCTGGCCTATAGTAGATGATCAATACGTTAAAGGTATACTATGCAGGATTCTCCTTTAAGCAAACACAATAAACAGTGTATAGACTCTTAATAATTTCTCGCAAATATCACTTTTGATCTGCTAGAAGTGTATGACAGTCAACGGAAACTCTCTGCCTGTATTTTCTTATTTTTTTCCTATTTTGATGTTGCTGGGACATTTCTCGGCTGCAACCTTTGGGCAGTGTGTGTGTGTGTGTGTGTAGCTCCCAGCCAATAACAGCATGCAGTTTAGTTCAGGATTTTATTAAAGGGTAGCGACCAGGTGCCAGACTGTAGGCACAGTGCGACCAAGAAGAAGTCATGAACATGGCAGACAGCACAGGAAAAAATGCAAATAAAGTGATGCAGACAAGTGACGTGGACAAAGTCTGTCTGATACAGAGATTTAGTCAGGTCAGATGTTATTATCCTGACATGTAATTATTGTCTATGCCTGCTCACAGGCTAAACTGAAGACGCCTAATACAAGTATTAGCATAGCGGTTTGTTTATATACAGTACATATACAGTAAGTATACCATAGCACTCATTTTCCCACAGTTAGTCAAGGCCAGGGAGGATTGGGAAAAAAAAAGTTTGTCTCTACAAACAGAACTCAACAATTCCTGCATAGTGTATCTTTACATAATACACGGTTGGATGAAAAAAGGGCATGTATTGCAAATGCATAAAAAAAGCATTATATAGTATAAGATATTTATGTCACACAACATACATTGCAAACTGTTGATTTCCATTCATATAAGGATGATGGGAGATAATTAGAGCAATGTATACATGAGCAGAACTCACCGTGGACTCAAGTTATAACCAAGTTCACCAAAGAGCGAATTTCCCTCTCAGAATGTAAAATTTTTAGCCTGACAAGATGAAATTACCCAGTAATTTACAAGGAAAGTCGTTAAAGAAAATAATGGTGATACTGAGCACTGCAGTGGTCCAAAACCGCAGCTCGTTTTTCCATTTGTCCATTTTTTAAAAGTTGTGTTTTTCCGCAGGTCTGTATCCAGGAACAGAGTACCTGATTTCAGTGCAGGCCATCAAAGGAACCACTGAGGGAAAATCCTCTTCTGTCACCGGTGCCACAGGTCAGCATCGTCACATCACTATCCATTTATTCTAATGTGTTACCGGTGCTTGAGCAAATCCTGTACACTATCGGTGAGTGCAAAATGGGCCCAATTTTCCCCTCAAATGGACTATTGTTGGACGGAAATGGCAGAGACTTGTGTTTGTGCAGCCACCGACTGTGTCTAACAAGGGGGGGGGGCGCACTTAAAATGATAGATCGACCACTTGTGGAAGTGAAGCGCATTAAAGAAACAGCGAGGAAATCCATATTCCACTCAGTTTTGAATTGGGTGCAGCATCAAAGACTGCTCTTAGCTCTTGTCGGTGCACCTATAATTCACCAGTGGTCAGAACCTAATAGGAAAAACACATCGCCTGTCATGAACAATACTGACGTGCTTCTTGATACAACCTGGTATTACCTTCCACTTCCAGCCAATGGCAATAGTATAATGAATAGAGCCAGGAAGCAACACAATTATAGGTTAAGGACGCAGGGCTGGAATTTACAGGCTAATAATCTGGACAGGTCCTAATGGCTGTGGTGAGGCCTGGTGACCGAGGGGAAATATGATGTGAGCAGTGTAACGACTACAAGATGCTCCCTGATGGCTGAGGTGAGAAGGTCCATGATTTACAGAGTCCATCTGGTAATGTCGGATTTTAGCGGCCTGGCACCGATCGTGTTCTGGAGCCGGCTTTAGGACGTGAGGAGGAATTCATTTTACAGTTTCGTTTTAACAGCTGGTCCTGACATTCACTTACTTTGGAGTTATTATTCAAGTGACTGACAAATGGTCCCGCGATGGCACGGCAGGTCTTCAGTTACTCCCATCGTTCTGCTCATTTGTGCTACTTTCTGCCGCCTTCATTTATTTTTTTTCTTTTCCCTCCTCGCTTTCCTCCTTCACCTTTGCTCTCATCCGCCCCTCGGAGCTCACTCGGCTCAAAAGCGGTCTCACAGGTTGATGGCTCTTCGGTTTTTTAAACCCTCGAGGCAGCCAATTTAATGGATTTCAGTCATCAGTCTTAGCTAGGTACTTTCAAGACTCACCTCTCTTCTTTTGCAGCCAGTCAGGTACTCAAAGGCCCCTGTCACTGCTAATCTTTTTTTCTGTGTGAGTGTGCCGCCTGCTTGTGTAATAAGTGTGTGTGCGTGCAGATGTGTGTGTGTGTGTTTGTGTGTGTGTGTGTGTGTGTGTGTGTGTGTGTGTGTGTGTGTGTGCGCCAATGTGCTAATCTACACCAGACAGACAGTGGCTCGTCTCCACTCCAGTAGCTACAATCCTTCATTTCAGGTGTTTCACGAAAAAGGCTCAGAGGCGATTGAGGAGGATAGTCCTCGGCTCTGCCTGCCAGCAAGAATGTGCCGGGTTTCATGACGACTGGCACGGAGCAACGCAGTGCACAGTCACCTATTCGCCCAACACGCTGTTTGCATCGGGAGGGGGGCTGGCGAGGTTATGTAGAGTGAGAGATTAGAGAAACATAAAGAGAACATGTAGAAAGTGCGTAATAGACCGTGAGTGCTGTGCTCGCAGTCAAAAGTGAGGTAAAAAAAAAAAAAAAAGACATATCAAGAGCGAGAATAAAGCAGGATATTAAAATAATGGATCACAAAGAGGCATTTCTGGTGACATGTCGCAGCATGTAATGGATCACTAGGTAGCAGTCGTGGCTGTAGCTGACTCCTTCCACTATAGAAGCTGTTATATATCCTCCTCATCTTCACCATCTGCCTTCCTTTTGTCTGTCTCGCTCATCTCTTCCTCATTTTACTCCAGGTTCATCGCATTTAGTTATGGTTCCTCGCTCTCTTTCAGCGTTTCTTAACTAAATACATGGGTCAAACTGACAGCACAGTGAATGGTGCTGAACACTGTTGTTGCTGCGGCCTTGTAATCAGCTTTGAGTTTCCACCTCCTAGTGTTTCCAATTGGTATTATTGTCAGCGGCGCTTTCGCAAAGACAACTTATTAATTTCTGTTTTCTCCTGTTACAAATGACAACAATGCAGGACAAAACCAGAGCTAACTCTGTCATTGAGTCTGTAATAGAAATATGAGAAGAGACAGAATTGGTGTCAGGCTGCAAGTCTAACTAGATTTCTTGACCGGTGGCAGACAACATTGAACCAATCCAAATGCCTCTGCTGTCATTATTCTACATCCAATACATTGTGCAACCATTTACTTGATAATTAGACGATGAAGTAGAAGACTTTATGTCACGATTCAGAAAGCGAGAGCAAGGCCACTACACAAACATATGCAGTCTGAAGTTGCGGTCCTGCTACACTCCCTCCTAACCTGACGCACATTTGCGTGTCACAAAACTCGACCTTACTGCTGCAGTAGGACAAAAACTGTGAGAAAATACATCCAACCCTGAAGCTGCGCTCCCATCTCGTCTCTAAAGCTTTGGTTTTGTCGGATCGTTTGATCGTGTCTCACGCTGAACAGCTGCCCCCCGTCCACTGACTGCATTCATGGTGCGTTCATGAGCTGCTCGTAAACATGTCACTTTTCATTCACATCCAGCTTTTTTCAACACTGAATATGTAGACTTGTATAAAGACAAGAGCTTTTTATTTATTTGTTGCATTCATTTGAGATACTTAGTTCAAAGGTAGGTAGTTTATGTATTTTTTGTTGAATTCATGTGAAGATAAAGTTAATTGCAGTCAGAGGTGATTGAAAGAAACTATATGTGAACTGTATGCTGTATTTAGTGTTTGAATGACATTGTATTATATATTTATGGCTGGAATTACACATGTGCCTCCAGTGTGTCATAAATCATCCTCTCTCTGCTTGTGGTGTGTTGGAATTATGCTGCTCTTGCATCCACAGAATCACACACACACACATACAGTGTATGTGTGTTCGCGCGTGTTTGATTCTGTGGGTGGCTGTATGGCGTCCTTTAACGGCCAATCCGTTCCACAGTGAAATCATTCAGTGACAGCTAACATTTCGGAAAACACCAGAACTAAAGGAATCTCCATTCGGAGCAGACGTTTCACAGTCACTAACCTGCCAAAAGATTATAAGGCGTATAAACACAACATACCACGGCTGCTGATTCAGATTCAATAAAGTCACCACCAAGGCCTGTATAACCAAAAGCAGATGGACTTGGCTTTGCTGGAGGAGTCGAATGTTTAGTCTTAACGCTATCTGGAAACACTATCGCCCCTCGTGTGGCTCGGTGGGAGTACCCTGTCTGCTCAGACTTGTCCATCAGTGTCTCCGTTTCAGTTGATGCCAGAGAAATGACAAGTGTGTGAAGGGGCTTTTTTATAGAGATAATGATACGAACACTAAGTCTTCCTTGTCTGTTTTAATGGGGTTGGAAGAGACGGCCGGTTAACGTCGTAAAATGTGTGTGTTCCTTCTAATTGTTGTGGCACTTGGATAGATACTCGCCACATTTTTATTGTTTCCTCAAAGATTTCGATTTTTATGATCAGATACGTTTCACAATGAGTGTGTTATGCTGTACTGAGGACAGGCTTTTTGCTTTGTGTGTGTGTGTGTGTGCGTATGTTGCATCTACTCATGTACATGTTGTGTTTGAATCTCACAGTTAAAAAATTTGATAGGAACAGATAAAATGATGAAGCAAAAAGGTCAAAAGGCAACTTCACTGTGAAATCATAATATTCTGTAGAGAAGTTCTGCCTATTATTCAGCGCCACAGGAGCAGCGGCAGGACTGGTACATGGAGTCTTACAGCTGCTTCAGACCTCAATAGAAGCCTGAAATATATTACGTTCGGTTCTGAAAATGAAGACAAGAGGCAGAAGTGGCTTCCCTTTTTTGACCGGTGATAACATACTGAGAGACTGTAGTGATTTGAATGCATAAGTACATGCATAATATTGACAAAGAAAGAAAAAAAAAACCTCTTGATCTAATGGTGTTTTTTTAAAATCAAAACAATTTTTTCTACGCCTGTATAATGAAGGAATAATGAAAGGATGGTTTATGATAGCAAAAAGAGGCCTTTCATGTCAGCCATGTGTTACTTCTACTTCTAGATGTGACAAATTAGACAAGTCGCTCCTGTCACAAAGAGTGATGAGCTGCTTACAGTGCAAACAGATTTTTCGGACAAACAGCCAGGGGACTCCGCAACAAAAACACACGTCACACCTGACACACTGTAGTATCTATTGACACGTTTTTTCCCCTGCCCTATCCGCAGACTGACTGTATGGCTTCCGCTGCAGTCGGGCTTGTGAAGCTGCGAGGCTGTAAATGATGAAAGACGCCCCGTTACCGTGCGCCTTGTGGTCAAAAGCCTCTGCTGAACATGCCACCCGTAATGGATAAGCTGTTTTCCAAATGGCTGAAGCCGCGGCTCAGGTTCTGTAGCCCGGTATAGGCGCTGTCGCTATGCAGCCAGTGAGGTAGAACGTCTGGAGAAACTCGATCCATCACATGCCGAACCTTCAGAGCAAATGCAAGACGCCCTCAGAAAGTAACAGTGCTCGGAAAAAGAAAAAAAGATCTAATAACATCTAAAATATATCAGACAGGCAAGACAGCAGCTATACTCTCTATAGGGGCAAAAAAAAAAAAATAATAACTGTAGCGGGTAACAGAATAACACCAGAGAGGAAGGAGAAAACCTTTGCTGTGAAGGAGGAAATGGTTCAGCTGAATACAATGCTTTATTCAGATGGTCGCAAAACAAATAACAATTTAAGTTAATGTGTAGTGAGGGAGACAAAACAACGGGGGCCTCCTCTTCAAGCTGTCAAATGCTTTCATTGTTCATCTGGGCCGTTTGACTTTTCGAGATCAGTTCCACACACATTTATTTACTTTTATTGAATTACGAGGACATCTGTGGCCGTCATGACTTTGAGTGTGTATCCAGAACAAAATGTTTGTAATATTTGAGGGAGAAAAAACAAAAGCACATTTAATCCTCCTCAGACTGACGGTGCAGCGGGCAACTTGTGTTAGCAATTTGGCTATTGAACTCTTACATATGCATTTTTTTTTATATAATGTTAAAGCCTCTGCTAGTGCTGCTGGAATGAAATGACTTGTTCTGTGTGTGACAGCCACTCCCCAGTTACTGCCCAATCACAAGATGCTAATACAATATCCCTGCTGGCCCATGCTGCCTGTTTGTCCACCTGGTCATACTCATGTAGCTCCGGTGTGAAATGATTAGTTTAAATAGTAAAAATACACAATCTGTGTGAACAGTCAGCATGCCGCAATGTATGCAGTGTTTTCAGCAGATGAAACATAAACATAACATGGCCATAGATGCAAATATTTTTGCTTGTTGTTTTCACAGTTGTGTGTGTGTCATTATGGAGACACGTTTTGTCGTTGGTCTCACACAGAAATGAATTGGGTATTTTAAAGGTTTTTATGGGCCTGTCTGTCCGTCTGTGGTCCGAATTTGTCATCACAATTGTGCCAGATGCAGACACGAAACTTTAAAGATCTGTAACTGTGATCAAAATGAAAGCTCTGTTCAAAGATGGACATGGGCCGACCCATGAGTACCGAATACTAATGTAAGAAATTAGTTTTGACTACTAAGCAGTGATTGATAGTTAACTTGTTGACAGGCGTTGGAACTGGTGTGATCCCATCCCCATGTGGCCTCGGTACAACTGCTGATCTTTTCTTTCATAGTGTGCAGACCAAACAGTTTGATGGAAACCTAAACGCTGAGTCATCGTAAATGTGTACGTACTCGTAAAACTCTGCATATGACTGTGTTTTTCTACATGATGAGTGGACAGACATTTTCTGGGCTCCCTTAGTAGCGATCACGTAAGGTACTCAGACTACTGAATGAGCCCTCACTTTTACGCCTAGGAGGAAACACTCAATCCCACTAAAATGGAGCCATTATAAATTCCTCCTGTGGTTTAGCTCATGACAGCCTGTCAAGCGGTGCAGCCACAAGGACGGCACAGTGACAACAGGAGAGGAGAGGAGAGACAAAGAGGGGGTATGGAGTTAGACAGTCGCATAGCTCCTCTGTTCTCCTGGACGCATCATCAATCAGTTTTCATGATGCAGACTGCGCACTGACACAAGACTGACCTCGACCGAGCCGCTGCCACAGAGGAATCATCCTAAATGATGATTGCTTTTACATTTCCCCTCGCTTCCTCTGTGTCTCTCTTACTGTGCCTCTGTGCCT
The DNA here is from genome assembly GCF_904848185.1 of Acanthopagrus latus. Taxonomy (NCBI): domain Eukaryota; kingdom Metazoa; phylum Chordata; class Actinopteri; order Spariformes; family Sparidae; genus Acanthopagrus; species Acanthopagrus latus. The sequence goes on along the minus strand of NC_051059.1, from coordinate 20,110,253 downwards.
CCTCTCTTCTCCGTCTTCCTCCCTTTCTCTCTCTCCTCGCCTCCATCGAGGTCCCCTCTATAGAGACGAACACCCATCCACACACGTGCACCACCAACCGCTCCGCCTGCATCTTCCATACGTCTGCTGTGATTTCTCAAGCCTGCCGACTTTACAAAGAGCGGCTCCGCGTTCCGCTGTTTCTGCTCTCCCCACCGCAGCATGTCGTGTTGAACTCGGAGAACAAGACCTTTGTTCGGGTTATGTGTTCGTGATGTTCTTGTGAAGAGTTTCGCAGATATCCCCTGGAGAATCCCTCTTGTTATTATCTTTATAATCCATACACAGCAGAATATGGATAGCAAGCTTTGAATACACTTCCTGTCAGCTGTTTGAGAAAGTGAAAGAAACAATTAGTAATATTTCTTCAAAGTGCTCAACAGTCTGCAGACACAGCTAGTCTTTCCTGCCACATGCTGCTCAGTCTAAACTCATACCCACTTGTTACACTATAGTAACCCAGTTCAAACAACAGCATTGGTTCTTTTCATCAACTGCCCCAAAACAAAATATAATTAAGTTCAAGTGACAAAGCATCCATAGTGATTATGACAGAAGCAAAGGTAATGTTATAACAGAGAAAAGACGGGATGGGTCAAAAACATGCCAGACTTTAACAATAAAGGCCGCTGTTCAGTGTTTTTAAATTATTGCAATGATGAGAGATCTGTTTTCTAATTCCTATTTTTTTCCTCTCCTTCTTCAGACATCGACGGTCCTACCAACCTGGTCACCACTGAAGTAACAGAGGACACTGCCACAGTTTCATGGGATCGGGTCCAGGCAGAAATAGATGGCTACATGTTGAGCTACACCTCCTCTGAGGGATCAAGCGGCGAGATCCCCGTTGGACGTGACAGCACCTCGTACAGGCTGATTGGCTTGAGGCCTGGAGTTCTCTACACGGTCTACATCTGGGCCTACAAGGGGGACCGAGTCAGCAGAAAGAGTTCAACAGAGGCTGAAACAGGTAAACTTGGAAGTGGAGCCTGGTTCATTACAGGAGGAATTTACATGATTTTAATCTTTTGTGTATGTCTAGAACAATTCAAGAGCCTCACAGATTACTTTTATAGAAATGACATGACAGATGCACTCCGATTACTTTCACTTGAACACACTCGTAGATTTTTGATTTAAGAACAAAAATGTTTTCTCTTCTTCACACGTCTTAATGACTGAGGCTCTGCATCATGACCTATGATTCTCAGATATCTCAAGTGTCCCCAGGTAGTGCGTTTCATCTCCGCTCTTCTTCACTGCCTGTGAGAGGCAAAGGCGTTTTAAGTGCCTTTTTTTTTTTCTTAAGCTCCTTTTGTGCAAGATGCTCTTACCTCGACTCGCCCTTACGCACGATGCACCAATCATTTCCTTTTGATCTCCTGCAGCCTGGTGCTCGGCACAATTTCCTCGTCCTTTATGTGGTGTGAAGTAAAAAGCATCACATTAGACACTTTGCACTTAGCAAGCTAACCCCTCTTTGCCTAACTGCCAAGAGGCACACTTGAACTCTCGCTGAAAAAAGGGCTATTTATCATAATTAGTTTGGACACACATTTAAAGGCGGTTTAGTTTCGCCTCGGGCTGAATGTTTGAAAGAAGTTTGAGAACAGCGAATTTTGCTTAGTCATTACAGCCAGCAATTTAGTTTTACTTAATCTTTGTTGCGTCGAAGTTTAGCAGCTGCTGCTGTCGGCCTGCAGGAAAATGCTTTTGAGTCATGGCGAATATCCAAATTTCTATCAAAATACACAGTTGAACACAAGAACCAAAAAGGCTTTTAGAGTCTCACACACTCAACAGTAGAGGACAAGATAGTTCTCACATTTGTACTGTTGCAGCTGTGAAATACCTACAAGATAAATGTTTAATAGTATTAGAAATGTAAATACTATAATTAATCATTGATCATTAATCATTTATTGAATTTAATTTTCACTGCAGAATATGTGTATTTGTGTGATTGCTTACTTTGAGTTGCTGTGTTTGCTGAATATGTTTTCTTTTTTTCTTCTGTTTTCTTACATTTATACACATTTTTAACTTTTCTTTTCATTCTGGCTCAGTTTTCAGATTTTTTTCCCTGGTTCCCCTTTTGATGAGGGAAGCAGATATGTTAGCTCCAATAAACACACTCATACATCAAGCAGCGGGGGTGCGCGTGGATGAAACTGTCTGAAGTGGCTTGAAACTCACTTTTTCGAGCTGATGATGGGAGCAATAGTGATCTCAGTTATCTATGACACGAGCGAACGGGGGAAGAGCGACGGTTATTTTTATCAATGTTTTTTTGCTCTGTTGAAGGACAGTTTTCATCGTGGTTATTAAAATCAAAGGCTCGTGCTTTTTCAGCGGGGACGCTTTTACTTGTTTTTGGAGAATACAAAGAATCAGAGTGAGAGAAGAACAACATACATGTGGGATTCATTCATCCAGAGGATCCATCACACAACTTCGATGGTTCAGATCTTCTGTCACCATCTGTTGTTTGCAACAGTAGTTTGCATGATCTTCAATTAACATAGCTCATTGTACTCATAGTAGTCCTGCTTACATAACAATGTGACGTCAAACTTGGATTCAAAAATGTAACGGAATAACATGTCACGTTCTTTTGGGTAACTGTTAAATTGTTCATTTCTAATTTCTTAAGAGTTTAAAAGGACTGGAAAACATCAAACTCCTTCAAATACCTTCAATCCAAGTTTGATGTTTCCCTCCTCTTGCACAGTTACTGAAGGTGACAGTGTAAGAGGTCGCTAGCTGTGTGTAGCTGTTGTAATGTTGTAACATTTGCACCTGATGTAGTGTATATGCTGTAGTAGACTGTACTAACTAAAAACTCCCCACGCAGACCTGGACGCTCCTATTAACGTCTTGGTCCGAGATGAAACAGAGTCCAGCTTCAAGGTGTCCTGGGATCACCCCCAGGCAGAAATTGATGGCTACATCATAACCTACAGCTCTGAGGGCGCAAGTGGGGAAATCCCACTCGGGTCTGACATTTCTTCACACATGCTGTCCGGCCTGAGGCCCGGGGTCCTCTATACTGTCTACATCTGGGCCGTCAAGGGGAGCAAAGCCAGCAGGAAAAGCTCAACACAAGCCGAGACAGGTCTCAAATCTACGACTCTCTGCTCAAATCCGAAGCTCTTAATTGTCTGACCAGCTAAATGCCTAACCTGGGGTTAACTGCTCAGTTTAAAAAGCTTTTTATTTTTCTTAATGTTAAGCTGAATAAATGACCGGGTAACCAAGATAGTAAAATATGCTTAAATGTAACTTCAAACTATTGTTTGACCAGTCAATTACAAAAAAGACAATTCTTTGCTTCTGTATATGTAGAACTGGAATGCTACTAAACTAAAAAGGTAAAGCTTCAGCATGTCATGAGACCAGTGGGGCTTTTCCACCGGCACTTCTGGCCATGCCAAGACAAACCGTGCTGCGCTAGTTTGCGTTTCCATCGCCAGTTTAAGCGTGCTGAGCCGTGCCCAGGATGGACCATCTCTGGAGTGAGACCAAAGCGCAGCCACCCAACCTCCAAGCAGGCTGCGGTGGTATCCCGCAACCTTTGCCAACCAGTGGCAACCCCGTCAAAAAGTGTGTAATACTCAACTCACGTCTGTGCTTAAGTTACTGCCGGTGAAAACAGCTGGTTGTACTTCAGTACCACCCAGTCCTTGACACAAGCGTGTCATCAGTTAAAGACACACCTTTAAGGCGGTCGCCCTGCTTTAATGGAACTGCACTAGGCTGTGGTATCCCAACAAACCAAGTCAAGGCATGCCGGCACATGCTTTTGGAAAAGCCCCACAGGTCTTGGGATTCGTTGATGGACTATGTAGGTTGATCTACAGCTCATCTGTAGTTTGTAGTTTGCACAAGAAGTGTACTAATATCATCTACTAACATCTCCTTCTAGAGCTGGATGCTCCTGCTAACCTCTTAGCCCGAGATGAAACAGAGTCCAGCTTCACAGTGTCGTGGGAGCCAGCCCAGGCCAAAATAGATGGTTACATCCTAACCTACAGCTCCTCTGAGGGCTCGAGTGGAGAGATCCCAGTGGCGCCTGGCAGCAGCTCTTACATGCTGACTAGTTTGAAGCCCGGGGTGTCCTACACTGTCTACGTCTGGGCCATCAAAGGAAGCAAAGCCAGCAGGAAGATCTCGACACAGGCTGAGACAGGTCTTAAATCTACCATTTTCTGTTCAACCCAATTACCTGACCAAATAAGGCCGCTGCCCTGATTTAAATAGTCACCTCATACATTGTTCCGTGGGGACATGTTTTTGTTTAATATCTTCAGGTACCCTGTAATCAGTTATTTCGACAAGACAGCTCCCTTCTACACCCTGAAGAGAAATGTGTTTCTCACATGGTAGACTAATCAGAATCAGCTTTGTTGTTTAAAGGAGTTTTTTTCCAATGCATTCATCCACCAGTTCATCCATCTACTTGCCAACTTCATATGCGGGTCACGGCGAGCAAAGCGGCCCAGACATCCTTTTCCACAATAACTTTACTCCAGCTCTTCCTGAGCAGTCCCACGCCAGCTAGCCTGCAGCCTTCCCTCAGTCAGTCATGTACAAAGCATGAGGAGCCACTCAGACCCAGTGACTCAAAATACCTCTTCTTGCCTGTTCCTCCGAGATGAATCTTCACTCTGTCTTGCAGACTGAGGACGGCTAACATGTTGGGAACCTTGTATCTAACGATGTGATCATTTTAGTCACATGGACTTTATTACCCAACATTTGTGACTAGAGATGAAGGACAGATTGAAGATTGAGACCCTCTCTCTTCGTGTGCATGTCTGCCTCGCTACACCAAAATCCCCTCTCGTTTTGTGGTGCTCCTTCAGTCTAAACTGTTGAAGAGTTCTGGTTTATCTGGTTCGCTCTCAGCTGACATCTGGCCTTGGTATGCTCTGCTTGGGGCTCAGATGTGGCAAACAGGAGTGGACTGCTCAGGCAGCGTTTTTCCACACGCTGCGTGGGCCTCAGACGTTTAGCTGGTGAACGTTTGCCAGGTATCAGTTGTTTAACACTCAACTCCAAGCTGAAATTTCTCGCATCCATGAATAGGTTCTGCACAGATTGGTTCAAAATCTCTATCATGGGCCAGATGAGGGTGTCTGGTATAAATTTGCTATCTGAGTCGGACCAATCTTAGTTTTTCTCCCTGCTTTATATATGTGCACCAGGCTGCCTCTGCTCAGGAAAAAGAGACAATTTCTGAAAAGGCTGGATACTTAAGCATTAGATCTTAAGGCTCTTTGCCTTCCAGACCAATGCACTGTCAAGTAGTCACTTGCCACTGGTCCATTTCACATCCCGTAATATCCAAATGTAATATTTGCATCTACGATGGTCACCCAGCAGCCAGCCTGGCTCCAGGAGGAGGCTATCATGTCCTTATTCCGGGTGAAAATCTTATTTCTTGCTATAACCATGACTCCATAAGCAGAACTTGGCACTCCGACTCATCTCTTGGCTGTTAATCAGTGTATTGTGAGCCAAGGGGCTCTCGAGTCAAGAAGTCAAGAATCAGCAGACATATGTATAAGATCAGAAGGACAGCGATACCTCTGGGATCCTCTTCTGTCTCTTACAATCTGGTCTTTGTGTCCGTTATATCATCTTTATTTGGGAAGTGAGGTGGATGAAGCTACTGGGAGGATTTAAAAATGCATCACCTCTCATACGTGTGCTTTATTTTTTCACGATGCGACGTATCTGACAGTTTTTCTCCTTGTTGTTACCATTGTGTTACTAATATTCTTAGTGAATGCATGCCAGTAGAGTTTGTTTGGTCACCTTTGGGTGAGAAATGAAACAATATATCTTGTAGTTTGCATCAGTAGTTCTTGAAGTCTGCACCAGTAGTATATTAACCTGCACTTCCACTAACATCTTCCTCTAGAGCTCGATGATCCTGCTAACCTCTTAGCCCGAGATGAAACAGAGACCAGCTTCAGCGTTTCGTGGGATCCGGTCCAGGCTGACATTGACGGCTACTACCTAACCTACAGCTCCACTGAGGGCGCGACTGAACTCCCAGTCGGGTCTGACAGCACCTCTTACATGTTGAGTGGCCTGAGGCCCGGGGTCCTCTACACTGTCTACCTCTGGGCCGTCAAAGGGACAAAAGCCACCAAGAAGATTTCAACAAGCGCTGAGACAGGTTAATACGCTAAGAATAGGCAGGGTCTTTTTTTTTGTGATAGCAAAGCTCTTCTCTCTCTTGAAACGATAAAAGGGTTTTAAATGATCATCAGATGTTATCTAGTCTTCGTCAGCTAAGAGAGGCCTTAATCTGGTGTTTTTATAAGACAACTGCCGGTGCTTAAAAACAGAACAAAATGTAAATATTAGGATTTTTAAAATGCACAATATTGTTTATAGCAACACTTTGAATTGGTGGAAAAATAGCTTTATTGGAGACACACCCAACAAGAGCAACAAAACAATCAGGCAGACAGATTCTAGATTGTTTTCCAGATATTTCTTTTCTATATATGCTTTCTTTCAGTTGCCAGCTCAAGGTATCTTTGCACACACAAAGTCGAACAGGTTATTGCTCTTACTGTTAAAACCAAAGGCCTTGGTCTGAGATTGTTGATAGGAATTTGAAGTCAGTCAGGGTCTGTCACATGTGGCCCAAGACTAGGGGAATAGCAGTTGTATGGACGAGGTAATTTACAGCAGTTTTATACTCAGATGCAGGAAAATCGCTTCATGATGTTGATTTATGCAGAACAACAGCACTGTACTGGGTTGCGGATTTTGAATACACTGGTGTTTGCATAGTTCAAGGGCTAAGTATGAGAACTCAGGGAACACATCAGGGAGGTTTTTATTTCAAATCTGTGGTGCTTGCATCGAGTGCAAGACCTTCATACATCACTATAACATTTAAAACTGCTGATACTTCCAGAAAACAGTAATTCACATTGTATAGATGCCTGCAAACCAAGTGAACTTCATTTATTCATTTACTAATAATAATGATGCAATCCATCAATCCTTGCACCATATGATTTTGTGTGTAGAGTGTGTAAATTTGTTTACTCAGACTTTTAAAACTACCAGGAAGCACCCAAACTCCTCCTCCGACAGGAAATGTCTCCCACCGGCCGGGCCAGGTCAGCGGGTGTGTGTTGTAACTTAGTGTGGGGTAAAAATAGCAGCGGCAGCACATGGTGAACAGGTTACAACAGGCGTGTCTTTGTCTGGGCCAGATGATGTGTAAAATCACCGGGGACCTCTAAGTGAAAGCTGGATCTTTTTCAATTAGGCAGCAAATAGCTGAGTTTTGGATTATAAACTTGTCTCGTCGTAACTCATTAGAAACCATCAGTGGCTCCGGGCCGACGCGGCGCTGGGTTCAGGTAGGGGAGTCATTGTGTCAACAGATATCATCTGGGATACATAAAAGCACGTGTTGTTACATTTGTGACTTTATTGAACCCAGTAACATGCACCATAAATATGTCAGTTTCAACCATCTCAAACCAGCATCACAGACTAATGAGCCCAGTGGTGACACTAAATGTGTCACCGTTCACACAGTTTTCCCCCATTACAATTTAATTACCAGAAAAAGTGGTTGTATTTTCTTCATTTAAAGTAAATCTGACAGACGGCGGTGTGTTCACAAGAAGGCGACTGAGGGTAAAGGCTTGATTGGGCTGATTTTGAACGTCATGGTGACATATGCTTCCTCTAATTTCTTAAGCCATGGGAGGTTAAAGCTCCGACTGTTACGGCAGGGCGTCTTCGCGTCAGGCAAATTATGTCAGCGCCTGTTTTCAGGTCAAACCTCCAAAGCGTTTAAATCAGGCGGAGGATGAGTGCCAGTTTCTCTGCAGTGGTGAATTGTATCTCTGCAGCAGGTGGTAGTCGTCTCTGGGGCTCAGTGTTAGAAGCATTAATGCTGCAATTATTACTGGGGTGAAAAGAGGAATTATCCTGCATCATAGCGTTTGTCTTTGTTTTTGAGAAACGCTTAATTTGCATGTGAGTCTGTGAAAACTTAGGCACAAATAATGGCAAGAAGATCAAAATGATGATTTAACAAAAACATTAAAACATCTGTTACGTTAAAGAAACCCTATTCTTCCAATTAATTTGAGTTTGTTAAACAAACTCAAGTGAAAGGAGAACCAAAATTGACCTGCGTTTATGAGAAGTATGAATGGACTCACAGCAGACACGTTCCTGTGCTGTAATCCACTCTGATTTACGCTCCGCAGACATCGACGCCCCTACGGACCTGAAGGCAACGGATGTGACGCTCGACTCTGCGGTTTTGACCTGGATCCCTCCTCTCGCTGACATCGAGGGGTACATCCTCACCTACAGAGATGAGGACGGCAACACGGAGGTACTTTTTCTTTGTGGTTTCCTCACCCAAACAGAGAAACAGCACACCAGAAGGTATTTAAATGTGAAGATCATCGGTAATACTTTGAAGGTAAACTACAAAGATGTGGTCCGTGGTGGAATTGTATCAGATACACGTAGGTACTTGTACTTTACTGGAGGATTTCCATTTTGTACAACTTAATACTTGTCCTCCGCTACATCTCAGAGACAGATGTACTCTTTACTCTTCTACACTTGTCTGACTGCGATGGATTCTAATTACTTTTTAGATTTTCAGACCATTTTTCACCCCGTCTTTTCAGATGAAAACAATCTCCAGATTTTTAATGTGATAAACTGAAGGATTAAGGTATACTTGCTTTCAACAATGCCTGTGTGCGCACATGACGACTGCCTCGCATATCCTGCGTCCACTGGCGAACCGGTTGTGCACGTCTTCAGAAATTAAATGCCACTTGTTGGCAAGATGCAATACACACATGAACAGAGGAGGCAGTGTAAGGACAGTGAAAGGGGCAAGGGTCAGTAAGCAACAGGGACAACAATGGTATAGTGTTATCCTCTAGTGTCAGGCATAGAATATCAGCAAGTGTGTGAGCAACTACATTCATGATGAAAACACATGTCCATGCGAACATGTGTTTTTTCTGAACTCATGAAAAGTAGATTTTTTTTGGAGATATGTGGTTCCTAGACGACAGCAATTCTACTACATAGTCATGCTATGTTTGATTTTGATAAGCTGTTGATTAAACTGCCCAGAGTATAAAGTGGTTGAAATTAAACAACTATAAACATCCACAAAAGTTAGATGCAATTCAAACATTAATGCAGCATTAAGACTCCAAAAACATCAAATGTAAATAATCATAAAACACTGACAGGGAATGTTTTAGTGGACAATAAGTGCTTTTTGTTTTCAGCAAATAGAGAAACTCACACTCTTGTATGCAGAAGAAACACAAAGTTTGCTCCTAAATGCACCTAAAACAATAAAAATATGTGCAGAAAACCCAGATTCTGTCCAGGCATATGTCCCACAATGCAGTGTCATAATGCCACAACTGCGATATTAAAGTCTGTCTCAAAAATTGTAAATGCAGTTTGAGTGTGTAGGAGGATGCAAAACTCTGCACTGGATAAAAGCAGAGCTGCAGTTACTTTGAGCATCCTGTGGCCAGGCAGGAATATTGAGCTACACAAATCTGGATTCTGAGTCCTGATTTAATCCGTACAAATTTGAAAATACTACTTAGAAAACCGTTTCTTCCTTGTTTGAAGTGGGCTGAGGCTACAGTCAGAGTGTGTGCTCAATCGAGGCTCTATGGAACGCTGCCCTCTTGTGGTCAAAAATAAAAAAAATCCACTAGAAGTGGATTCTAAGCACATGGAGGAGGTGATTTTTCATACCCTCTTTCAGGTTTTATAAGAATTAAGGAGCCTTTTTAACGGCGCTGAAGTTCAATCATCACACATTATGCGCACATCTGCTGGGACGTACACATTAGCTTATGATAAAGTGTTTGTTTAAGAATAACCACAGTTGTTTTTATTTGGCTGTCAGACGGTTGAGAAGCGTCTTGGAGCCAGCGAGAGCAGCTTCTCTGTATCCAGTCTGGAGATGGGGAAGAGATACATCGTCACCATCATCGCCTACAGGGGGAACAAGAGGAGCAAGGTGGCACAGACCGTCTTCAAAACAGGTCTGTGCACCACCGTCTAACTGAGCCACTTCTGCACAGCCACAGATGACACGCATGATACTACAGGACACTTTGTTATATTGTCCTCCCTAGTTGGTCTCCTGTACCCGTTCCCCATGGACTGTCTCCAGATCATGAGGAACGGCAATGGGAAGAGCGGCATCTACACCGTCTACATTAACAACGACCGCTCCAAACCCATTGAGGTGTTCTGCGACATGGAGACCGACGGAGGCGGCTGGCTGGTACGAATCACTGATAACCTCACACATAACAAAACTAGAAAGAAATATTGTGAAGCTGGTTTTGTGATATTGATCAGTAGAATGATATTATCACCTGTGACCAGTGAGCCGTTTACCTGTGGGATGTTCCAAACAGGTGTTTCTGAGCAATTCCACATCCTCTAACGTCTTCTGTTGAAATGTGTTTGCTGGCATCAAAGTCAGAATCTCAGTGTATACTGTATGTCGAAAAAGTTATTAACACATTATCAAATCCTGTTTTCTATTTTTTGTTGTAATATCCCATTTTTTTAGATTTGGAACTGTGATTTCGAATGTATGCGCAGTGGTTTTCATACCTCAGTATACTTACACCTGCTTGGCAACCAAGAACCCTGTGTAGGTTGTCTGAAACGTTTGTGCAACAGCTGTCGGTGAAACTCTCTGGTTGTTTTCAGGTGCTCCAGCGTCGCAACACTGGCAAGCTGGACTTTTTGAAACGCTGGAGACAGTACATAGCAGGTTTTGGCGACATGACAGAGGAGTTCTGGCTCGGTGAGCTCTCTGATGTTTCTATCTGTGCTCTGCAGACGTGGAGGCATGCACATATGAAGAGTTTCTTCTTGCATTCACTTGCTCTGTCTTCTTGCTCTTCCCTCAGGTCTGGATAAGATATACGAGCTCACCAACACTCCTACTCAGTACGAGCTGAGGTTCGACCTGGGCCTGGGCTCAGAGAGAGTGTACGCTGTGTATGATGACTTCAAGATTGCACCGGTCAAGCAGAAGTTTAAACTCACCATCGGCAAATACAGTGGGACAGCAGGTGGGCCCTTTTGTTTCTCAAATCTTTTTCCGAACTGCCAGAGGTACAAACGCCTGACACTGAGAAAGCAACATGAGCAGCTGTCAGAGCTCACAATATCTGCCTGACACTTCGCTCGAATAGTTGTAGAGGGGAGGAGAGGGCAATGAGACAGAATACAGGGGGTGCCAAGCATCATTCTGCAGGGTGCTGAGGAGTCAGATACCAACAGTAGGTGGGATGTTTGTTTCAGAAAACTTACATTCAGCGAGTTATAGACAGCTGCTATATGGGGAAGGCTGTATGTGAGGAGGGCAGGGTTTTTGTGGGCTTTGAAGGCAGACAGATACAAGCGCACAGCAAGCAGGATGCTGTGTCTACACATACCACAGTGTGCTGAAACAACACATACTGTAGTGCTCTATATTTGGCATTTTATTACATTTCATCCATCAGGGAACATGTGGAAGGAAATAAAGTGAGCGGCAAAAGTCTGTGAATATATTGTGGATGGAGGAGGATTGGACTGCACAAAGCCTGTTCTCTAGAAGTTTTTAGTTTTTGAATAATAAATCAAGAAGATTTTATTTATATTGCTAGAAACACAAATCACAGTTGTCCTTAGACCTCTGATTTGGATAAGTAAAAACTCTTTTGACTGGGGGAAAAAAAGGAAGAAACCTCAGGAAGAGCAACACAGCAAGGGCAGATAAACATGCAATAAATATCTTGTGTAAAAATCACACGTGATCAACATACACACTGACACAACTAAAGATGAGAAGGAGAATCAGACCCAAACAAGGCCAGACAAATGAAAGAAGAGGAAAAAACCAGGTGGAGCCAAAACAAGAACGAAGAGAGAGAAACAAAACAAAGATCAAACAAACAAAAACGCAGAAGAAAATCACGAAAAAATGATTAATTCATAAGTGAATAAATTAATGTTATAATTAGGCTTATTATGTAATTGAAGTGCACGCGTGTGATGGTGTGTGTGCCTGCAGGTGGGTGGGTGTGTTTCCTGTGAAAGAGAAGAATGGACGGAGTGAGGGACAGATCAGTCCATTCAATTTGTTCTGAGAAGCATCTATTCAATTTGTTTCTGTAATCACAAATTATTGCTGATGATCCCCAGGCGATGCCATGAGCTACCACCAGGGCCGGCCCTGGACCACTATTGACTCAGATAACGACATCGCCCTCAGTAACTGCGCCCTGGCCCACCGCGGCGCCTGGTGGTACAAGAACTGTCACCTGGCCAACCTCAACGGAAACTGGGGAGACGAGAGGCACAGTATGGTGAGTGAGCAGGGACAAAGTTCTGCACCGGGTCACAACGTAACAGCACAAAACATAAAGTGCTACCCTGACATTAATGCAAATCTTTTTAATGGACAGGTCACTCTCGAAGGAAATATCTTAATGTTAATGAAGCTTCTTCAGGTTCAAATTAAAGATATACTGTATTCCTGTATTAATCATAACAAAAGAACTTGGAGGCTGACTTTTTTTTATTAATATATTTTACAAGAATGATCCATACATACAACATTCCTCCAAGTGTTACCTATAATGGAAATAAACATGTGTTGTTACAACATGTTTACTTACAAATGTCTTTAAAAAACCCAGTTTAACCCAGTTAAACAAGGTACATCTCACAAAAATGAAGAAATCTAACCAAACACAACAAGTCTTCATGGTTCATCATCAAGGACAAAGCTCTGAGTGATACTCTCTGGGTGCAGTGTGCCTTTAAACCAACAGGTGGCGCCGACAGATCTGATGTGACGATTTACATTAACCTCACTTAATAGTCTGTGGATCCCTGCGGCTGTCAAGCAAATCACCCTCAGTCTAGCGCTAGTATTCAAATCTGCTAAATTAAGTCTGGCTACACTGCAGACATTTTGTTCAAACACTGATTCATGTCATACTTGACATCCAAAATCCACCTGTTTTATTATCAGTGTTTCTGAATCCCTTCAGCTCAAAATGTCAGTGTTGTTCTTGATTAATTCAGCAGTTGTTGGAGGCTTCAGCACTCTCAGGTTAAGTTACAAAGTGTTTTGTTGTTTTCTTTTAGATCAAGTACAGGTAGCGTTTTCCCCTGTCACACAACACAATTTGACACCACGCAACAAAATACATCTAACCACCCTGATCAAATCATTCATCATAGTGGATTTGGGTTTCTTTCAACACACGCACTCAAAAAAAAAAGAAGAGAAAAAAAAAAGAAATAGGTGCTGAGAGGGACGGCTGCTCTCTGGTCAGCAACCAAAGACAGCTTCACTCCAGCCCGCTTCTGAATTGTTTTGTTTTGGATTGTTGAGGTGAAACAGAAATGGCCTGAATCCATCAGCGGTGATAAGAAAACACATTTCTCACAGCAGCTTTAAAAACCATGAGTGTGTTTTTCTTACTGGGCTGAGAGGGTAACAACAACAGTTATTATGTCTAAGGGAGACTGATACTGAGGGAAATGCCGGGGGAGATCTCTGCTCTTGTCGAGATTTCATCCATAATATTGCGGCTGCAGATGTCTCCCGCAATGTGTGTTGGCTGAAAATGCAATACCAGTCAAAACAAGTTTGTACGCACATGAAATGAAGCCAGAGGCTGGTGTTATTAGTGTTGTCATTTGGGCCTGTCTGTCATGTAAAAAAACAGCCTTCTGCGACTCCGTCTCTCAACCTTTTTTTTTTGTGCCTCCCTCATTTTCCCCCGCTCCCCTCTCTGTCATCAATCCCAACTTCTCCTTTCCAACCCTTCTTTTGCTCCGACTTCGATCTCTCTCTGGCCCAATCGTCGCCAGGGAGTGAACTGGAAACCGTGGAAGGGCCACCTGACGTCCCTCGACTTCTCCGAGATGAAGATCCGACCCGTGGGAGCCTTGTCTAGCAGGAAGAGGCGATCGTTGATGGCCCGGGAGAAGAGCAGAACCGCAAGCCTCCAGAAGAAGTAGTGGGGCAGCTCGCACTGAAACCACAGCAGCCCACTAAACCCGCCAAGCAAGCTCGATATGGGTGTTTCTGTGCAACGTCTACAGGCCTTAATGTGTCTCAACTCCTCGACAATATGTTACACGTTTTGGGCAAAAAAAAGAAAGGGGGAAAGCTCACACTCAAGAATAAGTTATTATCTGTTTGTAAGAGTCACCAGACATCCAAAAGTGTCGATTGTGGGAAATACAGAGCTGCCTCAGAGTTGTTCTGAAGTGAAGTTAAACACTTTGATCAGTTAGAACGTGATTCTAATCTTATACCAACTCCTGTTTCACCGATTCTGGTAGTAACCTCAATTATGAGTCGGGAAAACAGAAGATTTCAGTTCAGTCAGGAGCCAAGGAATCTCATTTTTCTCCTATTACTGCATTCATTTTAACTTTTTCTTTATAAAAACCTCAGGGCGGCAGCCCAGGTGATTTGTATTATATTTGTTAATTTCTTGTCCTATGAAGAGTAGCAACTTTTTGTGTGTGTGTGTGTGTGTGTGTGTATAGTAGTATTGCCATGATCACATAAATGTATAAAAAAGGAAAGCTCCGTGGCTGGTGTGTGTTTTGTTGTGCGGATGATTAGTTAGCACCTCAGAGTTTATTGATTATGAAGCCGCCTGTGTGACATTAAGCTGCCACGCTGTCGCATCATATTAGCGTGCGTCGGATGAGCCAGGGAATAATAATGAACTGCTGCCGTTGAATGACCGTATTGCTGCTGCTTTTTGCGTTCGTACGTGGGCGACAGCACATATCAATCAAAGTGACGCGCTCGCGTCAAATGGCAACGAGAGCGAGGTGCGTTTGCATCGTCCTCGGCAACTTAATGACCAGGCTTTGTTTGCAATCTCGAAAGCTGACAAAGGTTATTAATACTACTTTGACTTTGACTTTATTACATTATTACACTTTTTTTTTCCTCCCCACTTTTATTGGAAACTGTGTTGCTTCATGTGACAAGAGAACATCAATCAAACTTTCTGCTAATCTGCCAGAATTGATTTGTCGCCACCGCTCCTCATAAATTTTGCATTCACTAAAAATGTATTTTTTAAGCCTCCGCGGCGCGTAAGGTTTTATATTCCGACGAGGCCTCAATCAGGATTTGTTTCGAGGTCAAAAAATGAGGGAATTAGAATCCTGCTTTTTAACCAAATGTGTGTCAAAGCAAAGCACAGTGACTTCTCATTCACTTTCCCGCCAAACATTTGCACTATAAATAGAATAATAAAGATTTTGTTACACGAAGACGTTGTTTTCCCCGTCCAAGGGTGGCTAGAGCCTGAAGGAACGAGGGTTGAAACACGTCACTAATGAGCCAGTAGTACCATGTTTTTGCAGAGGTCGGAATGTCAGGCGGTGCTGCTGTATATTACCGTGTTCACCCAGTCAGAATTAACTAATCTAGCAGCTCCGTGAGGCTTGTCCTTGAGGTGCAATGGAGCTTTGGGCCGCTGACATTAACATTCATCGGAGCTCTCTTGACAATCATTTTTTAACTTCCTTATGCAATTTCAGTGTGACCGCAGTCTACCGGAGCCTCGCGCGAGCTCCACACTGATGCTGTTCCACTTCAACACTGTTTGAAGAGGAGGAGACTTGAGGAAGAAAGTCAGGGCATCATCTTATCCACTGGGATTCTTCCTCCGGTGACCACAAATCTTCATATTTTAGTTTCAAAGTAGTGGCCCAACAGACCGACACACTATCCAGTCCTTCAGTCAGCACAAGATGTCCAAAGTCCATCAGTAGTTTTAATTTAATGAACTCCACACAGCTCATATATTATTCATTTAACAGAATCACCAGGTTAAAGTGTTCAACAGAGGGAGTTTTTTTAGTTCACATACATCTATTATGAAACAGATGACAGCTATTAAATTGCTCACTAAGTGTTGACACCAGTGGTAGAAAGTACATGAATTTAAGCTTTTTATTAATCTCTGTTAATTTAAAGGGTAACTCCACCAGTTTTTCAAATCAAATGTTGCTTACAGATCTTGGGGAGTACCTCTGCATTTGAAAAAGAGTAGTATAGAGTCTTTAGTGGCTCCAGAGGAAGCTGCATGTAATCTGATAAATTCCACCCAGTGATGTCACTCAGTGGCTGAGGTGCATTGTGGGTAACGTAAGCAGCAAGTTTTTTAAGAGCAGTCCACTGGTCTGCATTGCACTCCTGCAACACTTTTGGACTCATTAAGGACAGTTTGAAAAAGCTAAGAATTGATATCGAAGAACACTTTATTACCCACAATGCAGCGTAACCACTGAGTGACATCACTGAATTATCAGATTATATGCAGCTTCCTCCGGAGCCACAAAAGACTTTATAATACTATTTGCACATAAGCAGCAGATCTCTTCAGTGAATATGAATATAAAACCGTGTGTGTACTTATTATTATTTTGTGTGCGGCTCATTAGTTCATCTGCCGAAACCTGATAACAACCTGATTAATCATTTGAATCAGGTGCGTTGGAGCAGGGAAACATCTACAGTCGTATATGTAGGACCAGGACTGAATGCATTTGTCCTTGATATAAAGTAACTGATCAGAGTACCTCCTCCACTCCTGGCTGACACTCTTTTCATTTGGAGCTGCAGCGTTCCCACGACACGGCGCTTTCATCACACTGAATTGAGCAACTGTACTTGCAGGAACCGATGACTGTTTGCCGTCGGATCTTATGAGAGTTTCCCAATTCTGTATCTCATAATCTGCAGACGGCTCACTGACTGTCTGGGTTGGAGCTATTTTTACACAGCCGCTTAAAGCAACGCGGTGAGAGGATATAAACGGCACATTACACCATTTAAACACACACACATTCAAAAAAAACAGATAACAGATAAAAGACATGCACCACTTCAGAAAATGACATTCCTCGCTTAAAAGCCAAGCGGTGAAAAGAAAACTCTTTTGACTGTTTATTCGCCAAAATCAAATGAGAGGGTGGGAAGGTTGCCGGCCCAAAAAATAAAAATTAAAGCAAATATTTCTTGAATAGGGTTTTTTTTTCGCCCCCTAAACTTTGAAATGAAATGTCTCACAAAAGCTCATTGATGCGGAAGGCCTTTTCAGCCACAGTGATTGCAAATTACTTTAAGGAGATTGGTTCCTGCCATTGCTCTGAGAGGCAAGTGGTTTGCCCAGTGCCAGGATAAACAGAGAGGTTTGCCCCTCTCTCTCTCCCCCCTCTTTCTCTCCCTCTCTCCCTCCCTCCCGTGTGTGCGCCTATACACTGTACAGTATATAAGCTCGCAGACACACACATTTGTCTGACCGTGTCACTCTGGCTGACACTTGCGCCTCGGGTTCAGTCGGTGTGATGTATTTTTTCCATGAGGGGAGCTCAGTAATGTTGTAACAAGGGAGGGTTTGTTTGAAAGGCGTGGAGGGTGAGCGGCTTGTGGAAAAGAGGGAAGTACTGACCAGACAGAGGAGAGGAGAGGGAGGAGGGGGGAGGAGGTGGGAGGCGAGGAGAAGAGGACATTACAGTTATGTGATGTGTTCAGTTACTGATCTTTATATACTTTTTTTTCACGATATGATATTTATCTTTTCTTGACATTGTTTTTGTTAGTTCTGGTTTTCCCTTTTTAGACGTACCGTATGCTAATAGGATTTTAAAATGTGTCCACGCCGCCGCCTGGCTGCATTTCAGTGCTGTCACGTCTCTGCTTCTGCAGCTCTAATGTGAAATGGAAGCCTTTACCTTGGCATTTTAAAAGTGTTTTGTCAGATATACACTAACAATCAGCCAGCCACAAAAGCTTGATACATACATAATCTGGCAGAGAGGAAAACGCTATACTTTTTGAAAGGTCTTTCATGCTTTTAGTTTGTAGGATGGGAAAAAAAAAAAAAAAAGACACGGTGTACAAAACGTTGAAGAATAAAGAACAAATGTCAGTTTTGTGTGTTTCTACAAAACTACATATAAGTTAGAACCTTAAGTTTCTTTGGGTTCTTTTTATATTTTTCTCTTGTGCTTATGCTCTGCTTAGGTTTAGGCCCAACACACACTCGGTCAGAGTTAGGAAAACGTCACCGTTTGGCTTAAAATACTTGGTCGCCACAAACAGGACTGGAAGTGTCCCGCACAGTCATCTCACCTGTAAATCCACCAACATCACCTCCACCTTCTAATATGGAAGTGAGGTTTAAACATGTACAAATGTCATTATGGTACACGGTCTACAATGCGAAACGTGACCTTCTAACAATTTATCCCGATGACAGGTTCCTAAAAATATCTCGAGCTTAGCTGGACTGCTGTGGTTCAGTAATAATCTAATCTTCATATTTTCTTGACTGGAAAACAAATTAAAAATCTAAGTGTATTTGGGGGGGGAAATTAGTTACAGTGTTCTTCCCTGTTAGGCAGCACAGCAGTGACATCAACCAAATTAAAGTTTTAATCATTTCCTTATTACATTTGTCTGGGACCAAAACTATTTCACATATAAATGAGCTGATACATTATTGGAGGACAAAACGAAAAACATAAACATAAAAGTCGGTCCCAAACTTTTTAACAGTGGTGTACCAGTCGCTGGTTTGCTCTCTTTATGTTCCATACATACATATTCAGTGTCTTGAATGTGACTGTTATTTACTGGAGTTGTCAGAAGTGTGCAGAGACGCCAGGTTAACGTAGGGAGGGTCTTGGTGCAAGAGGTGACGTTCTGAGCTACCGTGGAGCGTTCTCTCAACAAACTGATTGTTGTTTGCAAAGTACACCAGTGATTAAAAGGAAAAACGATTTGTCAGGTAGATGGATACACCTCCCGTTTGAATTTAAGACTTTCACAGCAAAGTGTGAAGACGACAGGCCGTGAAAGATCCCTCTCAGTCACCTCCGGCCTTAAAGAATGAAGTAAACAAACAACACAGTGGTTGACATGCTGAGATTTAAGTTATGCTAATACTTTGACAACGGTGAACATTGCACGCAGGTTAAGAACCAGCATCTGTGAGGCGGAACAAATTTCCCCAAAGTGCATGTCTGTGCCTTAATAATGTCAAAGATGAATTGCTCCTCAAGCCAAACTGATTACTTGCATCAAAGATTGCTCCGCCACGGCCATCAAACCGATGATGAAAATTACATGTTCATGAGGCTCACTGGAGGCAGAAGTGCTCATTAATTACGACGGCTCAGCAGCCTTCAGTTTTTGTTTGTTTAAACAGTCGTTACCGCAGGAAAATTCCCTCCGTTTTTCCCTTTTTTATTTGCAGTAAAAGTGAAAATTAGACTAATATCACAGTTTGGGATCAATTAGATGTCTTTGTTGTTTGTTTGTTTGTTGTTTTCGTCACATTTCATCATCACAGTTCCTCTGGTCAGACTGCTCACGGTGTGTAAACAGTCTCCAAAAGTGACAGCAGCTTTACTCCCATTTGGCTGCACATATGTACCCAAAGTTAAATGCATCTGGTGTGTACATATTGAATTATGAAGAGCATATTACCTGGTACTTGGATGAAGAGCACAAACAAAATTTGACACATAAAGATAATGACTTGTGTCAAAACTCAAAGGCTCCGTTAACTTCACTTTATATTAGAGAAGGATGAGATTCCATAAAGCAAAAAAAATAAAAATAAAAATAACAACTTTATTTGCTCCCTGTCATCTCCCGCATCGAACTCTCCTTTATCATCTCTATACTGTACGTCGGGATAAATTATGCATGCAGGGCAAACAACAAAGCCCAGCCAGGCATATAATTAAAAAAAAAAAAAAAAGAATAAGAAAAAAAATCGCCTCAGCGTTTTGTTTCAACTTTGGATCATCAAAAATACATCCTAAATATACAACGTCGTGAATAATTGGATTGGATCAAAAAAAAAAAAAAAAAAACATACTGCTATCATATAGAAAGCGATCCAGGGTGGCAGATTTGCTGTTTAAACGGATGACAAATCCTCCCCACCCGAGTTGGTTCTCTATGATCACGGCCAACTGTGGAGGGGGAAAAAAGATAACATATGCACTGTAATATTCCCAAATGTGTGACACCTGCAGCAGATTCACACTCCCCCCGAATATAAAATATGATCCTTTCAAAGCGACGGGGTCAGCGTCGCTTCATTAATTCAGCCTGTTATATGTTTATGTGCAGAAACACCCACGCTGCTGTATGATGGATATGAAAACTGATAATGAGGATCAGTAACTTGTGATCAGCTGGGACGCAAACTGAGATGTGATGAATTAAAAAATGACGAGCATTCATGTCTGAGCAACTGAATATGTTTAGCAGAAACAGAAGAAAAACCTTGCTTTACTGTCTTCATTTGTCCTTGTAATTATATATAATCAGTCAACTGATGAAGTGACTGTCGTGATTCTGGGAGAGATTCTACTTTCTCTTTAACGTCAACAACCAGCACAGCGCTTGAGATCAGTGATCAGTAGACATCTCAGTGTGAGACTCCCCTGCTGTGACTCCCTGCCTACACATCTCAGTTTGGGAAAAAAAAAAAAAAAAAAATACAGAATAACCTTCTTCTTCTTCTTCTTCTTCTTCTTCTTCTTCTTCTTCTTCTTCTTCTTCTTCTCACAAGACTCACTTATGTGAAAGAAAGATTGTGCCAAGATAGATAAAACTCTCATGTCTGTGCAGAAAATATATAGCTGGAGCCACAAGCCAGCGACTTACAACAGAGGGAAAACGTCTAGTGAAGCTACTCAGGCTTTTGTCTGACAGTAGCAAATCCCCTCAGAGCAGTCATTAATTAACTTCTTATTGTTTGACAGTGAGCGTTCGCAGAGATGGTTATGTTTCAGGCAGCTTCTTGGACTACAGCAACTGGTCCTGGCCAAGAAATTTGTGTTGTTGTATGGATTTATCATCATTTATTTGTCGTTACGTGCTTTACTATGCAAAGTAACCAGTCAATGTACGTAGTTACTTTCCACCTCTAGGATTAAACAAACAAAATACAAGATTATGAATGATTAATTATAATTTTCCTCTAGACAGATCAGGCGAGCAGTTGCCTCCTGTTTGCACTTTTTGTACTAAGCTAACTAACCAGTTCCAGCTGTAGTTGTATCTGTCATCCAGCTCTCAGCAAGCGAACAAAAAGGAAGATTTCTTAAAATGTTAAATTAGCCCTTTAATCTTAACTTTCTTTTATCTTCTCCCTGTTTGTATCATCGTTTAGGCTGTTAAGAGCTTGTCGCAATTTGTAAGAATGAACCGAAACTGGCTGTAAATCTCCCTCTGACTAATACAAAACCACAATGACATGCAGAGCCAACCCCCGAACATGCCGGCAATGTGATTTCTTGGCTAGCGGCGCTTAACGCTGATTGCTACAGAGGCTTTTTATTTTGCAGGGTAAGCTTTCAAATGAAGCTCCGGCAAACCAAGAGTTTCCCTCTTCGTAACATGAAGCAGAGGAGACAAACCCCGATTTCCACACGGGGTTGTATCTGTCTGAGCAGTAATGAAATGAGTGCGGCTTGTTTTCCCAGCAGCACTTGAGCAAGAAGATCAACTTAGTGCCAATATAAGCTAATGCATAAAGATGATGATACTGCTGAGAGGCTTCTGTTTAATTGGGCTTTGAGATGTCACACACTTAAAAAAAAAGAAAAAAAAAAAGGAAGGAGCCTTCAAATGCAATCTGCTTTAATCCCAAATCATTTGCTCATATCAGGGTTTCTCCTCTGTATTTTTTATTTTTATAAAACACGTTCAAAACTTGCTTTGAGTACTCGTTAAAACATTTTTATCACATGGCTTTTGTAAATGTAAATTCATATAATTTTAATTGTGATGTATATACAAACATTGTTGGTGCGAAACACCAGGACCCGTATTGATCAAGCTTTTAAGAATTACGTTACATTTACAGTAAGAATGCTCTGAGGATAGTCGAGGAGCAAAAAATCTCTGACGGTGAGAGATTAAAAGACTCAAACTGAAAAACAAAACAAAAATAACGTTGAGGAGGAGAATTTAACTGATTGGGCAGATGTATACGGAGGCAAGGGGTCAGTGAGACATTAATTTATTCTGATGATCTTTTTTCTGAATCTGATCTAAATATTTTTTTTCTGACTTGTGATCTTCTGGAGAAAAGAAAATGATTGCAAGGATGATCTTTCTAAGTTCTGGCAGTAACTGAGGGAATTTCTTTTTCTTTTGTTTTCAGATTTTTTTCAGGACTCTTACGGCAGACTAGTGCGATGCTATCGTCGCCAAAAGAAAGACGTGTCAGTCATGTTAATATGACCTGCTAGAACATGGGGTAGTGCTGCTGTTCAGCCTCTTGTGGTTGAAATGAGTATTTCATAAATGACATAGTTCCACACATGCACAGAAAAACTAATGTATTCTCCTGATTTTTTTTTTCTTTCCTGTTTTGTCAAAGGGAATTATTTCTTTTTTAGGAATTTAGAAAGATTATCTTGACAAAACTTTTTTTCCCCACCAGATCACAAGTCGTAGACGCAGGAGAGATAAACATTTAGATCATACTTAGAGAAAGGATCATCAGGAAAAACACAAAATGTCTCAGTCACACCTCAGGACTTCCGTACTCGTGTGTTCAGAGTTGGAAAGGAATTCTCTCGCGAACAAAGACATGCAATTCTGTCATGTTTAGCCTAAATATCTTCAATCACAGTAACCCTGAAATTAACAACTCAGTGACAAACAGGGAAAAGGAAACAAAAAGAAAACCAAACAGGAGAAAGAAAGAAATGCTGCTGCTGTACATCAGATAGTTTAGTGCTGTGGAAAGTGATTTGAAAAAATAATTATTGTCAGCTTGATGTGTGATGTTTTTCACACTGATACATAGTCATCGGCTCTAACTGGCCCACTTTGAATGATGCGTGCTCATTATGACCAATTTTATTTAGTAGAACTACTCAAAAACATGTCACCGAAAGTGTTTCCTCACCTTCATTTCACCTAAACTCCTCTTAAATTCAAAGTTGCGAGACATTTGATTTGCATAACTTTTTGTCCTCCAGATTGAGAATTTGTATCACCTGAATCCAAAACTTAAATAAATACAAGCTCCCACAAATAACAACTCCGGCTTCGATACGGTTGTTGTCTAGTCTTCATTTAAAAAGATTTGTTAATCAGTTTGAGAAGATTACATTTGGATTATGAATTGTGCCTTCAAGGCTCACTTGACCTGAATACTGCAACGCTCCCAAACGGCAAAAACGGGGAGGAGTGCCTCGGCTGTGCTGCACTGAATGAAGCAAATAAAGTAAGAAGATGAGACAAAATTGAAGCGATGGAAGTCCGAGTTTTTCTTTCCGCGCGGCGCAAGTTAAACTTTTTGGATGTCAGTGATTCCACTTTAGAAAGTGAGAGTCAATCATCGGTGTCGATTGCCGGCTGAATGTGAAAAAGAAGGCAGCATTACAGCTGCCTGAACGCTGGGCACACTTTAAATTGACTCTCTCTCTCTTTCTCTCCCAGATACAGACGCAATGAATTTCACATGGGAGCTCAAAGAACAAAGTGCTCTCAATAACACTGTTCTCTCTCTCTCTCTCTCTCTCTCTCTCTCTCTCTCTCTCGCTCTCTCTCTCGCTCTCGCTCTCTTTCTCTCTGTCACACACACACACACATATTCCTCTGTTTTTAGCATACTTCTTCCTTTTATGTACCACGCACTAAAAAGCTCAAACAAAATACTGTAAACATCGTTCACATACACACAAAATGACAAGAATCTGTGTATTGTTTAACATATTCAACCAAACATGTGCCCGCTACATTATGGGTCACTCTGAACCACTGTCTCAATCATTCACAGTATAAAGAGAAGTGGACGGAGCCTCCTGCATCTGAAAGGTCACTTCAACCTTTCTGATGGTCAGCAGGGGTGCAAACCCACCGGTTTCAAAAAGAAATATGATTATATGGAAGCGTATGAAAAAATGACCCCACTTTTCACCTGATCTGTTTCCTCTGTGAACACTTTCCTGATGAGTTTACAGTCTCAAGTTTTTTTCAATACAGCAGGATGCTCAGTTTGTAAATTAAGGTCCGATTTAAACCGTGGCTTCCTTGTGAGCCACCGATCGCTACCACAGTATGCCATTGGGTTCTCAGTCAGATCCAATCATAACCCCCCACCCCCCCAAGCTCCACCCTCTCATCCAAATATCAACCCCGGTAATGCTGAGGCTTTAAAAGACGGTAGTCCACACTGGCTCCATCCACTTCTCTTACTACCATGTATCTGCTCCATCAGCTCCACTGCACCACCTGGCCCAGGATCAGCAATCTCAGTTTTTAAAAAAAATGGCCGCCTACACCATGGCCAGAGCGACCCTGTCGGGCGTCATTGGCCCCGTCTTGACAGAGATCCACAAGTCCTCCTCGTTGTTGCCCGAGCCCTTCTTCTTCTTCGTCTCCGACCTCAGCGTCCCATCTCGGCAGCAGCAGCAACAGCAGCAGACGTTGCTATGGCGACAGCAGCAGCAGTGGCAGCACACCACCAGAGTGGTGAGGAGGACGAGCAGGGGGAGGGTCAGGAGGACCACCAGGCAGACCGTGTTGTAGACCCCCTGGTTGTGCTTGTCCGTAGCGAAGCTCCAGAGTTGGTTGAAAAACTCCTGGATGCTGTCGGCCTTCCCATCCATGGCTGTCAGATACGGAGCGCTGGCTCCTTTTAACTGGAGTCTGCTGCAGTTGTAAAAGATTTAATTAATCCTTGAGAGGGTTGTGAAGCCCGTGAGTCAGTGAATGTGAGGGAGACTCCAAAAATAATTAAGATATGGTGTTCACTTAAGATAAAAGTCCTTGTGTGCAATCTGGATCCAGCTCTGAAGTGGCGGGGTATCTGCGAGGCTGGAGTGTGCGCTCAGGCTCGTGTTGTTTATGCTAAATGGAAACACTGAAAGCACCGAGGGCCACTTCATGTGCGCCTCCTTCCTTTAAAGTGTCCTGTGAGGTGGTTACAGAGCCGAGGCATTCTTTAAACAAATCCAAGAGACCAACAGCTCATTTGTTTATAACCGGCCTCGCTTTGAAATCACCCAGATGTGACGATTCTGGAGGAAAAAAAACCAACCCAAATCTGCACTTCGGCCAACTTTGTTTATGCGGCTTGGCATTCCAGTAACAGCTTTTCTTTGCTCTTTGTCTTCTCCTGTCCTCTTGCCCTTTGCCTTTCAGTTTAGCTCAATCCAGCTGTAGAGAGGTGGTTCAATTTGGGCGTGTCTGTGAAACAACACACACAAACGAGAAGAAAAAAGAGAGAGAGAGCATGAACATGGAGAGAAATTTTGTTCATCATCAGACAGCCCGTCTACCCTTCCCTGCATCCAATCCATCTTTCTGTCTCACTCTTTAACGTCTCAACTCCTCGCTCTGCCCCCTCTCCTCTTGTCAGTTTCAGCTTTGGATTTTCAGCTTTTCCCCTCATTAATACTGCAGAGGAGTCGTTCAGGATTCAGGGCAGATCTCGCTAAGAGTCCCGCTGAGGGAGAGAGAGAGAGAGAGAGAGGGGCAAAGAGAGGAAAGAGAGGACGAAACGGAGAGAGAGATTGTGTCTGAGGGAAGGCCAGACAGAGATAGAGGTAACCAATCTTTCTAAGAGTCCCGCTGAGAGGGAGAGAGAGCGACAGAGCGTCAGGGAAAAAAATCCGAGTCGAGGGGGGAGACAGGTCGGCCAGTGAGAGGCCTGCTGCAGGAGATTCATCTGAATATATCCGGCTAATGGCTCCCATCGGAGGAGATTGATGGGATCCGGTTTAAGTTTTCATAAATGTCTGATTGTAACGTTTCACCCTGGCCTCAAATGAAATCTCCTCTTAATAGCTCTCCTGGAGAGGAAAACACAAGGAGAGACACTTGGACCAGATCTGCAATAATAAGTCCGTCTGAGAAAAATAAAAGTCACAGTGTTCCTTTATCTGGGAGACTGTTTGATTCAGTCGGAGGCCTCGAGGCGACGTCTTTATCTAAATGCTGTTAAACTACTATAGTTTTTCAAACACCGTTTGACTCAAGTATGTCCCCTAGATTGTCTATAGCTCACGGCTACGGAGCCTCTTTGTATTCTAGATGCAGGAGGGAGAAGAGATTTTCATCTCACATTTGGCTGCTTTCTTAGGCAGACACAGAGAGAGGGAGAGGGGCCAAGATGCACCTGCAAGTGGAGAGCAAATAGATTTGGCGTGGCTGTCGCTGTGCGTCGCGTCTCATGTGTGAAATTGGTTTACCCACAGACAGACTGCTAACTTCCCCCCTGTTCATTTGCTCAACAGGAAGCCGAGCGCTCGAAGCTAAGAGGCAACCTGAGACGCCGAGGCAGGAGTTCAGACAGAGCGGTCGCATCTCTAAAAACACATCTCATCTAAAATACATCCCCACACATAAAGCTGTGCTTGGTGCTATTTGTACATGTGGTTGCATTTTTTGTTTGTTTTGTACGTTTAAGTTTAAAGGTCATGTGACTGTGGGCCCCACAAGCTTTAAAAGTAGATGTTTGCCAGCCAGCCGTTCAACCTTTCATCTTACTCTTGTGGTTAACAACCTGCAAGCCGGCCTTTCACAAGTGGCCACGAGATAAAGGTGATCTGAGAGGAAGGTTAAAAGATGGTAAAGAGGGTGGGAAAGCTGAGAAAACATGTTTCTGCAGCACAATATTCTGTTTAGTTTTTCATATTTTCCTTGAATGTTTGTTCTTGCCTCGTGGAGAACTTGCTTGTTTCCTTTTTCAGGCCTCTAAAAAAACACACAATAGATACTCATTGTACACAGTTTATACTACATTTGTGTTTAATCTTTATAATATATAGTTTTTGCTGTTGGTACGCACGAAACCTTGTTTTTTACTTAAAGGAAATGATGCAAAGCGTGCCTGATGCAAATGCAATCGAGGTGTGACTTCAGCGTGCCAATGCAGCGCCGCTGAGCAACAGACAGTGAGACAGTGAGTTTTTTAGTTTCCTGAGATGTTCCTGGTGCTTTGTAGCCTTGAGAAACTTCTCGATTTCCCTTTGAGGAGGGTTGTATTGCGGGTGAACAGTCGACCTATAATAGAGAACTCAAAATGAGCTGTGCACACAGTTAGCATGGGAGAGTGAATCGGTGGTCACACAGCTACAGGTTGGTTGAAGGGCTCACCACATGCAGATGCACTGGTGGACTCAGGATGTTTGTGGGGGATGGGCAGGAAAGAACAAATAGGGCACGATATGTTCGTGGTTGGGCCTATGCAAACAAAGAGGGCATGTTATAGCCACCATAAGGTGTCCAGGAGGGCACCTGTATCAGTGTGTGATCACTGACAAGGTTTGCAAGTAAACATGTCTCCTTTTTTCCGAAGTCACAGATAAAAAACGATACAATATGATAACAGAACTGCTGTCAGAAGAAACAGACTCAGTGAATAAACCATCGTCGCTTTAGCTTCTGCTGGAATGAGAGATGAAACAAACACATGTCGTTGTGCCTCCTTCTTCTCCTTCTCCTGTAATGGTTTAATCGCACCCTAATGGAGAATTAGTGCCACCAACTGCACCACAGTCCCTCCAGTCTCATATCAGCAGTTGGATGGAAGCAGGCATTACAGGAATTCACATTTTCTACGGCCGATTTTCTGGAAATTCCATCAAAAATCTGCATTCCACTTGGATTGAGACTTGATTACAAGCGGTGGTGGAGCCCGCGAACATCACCAGGAGCCACGACGTCGCCCGTCACATTATTCTTGATTATTTCCTCCGCTGTTGGTACATGTTGTTGTGATGAGCTTGGCTGAGCAGCGGCACCTTTGCGTGCACCCTGATCTCCCTCGCATTATGAAAACGCTGTCAACGCGACGAGCCGGAGTCGCTGAACAATAAAGTCTGCGAGGGAGACAGACGAGGGGACGGGAGCAGCGCAGAGGTGTAATCGAGCTTATATAACAGAGACGTCTAACGGTGTATCAGTGGTAAAGTCTTCAAATGGAACAGATAAATCACTAAGTGTTATGATGATTAGTCTCTGGCCAGGAAGTGTGAGATCATTTTAAAGTGAGCTGAAAAAAAAAACAAACAAAAAAAACCTCAGCGTCAGGAAAAGCTAAAATGGGATCTGAGGTCATCGATGTCAGGAGCTCATTTTATGAGAAGTCTTGCGCTTTTCTTGAAGTAAACACTTAGATCGCCCGTGTTTCCGTCCCAGAAGGCTTCTCAGCGGGCCATTTGCTGACTTTAAATGCCGATGACGCACACCTGAGCCGAGGTTAGTTTGTGATTTATTGACGGCGCAGAGCAGAAATAAAAGGCCATTTATAAAGACAGTATAACTGTTTATATGAACCTCGAACTGCTTGCCTGGCTCATGTCATCTCAACCAAGTTGCCATTCTGAGACTCCCGACCGGGTCACTTCACTTCACTTCACTTTCTCATGACATCGTGCTTCAACATCCAGGAAAAGGCCATTTCTGGGGCACACAAAGCCAGGAAGGGGCTGAGAAAAAAATATTATGATTGCACTCAGTTCCCCCCCCCGCTTTTTAAGGAACATGTGCGACCTAAAAGACAAAGTTGTGACAGAAGGCGAGGCAGGAATCTTTAATGACTCGCCTCGAGCAGATCTCCTCAATCAGTCAGTATTAACAGGCAGTTCTTGGACGCTTGAGTCAGCCACGAAGAAACGATTAAAGCTGTACGTTTTTTCCCCAGCAGAAATCATCTTGCATCGCTGAGTGCAGCTAGAGGCCTGCTGATAGTCTGGAGGAGTACAGCTCTCTACGGCGAGCAAGGACGAGCGCGCAAGACTCTTGTCGACTCGATCGTGATGAAGTGGAGGACGTGATTACAGTAAGAGCAGGAGGAGGACAGTCAGTAAAGGTTAGAGCCAAATGCATTTCCTGTAAACATCCATTAAACAAAGCAACACAGAGTTGTTCTATGGTTTGAGGTTTATGAAAAGGATTGCAATGTTTTTTGTTTTTTTTTCCTTTTCACAAACTGATATAAATCAAAAGGTTTGCTTTAAAAAGTCAAGAAATCACCTCGAGGATCATGTCACTGTGATGCTCCGAGCACTCAAAGGCAGGAAGAAACTTATCAGCTTATTGTTCTAACGTGTCAAACATCCTGTGAAATCTAACCACCACCAAAACATTGTTATTATTTTTTTTTTTTCAGAAGTTTGCTACAAGAGCATAAATTCAGCCTCCGTCTCCCCGCAGTCTTCCAACAACAAAAAGCCCCTAACAGCTTACATAAACCACTCAGAACAATTTCAAATTATCCCAAGTTTGCCGGCACTCAAGATCTCTTTCAGAAGCGGCACCTTACCCCCGCAGGCACTTGGTGAAGCGGCAGGTCAGCTCTCTCCCTCCTGTCTAATCCAGTCAGCTGCTCAGAACGCTGTTGTTTCTGTTTTGGCATCTGGCTTCTGCTCTGTTCTGGTCCCCCTCACCCAGACATCTTGACAAGTCTTCACTTTCTGTTCCTGTTTCCCTCCCTACCCCTGTTTCCCGTCCTCCACCGCCTCCTCCTCCTCCTCCTCTCTCTCTCTGTGAGTGAGTGTGTATTTTGGTCACGACGTCACTGCACCCTGCCCACTTTTGTGCAAGAATGGGCCCTCTGTCTTGTGCTTGTGTGTTTCCTAGCGTGGTGAACTTGATGCCTGCGGTCGCTTTACTGTACTCACACAAGCTCTGGGGTGATGTCAGAGGGAGAGGAGGGGGGAAGTTAAGCAAACTGAAATGAAATAATAAGAAGCCTTTATTAAAAAAAAAAAAAAGAAAAAAAAAGAAGAAGTGTCTAGGAACAAATATTAAAAAGAAAAGGCTCGCCTACGTCTGCTGATCTGAAAAAAACAAAAAAAACCAACATGCAGCTCCAGTCTGATGGTGCAGAACATTTTGCTTTACAAGGACGAATACAGCTCAAACAAACAGCACTCTAAAAAATGGCAATAAAGATGGGGAAATGAAAAGTACCAGTGGGTGAGGGAGTTAGATACATGTGGATATGAGAGAGTGAGGTCATGTACACACACCCATGCAAACACACACATACTGCGCCTTTGGCATTGTCTGCAATCCCCTTTAAGAGCAGTCAAGCAAAAGAGGATTTTTTTATTCAAGTAGGGAAAAAGGAAACAAAGTCTAGTTGCTGTCCACTCCTGAAGAGGGGGGGAAGTTAATGTGCAGTGACTCGAATACTGTACATGTACTCACACACACTGTCTGATGCATGTGTGCAGTACAGCTGGGCTAATGCAACAACTCCAGAAGAGGTTTTTAAGTGGAGCGCCACAGTCAGGTCACATAAACAGCCGTGAATCTCCTTTAAAAAAAATCTTCCACTCTCTCTGGAACTGGTTCTTTCTTCGTTGCTCTGTTTTTTACGTCATGAATCTCCAAGGATTGAGAAAGACAAAATATGATCAGATCCACAATTTATGTTAGAAGACTACGCGCCCGCAGCTTCTGTAGGTGGAAACCTCTCGACATGAAAAAAATGCACCTCGTGACCGCCCGGCTGGCTGAACATGCCGGTGTTTTCTCTGTAGCTACGGGGCACGGTTACATGAAAATTGATGAGACAAGCCTCGCCATGTCTGCAGGTGTGTCTAAGCCATCTTAGACAAATAGCAACCATCCACCCACACACACACACACACACACACACAAGCACCACAGAGGGTGCTGTCTGACTGGCAGGGCGTGTAGCACCGCACAGTGAAACTATATCACAGCTGCTGTCGAGGCACTACAGTGTCCAGTCACCTCGAGCAAGTGTTGATTAATGACCCGAGCATAGCAGCACTCCCCCTTGATGGAAATCCTTCTTTACAGGACTTTATATGAAAATGATTTTGGCGTATATTCCACTTGCTGCCTCGGATGGCATCTGCAGACATATCCCTGCGTGTTAAAACCTTGACACCGCACAGATGAAATGCAGGCACAGCGTGGCATACGTGCTCAACAACAGAATGCGTGACCTTATTCAAATTTACTTTGCCTCACTTCTGTGTAAGACCGAGGAAAAGCATCTTATGACAAGTGAAAAGGTAGGAGCTTTGGCGTGGTTTGCAGAGATCCCTTTACGGAGTGAACAAAATCTTAAAGCAGCAGATGAGACTATAACACGGTGAGGTCCAAAAGTCTGAGACCACATTGAAAATCTTTAATATCTTTACATAAATCTTGTTCTGTTCTGACAAGTAAAATGGAGTATTTAATCCTGCACTGTTTCTTGGTCAGCTACTAATTTGGGCTTTGAGCAGCTTAGTGAGTCTCCAGCAGATCGATGCTTATTAAGAAGCATTGTGAAAGCTGGGACACATGGCGTCAGGAACTGAGCGTCAGAAAGTGTCGGCCGAGCAGAGGGGGGGCTTTCTTCTCAGCGTCAGATCACGCTGGAATCGAATGAGTCATCAGGTTTCACACAGACTTGCAGAGTCCATGCCAGCTTCAGTTTCTGTTGTCATTCGAGCAAAAAGGGTGACTAAGACATTCTGAAACACGTCCACATTTGCCAAAGATTTAACTTCCACCCAAATTGTTTGGCTGGTGGGTGACAGCTCCAGTGTTGTGGGCGAGTTTATGTTGTGTACTGTGGTGTGTTTTTTTTTTTTCTCAGGTGTCACCCCCCCTCCCGGCCTGCCTGTTGAGGTCCACACCTGATCCTACTCATCATTCAGGCCTGGTGATACAAAGTGCTGCTGGTGCCGGTGGGCCCACGCAGCTGTGGTGTGCAAGAGCCAAAGCGACGGAGCTGAGAACGTGTTTCTTTGTTGGCTAGTTGTTTTCTTTCAGTTTGAACGACTGCATTCTGTTTCTTTTCCCTCGTTTCTGGTTCAGATTTACTATGTTGCTCCCCTCGCCTCCTGGCATTACAGGCATTCAAAATTGAAGTTTCTTGACTCGTGGACTTTTGGATCTTAGTGGATGTTACAAACCGAATCTCCTGATTCTTACTCGTCTTTATTTGTTGTACTTGATTAGGGTCATTGGTTAGTTTTAGGTTTTAAATGTTACTGTAGAGTAAAATCTAGATGGCATGTTGCTATATATTTCAAATTCCCTGCTAAGTGTCCTGGGCTGTATTTCTCTTATTAGACATGTCTTTATTATGCTTCCTGTGAGATGGGGGGGGGGGGGGGCACGATATATGTTTGTTGATGAACACTGTGATACTTAAATATGAAATATTGACCTTATGTTCAAAATACAGACATGATAGTACCTTGTGCCTCTTGATTTGTTGCACAAAATCATGTTGGAGGAAAACACAGAGAGAGGAATGATATGAAAAAGCTATAAAAGTACAATGTGCCTCTTCAGGTCTGCTGTGATTTAAAAACATGAAGCTGCAGCGGTGGCCTCGGTCAAAGTGAGCAGTAGTGGCTGGTATTATTTTTTGTTCCATGATGGAGACTTCATTTTTGTTCTTACATTATAAGGAGCCTATTGTACCCTCCCTTTCCTCTGAGGAATACCTTATGTTCCGCTTACACTGCAGTGACCCTCGTATGCGTCCCATTTCCTCCTTGGATACCGTACTCCCAATTTATGCGTCGCTGACCCCGTGCTATAACAGGCGCAGCTCCCATCTGGTTTATAGAAAACCCTCTTTTTTCTCAGTCGAGCTCACCTACAAGGGGAAAGCTCGAAACAATATATCTCTTTATCCAGCTCGGGTCCGTAGCTGAACAAATTGCAGGAAAGACCACAGAGCTCACGCC
Organism: Acanthopagrus latus; assembly: GCF_904848185.1. Taxonomy (NCBI): domain Eukaryota; kingdom Metazoa; phylum Chordata; class Actinopteri; order Spariformes; family Sparidae; genus Acanthopagrus; species Acanthopagrus latus. The sequence goes on along the minus strand of NC_051059.1, from coordinate 20,077,385 downwards.
GGATCACTGATCGTACAGTTATGATATAGCGAAAAAAGTGACTGTGACATTACCAGTGGCTTTAAAGAAAAGCCTCGCGGAGTTACTGGACCGTGCAAAAGAGGGCCTTACAAATCACCACGACCTACTGCTTCTGCCAACACACACGAGATATGAGCGAGTGTGAAGCCAACACGGTGCACACACGGTGAGTTCTCGAGTGCGAGCGCTAATGAAAAGTGACTAAAGGGTTGCTGTAGTGGAATCTGACAAGTGTCCAGAAATAGTCTGCCAATAAAATCAAGTTTTCCCCCCAGAGGCAAAACGTTAGCCGTGATTCAGCGCTGTAAAATGTTTGGGGCGCTGTGAAAAGACGACAGAGAGAAGATGTGATTAGTCTATATAAGGAACTGCTTCGTGCTCTCAAGAAAAGCCATTATTGAAGAGTGATCGGCTGGCATGTAAACTGAAGGCTTTTACAGGGGGCACCGCACTGCACATTCCAGCCATGAGGTCATTCTGAGCTATTTCAACACTTAATTACGTAATAATCGCAGCATAGCTCTCGCATGACAAGGGCTGTCTTCTGGGAGCAGACTTTATGTTAAACATTTCTCTCTCGGAGAAACAGAACTTTGGGCAACTCTGCTGGATAAATAAATAGAGGGCAACTCTGTCAGCTCGCTGTAAGAGGAGTATTTTCCACAGTGCTTATATTTAATCATGGGGGCGGGGGGACTTTCTCAGTTCCTCTTTCGCTCCATGACTATTTCCAAATGCAGCAGAGCAAAATGAGACATTGTGGGAATAAAGAGTCACTCAAGTTAGCCAACGTTTCAGGTTGCCATAGATACGGGAGTTTATAAAAACAGAGGATGGCAACAGAAAATAGCATTAAAGATATTAGTATGACATTTTGGGTAATACCCTAATTTCCTGCCAAGAGTTAGAGGAGCAGATTGATATCACTTTCATGTGTTTGGAGGGAATATGTAGCTAGAGCTAGCAGTTGGTTAGCTTAGCCTAACATAAAGACAGGAAACAGGGGGAAACAGCTGGCCTGGCTCGGTCCAAAAGGTATCAAAGTCAAGCTGCTCCAAAGACCACAGTTTATCAAGTCTGCGCAACCCAGGAGGGACATAAACTCCATGTGTTTAATTCATTTTCAGGATTATCTTGTTAAAAACTCACCTGCCTGTCGAAGTTATGTTGTTTACATTTGGTTTCTAACTGGTGAAATGATGGAGCGAAAGCTGACGATTGGAGGGAGAAAGTTAAGTCCCGCCCCGTCTGGGAAGCTAGGTAGACACACACAAGACGGTGAAGAAATGATGAGGGCAGCCGCAGTGGAAAAAAAGAGTGAGGAGTGAGCGACAAAAAAATTTACAAATCTGTTTCATAAATGAGTGTGTGATATAAAACTTTGGTGACGGAGCCGATTCGGAGCCCCTTCTGCCCTGGTTGATACCACTTTTGCAACATCTTGGTGAGTGATTTTTATGCTAAGCTAAGCGAGCGTTAGCTTTGTGTGACCGCTGACATGTGGCACTGCTGAGAGCTAGTGTCTCTCCCTTGCTACAGTAATGTGTATGCTTCACCTGTTCTCATTAATGTTGACCCAGAAAACACTGTCAGCGTGTTGAAGAAGATTTTGGGCCAAGCTAGCTGTGTCCGCCTGTTTTCAGTCTTTATGTTAGCTTAGCTAACTAGCCAGACATTTAATGGAAAAAAATATATATATATGTGAGTGGTGCTATTTTCTCACCAAACTCCAGACAAAATAGCAAGTTATCATATTTCCTTAATTTTGTTACTTAACTTTATATGGATCGTAACTTATATAGACAGAAAGATTAACAGATAGATAGGTAGACAGTTGATTGGGTGAAACATATTGTCACTACATTATAACTGCTGTGTCATTATCTTTTACAGTCAGACACAACCGAGTTTCCTGCTAGAAGAAATGTCTGACAGTCTCACAAGTTGAGGTGAAGTGTTGGTGGGGACGGCCGAGGCACTTTTTAGTTTGTCGCGAGCGTCTAAGATGACGAGCCTCGTGTGCGCCAACGCGGACGTTTACGTTGCAATGATAACAGACATTTTTCAGACCGTGGCGGAATCCTTGTTTCCAATTTGTGTCTAAAAGAAGACACGTTTTCAACCTATAGTTAAAAAAGAAGATAAAACCTGCTCAGCCTCAGTTCATATCAGTTTTTTGTTTACGCAGAGGTTTTTTTTATTTTTTTGAGTATAACTCACAATATTTATAAGACGGTTCTACAAAGCCCCTATGTTTATCTTATGGGAACAGGCTGTTATCTTGTGCACACTAGATAATAGCTTGTTGCTGTGACCTTAGCTTCGTGTCTCTCTGTTCTTTTTTGCAGTCTTAACTTTAGGCAGTAAAAGCGTCTCAAGAATTTTGTGAAACCAAACCATTTCTTTACAGAGCTGCAGTTTTTGTAACTTAACTTAAGGTGATAAGATAAAGGGATATTCTCTTTAAGCGTTGAGAAAGACTTTCCTAGGAGTCACTGTTCATTCCCGGTCCTGAACTCCAAATGTTGGCTGAAATCTAATCAAGTCGACAGCCTTACTCACTGGCCATTACAGCGTGATCTCCATTCATGTCAGTTCAGACTGTGCAGTGAATTTAGTGCACTCTCACAAACCAAATGTGGTCTTCCTCTCTCACAAATACACACATAAATACACACTCCTGGCTGCTCTGTAAAAAACCTCCCTTTCCAAAGTCTGGAGCATGTAACATCCTGCAGGTGATGTGATAAAGTACAGAACAAACTCTCTGCTGAGCTCATCCCTCAGGTCACCGCAGCCCCCGAGAGACGTTTTCAAATGTGTGTCAGCTCTCACAACTGAATGGCTCCTGAGGACTTCTGTGTAGTTCAACTGATGCAGGAGGAGGCGAGGCATTAAGGAGTGCTGCTGGCTCACTGCAGAAAATCTGACTCCATTTCCTACTTGGCCCTGAATCATGGGTAGAAAATGGCAAAAGCAGGAAAGAAAAAATTGGGGACAAACTCCAACAAAGTTCAGAGAGTGAACACAGTCCAACCGACCTGATCTCATACATCTGAGTACAAATAAAATGACTTTACACTTTCAAAATCTGTCTCTTGCATACGCCAAAGTCCAACTTTGCATACAGCTGATCCTGCCTGCTAGCTTTTATGGAGAGCAGATCCACCTTCAGCACATTAACATGTGACGGTCGCATTCTGTTCGGTTCAGGCAACAAAGCTAGTTGGTTAGCTTTAGGAAAAGATAATGTTAAATATGTGACACAAACTCAAAATGTTACATTCTTTAAACTGAAAATATTGTACTTTTTTTGCTTTAGTTTAATCTCAAGCGAATGCTGATTGCACAGTGTACTGGCTGTAGAACAATGGCACCATTCATGCATAAAGTGAATGCTATTCAGTCGTCAACCAGGCAGGATTTTACTAGGAAAAATGGAGGTTGAATTATAACCCAAAAGAAACGTGTCTATCATTGTGTGACCAAAACAGGAAGTAGCATTATTTCTCCCCCAGTTGCTGTTCCCATACAACGGGAATAACTGCTGAAACTGTACACTGCAAAAGACAAAGAAGGCCGCTGATGGGGGATGTAAAGAAGGTAGATAGAAGAAAGAAACCGAGGTAAAACAAGAGTGAACAGATGGGCATTCCCTCGACGGAGAGCGCTGGTGTTGTGTCAGAGTCTGTTCCCCCGCTGATATGTGTTCCCCCTTACCACCAGAGCCTGAGACAGTTTTAAACTGACACTGTTTCTATTAGATCAATAAGCACCTAGATGAGGGTTTCTGGGTCATCCTTATTGTCATGATTCTTTTCTGTGTAAAGTAACCAGTTTTCAAGCAGTAGCAGTAGCTAATGCTGTCTTTGTGATAGTGCTGCTGACAGTAACGCCACGGTGAAACGCCGGGAGTGAGGGAAAGTTGAAAAGCTGTCTGGTTTCACACGGAGCTCAAACACCGGTCTGCTGGGTGTTGTCATATTGACCCATCCATCAACCCAAACCTCCTCCCTTCTTGGACTCGCTCTTTAATGTCCCTTAGAGAGTGTGTGCACGCCACCATCCTACGTTTGTCAGCTTCATGACAGTAAATGATCTTGGTGCGATTTTTCCTTGATCAACAGAAAAATCGATCAGTAATCTTAACTGCGTGCATCTGCCACTCACCAAGGAGGATGAGGCGCAGCAGAGGAATACACAACACGCTGTACAGTGCCCAAAACAGGCTATGATAACTAAATGTGTCATAATCTGTAGAATGAAAGGACAACTGTGGCTGGGAGAAGGCAACGAAAAATGGGAGTCTCCCTGCAAACTTGAGAGGGTTGACAAGGAAGCCAACCTCAGTCAGCTCTGAGCTGATTAAACAGCATGAAGACAAGATCACAAAAGGCTTCTGTAAATTGTGGAAACACCCAGTTTCTGCCACTTCAAATGCTCTTTGTACAAATGAACAAACAGCTCCATGAAGCCACCCCCGTAGATCAAAGGGTGCGGGATATTTAACTGAAGAGTTTGATTGCTCCGTCGGTCTTTGTTAAAAAGAGAAAAAGAAAAAGCAGTCTCATTAGGCAGTATTTAGAGCCTCCATTATGCATTCATTCATTAAGTAGCTGTGCTTAAAGCCTTAATGAATGGTTAGATAGATCCTTCCAATAATAGGCATTTTACTCATTTGCAATGGTGGCCACCTAATTACAACAAGCAAACCAAAAAAAAAACAGCATCAACTCTAGAATGCGCTGCTCAACCTGAGCATCAAGTCTTACCTCACGTCCAACTCCATCGAGGTTCGTGAGCCGTCAAGTCTTCATGCCTCTGTGATCTATGAGGCCCGGTCCAGGACCCCCCCCCACCGCTCCAACTCACATAAACAGCTGATGGAAATCAAGCTGTTCACCGGCCGGCTTCCCAATTAAGCCCCGGTGTTTACAACGCCATCACAGAGAGACTCTAACTGGGAGATCTGGGTTGCACCTCCCTCTCATTCAGATGCCTGCCAGGGCCTGTTAACTTTCTGGGTTCAGTGAGATGTAAAGAGACTCCGCGAGAGCACGGGAGACTGGGGACGGGCTCACAACGCCGCTTTTCATCAGCTTCACCCCCGTCACCAGCTCCGTGCTCAATCCTGCAGAGAGATGGTGGAGGCGTTATCGGATGGATGGGGTGAGGAGAGGATGAGGGGGAAGAGCCGATGCCTCCTGTTCCCTTGACCATGTAATATTCAACATTTATGCTGCTCAGCTCTGTTTAGCAGCACAGAAATCATATTTCCTGACATATGTGTACCATTTGGATCTTTTCATTACCATGTAAGTAGAGGGTGAACTACTTTTGGATGAACCTTTGTCATAAAAAAGCATACTGTCGACAAGAGCATTGTTTTGTGCCTAATCTGCTCCTAAAAATGCTGCAATTAAGGAATATTCTCTGTGTAAGTTTTGCAGCAGCTCACAGAGCCCTTGAGCACTTTTGCTGAGGCGAATTTCACAGAAAAAGCTCTGTAAGACCTCACAGACTTAACTCAAATGCACCAAGAAATCCACGAAGCACTGAAAGGAGACACTGGGATTTAGCAGAGTTACATAGCGGACTTACCGGATCCAACAAATCATCTTATGTCCGGGACACTGACAGGGTGGACATTCCGGTACAGTAGCTGCTCTGGAGTCCTGCTCTGTACCCGCTCATGCACAGAGATGCACCGTGATATAATGTGAGACGTAAATCGTTGAATAAAGCTCTCAAATAGAATAGGTACGTAGTGTTTTATGCTAGTGGAGGCAAGCGTGTGCACATCTTAGTTGTGAACAAAGAAAACTGCCTGAGAAAACCCATGTTTGGTTTAAACTTCTCATTTACGGTCCTTTTTTATTGTGTTTGTTGTGGGGTGTGTCTAAATCATTTTAATGAGGTTTTGGTTGACTTATTTTGCTAATTGGTGACCATTACTGTTATAGTTGAGTAACATTAGCGTATTTGTTCTGTTTTTAAAAGGGATCTAAGTTGTATTTATTTACATGCTTTATCTTTTGGTTAATTTCAAAGTATAAGAGAAAAATGAAAACATTTGGAAATCCGCTTGGCACAGTAAATTATTAAAAGTGTTCTATGGAACCAAGCCAGTCGTTAGCTCATGTCAGCGGGCTCCATTTCTAAACTTTAGACTTTGAATCCAACTCGAGTCCAAGGAAACCCACAGTCCAGCAGCGTTAAACAACTTAAACAAGTTGTCCACAGGCTTGTGTGGGCGACAGAGAGAGACAATAGAAAAGTGATTAATATGTGTAAATTGCTGCAAATTGTCACATAGAGCCTCTTTACTGAAGCTCAGCTTAAGTTTAATCAGGAGGACTCACTTCACACTCACAATTCCCTCCCTCTCTCTCTCTCTCTCTCTCGCCCCACTTCACAATCAGCTGAATGTGGTCATCACAAAATTTTTGCGACCCTCCTCCACCCCATCCACCTCCAGTTCCTGTACTATTCACGGCCTTCATTACTCTGATGTGCACGTAAACATGTTATTTATTCACTCTTCCTCTCGAAACAGAATCATTTTTATTGCTGACACTGACGGTAGTTAAGTTCAGTTAATGTTTCTTTCAGCAGGTTGTAGTGATTACATTGAATGTGGTGACCCTTCATGGTTGCCATAGTTAAGAGCTAAAAAGCCTAATAGTGAGTCTAAACAGCAGGTGTCCAAGTTGCACTGATAATTAAATAACTACATGAGTGATTCTGTCACTATCCAAAATAATAACACGGAATTATCCCACCACACATGTATTACAATATACCACAGTGTATCGGGCAAATGGCCTACATTGAATACAAGAATGAATTATTGTAGCTATAAATGATAAGCGGAACTGTATCTTTTTGTGGCAAAACATCCTGTCATTCAGGTCACATCAACTTCTCTTTTTGTTTCCAGATGAGATAACTGAGCCTGAAAAGTTGAAGTCGTTTTTTTGCCTCCCAGGGCAGGTTCATCTGACGGTGGTCTGTGGTTTGTTGCTTCCTCCAGCTGTCTGAGAACCGGCTACTGGCAGCTGTACTGTTGCAACAGCAAGTTTTCATGTTCAGTCACCACAGAAATGCAAAAAAAAACATACACAGTTTGAACAGAAAATAATCTGCTTTCTCTTTACTGTTGTCACATACACAAAGTCAGCTGCTTCCCTGGTTCACAGACAAGTTTCACTGTGTTTTGGTAATCCGCAGTATTTCAAGCTCGAGTAGCGTAAACAGAACGTCCTCATGACTGACGGAAACGCTCGTCAAAGTGTGAATGTCGCTTTCATGACGCAGCAGTTCATGTGAAGTGTTTTGTTTTGATAAAGCTTATCTCTCTGACCTTTACCACACTGTTAATCCTGCGCAGCTCATTTATTTGTGTCTGACTCTAATGTATTCACAAACTTCACGCAGCCTCATTATTTACCAAGAATGTTTCTGCTGACCAGACATTTGAATGGATAATTAATGGATAATTAGAACGTGCAGTAATTAAACAATGAATCTTAAAACTGCTGAATTGAGGCTTTTGCGAGGATCTCGATAAAATCGGTAACTGCGTATGTGTGTGGTGTGTTTTGTTCTGCATGAGAAGCTCAGAGAAAAGCTTCTCACACTAGTAATGTGTAGCATTCGGTGTCATTAATAAGATTTGATGAACAAGCCCGAATTAGTGGTCAGTTCTGCAGTTAAGGTTAGAAAATTTAGAGTGTGTTCCAACCCTGAAATTAATATAGGGTGCTAGAAATCAATATGCAACACAAAATGTAGTGCCTGTAATGGACATGCTTGTTGAACAGTGAGGAGGATCACAATGTCAGAGACGACGAGACATATTAATGTAAATATACACTATAGTGCCAAAAGTATTCACTCACACATCCAGACAGTTGAAACCAGGTGTTCCTATCACTTCCATGGCCACAGGTGTATAAAAGAAGCACCTTGGCATGCAGACTGTTTCTACAGACATTTGTGAATGAATGGGTCGCTCTCAGGAGCTCAGAGAATTCCAGCGTGGTACTGTGATAGGATGCCACCTGTGCAACACGTCAAGTTGCGAAATTTCCTCGCTCCTAAATATTCCACAGTCAACCGTCAGTGGTATTATAACAAAGTGGAAGCGAATGGGAATGCCAGCAACTCAGCCACGAAGTGGTAGGCCACATGAAATGAAGGAGCGGGGTCAACGGATGCTGAGGTGCATAGTGTACGGAGGTTACTAAGTTTTTGCAGAGTCAATCACTGCAGACCTCCAACTTCATGTGGCCTTCAGATTAGCTCAAGAACAGTGTGTAGAGAGCTTCATGGAATGGGTTTGCATGGCTGAGCAGCTGCAGCCAAGCCATACATCAGCAAGTGCAATGCAGAGCGTCGGATGCAGTGGTGTAAAGCATGCTGCTACTGGACTCCAGAGCAGTGGAGACACGCTTCTCCATCCGGCAATCTGATGGACGAGTCTGAGTTTGGCGGTTGCCAGGAGAATGGTACTTGTCTGACTGCATTGTGCCAAGTATAAAGTTTGGTGGAGGGGGGATTATGGTGTGGGGTTGTTTTTCAGGAGCTGGGCTTGGCCCCTTTGTTCCAGTGAAAGGAACTCTGAATGCTTCAGCATACCAAGATATGCTGGACAATTCCATGCTCCCAACTTTGTGGGAACAGTTTGGACAGTGGGAACAGAACTACTCCTTTAAACTGAAGGCAGTCAACTAATGTTATTTTTATGAATTAAAGTTCAGCTTTTTATGGTTTTTATGAATCCTGGTGGTCTGAATTCTCTTCATCCGCCCCTCTGGTGAGGATTCAAGTATTCATTTTTTAATGTGGAATGAATGTTTAGCTGACATGTTGTACTGCAGGTCCGCCGGTGTGTATCACGTCCATGCAGGTCTGCCATGTCTCTGCGTGTGAGCCTAAATTAGAGGTTTTGGAGCCAAACCCTCACTGGCAGACCTTCAGAACGGCACCTTTCACTGTTCACTTCTAACTGCTGCTGGCCTCACTTCGGCTTTTTAATGGCCTCCAATTAGAGGTGAAGACACTTTGAAAAGTTTATGACATGGAGTCAGTCTGCGCTCGGTACTTCATTATTTCCTAAAAAGGGGGAGTAGTTACAGTGACTGCAGCTCCACAGTTAATACGAAAACTCGACTGCAAAAATGAGCAAACTGAACGAAGGGTTTGTTCGAACAAAGATGTTGCACGTGGGTATGAACAGTTCACCGCAACACGAGAAGAAAGAGCAAATACAGCGGATCAGACTATTTGTTTTATTAATATGTAGAAAATGTATTAAAAAAGGAACTATATAGTACATGTTTAAGTCAAACTAGAGCTAAATTTGACAGTAATATCCAAGGTTATCCAACAATAAATCCTTAGTTTCAGCATATATGAGCTTTTCAAACAGTCAAGATCACATTTTTGTCAACATTTACATTTTTCATGGCAAGATTTCAAATCAATGCAGTTCCAGTATCTGGCTTATATAACAAATCACCACCAGACACGGTGGTTTTATCAGTTAATTCGCTCGTAAAAAGAAAAAAAACAATGAAATAAAGCATTTTTCTCTATGAAACCATAGAGGACCCTTCTGTCATTATTTAACGGTCAATTTTTACAGAATAATTGGAAAATAAATAGAGAAATAAATAAAGAGAAGCTCAGGAGAAACAAAGAGCAATGCAGTTTGAGTGTATTCCAGTGACCGAGACTGAGCTTTTAGTTTAAATAATGGAGGAGACGCTCTTTTTCAAAGCTGATGCAGCACGACAAAGAGTCGACATTTCACATGATGACAAACATACAGCGCAAACAAAGCGCCGACTTAACATCTCCTCCAAAGATTAAAAGAGAAAAGTACTTCATCAGTCGTACCGCAACAAGAAAAAACAAACCAGCACATCTTATGCGACACTGGTTGGAACGACATCAAATTATCCAGAATATGAAGGAAACACAGCGGCCGCTTTTGTCACGTGTCGTTTCATCACAAGAGGGCTGCATTTGCTCGAACTCAGAAACATCTGTCATCCTGAAAGCTCTCAAAGAAAGAGCAATATTACTAAGCCTTTAATTACTGTCGTGTTTGTCTGAAGCAATAGATTCACTCGCAAATGCAAAAAGGAAAATATTATGATTACCCTGAAATTAAGAGGGCAGGACAGAGGCCTTTTTGTTGTTCTTACTGATTGACAGAAAAAGCTTAATGTAATAATGGATGGTTGAAAAAAAAGAAAATATGCAAAATAAGCTTAAATATATACCAGCTTTCGCCTTCAAAGTTCCAACAGCACCTCATAGTTTTGCCATGAGAGAAATAAATCCCCCCCCAACCCCAACAATACAAATAACATTCTGTTTCTTTTCTTCAAAAAAGCTTCACGACCTTTGTTCCTCGCACGAAAGAAAAATGCACCGAGGCAAACTTCATCTAAGTAGTTAATGAAATAAGTACACGGAGAACTTCCCTACGCTACTATAAATCACTACGGGGAGATGGATTGCACGAGAGGCTCTGAAACGTTCACTTCGACACCCGAACATAAATCAGACCCCGGGGAAAGGTCACGTGTTGAAACGGTTTGTTATGAATCATATTTGTAAGTTTTTTTTTTTTTGTTGATTTTACTTTACTGTTTCTACGACAGCTCAGGCGCCCGATAATGTCAAATATCTTACAACAAACCGCTCCAAGAGCGCCTTTCCCCCCCAGATCAGCGAAGAAATGTGTCACAACAACTCAAACCACGAACACATATTTGTTATGACATTTCTTATTCACTATCAGGCTTCTTGATTGCAATTTCATGCATCCGTCCCTCAACACGACACAACGGTTAAAAGAATTACAGCGTTTAAAGGGGGCGACGCTTCTGAATTAGTTTGCATCTAAAGGGGGAACACATCAAAAGTCACATAAATCTTCAACTCTATATCTACATGAGTATATTAGTAGTAGTGTATAGAGGGGGAGAGTCACCATTGTTCTCAAGTCTAAAAAAAGGACTAAAACTCAAAAAAAAAAGAATATACACAGTCAGATGATACAAGCCAGATTTTCTCTGGTTTGCTTCAATGAGATCAACAGAATCCAAGAAACACAATAATGACATTTCCAGCTGTTAACGTTTTGGATCATTGAATATATGTGAGACCATGTTGCTTGCAGCGATGGCGACGCCGATTTCCCCCCTCCCCCAAAAAAAGGATTGCGTTGGACAATAAACGTATTTTTATTTATTTTTTTCATATAGTATGAAGCCAGAGAGAAGAGTTAGCCAGTTTTTTTTTGTCTTCAAACTCTGCAGAGATGATTTCCCCTCTCACAGAGGAGTCGGAAAAAAAAAAAAAAAAACTAAAAGGAAAAAAGGAAACTAAAAAAAACATTTCCAGAAAGAAAAACCTTTAAACGCATTGGCACTGAACGCTTTGTGCAACAGTGTGAACACTGAATAGAACAAAATGCTCGGTGGGCACGCTGCAGATTACGCCCCGCTCTACTAAAAAGAATACATTCTCTGCCATGTTTGCTGATTTTGTTGTTTCACGGGGGAGCTTAAAAAAAAAAGCGAAGCGAGTAAAAAGGAAGGGCACAGAAGAAAGACTTGGCTCCACTCCACCTACTGTTCTGCTTTCTTTGTTAAGTTCATTTCAGCTAGCAGCGGGGGAGAAGGCCAGGCTTAAAAAAAAAAAAAAAAAAATCTGCACTATGCCCACCCTGACGTTTTTTTTTCTCTTTTTGCATAGAATTTAGTGTTCACATTGCATAAAATAATGCCAGGGGGACGTGATTAACATAACACTCCCTGAAAAGTGAGAATCTATTAATGTAGGAGGAAGCTGCTTCAGTGACTTTGGTGACAGAGCTGACTGGCGTCTTTCCAAACAGCAGGCCGAGCTGTTTCATTATGCAGAATCTTTGGTTGAAATGTTACATCTATCAGCACCATCTCTGCAAGCAATCGCAGCGCCTAAGAAGCTGCACTGAAACAGATATTAAAAACGCTTGTCATATTCTGAAAGTAAAGTCCAGGAAATAATATTGAACGCCCGAGAACTGAAAGAAACGGTTTGATTCAACAATAGCTTTGCTGTGTTCCCACTCGTAGTGCAAATACGGTCTCAGTGTGGCTACCGATAATTATAAAGTTTAAGGTCGACTTCTGTTTCCGCTTTTATGATTAACATAAAAGGATACTGTATTTAAACAGTAACAGACAGAGAGAAATGAAACAAATAAAACGGATGCTGATGAAGCTGTTGCTGGTGCACTGCCGCTTTGTGAACGATGATTCCGGATGTTAATTTAGTCTCTCGCGTCGAGTGTTTGTCATCACGTTTTTCAGATTTAAACAAAGGCATCAAATCATATTAGGATGGACTTTTTGTCACAATATCAGTTATAAAAATATATATATCTTACAGTTAAGGTTTTTTAAGGGCATATACAGTATATTTTTCGTTAAAAGTGTTATTATTTTTGTTTAAACGGTTAAAATAACGCTAGCTCTCGCGTTCCCCGAGGGCGTTACTCAGCACATTTCCTCGCATCCCAGGGAAAGGCAAATCACACACTTAAAAGACAAAAGAAGCTCCTTGGTTTGCCTTTCCGTTTCTTTTTTTTTTTTCCTTTTTTTTATACAGCAAATAAAACCATTGTCATTCAAAGTATTTCATAAATTACATACAGTGTCCTCTATCATCTGGGTAGAAGTACAGCAGGGAAAGACAGCTAAAGCTGGGCTGGAGGGGAGATGAACGGAGCTCGGACGTCGTTTCAGCCTGTCTGCTACTTTATGATCTGATTGTTGGTAGTATATTAATAATGTGTTTTATCATTTTACAACTGAATATTAATAAAATATTAGTAGTTTTTTTTTGTCATACCCCCCCCCTTTCCTCGCTAATTCAGCACTAATCAGCGAGGCACACAAATAGCAGAAACACATCCGAGTAAACACCGTCCAAACTCCCTTCATCCACCGGTCTGGCTCGGGTGGCGGCGGCTTGTTTATACAGGGGCGGACCGCCTCCTCTTGCTGCTGATGCTACGGAAGTTGAACGGCCTCATCTTCATCTCCACGAAGGGGATGGAGAACTCGTGGCCTTTCCAGTGGTACCAGTTAATACCCTGTAAGAGTAAAGGTGTGATTTCAGAGGCAGCTTGAGAGAAATTACAGAGAAGTAAAAGGAGAGGCTGCAGATAGAAATGGTATACAAATATATATATATATATATATATGTATTCAGTAAAGTGCATTAAAAGCAGGAAAGGGAGAAAAAAATTCTGGTATAAGAGCTCACAAAATTACAAATCTAGTGCAATTACAGTCTCACTCTCGCCCCGCTAATCCTCCTCACCGCCAAAACCCTCCTATTTGCAGCTTTAGCTCTGAAAGGCAATTTCTCCCCTCGTGTCTTTATGCCTGTCCATCTCTGCTCCCACCTGGTCTCATTTCATGTCGTCAAAGCAACAAAGAGAAAGGTGCAGAGCGCGGCGAGAGAAGCAGCGACGCTCCACAGGCTTTTGTAGTTCAGCCCTAATCACAGCTTCGCACAACGCCTCACTCTCTTTCTCGAGCCATTTCAGCATCAAGCTGAGAGAGAGAGAGAGCACATCACACGCTCGTCAGAAGACAACCCCTCGACACTCACACCCCACCTCGTGTTTAGTAGTAAGCAAAAACATGTGCGCTCACTTCATGTTCAAATAAAACTCTGGTGTTTTTCCCTCCACATTTTCTTTAATTTGATAATGAACTCACGAGTAGGAGTATTTGGATAAATAAACTCCTCCTGGGACCATCGCAGTCCCAAAAGATGATACAAACACTTCTGATCAATCAGTATTAAGATGCATCATCTCTCCCGGTTTCATTAAAATTCAACAAGTGGTGCAGCAGCCTGTTTTCTGACCTTTCATTACAGCTCCTCCATCAGGCCAATCAGTGTAATAAGTGTGAAGACGGATGTCTGCGGGAACTTTCATGTAATTTAATTCACAAATTATCAGCCTTTCAAAATGAGAAATTCAAACCGTTAATAACACCGGCATAATCAGGACAGTTTGTGTGATTCTTTTTTTTTTTTTTTTCCCGGATGCCGAAATGCCAACGCTGCGATGCCGAGTTAAAGGGCCAGTGGACCAAAATGCCAAAAGAAAAAAGTGGCGGTGTTGGAAATCAGACTACTCTGTTGGCACAGCAGCAGCAGCAGCAGGGAGGAGAACGGGTCATCTGAGGTGCTCAAATGACAAATACACCAACATGGATTTCAAAAAACACCACTTATAATCTGTGTCAGAATATCTCATTGGAACTCAGATGTAGTGGTCAGTGGAGACTCTGACCCCATGATTCCACCTTCGCCGCGTTAAAGCCTCTATGCGGTCGGGGAAGCAGATTTCGGCCGTTTTAGCCAATGCTCGTGTTTCCGCCGTCTGCTCGGGAGCATGTTTCCGTAGCGCCCCAGGTCTGCACTCCGCCCCGCAGAGAAGAAGGCTCTCTATGCTTTGACTAAAGGTTTTCTATCCTAAAATACAACCTGGTCTCAGATTTCGTAGGTGATAATGAAATTCACCAAAAATTATTTTTGGAACATGCAACATGTGAGCACGTGAAATGTTTCTTTTCACATTTAAAAATCACAAGTTCACTTGTGAATTGAATGTTGTCTGGCTTTCTTACCACACAAAACTCTCCACTTACTAATGTTTTCACATATGTTTACATGCAATTTGCATTATTTTCACATGCGGATTTAAATTTCCAGATTTGCAAAGAGGGACACCGACCCAGGCACCACAAGTTCAGGTAATACAGTTTACCCACCTCGAGGCACTGATATTGTGCTTGTGTGTTGCATATTCCCAGACAAATTTCAATTGTATTAGCATAAATGAAATGACGCTAAGTGTGGAGCTGCGGTGGCTTCTGGAGTTCCGGGGCAGTCTTTAAACTGGTAATAAAGTGACAGTCTTAAGTAAATCTTAAGCATTACGTGTTCCTTCTTTTTTCCTTCTATCTTTCTAGATATAACTCTCTGATATAACCGGGACATTTATTAGATGACTCACCTGACTGTGTCTGGACTCGCCATATTTGCCGTTGAGGTTGGCCCGGTGGCAGTTCTTGTACCACCAGGCTCCTTTGTAGGACAAGGCACAGTTAGTGACAGCGATGTCGTTGTCCCTGTCTTTCGTAGAGAAGGGCCGGCCCTGGTGGTAGCTCAGAGAGTCACCTGGGATCAGAGGTGAGAGAGCGAGAGAGAGAGAGAGAGAGAGAGAGACGTAGAACCTTAAATAACCAGTGTTGGCATATGGCTGCTGTGAATAATGGCGCGATGAGGGGGACATAAACGACAAGACAGGAGGGAGGGAGATGGAGAGACATCATATGGAAGCAGTGGGGAAAAAAAACAGTCCGGCTGCAGGTCTTTCTGAATTTATTCAGGCAGAGAGAGGTATAATTATAAACATGAGGGGATGATGGGTAATTCTGGCATATGGTCATGTTGACAGACTGAGGGACACATAGAGAGCGAGGACAAGAATGGAAGTGTGGAGGAATGCTGAGGCGGGTTTCAGGCATCAGGGAGAAGAAAAGATGGAGGAGCAAAAAAAATGGCAGATGGCAGAGGAGGGATGAGAGAGAGAGCGCACGTATATTATTATCATATTACGGTATATTGTATAATGTGGTATTCTGACATCAAAGCATGTTAATGTAGTGAAAAGCTTTCGGCGTGCTCGCTGGCCACTTATGTACAGTAAGTGGGTTCATCACAAGGCTGCCATCCGAAGAGCCACGTGAAAAGGCTGAGCAGTGAGCTGTGTACGTACCAGCGGTGCCGTTGTACTCTCCTATCCTGAGCTTGTAGAGGTTTCTCGCGTCTCCAATGGAGAATTTGTCATAGTTGGCGTAGACCGACTCCTGCCCGTCCTTCATGTCAATCCTCAGCTCGTACCGGCCCTGGCCAGCGATCTTCTGGATGTTATCGAGACCTGTGGAGAGACGTACGCACGTCACAACGCTGTCGTCCCAAACCTTGACGGTTACCATCTGCAGTTTGACGCAACGTCCATCTTCCAATTACAGCCGCTTTAGCACGACAGGAGTGATGGCGACTTGTTTACTTCCCTTAATGATTCGTGTGTACACAATAATAAATCACCCGATTTCTTCTCAAAGGGGTTTACAATCTGGAAAGACCTGACAAAAAAAACAAAAAACTGAGTGGAGGAAAAGGAAGAAACTCTTCCAAGAGAAACGGACATGCAATGCGTAAATGTAATGCGGTAAAAACCCTAACACATGACATGAATGAACATGTGTCGATTTTTGTGACATTCTACCTGCCACCCACATGTGCACCTTTATGATGTGAGATACAGTTTGCTCGAACCTGCATCGACTCCCGATAAGCACCGCATGTCAGGCGTCCTCTTTGTCAGCTTGTCATGCACGTGTGGATGATTGGCGGCGTCGAGAGCGGTGGACACCGTCGCCACCGGCACCGCCTCCAAATGCCACACATCGGCTACTTTGGGAGATAGGAGGCTTTTGCTCTTTATCTCCAAGGTAGCAGATACAAGGCTCGTTTGAATGCTAGAGAGGCGATAAGGCCCCACACTGACCTGAGCGATTGGGACTGCCTTCCCGATCAGATTACAACAAGCGCCCATTTGGAAAAGAACCCCCCCCTTTCTCCTGCTTCACCTCCAACAGAAGCATCACGTGTGCACTTTTTCTGAACCCGGGGGGTTAGGGCAAAATAGACAAAATCCACGAGCCATTGCTGATAAGGCGCAGGAAGTAGAAATCTGGGGGAGCCGGGAAACTATATCTGCTGTAACACGTCAATGGAAAGCAGATACGATCTATGTTACTACCCAGAGGTGCTTAGGGTGACGGGGGAAAAGCAATTGTTGTAATAAAATTGTGTTTAACACTCAGTCATCTCTAATTCTCATTGTATAATATCACTGTGTTATCAGCAATTAATCTAACAGCCATAATTTTTTCCTCAGTTTCTTCTTCCAACAGTTTTATGGGATCAGACTGCTCTATTCCAAACTGCAGCGATTAAAAATGCATTTTGACACACTATTGCACTCTTGTCTTATTATACTACCACTATTACCATCTCGTCACATTTTATTACCAGCTTTCCTCTCGCACTCATACAGAAACAAGGGGAGGAAATAAAAAAAAGAAGAGAGAGAGAGAATGGGATAATGACTGCGCATCGGACACCCTGGTTTTCCCTCCGTTATTACATCATCAAACTGACATTGTGTTGGACATGAACACTGGCTGAGGTCAGTGAGCAGGGAGAATTGATCGCCCTCCAGCAGCAATAAAAATGGCCGTTTCCAAAGTGTAACATAATAATGAAAGCTTTAATTTCCATATTCTTTACTGCCGGCCAGTTAAGTGCCTCTTCTTTTCAGTTTGAGTGGATTTAATGACGATGTCTACGCTTCCATACTGTTCAATATATTGCTGCTCTGTGTGTTGAGGCGGTGATTAGCTAAATGTTAGCTGTGATGGCTCTCCAGGGCTGTGACGGTGAGCGGATCTGTAGGAAGAGGAGTGAAGGTCAAACGGTTTGAAACTGCAGTGGCCCTCTGCATGACGACACCGTTTCCTTTCTGTGCGGACGAAACGCTTAAAGGACACGGCGCACAGTGGAAATGGTTTAACTTTACAGAAACACAGTATATTGATGTGAAAGAAGTTGATAGAAATATATATTTAGAGAGAAACACTGGCACTCTACTTGCTCACAGATTCGCCGACAGCCCTTGACCTGGATTATATTGGGCAATTTTCCATGTTCAAAAACTGGCCACTGCGTGCTGTCTTGACCCTGCCGACTTTTTGATAAAATGGCAGAAAAACTGTCAAAAAAAAAAGTGTCAAAAAGGGAGGAAGCTGTGTTGCGCAACCTTTTTCTTTATGACTTTCCCTCACCCCCTCACAGTATTGTACAACCCGCAGGTTATGTCAAAAAAAAAAACCTTCTAACATCAGCTATTTCACAAAGACACAATTAAATTTCCCTCCGTCGTGTTCTGGTGAGAATAATTAGATAATATTACCACAGGGCTTTGTCACAGAAGACATTTTGACATGTCACAGTGAGGGGGGGAAAGCACAGGTGTAATTAATGAAATCAATGATGGCTGGATTCAATTTAGCTGCTTCAGTTCCAAGGTCCCGCTACCGTGCACGCTGGCTCACTGTCACACTGTCACGACTAAGTAGGGCACTTGAAAAAAGAACAGAGCCATTGTTAAGTTTGTTAGCAACACCTGTGCTTTTCCTCCCGCTCAAAACTATATTAACCGCCAGAACCGCCGAAAAAAGCCAGTTTCATTCGGCAGCCGTGACATTTTGTGCTGCGCTCTGAGGTTGCCGTGTTCCCTCCTGGCATGTTATCTGTAATCTGGCATCACCGGGAGAAGCTTTCACAGGAGAAAAGAGCGGCTCTTGATGCCTCACACCCCGAGGTTACATTAAGCTGCTTTTATGCGCTGAGAGGACAGAGTACAGTATGGGATGGAAGAAAGACACGGAGGAGGGAGAGTGCATCCTAGGAGGCATGGAGAAAAAAAAAAAAGCAAGAACCCCTGGAGATGGAGGTGCCCTGGACTGGTACCAGAAGTGGTGAGAGGGCAAATTACTGCTGACTCAGCTCAAGTGGAAGCGGGTCAGAGGGAGTTTTGTACGCAATGAATCAGATATGCTCCGGTGTCTTTGGCTCATATTGTATGGCCATTATAAACCGAGTGGAAATTAGGAAAAATCTGTGCCAGGGTTCTGCTCCGTGATGCCCTCAGGTCCCTATCAGAAAAAAGATAAAACACTTTAACGCTCACTATCCGCTCCATAGTTTGCAAAAAAAAAAAAAAAAAAAAAGGATAGAATTTCCCTCCTGTATGGTGTTCATATCATCGTACAGAGACATTTTCTGAGCTCCAGTGAGTAATCTTCTCCACTGTTGTCGGAACATTAAAAAAAAAAAAAAAAAAATACATTTTTTATGTAAACCTGCAGACGTAATCCAAATTTTTTTTTTCCATTGTGACAAAATGTTTACAACAGCGTCTCAGAGGTGGTGCACAAAAGTAACGGCAGCGGCTGACATTATTATTCAATTCCACTCGACGATGCTGCAAACTACAGCAACAAATCTGACAGCCTCGACAAGAATTGCAGGCTTTTTATACCCCATTCCATTATTTTGTCAGCTCCTGTTTATGAGGGGTTGCATCTAAAAATCTCTTTATGCTTCCACCTATTACAGTGCGCTTAGTCACTAATGGACTCGAGCGTGCCGCAGCTATCTTGTATCATGATCCGAGACCTGTCAGCTGCAAAGTAGCAGCCCTCCCTCTGTTATAGTGTGGTGCCATAAAAATTTGCCCCCAGTGTTATTTAATTTCTCTAATCTAAAAGTTCAAAAAACATTCCTCTCCGTGTCCTGATTCACTGAATGAAATATTCATGTAATATTTCCCTTTAATCATCCGCACAAAAACAATAACATAAAGAGTGGCCCATGAAGAAACATGACTCATTTGCACATTTTCTAATGAATATAATTATTGTTCTGTAATGAGATTTTTGAGGAGGGTAGGGTGGGGGGGAGAAGAAACACTCAGCAGTCCATCACAACAGTGAGGATGTTCTGCTGTTTTTGTCTCCGAATCAGAGGCGACGCTAAAAACAATTACTGAGTCATTTCAGGGAGAGATGATCTTTCAGCGAATCCAGTAATGAATTGGATAGACTTTGTGAAGTCAAGTCCTGAAAGATGAGACGAGCAGGAACAAAAAAAAATCTTCACACAGAGTGAAAAACCTCACAAAGGAAGGCAGGATATTGAAGATATTAGAAACGTCTCTCCTCTTCATCAAATAGATGAATCAACTGAAGCCAAGTGAAAGCTATAACTATCTATTGATTGTGGCTATTTAATCCACTTCACTCATGGAGAAGATGTGTTGATAAAGAGTGTTCAGATTGAACAAAATTTGAGGCCAGATGTGGTTAACATCAGCATGCTGCTCTTAAAATGCAGCTGAAACAGAAAGGGTGACAGAAAGCTGGGATATTGTAAAGTGAACCCAACCTGTGAATTGACTTGCTAATACAGCTACTAGTCAGTCAGCATCACTTTCATCTGCGGCGCCCCATCATCCCAGGGGACGATAGAAAAAGTGTTTGGGAGGAACACAGATCCTCCCAGAGATGTTAGCAAGTGACAAACTGAATCAAGCTCTGACTTCCACAGAGCGAGTCCTCGTGTGCTTTACTGAAGCCCGAGATGACGTCCTCAAATGCCTTGTTTAGTCCAAGAATATATTCAGTATACTGTCCTAGCAGAGCAAAGAAACCAGAACATATTTACATTTAAGAAGCTGGATACAAAGAATTATGAGAATTTACTTAAACCAATACATAAATTATGAAAATAGTTTAATGACCGACTGAGGAGGAGGGCTAGTTAGCTGCTAGCTGTTAGCAGCCGATGGGCAGCAGAAGCCTGTCGTGTGTTTGTGTAAGGGAGGCTAACAGCTAACAGAGCCAACACAGCTACCAGAGCTAACAGAGCTAACAGCTAACAGAGCCAACAGAGCTAAGAGCTAGCAGAGCTAACAGCTAACAGAGCCAACAGAGCTAAGAGCTAGCAGAGCTAACAGCTAACAGAGCCAACAGAGCTAACAGCTAGCAGAGCTGCACTGAGAGTTTATGTCCAGAGGGAGCTGAAGGGTTTTTAATACTGAACAGCAGTGTAATGCGACAACACAACAAGTTTACAGTTCATAAATGTACTCAGTTACTCAGTTCAGTGCAGTTTGAATGCAAATACTTTAAACTAATAACTACTTATAAAAAAACAAAGTAAAGAAACAACACTTAGCTTTTGGGGCTGTTTACATTCATGTCAGGACTATTACAATAGTTTTTTTCAGGAGAGTGGTGAGGGAGATTTTTTATTTCATCCCGTATCTTTCAGCTATAAAAGCTACAAAAGAACCTTTACTCTCCACATTTTTTTTCTCAAGATGAAGTATCTCAGCGCAAGAATCTTACCGAGCCAGAATTCATCCTCCAGGTTTCCAAAGCCGACCCGATAATCACTCCACTTCCTTGAAAAGTCTGTCAGGCCGTTCTGACGGCGCTGGAACACCTGAACACCAAAACGAGACGATGTAACAAGATCAGATCACTCGGTTTTATCAAACTAAAATAGCACAGACGACTCAGTGATGTGATCAAACCGACATTGTGTGTTTTATTCCATCCGACAAAATCCATTTTTTTTTTCCTTCCTCGGCCTGACACAGTTTCTTACATTTGCACGTGGCACATGTGCTATTAAAAGGGTATTATCTCCACAGTGACTTACAATCCAGCCTCCTTCATCCGTGGTCATGTCACAGTACACCTGCACACCCTGGCTGGGGTCTCTGTTGATGTAAATGGTGTAGACGCCGCTCAGCGTCTCTCCGTTCAGCAGGTGTTGGGCGCAATTCTGAGGTGTTGCAAATAGACGACTCCCTGGAGAGAAACAGGGACGAGTTATGATGTGCCTATTTTTGTCTGTCTTTTGACTCAGATTTTATGGCATTTGACAACATACAGTATTGTTTAAGAAGCTGCATTAATTGATACTTTTACATCAACAATGGATGTATGCCTTTTGCGTAATAAGCTGCTTGTAGGGACAAACCCATGGAGAGTTTCCATCAGCTCTTCGGAGAGTTCAAGCGTCTTGTCAGCTCATTGTTCTGCTTTTTTAGGTCCAAATTTTTCCCTGCTCTTACCAGTTCGTTCACAGCAGGCAGCTGTATTGAATCTGAACTGCACACTACCTGCGCGGCACCAGACAGCATACAGACACAAATAGCTGGTGAACACAGTGGAGCATCTCACCCTGAAAGAGCTGAAAGTAGAGTGAAAATTCATCGGGCGGCCAGAAACACGACACCAAATGAATGCTAATGTTGCTCCATATCTGCTGGATGTGTTTAGAAGCAGCTAAGAGGTTTGTTATATCAACTTCATAAGGCGAGACTATTCTAATAATATGGTTACGGCTTGTTCTGCTGCTCCACAGTGGCCAAAATGTACTTTGAATGAAAGTAAAACTGTAATCCTGCAAAGCTTTCATTACACAGCCTGGATACCGATATGTACTTTGGGCTTGATCACATAAATCTAAGGAGGTAAACAACTTCATGATGCTCTCTGACCCTTAACTGACTGACACATTCTGCACTCACTTACACACTGAGCACACAGTTCAGCTGTAGTGTTGCAGACAGCCACCCTGCAGGTGCAGTCTTAACAGGAAGTCTCCCTCAAGATGCTTCTACAGGGAGGGGACATGGAAATTGGGCCTGAATCTGGGGACCCATTATTTTGCACCTTCAG
Organism: Acanthopagrus latus; assembly: GCF_904848185.1. NCBI lineage: Eukaryota > Metazoa > Chordata > Actinopteri > Spariformes > Sparidae > Acanthopagrus > Acanthopagrus latus. Next base: position 20,054,889 of record NC_051059.1, on the reverse strand, counting down.
TTATGGTGACAGTAATGTGAAATGCAGTGCGAGGAGGAAAAAAAAAAAACAACATATGTGGGGCCAAGAGAACTCACCCTGTTAGAATCTCATTCTGAGCTTGAATCAGAGAGAACAGATACATTGAATGTGTGTGTGTGTGTGTGTGTATGTGTAATATACCTGTAGTGAAGGTAGTGGAGACTACAGCGCTGGTGTCGAGTCCTCTTGCAGCCTGGAGCTTGACGGTGTACTCTGTGGTCTCAGCCAGTCCCTCCAGTCGAATCCACGTGTCCTCGGAATCCAAGATCAGCTCCTAGAATACATGCACAAGCACACACACACACACACACACACACACACACACACACACACACACACACACACACACACACACACACACACACACACACAGGACAAATTTCATTCATACACAATTTATGGGAAGTTGGATAAAAAAAATTAAAAAAAAATCATTTTCTGAAAGAGTAATAATTTAATATTTACTCAGTTTAAACCTCGGGGTAAAAATCAATTATATTAGAATTCCTGTAAGTCGCTGATAAAACATTGACTTGAACATGTGAGTTTTACAAAGATTTTTAGTATGGCAACAAAGAAAACCTTCAAGCTATTTCTGTTCAGGAAACACATGACAGTACACTTCGTGCTCCAGTAGCACAACGTTCACAGCCTGTTAGAAGAAATAGGTGTGGTTTATTTTATTTCATTTTTACCACATAAACCTGTTGTTTTTAAGCATTAGAAAAAAGATAAGAACTGATGTCATTGTGTGGTGGTGTCTTTGTCATGATGCAGAAAATAAAAGGGAAATAATTAGCAGTAAAAGTTGCTATTCCACTGACTGCTAGTGTGGCTGCCTGTGTCTTCACATGTGAGAAGGGACATTGGAAATAGAAAAAGAGGAGCTGAGAAGGAAAAAGAAAATAAATAAATAAATAAATAAGAGACTAGGGTGGCAACTAGACGGAAAGAATGAGATAAAAGACCCTTATCGGACAGCCAAGCCGAGAAGCCGCGAAGCAGTCAGGAAACAAACATTTCTATTTTTGGCGAAGAAGTCACAAGGGTACAGTACAGTTACTTCCCTTTGGTTTTTTGTACGAATCATCTCTCATTGAACCAGTCTTAAGGAAGCCAAGATGTTTGACCGCCTTTGAGAGAGAATTTTCCCTGACATCACTTTCGTAGAGAGAGGAAATTAATCCAGTTGAAACAGAAATGAGAACTTGTCTCTGCACGAATTTGTGTGTGTGTGCATGTGTGTTACAGTTTGCCCTGGATACACATTAAATATGAACAAGTAAAAAATAAAATATTCAGCCAGTTTGGAGGAGAAAAAAAAAATCACACATTTCCAGGCAATGTGTCCATGTGAATTATGCAGGGGAAGCAGCTGGTAAATAGTGTCTCCGTCTCCGAGGATCTGACATTTTCCCACCAGGTTTTCAGGGTCAAGAAAAGATTTTTATTGCGCCCCATCTTATCAAGGATAATATACACCATCATACACTCCCTAATTGTTGCATGGCTCAGTGGTCGAAAGTGCTTCATGTGTATTTACCCTTGTGTGTGCCTGTCAGCGGGGAGATCTTTATCACTCCAGGCATGAACATAACCAGCCGTGATACTTACAGCTACTTTGTGTGAATTATAAAACATCAGTTTTCTCTGTAAGACGGGAGGCTGGCTGAACAGCTGTAAGTCTCGCCGATATGTGTATGATTGTTTACAGCCAAGACCGACCTCGAGTGGAGACAACCCGAGGAAAATTCTCACAACGACCATTTCAGTCTCCGTCTGCAGTGATCGCTGTTTTTTTATTTTGCTCCGAGCATGAGTGGCATGACTCATTTGTTGCTGAAATATATGAATTCAAAATGTGACACTTGTTGAGGCAGCTCACCGCGGGGAAAGAGGATTTGAATAAAACCTTGAGGAATATGACCATAAGTGGAGAGAAGAATAAGACATGGAACCGATTTCCAAATCTTCCAAGTGGGTTTGCGAGACCTGCCGAACTTTTATTCATTTCTTCAAAGAGAATTAGTATTTCACTTGCCAATTTAATTTAAATTACTGCTTGTGATTACCAACAACCAACATGTAGGCGGTGGACTGAAATTACAGTCTAAATAATGTTAATAATTAGAGATGAGCAAGTACATCATTATCCATATCTGTTCTCTGAATGGGTTTAATTGGGATATCAGAGGCTGTTATTATTATTAAAGGCTAACACCTCCAATTGTACGCATAACAGTGTTTTTGCAGGTCTTAGGGAGTATTACTACATATGTGAAAAAAAGAAAAAAGAACAAAGTTCTTTTCACATATGTAGTAATACTCCCATAGACCTACACACACACCTTAATGTGAAAAATAGCTGCACTGATGAAATAATTAGAAAAAAATGTACAGAACAACTTTTTTTTCTAAAAAAAAACTTGAATAAGTAAATTGTATATTGAAACTTTTTACACACATATGTATCCATTTTGATATGTCAAAATGTTCCTCTCTGCCACTCGAGGAGCGCACTGGTGTTGAGAAAACAAACTAAGGCTGGAAACTGTAGCAAACGACAATGGACCAAAAGTGTTTGCAGTGGTAAACATGACACAAACATCAGAACAGACTGCCATCACATGTGTATCCAACTACTCAAGCTGTTTAATGAGATTCAGCAGTGTAGCTAAATATTTAACAAGCTGATGTTTGTTTGTAATTTAGAGAGCAAGGTTTATCTAGAAGTTAGATATGACGGAGACTTAAGCAGACTGCTGTCTCGTCAGTACGATCATCTACTGTATGATGGATGGTACAACAAATTTATTTGCGTCTATGAGAGCAAGTTCTTTGTCAATAGTGCTAAAATATGTGATGCCATAATGAAACCGAACAGCATTAAATATGACTTTCTCCCTTTTGGGTGCTGATTTGTATTCTGTATGTTTATGTATTAGGCAGATATAGAGGGTACGAGAAAAAGCTTTAATTTCAGTTTGACTTAACATGCAAATTTATGCAGAGTCTCGGAGATGGTGTACAAAATGTTGATTTAATATTGCTTGTATGTAAATGCCATAGCTGTTTCTTAAGGAACAAACTGTTGTTTTGGAGTGAGGATGAAAAGACGAGTAACTAAAAAGAGCAACGTGAATAGAAGTCTGTTCTGAAAGAAATGGGGTAATCTGACTTCTTAGTGTTGCTTTCTTTGTGTGTGAGTGACACCCGATGGTCAACCACACAGCAATACACACATTCAAGGTCAGTGTGTGTGTGTGTGTGTGTGTTTGTGTGAGAAAGAGGCTTGAGATGAATCATCATTTCATCAGTATGGATGTGCGTCTGTGTTTGTGTGTGTGTGTGTGAGTGTGTGCGCGCATGCATGTGCATGTGTGTGTGTGTGTGTGTGTGTGTGTGTGTGTGTGTGTGTGTTCTGACTGTTTATAAGCTCCATGCCCATCTGGAGGGCCTGTTTGTTTGTAAGACACCTAATTGCTAATAAAGGGAGTATTTTGCAGTGCATCTTGGGAAATTGTTCGACTCAATTCGTTAACAGCCGTTCCACACAGTTCCTGCTAACGTGGTTTATTGTCATTACTCGGCCATGTCAAAAAGTTTAATCAAAATAAACAATGTCTCTTCTGAGACACATTATAGTAATATCTCTATTAGACAGGCAATTTCGCTGCATACCCCCCCGTGTGCACTTCTATCGGCGAGTGTGTGTGTCCCCAAATGCTCGCAAGCTCCAACATCAAGGGATTAGATGATTGAAAGATAAAAGATGAATTTTCAAGTGCTCGAAAAAAGTTGTGACTCCAAATTAATTTCCTCTTTCTGAACATTGTTCATCCCGGTGTTTAATGAGTTGATTTAACTGGGAACATTCTCTGCGTTCTAAATCCGAAGGGGGGGTTTTAATATGTTCTACAATATCTGCAGTTTCTATTTTCAGGTATGTGGATTAAAAAAATAAATAAATAAATAAAAAGTAGTTTATCTCCCTGACACATTTGCAACTCCACTCGACAGGATTTCCAGAACTGCTAGATATGGAAACACATTTTGGCTGCAGATAAAATGTTAACATCAAGGGGAAATACAGTATGTGTGTGGCAGAGTTGAGGCGCCGGAGTTCAGATGTGTGCGTGTAACAAACCTTTCGGCTGCCGTCAGTTGACTTGTAGGTGAGCATGTAGTTGTCAATTTCTGCTATTGGCGGTTGCCAGGAGATGAGAGCGCTGCGGTGATTCACCTCGCTGGCTGTCAGGTTCAGGGGCGTGTCCATGGCTGCCGAGAGAGAAAGAGAGAGAGAGAGAGAAACCTCAATGTTTACAATCAATTCAGTGTAAAAAAAGAAATGCTTTCATAGTTTTTTTTTTTTACACCGACAGCATAGTTCAAGTCTCTAATAGTGACCGAGGTCTTGATTTGTTTGCCTGCTTTTACAAAACATGGTTACTTATCATGTAAACTCATCATGTTTCAGCTTCTCATAGTCGGAGTGAGTGAATACCTGATGTAAGAAGTAAGGAAATTGCTGTTACTGTACATGTGAATATATATTTGGTGAAGAAAGTACATTTCTGTGTTAGGTGCTTAGGATTTGTGTGGATGGAATCGCCTTGAATACAAAATAACACACATTCTTCGTCGCAAAGCACTTTTTAAGTCGAGCGTTAAGATACTGTCGAGGCATTTAGGCAGAAACAGCTCTGTTCATTTGATTGAATTATTCAGCGTATGCAGAAGTTATTGAAAGGTTGAATTCGCAGCTGATACTGTGGCTGTGTTTTGCAGAAAATGTAAAAGGGCAACATCAGAAAGGGGTCAACTGAGTAATTTCGGTTTTAACATTCCTCACAAGAGATCAAATCAGCTGAAGCCGCGGCGTTGAACTCGCGGCTCCGTTGCTACGAACAATGGAAACAAGCCAAGTGCACTCTGTGCCGCTCTGCTGAGAGTAGCCACAGCATGTCACGGTGGAAAAAAAACAAAACAACAACAACCCACCAACGCTTCACAAAATGTGTTTGAGAGAAAGCTTTTTGAGAGAAAGCTTCAAATATCACTGATGACAAAAGCTCACATTATTCTCGTTCTCACCACTCAACAATCATGAAACTTCAGTTCGGACGAATCATGCGGAGCACAATTAGAAATAATGTATTTAAGTCATTCTATTTGATATTGTTAATCTTTGACATGTTTAACTGTATTATTTGTTAACTGCAAAGTTAAAAACTAAATCCAAGTATCTTATTATAGAAATGATGTAGAGGGTTTTCACACATGGCAATAAAACAAACTGTAGGCATCCTGCAGGCTCTTGATCATCGACTAGTTAATGAACACAAGCTGTGGCTGACTCACCGTCGAGAGAGATGTACCACGCAATAACATCAGCAGCCGCAAAATAATCACAGCCACCGTGTACAGGGACCAAAATCTAGGTCCTGTAGACATAAATCAACAAGCTGGAAATTAAACCTAAAATTGACCCACAGAAAATCTGCAGGGAGGCGAAATTATCAGGCTGTCCTTGCAAATTCACACTACCACCCCCACCCCACCCCACACACACACACACACACACACACACCAGTATGGAGCCGACTGGCCAGAACAGCACTGGGTGACAATGACCCAATATTTTTGGATAAAACCTCAGATGCTGAGAATAAAGTGGCTACAGGGAACTTTCATTTTTTTGTCGATTCTGGCAGCTCTTGTGGACAAAAGAGCTCCTTTTTCCAGGTCCTGATTTGGCTGGTGCCTATGTTTGTTTTGGAAGCGAGAGAAGAAAGATGCAACTCATTTTTCAACATCATTTTCTTTCTTTAAACACAGCTGTTTGTAGGATGCGTAGTAATTAAACAATTATCTATTTGTGGCTCTGTAAGATTAATAACTGTAAAGGAAAGTTTGCTTTAGTTCCGTGCCAACAGACTACAGAGCAGCTTCTCTTCTCAGGTCGAGACTCCTTCATCTCCAGCCATAAAACTGTTTTATTGTATGACTTATCCAACCTGGTGTCAGGCATTAAGAATAGCTAAAATATAATGAAAACAGCCAATCTTCTTGCTGATGGTCTCATTCCTATAAAGTTAAAGGTTCCCTGGAGTACATTTAAATAAACGTGTCTAGTTTATGTAATCTGGCATGCCAGCCGTGTTGAAGGTCATCTTTGAAACTATTTTTCTTTTCTTTTTCAATTCTTCTGCCACTTGAACCACAAGTGTTACATTATGCCGCCACTCCGAATCAAGAGTCTGAGGATAAAGCTGACGTTAATACAGATTTCTCTCACTGTTAACAATTCAAACAGAGACCAAGGACATGATGAAATGCCACCCTGTGTATCAACATTTTTTCTTTTTTTTCCCCACTTTATCGGATAATGTTGCAGTGTGCAGATGGACAGGAAATATGAAGTGACATGTGGTGTTGTGATAACGTTAAGTCCATCCAGTCTTAACCCACTTAACCACCAGGACATTCATTTTGACTTCCCTGCCGTTATAGTTTGTAGTCGTAGATCTGTTACTGAAGTAAATGGTGCAGATTTGAGGGTTTATTTTACACATTTTACGCAACAGTGAGTTCTTATAGCAGCAGGACGGTGTACAGAGGATTTGACTCGATATAAACTACAGTGGCCACAGTGATTGCAAAGAAAGAACGCGTCATCCAGTGCAATGTTGAGGCTCACAGAGGCACTAATAGTTTTTGGAGAACAATGCTGGCCTATGACACAGAGGAATGAGCTATTTTAGGCTTTAGCCACACGCGCAGTACTTTTTTTAATTGGTTTTGCTGATAATGAGAACAATATTGGCAGACTTATCCTTTAATGCATGAAAACTAACGATGCGGTCGATAAGTTGGTCCTCGATAAGGGATGACGGCTGTAAACTGTATATTTTGTAGATGAAGTAGAGATTAATAACGGGACACAGTTGCCTGCACAGTGCACTATAACCGTATTCCCTGATGTGGTTGAAATCTCTACGTCAGTAAACACTAAATCCCCACAGGACTGAGTGAGACGAGCGCTGAAGACTCTTTTTCTGTTTAGTCACGGTATATCACAGCCTCAAATGCATTCAGGCCCTTGATCAGCGAGCCCACCCAAGTTTTACTGCACGTTACATCACACCAGCCGAGTATATTCATGGTCCCTGTGCAGCTTTCAACAAGGCCAGATTATAGTGCCTTTGTTGATACTTTAACCACATCACAAGGAGATTCACCTCAATTTCCCCACCTTACATCACCTCTTTTTTCAGTCAATATGTGATCTACCGACATGGCAGCGGAGGCACCGACACAGTCTAACCCCATTTTACTGCCTGATAGAAAATAGATGACCTTCTGTTTGGACAAAGATCTGTTTCCTGTAGTTACATCATGACTCTGGGGCACATCGTCAGCCGGTCGCACCCGGCAGCGCTCTGTGCTAGGAGAGGCAGGGGCGAGGCGGCGCCGAGTGTGCCGCGCAGTCCGACATCAGCGCTGTGAATCTGAGATAAAGATATCCGTTACATGACAGTCTCTTTCTGTGATTCCCTTTGTTTCACTCCTCTGTTCTTTCCTCCACAGCGAAACAAACACAGGCTTCTATAAACAAGCCTGAACTTTTAACTTCTCCTGAGGGCTCGAGGGGGCCGAGGGGGCTTAACTGTTCGCTGAACATCCAACCCTCGACTGAACCCATAACTTCGCACGTCCCTGCACGCATAAAGGAAATCAACAACTCCACACTCCACTCCCCGTTCTTTTAAATCCTGGCATGTGCGCGCATATGACAGCTCGGTAATTAACAGCGTGTACCCGTCTTGATAACCTCCTGAAAGATGTGGGGAGCCTTCAGTGGGAGACAGTGATAGGCAGATTCACATGGTGCGACACGGGGATTGAGAGGAGATGGGCAGAGGAGGGAACAAAGAGCGTTTAAGAGCGAGTGCGGTTTGAGATAAACACGGCACATTCTGCATCTCATTCCTGCTTTTTTTCCCCCCTCCTTTTGTCTGTTTCATTCCTATTCCCACCTCAACCTGGGGTCCTCCTCTCCTCCGCTCTCCTCCCTCTTATCTCCGTTCGTGCCTCTGTTCCTCTCTCCTGCTCTCCATCCTTTGTCCACCCCCTCCTTTTTCCCCTTATCAGACAGGCTGCCATTCCGACTCAACGCGCCGGAGAGTGAACGGAGTTTATCTTTTTGTTCTTGTCCTCCCCTCCACTTGATGAACTCTGCTGCTGCATCATGGGCGCGTGGGGGGGGGGGGGGGGATTTTAATTCATAAAGTTGGAGCATCCACCCTCATTCTGCCCATCTATTCCCTCATTTTGCCCAATTAAATCCATCTCCTCATCCTTCTCTCCCTCTCCATCCCTCCCTCCCTCCCAATTAAACCATCGCATTGAGCGTGTCCACACAGGTGAGCAGGTGCCGCCGGAGTTTCCTGGCAGCCCTGACGCTCCATCTTCAGAGGCGGAGGTTTGAACAATGGGATTGAGATGAATAGGTTTGGCTACATCTAATGTCTCATTAACACACCGTGTAAACAATGCGAGAGGGAAGAAGGAAACACACACACAGAGAAGCAGATGGGAAGGGCAGCATGGGCAGCGGCAATTTGTCGTAGGGAGACAAGAGGGAGGAAGTTATTAGAGTGGATATCACATCTCTATTCCGATTTGCAAGTGAATGATTCCTTCTGGAGGAGGTTTAGGTAATTTGTTTGTTTTTTGGGGAATCTAATCCAATTCAGCAACTGCTACCAGGATGGACCTCACAGGTGGAATCGTGGAATTGAGCACCTTTTTTAACGGTATTTTAAGGCCAGTGGAAATTAAAGCAAAACATGACAAACTTTATTTCGGTTTCATATGATGGCGTCTCCTAGTCTTACATCAGTTCAATGGGATACAACAACCCTTTTTTGAAAAATGTACCTTTAAATTACCTTTCCTACCTGAGCCTCCTTTTCATCAACCCCGCAAACATGAACACGCATCTTGTCCTCCAACGTTCACCGGGGAAAACTGCCCTGTTAATGTCAGTCTACCAGCTAGATACCTAATTATCTGCTCAGCTGCAGCACATTAGACAGTATGAAAACTGCAACCTGCAGATGTCACCTCGGTTGGATTGGACGCTGGTGTGGTCCTTTCTCTTTGATACCACTAACAACACGCTGGCGAGGCTTTGTCTTTACATTGCCTCTCATTCCCTACAGTGCAACATCGGCACTCCGTCAACCTGCCGGATGCTGTCAATCAAGCCCCTCCAGCTGGGTGAGATAAAAAGAATATTTCTGATATTTCCCCACGGACCTTTTATTGCCTTGACCGTGTTCCTGACTGCACAGAGGGACGACTAAATGTTATCTCAGCTGGACCTCAAGAATACACAAGAGCCTTTAGTTACAGTGGCACAGTGGATAATATCATTAGAACTGAAACGGGTCAGACAAACCGTAATTAAGATTTGCTGCAGTGATTCAAAGTTCTTCCTAACATTTTGTACTTGAGGCCATTCCACCCCCATCATGGCTCTGCTTCACACAGCACCTCCTACAGAGCGTAGGCTTGACTTCTGTCCAGGGAGCCTCGGATCACTAGACCTCGCCAACCGTTCTCGGTTGTGGTCAACAAAGTTATTACACCAAAGTTAGGTTTAGGAACAGAGGCCAGGCCTCTCTGCCATGCAATTTCCTGTCCCTATCGATAGAGGTGTGTTTAACCCCTTCCTCACCTGACTTTATTTAAAAAAAAACTTCTTTCTGCTTTTTCTCCGCCCTGGTACTTATTGCAGGAACCACAATGAAGCTACTACTTGATAAATTAAATTACGGCATAAACCTTCCGTTTTAAGTGAATTATTGTGCATCAAGTTAAGGGGAACGTCTGCATAAACAGAGTCATTAGGTATTTATCATTCATAAAAGTAGCTGCGTTTCAATGTGTTCTTCAGGCTCCAGTAATAAATCAAACATCGAGTTATTTTAATTAATACACATTGACTCAACATCATCTGAAAACTAGCCATGAGCTTAAAACTAAAGCCATTATATAAAGTGTATATTCAATATCCTAGAATGGATATTTTTAATGATGTTGCAGAGTTCCACACAGTGTACAGGAAAACAATTAACAGCACAGACTTTATGGGGATGCACGATCTTAAAAGTACATTAAAGTGTCAAAGATGCTTCAGCCGCCTGAAGAATGGAGATTATCTCTCTGTAATAGCAGCACCCTCAGCACTTGCTGAACAACTACCAGCCGGAGCCCAGTGACGCTGCCCGCAGCAAGGATCTCTGCTGCTTCAAAACCTCGCCAAGCACCTCTCAGCAAGTGGGCTCAGACACATCTGAGGGAGAGAAAGCCCAGTGCTGCAGCCTACAGGCTTATGGAGACACCCGTGGCAAAATCCCTTATTTTCCACCCCTATAGCTTAAATATCAGCCTTTGGGGAGCTGTCTTACTCTGTGTTGAACTCTCGAGGCATGGAGGCCAGACAACAAAACAACCCTCAGCTGTGGTTAAGAGGCTTGGGAATCAACAAAAAAAAAAAACTCTCCCCCAGCCAAGGAAAAGAAAAAAAAAAAAAACCTGAGTGGTTAAGGCAGTCTTAGTCACATTTTATGAGTCTGACTGGTCCCCTTTCCCCTTCCTTCTCTCTCTGTGCTGTGTTCATCATGCATATGGAGAAACCATCCTCCTCTAAAAGGAGTAAAAGTCAAAACGTGACAGCAAGAGCTTTCACTGACCCTTCACCTCATGTGCAACACACGGAACAGGAAAACTGGTGAACAACTCCTATAAGAGAGTAACTGTTTGTGTGTTGAAGACAAGCAGGGTTTCTATGATTGGCTGGGTTGTAGTATGTTTTGTTGACTCAGACTCACTCACAGAAAATGTGTCTTTCAGCCAGTTATTTCCAACCTCCCCACGTCTCACCAACACCTATCTAATGGAAAAGTTCAATCAGATGGCGGATCCTGTGTTCAAACCACCGACCTTAACGCCCCATTTACACCAGGTATTAAAATAAGATCTGTATCTAGGCACGTTATCCAGATAGTAAATCATCTGATCTTTTTTTTTCTTCTTTTGCATTTACACCTGGTATTTTTGGTGCACTCTCGTTATCCTCACTGAGATCAGGTGTCTGTCCTCCAGTGCAAATCTGGCAATGAGTGATTTAAGGTGGCAGCAAATCCGGCCCAGACTCCTTTAATAAATTAGTTTTTGAGCTGAGGGGAAACTTTATAAAGACTGCGAAACACTTTTTTCCCCCCACAAAGTCTTCAGTGTGTGTCCACTATTTTAAATTCACCAAATTAAGTTCATTCATTAAGTTATTTTTTTCTCTTTATAAAAATATTGTCTCAGTTTGTTGAGGTAACAGAGTGTAGGCTACTCCATGACTAGATTAATTGCAAGCCTTGTGAAAGGCAGATCAGTTGCACAGATGAGTACACAGTTTCTAATTGGATATCAAACATCTCCCTACCATGCTGCTTTCATTCTTACTGCAGTTATATAACATCCAGTACTCTTCTGGTGCGTTCATGGCACAGAATACACATCTAATCAGTATCTCGAAGTGTGTCTCTTACAGTCTTCTCACTTGCTTACTCTCTATATTTGAACGACAACCTTTATTTCACAGTATGTTAGCTGGAGACAAATATCTGTATCAATGCTGTGGTGTCCAAAAATTGTATAGATTGCAGTTAAAGCTACCTAAGCTCCCAACACGATGCGAGCCAGAGTGCATATATATATAGAGATCACTTCTAATACAAGATGTAAATGGAGTCTTAGAATCGCATGATCAATCTGCTCAATTCAAGAAAGACGAATCAGGCAACTTTTTAAATCACATCTTTAGACTTCATTTAGTCTGAGTGATTTACCTTTTCATGTTCATGTTACTTATTATAACAGGGTTTGAAATTTCTCTGCAGGCTATTTTGGTCAACACTTGTTTGAAAAGAGCTTTATAAATACTGTGTGTCAACGCATCTGTAACCAGTTACTCTCACCTAAGCAGTCAGACAGACAAGTGAACTGCAACTCTAAGAGTGAAAGTCTGACAGAGACAGAGGCAGGAACAGAGCAGCAGACGTGTGGAGAAAGACTCACCGGCAGACTAGTTGACCAAACCAATCAATGGCCTCCTCCCGCCTCACAGCCCGCTCGCAATGTGACATTTTCCACTGGAGCGGAACAGCCAGAGACAGCAAGCTGTGTGAACTGAAACCGGCTTTAATATTTCAATTAGGAAGTTTAATTAACAACAGGGGGAAGATTCCTCTGAAGTTGTGGGTGACTGAGACACCCCCTGATTTGACATGTCATCATTAGTCCTGCGGGGCTGAAGATTTCATTGGTGTGTGTTTCTTTGTGCGCTGTACTTACATGGGCCCATATAGGGCACAACTGTGCAGACGCTTCAATGGGAGGAAGGCACTTGTGTTGTAAGTTTTTGAATAAAATACAACTGTCCAAATGTCTCCAAAATACAGAGTAAAGTTTTAAGTAATTATGAGCATGGCACTTGTTCCTGTTTGTCCTGTAGTCGCTTTAATTCTGAGTGAAGCAGACATTGTGCAGACGTCCTTCAATCAGTCCTTTCCATCTGCAATGGAGGAATGTGACCGTGGCGAGAACAGATTTTGTCTATTAGCAACAAAGCCGAGCATTAATCGCTTGCTTGATTCAGTGAGACGTGGTATTCAAAATCCTTGTCGCCTTCACTCACTCCATGGTGACTGTATCGCAACAATATCCTGTATTCTTTCTTTTATATGACAGTCTAACCAGGGTTTTTCGGTTTTGTGTTGCTCTGTAAAGAAGCTGAGGTACATGACGCACTAGGCAGAGCATCTGTTTCCAAATAAGGAACACCTTAAACAGCCAGGAACATTTGTTTATGCAGGAGTTACTATACATGTACGGCACTGACATGGTTGCAGGTAAGCCTAATTTTCCCGAGCCCCATTTATGTTTTGAAGTCCCTGCAGCTCAGAGTTTGTATCTGTTCCGAGCAGTTCGTCTCTGCTGCAGTGCAGGACAGCTAGCTCCGCTTCTCCCCGAGGGATTAAGAACTCCTCTGCTGACTGAAAAGTTTTTTTGTTTTTTTTTTTTCCCCTGCAAGAACTCTAAAAAGAAAACAAAGTTTACAGAGATGCGACTCAGCTAAACTGGAACAATTCCTTCAGCCCCAACTTTCCTCTCAATGAAGCACATCTGTGAAGGTGAACATAATGAGAGCGGCGGGACACGTGGAGATGAAGCAAACGGAGAGTTCACAAGTTCAGTTCTCATGACAGCTTGTGCCTTTGACCATGTCAAAGTTACCAGCAAGACTCTGACCCATGTGACTCATCTTAACTGTGCAGTGAGTGTTACACAGCGATCAGGGGTCCAAGGTTTCAAAAGCACACTGTGTGGGAAAAGCTCACACCTGTAGAAAGTGCACTGAAAAGTGACCTATACTATTAAGAACACATTTACTCATAGAATACCACAAACTACATGTTTATCACCTGAAACACCGCCAATCAATAAAGCATACAGTGCATACACTGTCCTCAAACAAAAGCTATCGGAATCTTCTCCTGGAACAAGCAGTGATACTCTCAGATAAACAGCCCCACGCCGCTGAATACACTCTGAGGAAATCTGAGTTTGAAGTAATCTAATCACCACATGTAGTACAGGAGAAATGCTTTGTTAATATATCTAGGTGAAATATTTAACAACAAGAATAGCTGCTCTACCAGTCAGGCATCCTCTGGTGTGTTGCAGCCACACAAGACTAATTGTTTCGGTTCAATTAAAAGTGAACTGTGTCAGAACTGCCGTTTAAAATATTTTGCATGGACTTTAATTCTCAAAAGAATGTGAATAAACAAACAACATTTTTGACAGAACGCATTGCGTTGCAGGGGTGTCTAATGAAGACAGCATGCTAACCAGCTAGCAGTCCTATGTACGAGAGTTTAGCTCAGATCTGGGTTGGAAGCTGAGTGATGCCTGGCTCACTCTCAGTCCTCTCCTGCTTCCCGCCACTCCCGACCCCAGTTGATCCCACCTTGTCTCCGCTGTCACCTAAATCCTGGTTGGATTAGCTTTAAATCACAATGTCTTCAAAACCTTTGTGCTCGTGGTGTCACCAACACTTCCCCCCCGGTGCAGTGAGCTCCCAGTCCAGGCAGAGTCACCTCATACAGTAAGACTGCTACCTGCATGGCTCATTGAGCTACAGCTAACAGCAGTTAGTGGTTACACTAGTGATGCGCTTGCTGGTCCTTACTTGTTTGGAGTATGAATTCAAGAGGTGGCCAATGCTTAGGTATGAAGGTTATTATTCACTGTCCACCACGGACTCGACGGAGGAGGTACTGTTCTGCAGCAGGCCAATTTTCGAGCCACCTTTTTGACTGAAACTAACATCATGAGTATAAAAAAGACAAGCATGGATGGAAATATGCTTGTGTCCACAAAACCCTCCAACCAGCTGTCACTTTTCTAGGTTGGTTGTGACAGTGAACTGCATGATACATCGCGCCGATCACATGTACAGATGCAGTCATTGTATTACTAAGTTGTTGTTGTTTGTGCTCCACTTTATTCAACCTCAGGAAGAAATGCATCCGCTGCATTTCACTCATTCTAACTACTTTAGAAGCGTTGTGGAGCTATTGCCCTTAGTCAAGGACAATGAGAGGAGAATTCATAATTAACATGGACATTTTTTTGGTATGAATGAAACCAAGCATCCCAGGGTGAAACTCTCCTACTGTGAGGCGACAGTGCGAGTCCCTGAGTCACTGTTCACGCCGGCTGTTCTGACTCCAGCTGAATGAGATAAACGCTTACGTGTTTGGAGGTTGGTGATGACAGTGCCGCTGGTGAGGGGTCCTTTGGTAGCGTAGAGGGCTACGGAGTAGCTGGTGCTCGGCTTCAGGTTGGATAGCTGGTGCTCCTGCTTGTTACCTTCCACCAGGAAAGTATCGGCCGTCACTGAAATACAGAGCACACATATATGAATGTGTTCACTACATTCACACCATCTTATACATCGTCTGGTTTTGGTTTTGTCTAAACGGAATACATTAAATTGTATCTCTTTGAAGTATTTCTTCACTAATTATGCTTTTGGGGGCCACGCTATAAATACGTTTTGCTCTGAAGTACTCTACATGAAATATACGGCCGAGAAAAATTTATTCACCACTCTTCTTATCTGAATGCGTTTCTAAGAATCATTTGAAGGTGACTAATACTTCTGTCTAACAAGGTGATTTCGATTAAATCGCCATTAAATTACCACTTTATATTTTTAGCCAGAGGAAAACTGCCTCTGATTTGACTGTGAACAAAGTTACCGATGAAGAAAACAATGGTGTAAAATGAGAAAAAGACTTTCAATAATACAATTTAATATAACTGCTGAAGTGTCTCAGGCTCACTGATGGGATTTCGTTGCGTTAGATGTTCGACTGATTGAAATAAAGTTGGGAGCTGCGTTACGGTTAAACTTCACAGTGACAGTGATGCTAGTGAAGACATGGACGAGCCATACATTTACACTAATAACCATGTTTATGTGAAGTTTGACTGACTGATACCACGACGTTTGGATTTTATGTGGGTGTTCCTGGTGGCCATTAAAAAAAATCTAATTTGTGATGCAGGACAATACTCCATGAAATATGAGCTTTTACTGACCTTGATTTAATACACTGACACTCAAGGGGATTTGTCCACAACTTGAATTGCACTTCTCTAAACCATGGAGGAGGCTGGTTTCCAAATATGTGTCCTGCATATAGATGCTGTCTGCGTTACTGAGGGGATCTGGCATCTGTCCAGTCAGTCAGCATGCAATTTACACATTGACTCCGAGAGCTGAGTAATACAGATTCCTCTGGATAACTCAAGGCATGGCTTAGTCAGTGAGGTCATGTGCAAATGAGAGAAATATGCTTCCCATAACATTTTTTTTTTTTTTTGCAGCTCATGGAGAGAAAATAATGGTTGAGATCAAGTGTCAAGCATTTGACTGGTGAATATATAAAAAAAACCCTGCTTTACAGAAAAGGCTAATGACTGCTAACACATAAGGATGTTTGTTTGAATGATACGCTGCCTTTGAATCTTTTCATACTTTCATATTTCAGCACTGCAGTCTGTGTATGTCAAGTAGATTTGAGTTATATCTACTCATTGTGAGTTGGCAGCCATCCACTTGGTTCAGGGAGCAAATTATAAGTTGACTCTGAGAGGAGCAATATGGTTATCTCATACCTATCTGGGTATGGCTGTCAGACAGCCCAGACATGGCTCGCATCAGAAAACATACAGCCGTGTACAAGCTGCACTGTTTGTGTCAAGGCTTAGTGGTTCAACCGAGCATGATAAACAGTTCTGAAAGCAAGACAAATGGATCTATATTGCCTCCGAGGCTCACACTGAAAACCTGTCACAACTCCGCACGCTGCACCTGAATGACCTGAAACTAATCTGCTGATTACGCTCCGACTCTGCAGTTAAATCTTACTGCAGTCAACGCCATGCCTCTATAAGATTTCAATCATTTAATTGTGCAGAATGGGGAAAGAGCTCAGTGTCAATAACAAGCTGTTAAGTAAATAATTGCTTGAACAACGCCTCACGCATTCAAGGCTGCATGAAACACAATCATGACTCAAGCGGACGGCAGGATCAGGAAAGAAAGCTGATCTGTAAGGATCCTGTGAAATTAGCGAGGAGGATCCTTCAGTGGTGCCGATGTGTGAAGGGCAGATTATGAGCTGACTTTGTTCGTGATTTGCAACTGCGCTGTAGTCACTTGACATCCTAGAAATCCAGCTCTCACAGAGAAAAGGGCGTTGCAGTGGGTGGTTTATTAATCGATTCCTTTAATTGTCTTATAAACAGCGAGTGAATGAAAGCCTCTTTGATGACAGGAACTCACCTTGATTGTGTGTGAGGGTCAGCACGTAGTTGTCCACACTGGAGAGAGGGGGGTTCCACCTCAGCAGGGCTCCTTGTGGGGTGATGTTGAGAGCGGTCAACTCAGCTGGCATGTCCATCGCTAGGATAACAACACGACAAAAGGGTAAGTCCAATGTGTCCACAAAAACAAGGCTAACATCAGGATCCATTCATCCATCAAGAGATGGGTGGTTATACATTAATGGTTAAAAGATTGATCAATAGTTAAAATAGCTGCCTGTTTTGCCCTCTTTATAATGCACAACACTACAGTGCATATGCAGAATATGAAGGAAAACTTGAAAACGGACCAAGAACTGCCCCAACTTGGATGCCTCTGTCAGCGCCATGTCACATTTTTGTTGCTCTGATTGGTTACAGATCTGTCAAATTGTGCCCAGAGGCATGCTGGTCTGTGCCGGTTCATGACACCGCTTGGAAATCGGGAACGAATTGTAAATTGTAATTGTAAATCCTTCACCACATAACACGGCTCCTAACCTGCTGCCGGATGTCATATCCGCTTAGAAAAAGAAAATCAAAAACATATATGTATTAAAAAAAAAAGCAGTTTGACCAAAACCCACTTTGTCTGGAAGGTAGCTGTTTTGTCTCCGTTCCCAGATATTTTGTAAGATTACATGAATTTCGACATGAACGACGGAGCTGTGTCATTGCCGCTTTCAAATGCAGAGAGGTTGTCATTATCTACACAGCGGATCGCGGTACAATCGCAGAGGGACGTACAATATCAATTACAGCTCCCGATTTTGAATAGCATACTATTCAAATAATAATACTAAAAAAAAAAACATCATTCCACAATCATCATCAGTTATAATCATAGAAGCCAAGACACAGAAGAGCTTTGCATTCATACCGATTAATTCCGACTCTCTTTGCCATTTTGATCACTGTTTCTTCAATTCTTACACACATCAAAGAGAAATTATGCAGTCAAGAAAGCTGCAGAAGGTCTCAGTTATTCTCCCGAGCCTACTGTTTCCCCACCCTCCACCTAATTTCATTCTCAGACTGCTGGACATGCCAAAATTGAGTTTGAATTTAATTATACCTTTAACCTCGGTGTTTCAACCCCAATTTCTCCTCAGGCGTGTTATTTTGGCACGGCAGAGAGCGAGGCAGGAGAACACAGAACACCGCATGTGCTCCGAAAGCTCGGCCCAGATGAGGTAATTAATATTGCCCTGCCCTCATCAGAATAAAGAAAAAAGGAATGGCGCTCATTAGCGCACTGAAGTGAGTTTGAGTCTTTCTTATCGCTCCGATAGATGAACAAACCCGATTAAAATCATTACTTTAATTGCAAAAAGGTTTAAGTGAATTTAATGGACGCTTGCCAAGTCAATTAGATTGGCAATGGAGATAAAGTAGAGATGGCCAAAGAAGAAAAAAAATAAACAGGTCATCCTCCTTCATCAGGCACAACGATAATCCAATCATCGGTCTCCATCTCCTGATTGCACCAGTGAATCACAGGCCGCTACGTCATGCTCGCGCTCGGATCTGTGTCTGAAAGTCAAGCTCCAGCGCTTAAGATCACGTTTGGATTAAGGGCGAGAGAAGAGGTTTTGAAAAAAAAGCGACAAAAGGCTGCTCTGGGATTACAGTATGAGGCTGTGCTGATGGGAATCTCCGCATCATTAATCCATAGAGTGTCCACTGCCAAAATAACACTGTTTTTACATGCCACATCGCCACCATCTATCCAGGAATACAGGAAAGCTGGACATTGAGATAATGAGCATGTGAATTTGGCAGCCTTCAATGGTGCAAACCTGCTGTTCTGGTAACACACCACAACGGTGATTACAGAGAAAATCACAAAAACGAGACCCAATAACAAAATTAAGCATGAGCAAACAATAGTGTGATCTGCCCACGTTACTCTAAAAGCTGAAAGCCGGCTGAAATGAATTCATAGTTCTGTCCTGCTTCTAAGGATAATTACAGTGTCTGCCAAGGTTGTGTTTGAGGAGGTCAAACAAGCGGAGTGGTACTTTGCCAGTTCACTGCACTAGAGGGAGAAAATACAATATTGTGAAAACCGTACAGCTGTTGGGTTGGATGTTACAGGTGACTTTAAAATGATATGTGAATCAATATTAGACTGCGTTTTTATGAGCCAATAATTAAATTATGTGGATCAGGAATAGCGATGTTTACTTTGCATCTTTTCATCTGTATCTTGCTCACATTTAGTGAACGCTTCATTACTGTTATACTTAAAATGACAAGAAATCACATTTAAAAGTGTAATAATAATTTTAGGGCTGAACACTACGTTGTTGTCCAGTGACAAACATCTGGTAGGTCGAGTCTGGAGTCTGACAGTAGAAGCTGTGGGTGTAAGACATCATTTCATTGATCATGTTGAGGGCTTTCAGTCTCCATGAGCTAATGCTAGCTTCACTGACTGACAGCTCAAGCTGCTGACCTGCTTGGTTTATTAATACTGGGTAACAGCTAACTGTTTATTTTGTACAAATAAAATGCTGATTCAGTTTACAAGCCTGCAAAGAGATTTGATTCTACTGTTGATTTTATGGGAGAACATTAGGCACATGGAGGTTGCCGTTATGTTTCAAGAGCGTTATTGTTGCAGTCATGTAAATGCGTTCAACTGAAGTTCTTCCTCGCTCGAATCGAGGCTCAAAGGACAGAGGATAACGTTCACTGTACAGACTGTAAAGCCCTCGGAGGAAATGTGATTTGCTGTGAAATGTTAGAAAAAAATCTTGAGGAAAAAAATGAAAGTGACCATTTGTTACCCGCTAAATATTGTATTTTTAGAATGGCCTCGCTGCGCCGGTCGGCCACGCGGTCAGTCTGCTTTGTGCTGCGTCTTTGGTCATTAAGTGGACCAGACTGCAGCAGGCAGTGCAGTTAGTGAGACACATTGTGCCATTTAACTCCCCAGTCTATCTCTGCATCCCCTCCCGGTGCTGTGGAAGCTGCACACAAAAAGCAGGTGATGCGTGTGAGTGTGTGCTCCAAAATAACCCCACAGCTACACTGGATGTGTTTGTGGCACAAGTACTAACACGGAGCAGCCATGAAAACATTTTACCTGCCGCACCAGCTGCTTTCATGCCACATGTGGGCCGTGTTGCCTTGTAGCTACTGGGAAACTTTTCTATGATTTTATATTAGAACATTTTCGGCATGCAATGTTAAAAAAAGAAAAAAAAAAGTGTGCCACTACATTCACTACAAGTGCAAAATCAAATTTATTCTTCCAAAATGGCTGAACTTGAATTCTCTGACTTCTCTTAAGTGTTTAGCACCAGAACTTGAAGGACTGTATCCCTTCTTTTGCCAGCACCTCTGCCCCTGACATCACTGGTTCCTCTGAAACGATCTTTTAAGCATCCACTTAAAATAGCAGTCTTCCTTTTATTCATCTCGTCTTAACAGCTGCAAGAAAAAAATCAGGTAGGGAGGGACTTTAAAGGCCTCCCTCCGTACTTCCATTCTGAGACGAGCGATGCATTACCAGGGGTCCCCGACACTTTCCTAATGAGCGCCCTCCATTAAACAGGCCTCCACGCAGTCCATTTAATGTCAACCCTCCCAAATCCATAGTAGATTAGCGCTACCTGCTGCGGTGACAATATTAAAAAACGGCTCCTTGCTTTGTCATCCCCTCTGATGATAATTGATTACAGAGAGGAAGCAAGTAGCAATTGCGGCGCCATTCAAGTCATTACATACTTGGCCAGGCAACGCTGGATTACGTTCCCAAATCCCCTGTTTATGTATTGTTGTTCAAAGAGGCATTAAAATGTCCCTGGTTGTGCAGGAGATTGTTTTTTATTTTTTTTTTACCATTTCTAGGAAGCTTGACTATGGTGTTGTGTTGTTTTCAGGCTATTACAAGGCCAATGGCTCTGCTTATTGTAAGAACACTGGGATTGTTAAAAAAAGGGGGCTGATAATAAAGAATTGGAGTGGAAACATAAGACAGAGATGAGAATGAGAATGAGAGAGACTCTTTTGGCTTTCTTTTTCTTCTCAGTGGACTCTTTAAACCTGACTTCTTCAGGTGATTCAGTTCTCATTGGCATGCAAACAGACCTTTTGCTCTACTCTTCTGCCGCGCTCTCCTTAGCTCTCGTTTTTTTTTTTTTTTTCTCCCACACAGGCACCGAAGATTATGCGTACAGCACTGGGAGAGTGTGTTAATCTTAGGTTAGTGGAATTCTTTCACACACGCGTGTGTGTGTGTGTGTGTGTGTGTGTGTGTGTGTGTGTGTGTGTGTGTGTGTGTGTGTGTGTGTGTGTGCGTGTGTGTGCAACTGAGGTTTTTCCTGTATAATAATGCCGCACTAAGTTATGAGCTTCCACCTTTGCAGAAGAACTGGGGAGAAATAGAGGGCGGGAGACACCGAGAGAGGAGATTAAAGAAAGAAGGGATGAAGCAGTGAGGAAATAGAAAGAGGATGGAGGAGAGAAGAATGGGAGGGACAGAGAGAGGCTTAACAAACATATGGAAGGATAGAGGTGAAGCAAAGAGATAAGCAAGGGAGGGAAGTGGAGAGTGAGATGGAGTTGGGAGTAGGTTACCAATTACTGGGTCACGGAGTGGACAGTTTCATCTACTGCAGCAGCAAAGATTGCACCTCCTGCAATGTCAGCTGTGCACTTAGATTTTGCCTGATGCCTGTGTGTGTGTGTGTGTGTGTGTGTGTGTGTGTGTGTGTGTGTGTGTGTGTGTGTGTGTGTGTGTGTGTGTGTGTGTGTCTGTGTGAGAGAGAGAGTCTGCTGCTCTTTTTAGCACACATTTCCAAACACGCAGCCGTTATTGTTATGGGAAGAACAATCGCTCTGAAAGTCTCGCCGAGGAAGAGGAAGTCTTCATTCACTTGACGTGGCAAACATTTTGTCTCCCTCCCCTCCCCGCCGCCGCCCACTCACAACGGGACATTTATCAAAGGCTCGCAGTCAAAGGAGCGCGAGGAATGCGGTGCGACTTCCTGTTGTATGAGAGCAGCAGAACAGTACAAGAGCACAGCAAAGGTAGATCACACCGTTGAGTCGGGGAAACAGCACAGCAACAATGCAACCCTGCTGCAGTAAATCCTCCCTTCGTTAAGGTCGTAATGTGTTAGAGAGGTGTTGATTCAACTTCAACTGTAGATTGTGCTGCTGTTGCCTTATACTGACAGGTGTCCCTATTATTTAGTCTACCTGATTTTTATCCCTGAGGAAACAGCTTCCACCGCACGTACAGTTTGATGTTTGCCTTGCAGCGGCCATGGTTACAACGAGCGATTAAACCCTGAGACTGCGGAAGAAAGCAGCCTCCCAAACCAACAAAACAGAGACGCTTTCTCCAAACAAAGCATGCTCTCTTTTATCCTGCTTCAGTCCATGTGACTCACAAAGAGCCTGGTTCAGACCTCAAAACTGTTGACTGCATTTGGAATTTTTCAAGCAATTTGAATATTCATGAGAAATGGCCACATAAAAATGGCCAGACGACAAGTGTGACTGGCACAGACACAGCGGCACAGGGCATTGTGAGTCGAGCTTCAGAAATGAAGATGAAGCTTAAGTTCAATCAGGAAGACTGTGTAACGCTACTCATCATCTGCACTCGTCTCACTCTCCCTTTTCTATCTCTCTGCTTCTTATCTCTCCTCAATCATAATCAGCTGACTGTGGCTGCTTGCTCTTTCAGTTAAATAAACCAGATTATACAACAGTCTTCTTAAGCCTTCATAATGTCAATTGCCAAACTTTAAATCTGTTCTCATCTCTGCTGCTGTCGTTTCAGTGCATTCACAATGTATCTCTTGTCATCCATCTCAGCCAATCTCTTCATCCAATCATCTTCCGTTGGAGGGGGGGATCCCAGTCCACGTTCAGCTTTATTATCCCCTTAAAATATCATGACACCATGCTGGGCTCTAATTGCCAGAGACTGTTCCTATTTCCCATCTTTATTGTGCGCATATCAATAAATGCTTGTTCATTGTAAGTCGTTATAAGTCTCTGACTGAACTGTGATATGTTACAGTTGTTTGCCTCTGCCAAGCAGTCAAGATGCAGTTTACGTTAATGTCTGTCTAGATTCATACATGGAAGTCATCATTGTTTAACATATTAACAACATATGATGGCAGTAAATAATTTCCAGTGAGAGACGCGCTGTCTTCACTCAGAGAATATTTTTCAAATGCTTCATACGGATCTTCAATCCAGCAGCGCCGACAAAATCTAATCAATACGTCATTAAGTTCCTGTGGAAGTTTGTGTCAAGTTTGAAAAAAAAAAAAAGACTCAAGGCGTTCCTGAAATCTCGGATTCATGGGTTTTGGGACCGACGGACAAACTGACTGAAAATATGATGCCTCTAACGACTGCTGTTGGTGGCACAGAGGCATAAAAATGCATCCTTAAACTGACTCCTGGGCATAGATTTCCTGACCTGATCCTGGTCGGACATAAATCTAGAAATGTCCCAGATGTCCCTGTTGGGGTCGGCTCAGTCTCGGCAGCTGATACGGTGCTTTTAAATTCTCTGATAAAGCGATAACTGATCATTCTTGGGGGACCTGCTGTCTTTGCTGGGGCTATTATTTCCCAGCTTTGTCCTGAAATACATATCTACAGTATGACAGCATCACAAATTCTCAGGCAAGCGGAGGTCTAGTTTGTATGGTTGTGTAGCTGTGCGCTTCTCTTCTGTAGTACACGCTCCTAACAATGTTCCCGGATGGACTCCTACCTGTGAAGACAGAGGTGCTGACCACTTTGCTCTCCTGACTCCCTCTGACAGCGTTGAGGCTGATCTCGTATTCTGTTGCGGGGAACAAGCTGGACAAGGTGTAGTTGGTCACATCGCTGTCGATCACCACGCTGTCCACTCGACCTGCCAGAGGACATCAGAGAGAGGGGCCGACATCAGAAAGTGCTTGCCCTCACTCTGATCTTACATTTTCTTTGTGTACGGGGAATACGGCTTTGCCAACTGGCGTGTGGTTTTTTTTTGCATCGCAGAGTTAATGTTTAATCAAGACGGAATTTTAATTAAAAATTCAATTAAAATTCACTGATAAAATGCTACAATTAATTAGGTGGAGCGGGGTGTGTAACAAGGTTCGCTGCTACAAAATATCTTACATCAGAGGGACCCGCAACACCAAATGCCATGTTCATTTAACTGTAACATAAAAATGCAGCGTGTCGGCGTGTCTGCTAATATAATAAATACCTTTTTGTTGTAATGCAATCAAACACTTTACTGCACGTGAGGAAAATTAAGCAAGGAAGGGCTACCTCTGGCTGACTGGTAGGACAGCTTGTAGTACTCAAATGGAGCCAGCGGTTTGATCCAAGAGATGGTCACCGCATCTTCGGTCACGTCCGACACCGCCATTTCTTTCGGTGGGTCCATGCCTGGAAGGGAGATGATGGGTGGAGGAGTGTTAGCAGGGGGTCAAGCTGGACCGAGAGACTGGTGTTTTCAAATGTGGGGACCGGGAAGATCTTGCTTTGACGATTTCCAGAGATTCTTATGAAGTACAACAGGAGTGCATGTGGAGGTGTATTCATGAGGTGTATCACAAAGCAAGTTCAGTACATTTACATGAAGATCTAAAAGAATCAGTGCCCTTGGAAGTGCCTCAGTGCTCCTTGCTTTGTCCATATTTAATCTCCTCACCTCTTGATCACATTTGCATAAACAGACCTGTCCTTGGTCTCTGGAAGCATGAGCATGCTTTAATGCAAATTTGCACAATAAATAAACACCATCAAGAGATGTTCCAGGAGAAATCCGTCCAGCTAAAAGGAAAACAATGGGCGGCATTAGCATTGAAACTGAGCAGGGCTTACTCAGAGGAGATTTAACCCCCCCCCCCGCTGACAATTTGTTTTATGTGTGTCCCCTGAGACGGCCGAGCTGCCGTGGAAAAGGTTACGGCGAAAACAATGTGAGCCCACAATTAAACTAATGACACGTCCTCAGCTACTAGAGAAAGAAAAGAGGGATAAGGAAAGACAAAACAAGAGGAGGAGGAGATGAAGAGATCACTTCAATCTCTCAGTGTGGACAAGAGGGGGAACTGGCAGCGCTCGTAAACAAACTGCACTCTCTGTTGTCCTGCCTTGAAAAGAATAATAGCTATTATTCACATGCAGAGGGGGGCAATCTATAACTCCCGGCTCTGAACTCATTGAAATTCTACTTGTAGTGTATAATATACAGTTGTAGCATTTATATAAAATGTGATTATTTATGCATGCATATCCTACTAATCATGCTTGCTTCTGCAAAGGTTGTGTATGAAAAGAAAGGCTAAAGAAATCTATATTTTCTCATGAAGCTTTTTCTAAAGGTCTGAACGGAAACAGTTACAGAATAGGTCTGTCAGAGTTATCTACTCCTATCGACTTTATCCCCCTGGAAGATCACAATTCAATTTGCACTGTGTAAGCTAATGAATGAATGTGGCCCCTCAGGCTGAGCTCCATTAAAGCACCGTTCGGGTCGACAGCAGTGACAGAGACGGTATCAGTCTGATAAACCCCAAAACAGCCCACTGTAGCTGTGGTTAAAGCACACGGCAGCCGACGATTTCAAATGAAATATGTGTAACGCTTAAAAGCAGACTTAATCATACAAGGAAAGCCAGAGGGCGGCGTCTCATCAAACAAGCGAGATCAAAGCATGACACTGAAAATTACCACGATCTGAAGACAGGTGCAAGAGGTACTGCACATCTGTCTCAGAGTCCCCCGTCCAATTTCACCCTCCAAATCTGCATGTCTGTGTGTGGGTGAATGTAAAGAGGAGAGAGAGGGAGTGCTCGGAGCTGCCAGGGTATTATATGGAACTGGCACAGTGATCAGATGACAGCATGCAGGTGTCTCTGGCACCAGTTCAGAGTTAACATCTCTATTGTTCAATGCAGACTTTTGTCTTTTACTCCATTTGCCTTCATTCCTTGCATATTTTCCCTTTTGATGATTTCTCTTTTGTCCTAATTTCTAGCAAAAAATAAATAAATAAATAACCACAGATTTCTTCTTTTCTGTCTCGCCCATTGTGTCTTTCTCAGTCAGGTTATTATGCCTTTCCTCTCCTCGTTCACTCTCTGCCTAGATGTGAATAGCACATTCGCAATCAAAAGAAATTGGTCTGAGAGCTCCCATTCACGGTAAGCCAGTTAATGAAGAATTACGGGGTAATACTGTGTAATACATTAACAAAGACGGACAAAGGTGTGAAGGATCATAGAGGCGCAGCTGGAAGAGAAACATTTTAATCAAGAGAAGCAGAGAGAAAACTGAGAAACTGTAAATACACGAGGAGAGATAAAAGGAAGGCCTGAAAGGAAAAGAACTAATTCAGGAGGATGAAACAGAAACGGTACAAAGCGCAGGGCCGACTGCGTCTCTTACGCTGAATGTTACAGTTCGAGGGCATCTGTCCTCCCCCTCGCTCACCATTCTCCTCTCTGTCCTTGTCTGTGCCGGAGAACCATTCGTCAGCATTTTCCTAAATATCTCCCAATGTTAGGATGGCGCATGAGTTTAGAATGAATATGAAATAACACATCATTGTATGGACTGGCAATTGACTCAGAGATGATCTATTTGGCAGCAAACCTCAGCCATTTGACACCACAGAAGAGTAAAAGGAGTCAGAAGTCAAAATCATTCTGTCGTTGTTCTCCGCAAATTAAATGCTACAACAGAATATCTGGAAATACGTATTTAATTTGAAATCCCTATTCCCTATACTGTATTTCCATGTTGATTCTTTCCCCCTTTTCCTTACTTTACTTAACACATTATTTCCTAACTTTTCCTCATCGATTCTAAACCTCTTTCATTCCCCTTTTAATCCTGAGTGGGATTCAGGGACCTTCCAGTACCACCTGTCTCAATAAACCCCCCAAAACAGCAAACAGTGCAATCTATTCATCGCCGTGATCAACGAGATTAGCGCTGAAACAAATTCGCTAATTAATTGGTTGGTTGATAGACCAAAAAATAGCCGGCAATTCTTTTGTTAATTGATTAATTATTGACTTCTCCTCACAAGTAAAATAAAACCAGACATTACCTAGTGAGAGCTTACCCGCTGTGTTTCTTATGTGATGGGAAACTGAGAGTTGGTGTGACAAAACAAGCAATTTAAAGACATGCCCTCGAACATTTATAGAACAGAGCAGCAACTAATGATTATTTTGATTATCAATAAGTCCGATGATTATTTTTACTATTAATCATCTAGTCTATAAAGTGTCAACAATCTTTAAAAATGATCATCAAAACATCATCGTTCCCCAAAATGCAGAATCTTCAAACTGCTTTTTCTGTCCAACCAACAGTCCAAAAGACTCATTTACTATCATAAGTGACAAATAAACAAAATTCTTATGTTTAAGTTTATGTTTTTTTTCATATTTTCACATTATATTTTTACAATTTAATTAATATCTAATTCTCTATTTATATTTCAGTTGCAGCTCTACTACAGGCCAAAAACTGATCAACCTGCAGATTAATTGATAATGTGAAAAGACTCATTTTCATAGGTACAGTGAAAATCCATGCATTCTGCCCAGACATGAAAACAATGAAATAATAAAAAAAAACAAACCAAGGATGCATATCTTCAAAGACAGCTCTCACACGCAGCCATTATTAAGCTGCTCATGTTTATGTATCCTCAGGCAGCTCACCTGTAGTGAGTGATGCTGTTATGGGCTCAGAGGTAACATCCCCCTGTATTGTGATTAGACTGATGGTGTACGGAGTGGACGGCAGCAGCCCCTGGACCAGTGACCTTGTCTTGACGCCGTCCAGCGTCACCTTAGAGGTGTCGGTCCCGTCTGCAGAGCTGTAGCTCAGGATGAAGAGGTCAGCTGGCGGTGCTGGAGCGCTCCAGGCCACCAACACAGAGTCTGACGTCACCTCTGACAAGTAGAGGTGGGTTACGGGCCTGATTCCTGGAGGAACGGGGGGGTTTAAAGGTCACCGGAGAGTTTTCAAGGACAGATAAAAAGTCGACCACAAGCAGGAAATTGTGATGGGAAAAAAAAAGCAGCAGAAGAAAGAAAAAAGAAGAAAAAAAAAGACCAGCTGCCATTGTTATGGAGATGACAGACAAGCAATTCAGTGATGGATGGAAGCAGTCCCGAATGGTGTATCACTTCATTTATAATGCAGTTGAGAAAATTAGTCTTGGGTGTAATCTTGATGAGGAAGGTGAGAGTCAGAGCAGACCACAATCATGTGGAAGTAATGATTTAATTGGTTAGGAAAAAAAAAAAAGAGTAACTAATGAGATTATCCGCCACAAAGATGAAGATGTGATGGGACTGCTCGCAATAAGACAATGAAGAAAAGATGATGATAGCAGATGCTGTTGTCAAAATGCATGATGTGGACCGGAGATGATGTAATGAATAAGAATCAGTGCAGCAGCTGACACAGCAACAAATGCAAGAGGATTCGTAATTAGGCACGACTGTATAGATACATACAGCCAGCCTAACATTGTCCCCACTCACTCGTGCTGTGCATGTGTATGTGTGGAGGCTGTTAGAAGATGTAATAACACAAGGGCACGCTCAAATACACACAGCTCTACAGCACCAATTGAGATCCAAACTCCAGAGAGTAACTTTAAAAGGTACAATTTGTAGAAAGTGGCCAGAATTCAAAGGTAGGTCGTATGTTCTAAAAAGCCCTAATAATGCTGTCGAGATCACTCCAATTTGGGCTCAGGTTTCGAACAGTAAACTGCATTACAAACTGGGACCTCATGATCTTAAAAGGATATTGACCAGGCATGAGGGGTTGAATAAAAAATGTTTGTTGCCTTATGGGAAATGTAGGGTCCAAACTGGAGAGGTCTGGTTATCTTGGCCTCTCGCAACCACTCCTTAATATTGTGACAAAGAAGCGCTCAAGTCTTCACAAGGACACAGATAATCAAAATAATTTACCGCACATTTCCCCTAATGGAAGGGTTCTTTTAATTTTTGCTGCTGTTAGCATTACAGTGTCTTTACAAACCTTGGAAAAGTGAATAAATGAATAAACAAACAAATGAGTCCATAAATGACTAAATAATGCCAAGCACGTAGATGAAATGGAAGAGTTCACGTTCGGCAACAAAGAAAAGTGAAGGACAGACAGAGAAGCTCCAAAGGCAGAGTGGGATTTATATTTGATCACAGGTCAAGATCAAACTTTGAAGTGTTCACCAGGTTTTGTTTTTGTTTGTTTGTTTTTTTTTTCCTTATGATGAGTTCACCTGAGCGCAGGAAGACAGATGTTGCCAATATGGCCACGAAAACGGCGGCTGAGAAGATGACAGGTAATTAATAATTCTTCCCTCTGATTCCTCATGATGTGTCATTTTATCACTCTCCCGTCTCTTTCCTCCAGATGGTTCGAGCGGTGTTGCTAAAGGAGCCGCACATGACACAAGGTGATGAATGCGATGGAGATCTCTGCGATAGCGATGATGATTATGATGGTGACAACCACCGCGACGGTCATGTAGAGGAAGAAAAGAGATGATGATGATGATGATGATGATGATGATGATGATGATGATGATGATGACAGCGATGAAGAGATGAATGACAAATCTGACAGCAGGTAAGCGCATGAACATCATTATGACACCATCCTTTGTGACAACTGAAAATCCCATCAGGCTTTGTGTTAAATAAAAAAAAAACTAAACAAAGAACCAACAGCGGCGCGTAGATTGACAGACAATCCGATATGTACAGTAGGAGAGATTGACAAAGGTCTGGAGAAAAAAAAAAAAGTTTTGATGTGATTGAAGTTCTCAGAGAAAGAGCGAGCAAGCGGCGCTGTGTGACAAGAAAACTGAAGGAGGAATCTGAAGAAACGGAAACACATGCGGATGCAAAGCAGTCATGCAATTAGGGAACATTTGTAACAAGCTCATTAGCTGACTTGAATAATTTACCTTCACTAATTGCTTCTTCAAAGTCTTTTAGGGTCCTCTACTTTTCTTTCAGCGTGACTCACCTTACCTGCTGCTACACTTTAGTTCATTAAATTCAGCATTCGACTTCATTACGCAACACTGTTGTTAAAACCGTTGTTTGGCTTTCTGCAGTAATAGGCTGATCTTTCATGTCTTTATCTGAGCGGAGAAAAACACTCCAGAGTAAATTTAGCTTAGTTCTGTTTGATAATTGAGTGAATTAAACAGATTCTGTAAAGCAACTTTGATTCTGTGGGAGAGTTTATATCATCTGTTGAACAGAAAAACACAAAAAATGGAGGTCAGTTCGGCTCCGGCGAACAACACAACCGTCTCTACCTGTGAAGGCGTCTATGGTGGCCGCGGTGCTCTGCTGTCGCCCCCTTCTTGCGGCTACAGTGATGGTGTACTCAGTCCCGGGCTCGAGGTCCGTCAGAGTGGTGGTGGTGACATCTTTAGGAACTGTCAGCTGGAACAAGAAGATGCAGCTAAGCACAGGTTCTTCATAATAAAAGCTCATAGCCTTGTTGGTCTGCCTGTGTGCGGCACACACATCCATGTCAGTTTATGTGCTGCGATGTATCTGACATCTGTAGAGTTTCTTTACCTCGGTAGAGACGCCAGAGGAGGACGTGTAGGTGACCCTGTAATGGTCGATGGGACCCTGGACGACGCCCCACACCAGAGTGATGGTGTTGTCCGTAGAAGCCGTGACAGTCAGATCCAAGGGCACGTCCAGGCCTGATAGAGGGGAAGCAGGATTTCAGTGAAACTCTGAAGTGTTGATAATCATATTAACTCTGTTGACCCTGAGAACGGACCTGAGTGCAACAGGGAAAGTTAATGACGTCAATTTAAGATATTGTTTGACATTTTAGGGGCGCCCCCTCTCCTCCATGTCATATAACAAGGAGCTATGTGCACTAGACATTATAGCTTATTATTTGTAGTTCTTTTTTTTTCCCTTTCCCACCTGTCACTCAAGACATATTTAAGTGTGTGAAAGTAATTTATTCTTCATCTAATCTCTATCAAGTATTTTCCATTCAACATCAAATTCATAAACCGTAATCACAACACCAGACATTTGGAGAAAAACGAGATTTTTGAAATATCAATGTAATATCTCAAAATTCAAGTTATGACTTCATTTTATCATTTATTTCACCCTTGCTTTGGTTGAGCTACCCCAACATAAGCTATGTGGAGAGTGCACAAGGCTTCATGTCCTTTTTAATTAATACATTTACTGCTAAAGTTAAAACCTCATCTTGTTGTTTTATGGCAGTGTGGTCTCATTTTCCTATGTTTCTTTTGTTTGCCTTTTCACCACTTTATTTGAAAGGACAGGTGAAGAGTGACATGCTGAGAGAGGTGACAGCATATACAGGAAAGGGCCACCAGTTCGAAAATGAACCCACGCCACTGCAGCCTCTTAACATGGAGTCCACACTCTACCAAGCAGTGAGCTGCTGGGGCGCCCCATGTTTCATATTTCTGTGTTCTGCACCACAGAAATACAGTTGCAACAAGAAAAACATAAAATATAATAATCGTGAATGAGTTTTAAAGCCCTTAGCTGAGATTGCAAATTCGGCATATTGAAAAAGAAGATTAAAGTAAAAGCAGATGAATCGTATTTTGCTAATACAGCTCGCAGCACCCTCTTCTTCTTCTTGTATTGATGTTGACAAAGTTCGTGACACGCAGCCACTCACCGCTGCACGCCTCCCTTCGACCAGAGTGCACAAAGAGTAACTATCAAAAAGCTTCTTTTGTCCATGTCCAGACAGGAGGAAGCTGTTGTGACACATGCACTGAGTCACATTTTATTTTTATGAAATTTTTTGTGCGATCTGTGTCAATACTGTGGAACATTATCACACTAAAAGAACGTCTTCTTATCTACAGTATGTCCTCTTGTTTGCTGCAGCGCTGACATCAAAAGCAGAATGGTTACTAATTAAAATATCAGCTTCCAGGAAGTTCATGTCTAAGGACATTTAAATTAACATCCAGATCCCACATGCTGCCTTTAAAGATCCCACCCACACATGTAAGTCACACACTGAAATTCTCTAATATATGTCTGACATGGTTTTTGCATAGAGAAAGCATAATTACCACATTAATGTCCTGCTCCCTGTCCCTCATTATGAAGTCCAGAATATATAAAAATGCAAATATTTTTCCTCTCACACGTTTTAACTGCTGGACACAAGATGTCTCCCGCTGCACTGTCCATTTTCCGTGTCTGTGTGCTGGAGGCTTCAAGTGTCCACGTCATACCTGTGTTTGCTGAATATCTGACCGGGATTGTCTTCCAGACTGTGTGTGATTACACGAATCATGATCGTTGGTCCGCCCCTTTTAATCAGATTTCATATGAACACAGAAACAACCTCCACTTCCACCAATCATTGTAAAAACATCCCTCTAGTATCAGACTCTGTGCATACATCATTCGACAGAGTGAGACAGTGAGGCTCAAACATTCATCTGCAGGAACAAGAAAACTATTTTGGTTCTCTCTGTTCTCATGGTTGGCCTTTTGTTTCCTGCAGCAACGACCCAACCTTCCCACTGAATGATCAATGTTTAATTCCCACCTGACCCTTGACTGGACTATTTGCCTGAACCTTCAATGTTTGTTGGCACTCCTTGCCAAAAATGTGTTTTTCAAGACAGAAAGAAACTTCAACTAGTTCGACTAAAGCCACTGTCAATAGAAACTACGCTTTCAGCCTTTAGCAGCTCACACTCCGCATAATGAGCAGTGCTGTGTGCCAGGCAGACGAGAGGTGTTGTCATATTATTTAAAGCTATATGAGTAAGATGTAATAGCTGTAGTGCATTTTTAAAGTTCAAAGAGAGCGCACAAAATAGCGGGGTAGAAAGAGAGTGTTCTTAACGAAAATGGAGGCATAATTTTTGCAAAATACCATCAGCCATTAAAATAATTGCAACTGGAGGAAAGATGTGCTTGACAGTCAGTGTGCTGAAAAGATTAGCGAAGCCCTCCACGAAATAAAATTTCACGCAGAAGGGTAAATGGGGTCCTTCTTTTTTTTTTCTTCTTCTTCTTTCAGCCAAACAACTAAAAACACAATAAAAATTCAAATAGCAGATCAATTACAGAGGTAAAGCGCGGGCCATTAGCAGAATGGGACGCATTAATACAGATTTAAAATGCCATGCTGGGAACTTTCACCCAAGCAGGTAATACAAACCAGCTACACGCCGCCCTTAAACAGCACAAGTCGTGCCAAAATTTAATTTGCCTAATTTCATTTAAACAGCTTTAATGTTTAAAACGGGACCAACAGCATGACCTGAGAATGACATTAGTACTCTGAACTTTTTAGTCGCTGAAACTAAAAGGTTTCTTCAGCTCTTCATAGTCTGCGTTTTCGAATGCATCCCATAATTTGGAAGAGGAATAAGGCAAATTAGTCTGCTGATGTATGAAAAAGTGACAGTGGTTTTCTACACGTTATTTGTTTATTTATGTTCTGACTGTTCAAACTGAACAAAAAACTGACCGGTTGTGGCTGGAATAAAATGTTGCCACTATGAGGCCGAACACAAATTCTCTCAGCGCTGAAAGTAACCGTCCTCGAGCAGTGACATTTGTCCCTGTAACTTAATTTAGACTCGGTCCCTGTGGTGGAAAAGCAGTTCCTCGAAAGTTTTCTGGTCCCTGGGGAAAGTTCCTACGGTGGAAACGTGTCTATGGATGATGACTGATGGGTCAGTCTGCCTGTTGTGAAGCTGAGAACTCTAGTACAATTCTTCTGTGTGTCTCATGGGCATAAGTTAGATCACCAGTTTTTTGACAGTGGAGTAAAGGCAGTGATTTGCTCACCCGTCCTGGCGTTCATTGTTGCCGGTGTGCTCTGGTTGCTGCCTTTCATGGCAGAGATGCCGATGCCGTATTCTGTTCCTGGAAGCAGGTCTGAGTCACAAGGAGAGAGAGTGAACCGATTACTCACCTAGTACAAAATGAAGCAAGAAGAAACATCCCCCAGACTTTTTTTTCACATTCTACCTCTGCGAGCACGTGTCAGTGAGATGGAGTTTTTCATAACAGCGTAATTAGTTGTACATCGGTGATGAGGTCTCAGCAAATTCACACGTACATCAGTTAGATTCCGGGAGAAACCTTTTTTTTTTCTCTCGTGCCAGCTGCATAATTGATCAGATTCAAATCAATTCAGCACGTCCGCAGTGAGTTCCTCACGCCACAGAAATAAAGATGCGGAGATGAGCAATGAAAATGAAGGAGGCAGAGATTATTAGCGGAGATGGAGGGTGGAAGGGGAGAGAAAATGAGAGTGACAGAGAACGAATGAGAGTGCAGGCAGCATTGATTGCAGCGGACCAACAGAATAACACAAGGACCTTTTGCTTCTATTCTTATGCTGGCCGTGCCCTTTTCAGCACTATGGCCTTTCAGAAAAAACATCCCGGCTGACCCCTCCTTTTCTGACAGCCTTTCGATATGCCCGCAGGACAACAAGCATTTCCACAGATACAATCAGTAGCCCTGTCAACCGAGCGTTAGGCGCAGAGATAATCCTGCCATGTAGAACACACAGGCACTTGCCAGCTTCTTCACTGCACA
Source organism: Acanthopagrus latus (assembly GCF_904848185.1). NCBI lineage: Eukaryota > Metazoa > Chordata > Actinopteri > Spariformes > Sparidae > Acanthopagrus > Acanthopagrus latus. The sequence goes on along the minus strand of NC_051059.1, from coordinate 20,020,225 downwards.
TTAGATGTGCCGTGATAATAGCGGAGGCATGGGGAAAAACATCGCACTGAGCAAAACACCCCCACAGATGTTGATGATAGCTATTCAATAAAAACTGTCAGCACAACAAATAAACAAATCAGGTGAAGGAAAAACAACAACATCGCTCGCTTACCTGTGAGCGTGGTTTTCGTGGTGGCTCCCTCATTGCGTGGTACAATGACTTTGTCGTACTGGTCCCCGGCTAAAGTGCTGTACACCACCTGGTAGCCCTCCACCTGCATTAAACAAACACATTGAAACATTATGACGCCAAACGGAAGGAGACTCTCAAAAGTAACTTTTTTTCTTTTTAAAAAAAGGAAGGAAATATGAGGCTTTCACCAACAGCCAGAACAGATTTAAATGTTACCCTGCATTGCCAATGGTTCCCAGAATAATAAATGGTTTATTTTGCATTAGCCCAGTGTGATATTTGGCTCTCTGTCAACACTCCGCAGAGTCATGAGGATGAATAAATTTGTAGTGCCATGAGGCATTAAGACAGACTGGCTTCACAAGTCTGGTTGTGTAGTTAGTGAGCACTGGGAATATCACTGTGACTACTGAGGGAAGAAACATGATTTATTACATTCTGATTTGGAGTAAAACACTGAGCGACCACTTTCAGGTTGGCATTTACCAAGCTCAGAAGATGTAGACCCACCTATGTGTGATGATAAAATGCTCAGTACAACAACACAACAGTTCAGAAGAAGGTGAGGAATAAAAACCTGCTTTTGTTGGGTACGCAGGGTGGGTCAAGGGAGGGCAGATAAAATCGGGGGATTAAGGACAAATTAGTGTTTATTTTTACGAAAAAACGCATAATCAACACAGACTCTGTGATGTAATGGGCAGCTAAGGTTGTTCTAAGAATCTGTAAAAGGTATTAAGCATTTCACATCCGTCCACTCGTTTAAATAATAAATACATAAAAGACAAAAAGACAAGGACAAATGTTAAGGTTGAAAAAGAGGAGAAGCTGATATTGGGAGGTTTAGCATCAATGGCGTTCAGTGTTGAAAGAAGTACTCAGAAACTCTGAGTAAAAGTACCATCAGTATATCAGATTACTGGTTCATCGACACATAAGCAGCATTTTTCATGTTGTGCTTCGCTGATGTGGAGCTGATTTCAGCTAGTTCACATTCTTTAAGGGGTGTAATCTATTACATTGGATAATACTGTATATGTTAATCGTTAACGGTGTAACGATCCATCAACACAGATCCATATGTAGGAGCCATATCGATTTTATAATTAATCCAATACTAGTGATGCAAAGTCAAATCATTAGTCCTCATCATCTTTGGGATACGCCTTTATTTAGAAATTTTCAGAGGCATGTCTGTGTGATCTGTGTAATTAAGATGGTGCGGACAGTCAGTATACTCTCCTCTCAGGAATGAATCAGAAGTGTGGAAAGTTTGGGATTTTTGGAGAAAGGACAGGTCAGTTGAGAGACAGTTATTAATCATCATTATTAGTTATTCATTTGTTTGTTTGTTTATCTAAAGGGCCTCCATCAGCTGATGACGTGGTGATCAGCTAATGACTGCTGTTAATGAGATACAATAGAGAATAAAGTGCTGACAGCTTCTTTTCGTAACTGATTGTGTTAAATGGGCCGGTGATATTGTCTGATATCGATCGCAGGACTTTGAAAATCAATAAAACCAAAATCATATTGTATCGTGATAAAGCTGCTGATTTTCACCCATCTAATTATATGCTTTGTAAAATCTTAATCTGCAAAGTAATTTAAGCACTGTAGAATTTAAATCATACGGTACAATCACCTCAAATTCACTAACTTACTTTTCGCCACTGATCAGCAGTATTACTTGCAAACACATCAAGAGGAAGGTAGATTGAAAGAGAACAAATCGAATGAATTTCCAGAACTGGCGTTTAAACGATCAACCCTTGTTGTGTTGTTCTAAGGTGCATACCCCACCTATTGATACCTCAAAATGGCTGAAAGAAAAATTATGAAAAATGAATTATTAATGCTCATTTTGGTCCATGACTAGTTACCTCAGCCTCACTGTTTTCCCATTCCAGCTCCAGGGTGGTGGAGGTCTTTGACACGAGACGCAGGTTCTTGGGGGCATCAATCTCTGAGAAGAACGATAAAGCTGACAATGTTGGGGACACTGAGACCAATTTTTAGGGATGGTGAACAAGCAGGGTTTCAACATCATCACAAACAGTTCAAACTGTGAATTGTCATAGATGCTCTGAGCATGCAAGACGACATGATACACTGCACATCAGCATCAGCTGCTACACGTCCATTTGTACTCATTTAGATCCTGTAATCAACAGCAACCTGCAGATTTTATCCATTTGAATCCCCCTGATTACATATTTTAAAATCATATGCAGACATTTTACATTAGATATAGCAGAAAGTAAAGTCAATTTGAGGACACTCGCTAGATGTTTGCACTCTGAACAAATCTGAATAATGTTGCGACAATAATGTGCTTTCCCCTGCACATTACCATGAACAGATGTTCACTACCGTCTTCTATATAGAGAAACATTACAGTATACAGTTGGACACTGTTGGCGACATCTGCTTGCTGTCAGACCTCACCGGTAGTAAATTCAGTGGAAATGGATCCGCTCTCATTTCCCTTCCTCACACCACTCACAGACACCTCGTAACGTGCACCAGGGCGCAGAACCTGTGGAACAAAAAAAACATGGACAGTTCAGTCGGTTTGATCTCTTTGCATGGATGTTATGATTGTCTTTGTTTTTATCTCCAGACACAGACGTCAGGCAGATTCTGAGATTAGATAATTTAACAAGCATGAAGAGCATAAACACACACAAGCACACACTAGTAACACTATTCAACGCTCAACCCAAAGATAAATGTTTAGTTGAGAGGACTGGCTTTTCTGTCCCCACATGACAGGTTAGTGCACATCAGATCTGTATACCACACACACACACGCACGCACACACGCACGCACGCACGCACACACGCACGCACGCACGCACGCACGCACACACACACACACACACACACACACACACTCACACACACACACACACACACACACACACACACATTCACCCCACCAGTTACCTGCAGGGAGTACTGGCTGAGTGTGGGCTGGAGGCGGAAGGTGGTCCGTGGACCCTCTCCTCCCACCAGGCCGTATCGCAACACAATCTGATCAATCTTTGCTTTTGGTGAAGTCCACTCCACAAAGGCTACTGTGTCTGACACATCACGCACGATCAGCTGTGTTGGGCCATCAATCACTGGATAAAGGAAAGCAGGAAGAAAGAGCATAATTACTTAACGCCCTGTTGCCATTGTTACAAACAAAGCAGAGGTCGCTTTATCTAATGAGAAAAAGTATTGCTGCACTCATTTTTGGTTAAGTCCAGATATTCTTTGACATTTTTATTACCCATTCATTGATTTTTGGACAGATATCATTATCCTAATTAGAGCAATCTGAAGACTTTTTTTTCTCAACTAATTATCGGGTCAGTTAAAGTTGAGGAAATTGTGAAAAATGGCCCTGACAGTTCCCTGAAGCACAAGGTGACATTAGATTGCTTATTTTTTCCATCCAACGCTCTAAATCTCCAAGATATTCTATTAACTAGGACATAAGACATTGTTCACAAATCACATTTGGCTTGAGACCACATTTTTGCTTATAGGATTGATCAATCAAAACTGTTGCCAATAGTTTCTTGTGGTTGAACTGGTCAATTTCTCAACTGTTGAAGCTCTTCTTTGAGGATTTTTAATTCTGCAAACGTTACGTCAACAAAAGAAGCAAAACTTTCCAATTGTTAAATATCAAAGTAATGTCAAATACAAGTCATTGAAAAAAAAACTAACTAAAAAGACTGGCCTGAAAATAATTAATTCTTTGCCAAATAATGATTTAATTAAACAAACTCAATGACAAAGTAAACACGATCCCTAATCTGGCTGAACATTCAGAAACAGTTCAGAAACAGTTTTGTCATATTCAAAGGAAAATAACATGAAAAACTTAAAGAGAAGTGATAAAAGTTCATTTAAATAGTCACTGCTTCAAGCTTTTGCAGTGGTAAATTGAGATTTGTTATCAGAAAAAGCAGTTTCATGACAGCCACGCACATTAAACTTATCAGACCTGACATACGCAGAGACAATAGGCTTTATCTGTACACGGTGTAAATCATGAGCCCTGATCTGAGAGGAGAGCTTAAAATACAACATGAATTATGGAGGTAGATGCTCAGAAATGTGGTCAGACGGCTGTTTGTGTCTGTTGTGTCGACAATATGAAAACCTAAACGGCTGAAGGAGGCCTTCCGGGCTTAAATGACCCGGGGGATTTCCTCAAGCAGGAGAAAGGTGTCAGAAAACCAGAAGGGCTGAAGCCACGTCAGTGGAAGGATATGGAGAAACCATTAGACAACTCAAGAAGTGAAGGCTTGGCTTGAGCTGACATTTGCAGGGGAGGAGAAGTGTTGATCTTGACTGGTTTTATTGTGGTAAGAGGACACTGAGGAACCCCTGAACCCAACCAATACCTACTCTTTGGTGGAGGCAGAGGTGTCTGAGGTAGTTAAGAAGCTCCTCTGGTAGAGTGCCCGTTATGAATGCGATTAGTCTTAGGATTCTGAAAGCTCTGGACATTGGTGGGCTTTGTTAGTTAGCTGACAAGCCTTTTAGGGTTTTCCAGGCATGTCCAACTGTTATGAGACCCCAAGGTAAGACCCAGAAGAAAGACCCAGATCTAGAGAGATTAGAGTTCTTTCTACCTGGACCTGTATAAGTTCAGACAGATGGATGGATGGATGGATGGATGGATGGATGACAGGAGAAGGATTCACTAAACATTCACTCAGCAATTTCTTGTTGTTAGAGCATCAATGCCAATATAAGGGCATTTCAGTCGAGACAATGAGGTGTTCAAAAATGTGATAATTAGCACTCTGTTTCAATAGTGTGTTAATTACTTCTTTCAACAAAAGCTATGGTTTGACAACTCTTGCTTTCACCGGTGTCTGGGAAAAAGCAGGTGTTTTTTTCAACTCTAAATCAACACTGAAACCTAAATGACCCCGAAAGCTACGACTTAAATATAATCAGTGGCAGTTGTAGATTCTGGGGAGGTGTTTGAATAATTACCCATTTAAGTCTAAAAAAGGTGACAAACATATCATAGCATATTGTGCTGTAATAGCTTATTATTCCCTGCTGGTTGCTTCTGCTTTGATAACTTAGGGTAATGATACAATTCACACACCAAGTGACAGACGATCAAATTCTCCCTTAAAGTCTTTCTTTAGGCTTCTGAGATCTAACAAAATCCCAGAGTCAGGCTTGACAGATCACAGGTCCTCCCGATCCTTGATCTTACAGAAATTGGCCCCTTGGGTCTCCTCCTAGAAAACATCCTGAGCAAGACAGCTGTTGAGAACCAATTCCCACATCAGCTGTCCTCTCCCTCTGGTTCTCCCCCGACTCCACGCAGCTTTCCTTCCACCTCCAACGAAGGATAAATCTTTGTTATGAATAATTGAGTGACTTCAAATTTGTCTTTTTCTCTTTCTTTATCCAATAAGGTGTCCTGCAGTGTGCCACCATGAAAAATTAATGGCTTCCATGAATTATTAATCGATACTTAATTACAACCCACGGAACGAAGAAAGACTTGACAGAAAATTGATGGTGTTTTGACTACACACATCAGAGTTTGAATTGTTATGGACGAGGTTTGAATTGGATGTATTACAGCTGTCCAAGTAGTGTCGGCTGGGTGAGGAGTTGGGGGCGATACCTCAGTGAGGTTTACGTCAGGGACATAAATGGTGGCACACACTCACAAATATGTCAAGGCGATGGTAACTGCTTATGTCAGGGTATTTTGCTCTGTGTTTTGCAGTCTACAAAGTGGAGGGAGTACTACAATAATGCTACTGACATGCTGCTAATGCTGTTGACAGCTACGGCAACTGTTTTATCATTAAAGCATTTAATAAAGCAAAAATGATAAACATTTGCTTCTTTCAGCTTCCAAATATAAGGACTCGCTGTTCATCACTGTTAATTGAAAACTGTTGGGTTCTGAATGATGCTTAAACAAACAGCAACTTTGAAATGTCACCTTTGGTTTTTAAGTTGCTAGTTGCACTGCTACTGACTTTATTAAGTATTTAAACTCTTTGGTATTATACCATTTATACATGTATTCAAAAATATCTCTGACTTGTTGACTGTATGGACTCCCTTCAGCTCACAAATCTGATACTTACCTTCTCATACAATCTATGATTTTTAATTTTTTTTCTGTGTTTCATAATTACTATGAGGGTGGTGTTGTTGTCAGTGCAAGCAAACAAGCAAACAAGTGTAATCACATTTAAAATATTGCTAAATCCGGATCGGTGCACCAAAGAACAAACATCGGGGTTCTCTGAATGAATAACACCCACCTCAAACCAGTGAGAGAGAGCAAACAAAAAACACAAATACAAAAATCGGCAGTGTTGAAGCGAAACTCGATGCTGATGATATCATATCCAAACATCTAGGTTTATCAGTACAGTTTTTAATATCACTTACATGTTGTGACAGTAGCAGTGACTGGCTGGCTTCGACCCTGGTCTCGGAGCGCCACCAGGTTAACTGTGTACTCCTCCCCTGGTCTCAGACCAGTCTGTATAAAGGAAGTGATGGTACTGGGCAGCTGTGCAGTCATTCCTCCATCATTATCCTGGGAGGAACAGAGAAAGGTGTAACTGGGTCAAAATCACCCTGCATTGTTATAAATATTGTGTTTTATTTTGAAGAGTTCATTTTAGTGATTTAAAGAACTCATGGCCCCTCCCTGAATAAATGAGGGATTTGCTGGGCTACATAGAGATACAAATAGGTGGACACTTGCATTATTGTTTTGCTTTTTTGGGTAAATATCAGCTAGCCTGCATCTTAAACTTCTTCTCTCAGTGGAGATATGGGACCTGGCAGATAAATGACTATCTCACCAGTGAGATACAAACACTGACTCATCCATTTCAATTCTTTGGAGTATTTTCTGAACTTCATACTTTCTAGCCTTTTATTTTGAATTATTTTTGAAACTTTTGGATGGTGTAGCGCATTAAATTCCCAAACGGAGCTGCTCGGCAGAAATGGGTATGAATGCTACACTGATATTTCTCAGGCTGTGTTCTGCAGAGGCAGCACTCTGTACATTTCCAAAGGCCTGCCACTCATCCATATGGAGCCCCTGCTATTCCCAGCTGTTCTCGCAGAATCGGTGTTGCACATGCACTTCCTGCCAACAGACAGATGTTCCACCTACTGCTGCTCCAAGAACCCCAAAAGCCTTGCACACGAAGGCTCCTATTAAAACAGAACATACAACAGCTTGCTACTTTCCTAAATTAAAACTATAATTAGAGATGTGATCCATTTAATCACCTCAACTAAATTACCAGGGTGGGCAGTAACGCACAATGTTAATGGTCCAATAACAATTGGTGCTCAATCTCAATAATAATACAGTTAAATGAAGGCGATGCTAAATTATACAAAACGAGTCACCATAATAGTATATCCCACTCCCATCTCATGCGTCTGTGTGCTCATAATTAGTCATCATTCTTTCTGCTGACAAGGTTGCTTAGAGGAATGATGGGAGCATTTTTTTTTTTTTTTGGGTCCTCTGGGAGGTATTTTTATCACTTTAATTTTGTTGAGGTGACTAAAATGTTAGACAGTTTGATTGCCCATTCTTTCTTCTTGGTTACTGAATAGGGGTAATTTAGTTTTTCAGGTAAGACAGCATATATTTTATGTCCAATAACGTGTTCTGATAATCCACTTATTATTCATAGAAAGCAATGTAAGAAATATAATAATTTCATACTTGAAAAGTATAGCAGCAAATATTAATATATATAATAGCATAACTCAGAAAAAAAAAATCAATGTTGCCAAGTAGAAAACCCAAACTTTTCAAATCCACCATGTGATGAAACCACGTCTCACACACACACACACACGCGCGCGCGCACACACACACGGATAATAATTGCACCCATTATTTGCATATATTATTATAAGCACATTTCCAAAACAGCGAAGGAAGAGAAAAACACTTGGATTCTAATCAGATAGTTAATGGAATTATTGAAAAGAAGAAAATTGGAAAGAAAAAATATCATAACTTTATATGATTTGTTTTTAAATTAGATGTTTTCATGCCTTCTCCTTCATAATGTAATTAAATATGCTATAATGGGATCCTTAATCTTGAAAACTGTTGACATTCACCACATTTGAAAGAGAAGTTGTCCTGGGGATTATCAAGAGTGACAGAGGGGGAAAAAAACATTGCTGTTTTGTTTGTTTCTTTCTTTCATGTCATTTTTCAATGCTGTGTGCACCAAAAGTCTAATTCCATTCACTTGCATGGTTCTGGGCAGGCACCTGGCATCTCAAATAAGTAAATAAAAGATTGCAGAGACTACTAGAGGTGGGTGAGCATGTAGCGTTTTGTAATTTGGGTTTATCTTTGTCGAACCTAATACATAATGTACATGTATAACAAGCTGCTTGGAGTGTGAGGGGTTGCTTCTCACCTTATTTACCCGACCTACAGGTTTTCTTTAACGAGAGGCCGTTTCTCTCATTAGCGAGAAAAGATGGATTGCTGGCTGTTTGTGGAATTTGCCTGGCACGGTTTCAGTTTTAACAGTCCCATAGCTGCAGCCTCATCATGTGCCCTAACCTTTGAGCTTTGACCATTTGTTGACTACACAACATGAATCCCAATGTGGAGATACTACAGGGAAACCCTGATCATTATGCATGGCCATGTGTGTGTTTCTGAGTGTGTGAATTTCATTTTCAAAAGAAAGCCAGAGCAGCTTGTCCAACATTCAAACTCATGGTGTCTCCAGGAATTAGACACTCTGGTTTTCTATTTTGAAGATGTCACATAAATTATATGTACATATATACTAATATAAAATGAGTAATATGATACTAGTAGAGTTCCACTGTCAGCAGTATTGATTGCCTTATTGCTATACAGATTTACCGATTTATTGCAAAAAGCTTATGATATATAACATATTAGATGGTGTGGTAGGGTAGGGTAGGTTTGTGTTATCAAAACCACCGGCAGCATGATACTTTATTGGAATGTCAGATATACTGTATATTGTAGCTGTTTCTAACAGTGTTAACGTCAGATCTCGAAAGCTCACGCCCCCCTTTCTGCCGCTCTGTTTCCTTTTTACAGAGTAGCGAGTTCTGTATTTGTTCGCATAGGCAAAAGCTTTCATGCCTACTTCCATTACGAGATTGTCAAAATTCACAATCCCCATTGCTGGATTAAATCCACGGGGGGCGGGACTGCCAACTCATAATATGATTTCCCCTGCGGCTGGAATGAGGGAGGGAAAAGCGAAGAATGATAGAGGGAGGAGAGGGAAGGGAGAGAAAGAAAGGGATGGAAGGTACCTCTGGGGTAGAGATGAAAAGATCTCCACCAAGAGGTGATGGAAGGGAAGTCTAAAAAACAGAGATTAGAGGGAAAAGGTGAGGGTGGAAAGTGCTAGAAGAAGAGACACTGCAGAGTGGCATCGAAGATTGGATAGGAAGAGAGAGGGGGGGAGGGCTAAAAGCAATAAAATGAAATTAGGAAGCCCGGTGCTTGTTCCATTCAGAAATGTGCTATCCTCAAAAGGGATTGAAATAAACACAAAAAAAGCATCTGACATCAGATTTTATGCTTGAAGTCCGACCGCACCAAAGGATTTCGCCCCATGAGAACACCTTAAAGGAGAAAACCAATTACTGTGAGAGGGCATGAGATTAGAGTGCAGAGAGTACCTGAGTTTACAGCACGAATTAGAAAGAAATGTTTTTTTTTCTGCTTTCTGGCTTTGAACCTGGCCTTGCTACGGTGTTATAAAGGGTTATTCTGAAAAAGGGTTTAATGGCTCATCCATCTAATAGCCAATAAGCTTAAGACAATCCTCTTGTCTAATTTGGTATGGGCTTCGAGTCGAGCGAACCCCCAAGAAAACCTAAATCCATCAAGTTATTTTCCTTCCCGTTTCCGCACAGATATTCAAAGTCATTTAGAGGTTGGCATTGGTGAGATCTGAAAATAATTATTTTCAATCAAGGATATTTTGTTCAGTCAACAAGCAAAATGGAAAAAAAAAAAACAGCTGCAGCTGCGTAGATGTGTGCGGGGGAGGAGTGGGTCAGTATGTTCTTCTAACAGACAAGGACAGTGCACTTGTCTCTCAGCATGCTGTAGTGCAGTCTTACACTGGGACTGACAGCACACGCACACACACACACACACACACACACGCACACACACACACACAGTGTTCACACAGCTGTACTCTACCTTGGGGATGAAGCTGATCTCCCAGCCATCGAAGGAATAGTAGAACGGTCTCCACTGGACCTCCACTGACGTCTCAGTGATGGATTTGAAGACTAAGCCGTCCGGATTGGAGAGATCTGGAGAGGTAGCCAAAGACATATTATTGTTCTTCAGTGACCTGCACAGCCCATAAATCACTACTCATACTGAAGGTGTCCAATGCTCAACCGTTTTGTTTTACATTTGTTTTCCAGCCCTGTTGTCTCAGTCTTAACTTGTTTTTCTTGAGGGACGCTGCACTAAAGCAAAAAATGTTATTGATCAAAAGATTGATCTGTTACTTGTTGAAAACTGTTTAAAACGGTAACGCTTGCTTCTTAACACCCAATCTAAAGCCTTATCAAATACTGCATTTCATAATTAAGTTCAGCAAAGACAACCCAGCAAATCATGAAATCACTGCAAAAATGGTTCAGTCAAGCTTAACTGTCCTAAATTAACATTATTACTCAAAAATCTGCAATCACTAAAATTAAATTCACTTATCTGTGAAATGGGGGATCATTTTATCAGCCAGTACTGAACTAATGGAAACACACTGTATGTAGTCAGATGATGTCGAGTGGACACAACATTCTGAAAATAGGCTATTATCTATCAAGGGGTTTGGTGGGTTTCCATATTTCTGGTAAGTGTGTTTCTGTGTCAGGTCTGATGACCTGGCATTAACACCAACCAGGAAGTACACAATCAGAAGCTGTTGAAATGTGCTTTGTTATGTGTTTGTGTGTGTACTGGAGTGTAAGTGACATTGAATAAGTGTTACAGATAAGAATCACAACAAGTTGAAGTGTATCCCCATGAACAGCTGTATCCATGTGAGGATACATGTACAGCGCAATGTGTTACATTTATATTCTGTTAGATTAAACATTGATTCGGCGGAACATCCTCTAGGTCTCCCGTGAGGGTATTTTATCAACATAACCCAGAGGGCTGACTGCACTTACAGGTCGAAACAGTGATGCTGGCAGGAACGCTGATGCTGTTGTTAATGACAGCGAACACGTTGATGTTGTACTCTATGCCTGCGTCCAGGTTCGTGATAGTGATGGTGGTGATGTTCCCTGGAATCCTCAGCTCTAACTGAACACCTGACAGGGACACAGGTAAAAAGATACCAATTACACACCTTATTATTTCAAAGAAGCTGAGTGTTATTTTAAAACTAATTAAAACTAAAGCTTCTATTACTAACTTTCCTCCTTCAAAAAGTTCTGTACTTACCTCCGGCGCTGCTTGGTGTGTAGGTCACTAAGAAATCTGTCAGCACCACTGAGCCCTCCCACTCCAGGTCAATAGTGCGATCAGTCACACCTCGTACCCTCAGGTTCATGACTGGTGCAACTGTTGAGACATAAAACAAAAACTATTAGAATACAATGTTTAAAAAATAGCCATGTTTACTTTATTTTGTGTAGTTTTTTCCTGTTTGTGTTTTTGTACTTGCATATTTTGGTTTTACCATGATAATTGTGAAACATAAGCATTATATCACCTGTAGAGCCACTTGGTAGTATTTTGCATGTGTCACAATATTGTGAGATATATCCTACTTTAGTGGCAAAAAAAATGGCAAAGCTGTGTTTGCTTTAATATGTAGGGTAAGACTTTCACACCCACGATTCATAAATTCAGACAGCAGGTGACTAACTTGTATCCCTGGTGTAAGAGCTACAACTCCTGTGAATCACCCACCATAGAGCCTCTAACAGCCAGTGAATTGTGTAGACAAGTGACCCACTCTTTCCTCATCTCCTCTAAACTTAAAAATTATGCAACTTTATGTACTTTTTATGTGGTTTGCTTTTTGAATTGGCTCTTTTTCTGCATAAGCAATTGTTTTTGACTCTTTTTGCATCCACAAAGTTGGTGTAAATAGGGAAGTTAAGAACTAATACGAGAGTCCAGGCACCAGAATAATTCCGCAGAAAAAAAACATCAGCTAATTGTTTAAGTCTCAGTCATATTGTTATCTAATTTGAACTTGGATAATGTAAGACTATATGACGTTGACCCACTGTGTTTGCCAGCTAAAAGGGGCAGATACAGGTCATCTGTAGGCCAATTTTTGCCAAAAAAAAGTGGATGCAAATATAATGACTGAGAAAAGAAAGTTGTTGGGAATACCAACATTTTCCTCAGACAAATAAAATTATGAAGAAAAACTCTGTACCAAAGAAAAGTTTACCTCCATGGCCCCATTTATGAAAATGTCAACAAACACATCTTCACTTGCAACCTGAGAGCTAAGAGTCATTGTCAACGACACAAAATGGGGGTGATGTGATGGACACTTCTCTTGGAAAAAAACTAAAAAAAAACTAAACACAACCCTGTTAATAGTCAACATTATTTCCACTGTGGTGCTTCAGATATGGGCAGCAGTCCAAGTGCCTGGGCTGACATCAGACCACCATCAAACTTCTATACATGCATATAAATTGCCACATGTGGAGCAAGATTTTATATTTAGTATATAAAACCAAAACACATCTCCTTACTAACACAGAGCCCTGCTTTCATTCACTGCATGATTTTGCCAATCAGGGCCAATAAAGGCAGACTAACTGGTAAAATGATCATGACAAGAGTGATTAAAAATACTGTCAGTGCACACAACATTCCTACTGGTGCCATTATCTCCCTGACTAAAAACAGTCTCAGCATCTGTATCTTTTTCAACACACGTCAGCTGGCCAGACTGCACTGAGTAGGTGCATTCCAGCCAGTAAAAGAAGCCAGCGCTTGTGTCAACAACAGGCTGAGTGTTAACATGAGAGGGAGAAGCGCTGTCATTCATTTGGGCTGAAGTGGAGAAAGTCAAGCCATAAGCCTGAGACGGTGGTGCTGAATGCAAATGTGGAGGCATAAACAAGAGTGTTTACAGCTCCCCCTGCCAAAAACAACAAGGATGAGGAGGAGGGGAGCCTGATGAAGGACAATGGAAGAGAAGAAGGTAAAAAAAAAAAGTGTTTTTAGGGGGGGAGAAACAACAAGACTGATTTAAAGACAGAACAGGAGAGAAAACGACTAGACAAGATAGGCTTCTGCAGAGTAAATGACTAAGGATGAAACAGAAAAGAAGAGAGAGTCACAGAGGAGCAACGGAGCAGCAAGTGTGATGGTGTGATAAACAACCTCTCACCCCCCGATCATCTCTACATCCTGTGATACAGGACTTTATAGCACAGCGCTGAGTCCACCTCAGGGAACCTGCGGACGCTCTGGTAGCCAATGCAGATTCTTCCTCACACACTCGAAAGAATGGGAACATGCTGTACGACGGTTTGCTCATTTCGAAACAGCGAACCCGCACTGGGGAAGACTGCTGCAGCATTTACTCAGCTAGATTAATTTCACCAATTAGACCTGTCACATATATAAAGGAAGTAACAAACGAAATGAAGGAGCAATAATCCATGGGATAGAAGGAGAGTGATTGAATGAGGTCATGCAGGAGGCTGAACAGACAAGCCGCTTGAAAAGTAAAGACATAAACTCCCAGAGTAAGTGAAGGGCGAACTCTCAAGTGGGCACTTAGGGGAAGGTTTCCCTGAAAAGTTAGAGCCAGAAGCTGTAACTTTACCGACGAAAGACAAGTGCTGAGTTCTCACCTTGTTGTTGCTATGTTAAAGGTCACCAACGAGCTGCTAATTTGTATGCAAATAATATTGTTTACTCTCCTGAATTTCTCAACATCTCTGGATTGCAGAGTATCGGGAGAGTCGCTGACTTTTGCGACCGGGCTAGTGTCTAACTTCAGCAGCAGTTTTCAGTTTCTGACTTCATGTCCTTGTTTTTCTGTCTCATTCTAACTTCAGTTGAAGCACATTTTGCTTTTGAGCCCCTGACAAGGTCTTCGGATAACAGACAGCTTAACAGTATGAAGGGGCTGTGTGCACGCTGGCAACACGAGAACACAACAAGCTTTTGTAAACATACTAACTTACATGAACGGGGTGAGACAAACACCGTTTATATCTCTTGCAGACTCATTAAAATGCTGAATGTTTTGGTGCTGAATGCTGAAGGTGAGTCATGTATCTTTCCCAGGGTTTTTTACACAGGGGCAACTTGCTGAAGGTTATTCAACATTATCGCCTGGAGTCTTTAAGTCTCATTAGGTCTTTTCAGTATGCTCTGATTGGTAGACACGGCATTACCCACTAAACTAAAAACCTTAAAAGGTAAAACTCCAGCTGACAGCGGAGGTCAGTTTATCATCTGAGGACTAACTTACCTCCAGGCTACCTCATGTAATGGCATTTCTCTCATTCATAAGCTTAAGTGACTTAACTGAAAGTTTGCGTCTGACGCACAATACCATGCAATTGTACCCCATAAGATCTGTTTTCAGTCTCTTCGATTAAATGGGGGTCAAGGATTCAGTGTGCTGTTGTTGAACCTGAACACACAATGCTTCAGGATGGTTTTCCTTGCTTTGAACTGAAGTAAGGAATTGCATTTTGTATTTTGTTTTTATTTACAGATCCTAGTAACAAACCAACTGTGGAAGTGAGTCTAGCTGGATAACTTACACGGCCCTACAAAATCTATCATCGCTTGTTACAACTGTTCGCGGTAACTCGGTTTGTACGAGTCCTGAGGCAGCGGAGTCAAGAATACTGCTTTTAATAACATGTGAGAGGGGGAATCTACAGCGGTGTTCTTCAATCCTGGACCTCTGGGAGCCCTGCCCTGTATGTTTTAGATGTTTCTCTGACACAGCACACTGATTCAAAGGGATGGGTCTTTATCAGGCTTCAGCAGAGCTTGATGACGAGCTGATTATTCGAGTCAGGTGTGTGGGAGCAGGGGAACATGTAAAACATGTAAAGAGGGGGTCCCTGAGGACCAGCATGAAAGAACACTGATCTTCAGTATCTACAGCGAATTCAAGTAACATGCAGCTTGTGAGAATAATGGAATATCAGCACAAAAACAGGATGACTATGGGCAATGAAGTGTTTACTATTGAAGTTTTAAGGTATATACGTTTAATGTGCTCTTTTATATGCGGTGTCAGTGTAATTTTGTGGTTATTTTGCTTGCCAGGTACGATGTATCAGCATAAAATATTGCCTTTTTTGTTGAGATTTACTATCACAAATATAAACAAAACACTTTTTTTTAATTCCATTTTTTCACAAGTTGAAGTTAAATATCTGAGACTTGGTTTTCCAAAACCTTGAGCAAAATCTCTTAAAATCCATGCTCGTGAGCTCTTTTGCAAGATGCCATGATAATCCATCCACCTGACAGGTGTGGCGAATGGTGGTCAAACCGGATATTGATGGTCCCACTACCTCATTCAATTTATGGGCGGCAGCTCTCGTGAACATTCCTGCAGTCAGCATGCCGATTGCATGTTAACTCAAAACCTGCGACATCTTTGGGATCGGGTTGTCTGATAAAACTGCACATTTTAGAACGGCCCTTCATTGTGACCAGCTCAAGCAACACCTGTGCACTAATCATGCTGTGTACTCATCATCATGATGAGCCACACCTGTCCGATGGATGAATTATCTCTGCAACGGAGAGGCGCTCACTAGTCCAGACTTCAACTGCTTTGTGTCTGAAGAATTTGAGAGAGATGAGTGTTTTGGGTGTGTGAATGTGCCTTATGTTCACACCTAATTGCTATTTTGTGTCATCATTGGTGAAAAGCAAGTGAAGTGAGGTTCTGCTTTAAAAAAAAAACTGTGGGTTTTCTATGCTCAAATGCAAATTTGGCTTCTCATTCTACGCTCTGCTTAAGCATCCAAAAAAGGAGGAGCGCACAAAAGATCAGACTCGCATTCAAATCTTTTTTGGTTGGCAAAAAAGGCGGCTCCAAAATACATACTGTCAAAGAAGCTTTGTCATACAAGGAAAAAGAGAATCAATGTCTATTCAGTGCAGGAGAATAGTTTTGGTTATTGAAGGACTTTTGCTGCACACTGACACACAATTTCAGGCACAACTGCAATAACAGTATGTGTCCTCAAGCTGCTGAGGCAGGCTATGAATAGCACACAGGTTTAGGCTTGTGCTTGATTGTGCGACGAGGTGTTCTCAAATGTCTGTCAAAGCCCTATAATATCACAGTTAAACATGTCATTTCTGTCATCATGGGGGCTCTCAGTGAAAAACAAAACAAAGGTGTAAGTAGCAGGGGAGATAAAATCTATCATGTAAATGTTCCATTTCTATAGAACAAGGCGCCAACCTTGCAATGTGGGGTTCAGTATCTCGCTCAAGGATACTTTGACATGTGGCCGGGGGAGCCGGGGAATCCAACCACGGTCCTTCCGATTACTTGACGATCTAAATGTTCACAGACCAGGTAATGCACTGACGTTTTATTTATATTATTTTCAGTCATGTTCACTGACCACATTCTCTGTCTTATCATCTGATGAGATTCACTGGAGGTTGTAGCAAAAGGTGACCAGATTCAATGAACTGTTACCTTGAGTAAAATTACAGAATTCCAAGTCTGGTTTGAACATGGAATCTCAACGATGCACAAAAAAGATTTGGTCATCTTTGGGCATTTTACTGCAGACGTGTATTTGAACTTTACATGTGCCTAATGACATACCTGACAAACACAACTTTACACAGTGGGCTTAGAAGTTTCTTCCGTGAAAGCTGCGGCGACATCCGCAGCTATGTGAGAAATGTCAATGTCAGTTGTCAACAATGCCGCACTCATCAACAAGACAGTGTCACCGCCACTTTTCCAACGTTGGATCAAGGCGTGATCGTGGAATTCCTCTGCTGTCGAGATGAAATGCCACTCTTTAGCCCACGCTGATCTCTGCTTTGTGCACCAACACATATTTTCATGTGAAGATACACTGTATCCTTCCTCACGCCTCAAACATGCCATTTCAATTCTCCATTACTGCACGTGGGGGGAAAATATAGGCCTTCTTAATTGAAGCAAAAATACATCCCGCTTTCTTCAGCTTTTGATACCATGAAGCACTTAAGCCTGTCACCCTACAGGTCTCTGGTAATTGAACTGCTCCGTTTTGTATTCAGCAAACTATCCCCTACAAGCGCCGGCTATTTTAGCCTCTAATTGCAGAGAAATAAGCAATTCGGACTCCTGCGCTTGCTATAGATATTAAATGGTTGGAGGAATCAGCTTTAGTAATATGATTTGCCATCCCTGTCTCTGTTGCTCGCCCTTCTGTCCGTCCTCATCCTTCACTTTCTTGACAGCTGCCTCAAATGGCAGAGGAGGATCTGATACTTTGGCGTGGAGAGCCGGGCTCTTCGACAAAGGCGAGCATGACTCAGAAACTGTCTCAGCTGCAGCTAATGTGACACCTCTCTCTGCGGATGGATGTGACTTTTGACAAATAAATGCTGTTATACCTTCTGCTGTCGGGCAAGTTACGTGCCCCGCCACCTGGAAGCGCGGGTGGGGGGGGGGGACAGGTTGCATTTATAAATCTATACAACAAAACAGATTTATCTCTACCAGCTCTACAGGGATCAGATATGCAACCGTGTGCTGTGAAGCATCATGGGTAAAAAGGTGTATTTTCTATCTAAAGGCTACACCAGGTGGTTGAATTAATTACATCCTTTCTTCTTGTTAAATGTGTGCTGATAAATGAAATCCCCTGCTGTAGCCCCTATCCTGTCTGCAAACTCTCTGCCCTCCGTGGTACGTGCCAATAACTGCTATCCTTCCATTAGCTTTCAGTTTCTGTTATATATTATATTCAGTGCTGAGAGGATTAGCTGCTTAGTCAGCTAATTTAATTTTCAGAAAAGGAATCCAAGACAGATCTCATAATCGTCCCAGTCATATATATACAGAATATCATCCAAAAATGCCAAACAACTGCTGGTTTGTGAGAATGTACTTCTTTTTTTTGTTTTGTTACAGTTTTATTTTATTTCAAAAAGAATGCCTTTACTTTTAAGGGAAGTTTAGCCCTAATTGTAAACGTTTTGACAGATGGTGTTTACACAAATGTTTCAGACATTAACATCCCGCCTCATTAAACAATCCATTCCAAACATCACTGTACTGAATCGATTACAGCGTAAGATCTAGATTTTCCGTTAGTTGGTGTTATTCATCAAGTGGAACAAATCTGTTTTTTATCACCCTTACTTTTTCAGAACTACTCCCACACTGTAAATAAACCACACAAAGACACATCAAAATGCTCTTTATATAAAGAGTGGACTGTAATCTGAGGCGTGCATTCAGTTTTTGACACCTGAATAAAACCTCAGTCATGGTGCCAGCGACTCATGAACAAAGAAATGTGCTCACATACCAGTAAATCAATCTCAGCGGCCGAGGCACTTCATCTAACGTTGCAGCTCCAATTTTGAAAAGAAACCCTGGTCCTGCCCCGAGAGTTCAAGCTGAACTGTCTGAGGGTCACACAGTCACTCTGAAATCTGTTTAGTCTGTTTTTCTACTGTGAGCTACTTGCTTCTGGTCACACTGACAGGAGTGTTAAGGGAGGACAACTTCCTCTCCCAAAGTTTTTTGCTTCTGGGAATTGAACTGCAAATGTCATACAAACTACTTTTTGAACTCGACAACAGCCAAGAGGATCAAACTGACACGAAGGATAAAAAGCAGCCTACCAGAGTTGCAGTCATCTCCAGCAAAGCCGTCCTGGCAGACACAGAATCCATCCTTGCAGACTCCCTTCTTGCTGCAGTTGTTAGCGCAGTAGACCAGCGAGCAGTCCTCTCCCACGTACCCGGGCCGGCACTGGCACGTCCCGTTGACGCACAGCCCCTGGTCCGAGCAGTCGTTGAGGCACCTCCCGACCATGCAGTCTTCGCCGGTGAAGGACTCCTCGCACACGCACTCCCCGTCGATGCACAGCCCGCGACCCGAGCAGTCTGAAGGGCACCGCGGCTCCGAACAGTTGTCGCCCCCAAAGTCACGGTCGCACACGCACTCCCCTTCGACGCACACCCCCTGGCCGGAACAGTCGTCCGGGCAGCGAGGCTCGGAGCAGTTCTTGCCAGTCCAACCTTCCTCACAGATGCAGCCGCAGAGGTCAAAGCTGAAGCTGCCGTGGCCACTGCAGCCCGGGACAAAGTCCAAGCGACCTGGGGAGAAAGGTATACAGAATTATGTGACACAGTGTCGCTTGACTCTGAGATGAAAAGTTTAGAATGAAATCAAACCTAAAGGGCAAATTCAGTTTTTAACATTACTTAGACTTCTTTTCTATTTTTAGTATCCTTAAGACACTTACAGAAACCGCTTAATCACTGGTTCCAACACTGCAAAATGAAGCAATGTGGATCCTTGACAACAAGGACTTTGTACTTTGATCCCCAAGAATCACTGAGCTTTTTTCTCATTATTATACCACTTTAAACGTGGAGAATATCCATTTTCTTTTCCAAGTAAAATTGTCGATTTAATATGAAAATGTCGGAATAAAACTTCCCTCCTGTCTCCTCTCCAGCTCCACATTTTCTTTTTTGTTTCCTACAATGGCCCTCATACTCTGTAGCAGAAATTAACAGAGTAATTGCGATACTGGCAGTTTATTTCTCAAGGATGCCTTGCCATGACTTTGTTCTGGTCCCCAGGAAAAATATCAGAAAAGAAGCTGGGATGTTTAAAATGTGTGTACATGTACTGGAGTCTCTCTTATGTACTGAAAAACAGATGCCCTTTCTAAAACCTTATTAATACCACATTAAAGGGGCTTTATGTGACAATTTGTGTTACATGTATTAATCCCTTTTTTTATTATTGGCTATAAGTGAACGGACTAGACCCTCCTCATCTCCCTCTGTTGCCTTTACAAGCCTGTGGAAAATTTGTTTCAGCTGCTGGACTGTGTAATTTTTCTGAAGGACAATTTACAGCGACAGTCCCGAGGATGTGACATAATGCACGTTCTCAGTTCTGCTAACAGAGCAACAGCAGCTAAGGTAAGTTCACAAATGGCATCCACTAACATGAACTAGAAGTTTTTGCAGAGCATGTGACAGAGTTTGTGGATTGACCTAAAATCTACATGAAAGATGTGCGTCAAATGTTCACCTGCTGCGTCTATTGCACTTAACCCCCATGTAAGAACTGTTTCCTTAACATTTAAGGGATAGACGGCATGTGAACTGTGCAATAGATACCCAAATCAGTGCAGAATAACCCACTGATAACCTAACTGACAGCATCAGGTCAGCACTAAGACATTTTCAGGGTGAATGTGTCACTGTTCTGTTTTTGTAAGAAGTGCTAGTAGTCCTTGGAATCCCAGGAAAATGGTGTTTAATTCTCGAAACAAAAATAATTGAAAAAATCACGGGAAAACCTTCAACCATAGTCCGCATGCATCGACAGCCTTGATGGAAGAAACGGCGGTGAAGACATCAACCGAAACCTGTCTCATTTTGTGCTTTTTTTCCATCTATCCATCATCCTCGTCCTCAGCTGAGCATTTCATCCTCATTCTGATTCAGATCATGACTGCCGGAGATAATCATATTCTCACCGTAGAGATAGAGCGTTTTCAGAAAATATTTGAAAGCTGTGATGGTGTCAATGGAGCAGATCCTTTACCCATAATATATCATATAACTCCGTTTCAGTCCCCTCATATTATAATGGAAGCATCTCCTGAATAGTCAACAAATTTCTCCCTAGTAGCAAAGGTTTCTCCACACCTTTTAGACCGAGACTGTGAGCTGCCCTGCAGCATCAATATTCCGCAGCCGTCTGTCTGCTCTTCCTTCGTTGTATAAACAGTTTTTTCTGCTTATTGTAATATCTGCTCTTTTTCTCCATGTCACGTATGACACAGCATGATTCGAACGTTTCTCTTGCAGTTTTTAAATCTTTATATCTTTTCAAACACAGTGGGAAAATGGCTTATTTAAACAAAACAACATCCTCCAGCTCTATCCATATACGTGTTGTCACTGTCAACTCACCCACAGCGGAGCTCTCCCCGCAGCATCCAGACCCACACTGAGCTCTGAGCAGGGAAACTTCTCTCTCCAGCATCTCCACCCTCGTGGCGAGCTGTTGGATTGAGGTCGTTGTTGGACAACCACATGCAGCTTTTGGGATGTTGATACGGTGAGTGAATGTTACCTGAAGAAGAACGAAAGTAAGGTTAAGAAGTGCATATTGGTACCCAAGGGCATTAAATCATAAGAGAGCATTTATGCCTCAGTTATGGACCAATACACATTTTCTTCAATTTAAGGTGATACGTAATGCAAAATCTATCTTTCTGGTGTCCAACATTTACATTCAGCCATTTAGGCTTCGAAAGTCGCAGGGGGAAGTGAGGCCATGGTCAGTTTTCATAGTTTAATAAAAAATCATTTAAATCAGTAACGTTACCTTATCAAAGTATCTTCCAAACCTTCCAAACCAAAGTTTTGGGACCAGTTCCAGTAGATCACCTCAGTTGGCAGCTGTGACATGGTTACAACTTAATCCTTTGGGTCAACTCCGACTTCAAGTCAGGTACACTGAAAGTGCTCATTTTTGACACTGACAGGCCGAGTGTCTGACAACATTTCAGAAGCAGTTCCTACAGAACTAGACCTTCTGTCCAAATGTAAGATCCTTTCTGTAAGTTTACTGAGCAGTTACAGTTGCTCTAAATCTAAATTGTCAAAATCAGTTTAAAATTCAGCCGTGAGTTCGTAAAATAAGTTCTTGTTGGCAGTTTGTCTAAATAAACTCCAAACTCTAACTCACCCTGATACTGATTAACAAAAATGTCTATCTCTATAAGAATTGTTTCAATAATGTTGTCAGACACTTAGATGACAACCTTTGCCTGTCGGCGGCAAAATCAAGCACTTTTAGTGGACTAGCTTTGACAGATGGAGTTGCTCCAAAGCATGACATAAGAACCATTGCAGCCATGTCACGACTGCCAGCTGAACGGATCTGCTGGACCGAATACAAAACTTTTGGTAAATATGAATCATTTCCACATCAAGACGAATCATAGAGAAAGCTGACATCTGATCCAAAACTGCTGCAGCAGTGCTTTGACAATCTTCCATCGATGTTTTAATAATTTCAGTCTTGTTCACTGCCATGTTCAGTTGTTGCCGGCATAAATTAAGAATTTTGATAGTGATCTGAAGTCACAGTACTTTCGGTTTTGTTTATGTAACACTTGAATTAA
This sequence comes from Acanthopagrus latus, assembly GCF_904848185.1. Classification (NCBI taxonomy): domain Eukaryota; kingdom Metazoa; phylum Chordata; class Actinopteri; order Spariformes; family Sparidae; genus Acanthopagrus; species Acanthopagrus latus. The sequence goes on along the minus strand of NC_051059.1, from coordinate 19,997,601 downwards.
TTCTGGATAAAACAATGTGTCACCATAAATATCAGTTTGTGATGAAACAGATGTTGTCCTTCAGAATAATCTCCGTGCCGTAAAGTCACTCATAAGTAGTCTCTTCACGTCGCTCATCCTAAAAAAAATGTATCCTTGAATGCTTTATAACTAAATAAACAAACCCAAAAATGTTACTTAAAAATACACCTACCTGGCTGTCAGCATCTAGTGTCTGCTCAGTGTATTCTGTTGGTCCATTTGGATCCATTGGACCCTCCATAGAAGGGCTGGACCCCAATTCAGCACGAAGACCTTTAACCAAGAAGAAGAGCTCTAAAAAACTTCAAAATACAACATGTTTGTGGGTGTCTATGCGAACAAAAGGTCTCTTGAGGACAGCAGTGAGTGAGTTTAAACCCAAACACTCGATCGATCAGAAGACCTCACCATCATCTGGGCCCGGTGGTGTGGAGGCGTCCAGGTCGACAGAGCACAGAGACTCTAAGGGTACGTTGATGTTGTAGACGTGGTTAAAGACCACAGGTTGCTCCCGCAAGGTCTGGTTGGCTGAGGAAGCGGAGGGGGGCTGATCCCCCCCTGGGATCTGTCTCTTCACTCTGGTGGTACGAACCAGCTTGGTGTCTCCGGATGGAGCAGCACGAGTAGCAACCTGAAGAGAGAGGCAACATGAAACAAAAAACACTGCACGTGGCTTGGACACAGGGGGTTTCCAGCTGTTTTTGTCCTTTATGTCTTGTGTTTACAAAATGATGGAGCACAGACTAAGAAAAGACACCAGGGGGACACAAAACAAGATTAATATACTGTGTATGAAGGGTTTTTCTCACTGGCTGCAACATAAGCAAAACTATTTTTACATTAAAAACCGAGGCCATTTGCAAAGAATGTCAGTATTTTCAGACTGTGTCAGGCAGTGCAAAAAGTAAAAGTATGAGGATTATGTTAAGCTAAGATGTAAATCTTAACACGTCTGGAGAAGTAGCATTCTACCTACAATCAACACATTACTTTGAAGGCTAAGAAGCACTTCATGAACTACACTGGCGTCTGAGGATACATTTCACTGAGGGAAAAAAGCCACACTCGTGACTAAATCCACTGTGTAGTATTTCCTCACCATGTGAGGTCTATTCCTGGATGATAGTCGAGTTCAGGCCAGGGTTCACAGACACTGTGCCCTGATCATATGATTAACCTCCATGAAAATTCAGTCTTAGGCCGGCCTGGGCTAAATCTATAACTGTGTTTTCCACAAATATACTTTACTCGGGCAATTTCAGTGTCAAAGTAAGAGTTACATTTCTCTCCTTCATATTAGGACTAACTAGCTATACTGAAAAACAAGAACAATGCAGTTTCTTCATTCTTAGCTATTCATGGCTCATCAACAGCTGGTGAACTTATTGCCCGGTACATTCAGAATTAGCACAACACATGCATGTAGCCATCAAGTGTGTCTTTAAAACGCTCTTACAAACAACAAAGCTAAAGTTAGCTTACTTGGCTACGTAGGATACTGGCTAAGATTATAATTTTAGTCAAGCTAAGTGTCCTCTATCCCGTAATGTACAAGAAACCAACAACGTAAAATATAAAAAGCCTTTAGAAAAGATGCTGGCACAGTATGTACAGTTGTCCAAATCATCACTTCTCTCTGATCATCAAATCAGCCAGAATAGTCTTGAGTGGATTTGTGCTCAGACTCAAGTGATTAATATGGCTGCCAAAAATAGTGGATTGGAAATAAATAATGAATATGAAAAAAGAGCCCTGGGCAGCTCTGCTTCAGAAGAAATGGGTATTTTATCAGAGCATTTTACCTGTAGAGTAAGAAACAGAGCCAAAGCAAGGAGCCGGCCTGTTGTGAGCACAGTGGCCCCGTGATGCTGCTGCGCCGGTGGCATGCTGGGAAGAAACCTCACCAATCTCGTCTGCTCACACCTATGGAGGATTGGCAAAAAGTAGAACAGCGAAAGAGAAGAGAAAAGGGGAGAGAAGAAAATAGTTGGTCCATAGATTTCAGTAAAAGAAGCAGTCGTAGATGGTATTCGCGTCGCATGAAAATGTCTTTTCAAAGAACATACAGTGGCTGCTCCAGTGTGGTTGTTAGTGTGCCAAGATGGAAAACATCTATTCGTGTGTTTCTGTGTGTTTCTATGTGCATGTGGGGAGTCTCACTGCCATAAGCTCATCCTCTGTAAATGATAAATAAATGCCTTTGATCTGCAAAAAAGAAAAAAAAAAAAGAAATTGGCTTTAGAAAGAAAAAAATACAAAAAAACTCTACTAGGGATTGTGAACGTGGTTAAGAACCCTAGAATCCATTTTGCTGTATAATGCCAAATATTTGATCTTTACACTTGGGAGGAATACAAAAGTATCGCTCTGGGAGAGAGTTGATAGATGGATTTCAGTAGAGACACGGTTTGAGTGATGCCGCTGTAATCCTCTCCCCGTTGAGTGGAGGAGAGCGAATGGGAGGACTCGCTGAAATAAAAAGCCGCGCAGAGGAAGAAAAAAAAACTGATGTGGATCCTTGAAGCGGCTGTCACAGACGAGAAAGTGCCGAGCCGAAGTTTGCTTTAGATGTGGCTATTTGAATAAAGAGTTATCTCACTCAATGTGCGGAGATGCCGTATCATGCAAGTGTGGCGACAGCTGGTTCCACAAAACCGGAAGAAGCAGTTTCATCAGTAGCATGTGTGTTTCCTGGCACTAATTTTAAGCACACGTCCCTGATGAGTTTTAGCGTGTCCCATCGCGCCTCTGTATCCATGTGGGCAGAAGACCATTCAGAGGGAGTTGAAAGAAAACATCTCACAGCCGGGCCTGTGTAGTCAGTATTCAAGAGGCTCTTTTATCACAACAATGCATCTCATGTTGGAGAAGCAGGCTGCTCTCAGTTGGCGCCTTTTGTGAGCGCCAGATGGAAGTCTTCTTATCACACCTAACTGGCTCGGGCTCTTTTATTGATCATTTAGGGTGGAAATGTTGAAACATCAGCGTATTTGCACATAAATGAGAAACTGAGAGAATCCCAGCGTGTGTGACCTGCGGATCCTTTAAAGTTTGTCTCATTGAGGGGAAAACATTTTTTTTTTTTCTCAATAGATGCGTACGCAATGTCCCAGACGTCCCGCTCGCGGTGCTGAAGATTCCTAGCACTTCACTTTCAAGATTGACCACCTGAGTGCATCCTTCATTTTAGGGCCAAAGTCTGACAACTTGTGTGTGCTTTTACATGCGTGGGGTGCCCAGAAATGCTCATATGAAAGATGTTGACACCTATAGTATATCATGAGAGCCCCATAGCAGAAAGATAGCCAGTCATATGTTACAATCCATAGCATGCCTCGCTTCAGACAGTGCCCCTAATGCTTTTAAAAATGGCTTTGGCCTTGCAGGAAAACGACTCCCAATGCCGCCTGCTTAACGCCGAGGAGATGGAAAATGTTCTCCTCTGAAACCTCCCCTCAAGCATGAAGCTGCCGTCTGACACGACACGAGCCGTTTAACCAGTGAATTCACCAAACAAATGAGAAGCATGCGGATGATGAAGGAGCGAGAAAAGCCAACTGGAACCATCTTGTTCACAGCCATTAGCTAAAGCGGTGTCCCTTCGGCTAGCTTCAGCAGTCGGTTCGCATGCATGCTTAAAAGACATGATGATGACAAATGGCAGTACACGGACGTTTTTACTCACTTCCTGTGGCGAGTGTGATAGAAAACAGCTCTGGAGATCAACCACTGCCATGATATTGTGTTTTAAACTCAAGTCAAGGCCAATAAAAATCCGATGACAGTATCAGTCAACGTGTTTTTTGCTTAACACAAAACATAATTTTGAGAAGGATCCTTTAAACTTCAAAGATTTATAGTTTAGCTTGGTTTAGTGTAGTTTGCTTATAATTTACTGAATCCAAACGTTTGCTAAAAGAAAACAGAGATTCATTTTGGTACAAATTAGGGTAAAAAGGAAGGAAATTGTCTTAAAAACACTATTTTTTTTAACCAAAGCAAATATTCAGTTAAGCCTTTGCTTCTAATTTCGAAACATTAATGTCTATATTGTTGAATTATATGCTTGTCTGGTGCATGTTCAGCTGTGCAATAACTTCAATACTTACCACCATCTTCAATTTCCTTCATTCTTCATTATGAATACCAAATCACATATTTGTCATTCCAGTTGAAAATACTCAGACTGATAAAACCTCACAAACATGGTTACTACAGAACTCTGATCTGTACTAACCAGGTCATTTTCAATTGACAAATGTCTTGGCGACACTAGTTATACATATACTTAACTATAAATTAACTAAACAAATAGAGTTCAATATGTATGATATAACTTCTTACAAATAAACTTCAGAACTACCTCCTGATGGCAGAGATTAAATGACCCAACATCCTATAGTACACCTGTAAATGTTTTGTTAAGTGCGAGGCGGAACGTATGAAAGAATACGGGGCTCTTTCTTGCCTTTCTTCTGAGACAGAGGTAAAAATAGATGTATTATGAGATGAAAGTGTCATGCCACTGTTTTATATCCCCACAGAAAGAACAGATAAAATTCTAACATATGCATGCAACGAGTCTTCCTTGAAGGCATCCTCCTTTTAACATGGGCCAAAAATAGACCTATACATTAACACAACTCTATAGATAGTTTGACACTGGTGGTGATAGAAAGTTTGAAAGAGGTTCAAAGTCACAGGATTATACTTTAGTCATTGGGTCACGGTGCAGGCTGATGCCCACGAGCATCTCCACGCACAGTGAGAGGAGGTTTTTCATGGAGGCTCAATTAAGGACAGACCCACTCATTCAGAGTGAAGAGAATCAACACGCTTCAGGCTCCAAAAAAACAGGTTTGATTTACTCACTTTATTTTCCGGATAGAGAACGCGCGCACACACACACACACACACACACACACACACACACACACACACACAGCCAACACAAAAACAAGTGCACTGATTTATACACCTTCAGATCTACAGTACTCTTGCATACACACAGTAAATCTGCATTGAATCCACACCAGCGTGTTCACACAAGCACAACCACACACTGTGTAATGTATCCATTCAGTTTAATAACAGTCGGTCCGCCTACCTTGATGGTAAATAGAGCCGGCAGCCGGGGGCCTTCACTTGAAAGAAACTTGAATCTAAAATCTAGCTGATAAAACGAGCGCGTATGTGTGTGTGTGTTCACATCTCCCACTTACTCACAGACAATTAGATGCGTGTGGAAACAATAGACATTTACTGACATTGCTGTCACTTGATGTATTACCTGGTGATTCTGTTTTAGGGAAATTGAATGAGTTCACCCCCTGCAGTGCTGAAATAAAAATTCCTGTTTCAATTATAATAATAAAAAAAAAAACATTAGGATGCTCAGATAGATAAAATGTTTAGCTTTTTTTAGTCAGCTCACACTACGGAGGCTAACGTCCCAACTGTAAAATGAATCACAAAAACCAGCATGCGTAAAATTTTAATGTACAATAAAAAAAAAAAAAAGAAAAAATCACTTTGATCTCATTCTCTTCAATTTTTTTCATCGTTTTCAGATTACATTCCTCCCTGAGGTGAGCTTCTGATTTTTTGTCTCGATTCTTTCTTCTGTCTTTCTCTTTCATCCACAATGTGGTTTACGGGCAGGCGAGTTGATATGAAAAGAGAATTTAATTTTAAAAATGCACAGTAATTACACTGAGATACAAATCCAACCTTTGTCATGTGGATACTTCAAAAATAGTCTTCTTGTCAGGCACGGCAGATTCAAATGTGGTGCCAGATATCTGGAGAATAAAGGCTAAATCACAACTGCGTTTATGTTATACATATATATATATATATATATATATATATATATATATATATATATATATATATATATATATATATATATATATATATATATATATATATATATATATATATATATAAAGATGACTTCATCATGAAGGTGAAAACACTGACTTGGTGAGCTGCCATCTCTTACTTTAAATGTAATCATTAGGAGCAGCCTCTCTGCACGTCCTCAGGTGAACATAGTCAGTGGAACATATTGGAAAAAAAAACATCTTGTTGGCAACATTAGCTATTTGAGAAATAATAATAATAGCAACCTACTGAGCTTGCTTCCCTTTTCCTAATGCCCCCGGAGCAAAGAAAAAAAACATTTACAGACTATTACCATTACAATGAAACCTCATCTTTCACAAATATCCCCCCAAAGGTACGAATAAACAGTCATGCTGGTATTCAAGCAAACACACGCACACGATATACAAGCTAAAGGGAAAAATACAGTGAGAAATGGAAACATAGTGCACATGAGGACCAAACATATATATATATATATATATATATATATATATATATATATATATATATATATATATATATATATATATATATATATATATATATATATTAAATGTAAGTATGACTTTTATTTGGGTGATATTGCTGCATTTTATAATTAACTTAACTTTGGGAACACAGAAGGAAAGTGGACAAACACGAGAAGGAAAAAATGTCTGGTGAGACCGTAATTATTGGATTTATGAACCAATTCTAATCATTCATAGGAGGCAACTTAAAGCAGCAACAGTGAACTTTCATTTATTGTTGATTCTGGCGGCCCCTGTGGACAGAAGAGGAAGTGTTTCCACCGCCTCCTGTCATAACGAACTTCATCTGGCTGGCACACAGCTGTCTGCAGGATGCATAAGGATGAAGTTACATGTAATCCTACAGCTGGCAGATTCACTTGCACACTAAAAGTCATTTTGTTGAGCTAAAGCTAAAGTTACCAACATTCCCTTATAAAGTCATGTCTTCATAATAATAAGCCAACAGCTCGTTTTAGTTCAGTTATACAGTTTTTTCTGCTGCCATCTGGCAGTACAGAACTATCCACAGCCTCTTTACTCAGGCTTAGTATTAAATTGAAATTATTTCATAAAAAACACACAAAACTCCTGTTCTTGGCCTTGCTGCTGATCTATTTTTTCAACTGAATCTGCTGCTAGCCAGCCTTGAAATAACATGATTTGACACAGAATTAGGCACAGCTAAAGGCTGAGAAGTAAAAGTGTGTTGTAAAATGTCTCTTGAAAAGTGGGGGACAACCTGATGGTCGGTGGAGGAGAGTTCTAGAGTTGAGGGACAGCGTTAGAGAAGGTCCTGTCCCCGTTTTTTTTTTTTTGTTGTTTTTTTTTTACTTTTCAAGACTGATACCAAAATAGAACAAGTTACAATGGTTGTGTGTCGTAGAATGAGTTTTTTCAAGCTCAGAGGTGCAAAGAATTTATCTGATTTTGGAGATGATGCAGAGTTGACTAACCTTTTAGATCTCTGTGAAGATTGCCAGCTGCTCTGACAGAAGCAACGACCTTGAAGTGTGATATCTGTCTGAAATGAGCTGAAAAGGGAACTTCACTTGGCCAGATTCATGAACGCTGCCATACAACCCCGGGGCGAAAAAAAAAAAGATATTGGCAATGACCTCAGCTATAATAGGGGAGCGTGTACTCTTCAGACGAGAACTCATTGTACACACTTCAGCGACGTACTGAGCTGTTTACATGAGGCATCCTTTTCTTAAATAGACCTGGAACTTTCAGTAACTCACCTTGAACATTTTTACTGCACCAGAGCGTCGGAGGAGGCAGAGTCGGGAGGGTGTCGCTAACAATTAGGGAAGCGCGATGCAAATTTCACTTAAGGGATTACTGGGATTTGGAGTTGCAAACACCGGGTCAAAAGCTCACGCTGCAAAGGGTTTTTACACAGCTCTGTGGCAATGCTGATGCCTGTAATCACATCCTGATTTAAATGCTTACTTACCCTTCCTTGTGGATTATGCAATGGCCCTTTTTGACCTAAAAATACACTCTGTAAACACTTTATTAGGTCTACCAATGTGTCGGTGGATTGGACATTTTCTCCAGAAAATACAAATTCTTTCGGGCATAAATTTAACAAGGTGCTGAGGAGGCTCACTGGGGATTTGGGGGATCAGACCTCTAGATAATGTTACCAATGATTATGTTTTTTCAGACACACATTCCTGTCTCTCAAAGAGCTCTTATTTCCATACTGTCTCTCCTTCCTTGCTGTTTTCCTCTGACCTTTCTCATTGACAGCTTTGTTTTTAAAAGACAGAGCTGCCACTGAGCGCATTCTCTTTGTTTACCGCTTTCTTCACTGTTAAATCTACACAGTGTACTGTGGCAATTCATATAGCACATATCTTGTTGATTTTAATCTACGGTCGAGCAGTGGGTGAACTTTTTGACCCTGTCTGCATCCTTGATGGATTCAGCTGCAGTCGCATTATTCACCATTTAAAGGAGCTGGCAGTTTGTGTTAACAAGTTTACCTCATAAAGTGTCCTCTGACTGGGCTGAATGTCCCTCAAGAAAGGAGCACACAGTTAATTTCTTTTTGTTATTCTAACGACACACGATTGCGACTGTGTTGTGACTGTCACTCAGTGAAGTGCGGGGGATAAGTGTGGAGCACAGAGGTCGCTGAATGTTCCATAAAATGTCAAGACTGGTTTGGAAACAGGTGACACGAAGGCAACTAAAGAGGCAGCTTTTTCACTTGTTTGGAGGAGATTGCAGAGGGTAAATTCCATTTCCAAGTTGTACACCCTACCCTCGTTTTCCGGATGCCCCCGTGCCCCTCAGAACACAGTCACAAGGGTTAGAGGTTAAAATCTCTCCCTATGAAATCGGACAGCTCTCGATGCCCTCTTGAGCTGCGATGACTCGCACAAATCTGCAATAGCAATACAACGACAGCCAGCTCCAGAGACGTCAGCAAACTGGTAGCGCTTTTTGTTATGCTTGTTATGAACACTGAAATGACTGAGACTTCTTTTAACCCTTGTCTGATTGAAATGTGCCTCTGAGAAACCTGCGATGGGAGGGCCATGTCGCCCTAACACCGTGCCTGACAGCTCTATTCCAGCAATAATTGGGACACCCCTATGAAAGGAAAGGAAAAGAAAGAGGCAAAGAGAGCTGCCTTGAAAAGAAAAAATAAGTTGTGCAAGACACAAAGAGGAGGGAGGGGATTGCTAACTGCTTAACGGGCAGGAAGTTGCCTAAAACAATGTCAATGCTTGCAGAAAATTCAATGAAAAGGTTGGCAATGTTTCAGATTTTTATTAAGGATCAATGCCAATCAACTAGTCTATTTCTTCTTACTTTCTAAGTTCCCTAACTTGTCTGCGTCTGTAAGGCCTGGAGCCATCTGGTTTCTACTTAAAAATACACACTTCTGCTTACATTCTATCTGTAAACAGCTTGTCGCTGAAGTTGAGCAAATGTTACTTGAATACTTTTGAATTTGTTGGGGGGTATTTTTAACCATTTCAGCCAGATTTATACACATTTAGTGCTCCTGCAAGAAGTTCCAGTATGTGAGATTAACTCAAAACAAAGTACATGTCAATGACGTCCATGATAATGAAGGAGCACGTCCCCCAGTGTGACTGTTCTCAGTGTGGGTGGTTTATAGGTTTTGGTTTAGGTGAAGCTCTGCGGCACAGAGGGATAATGTGCATCAGAGTTCGACTACAAAGTGAATACATTTCATGTTTTTTTTTTTCTAAACAGATTAGAAATGAAGGCAGCGTGGAGACAGCATGCTGCATGTTGCATGCAAAAGTCATCAAATTTCAATCTGATTCTGAGCAAAATGTTTGTGCCTCCGTCATTATACTCAGCTTCAGCTTTTGAATAGGACAAAAGGCACACACATGCAGGCGTCTACAGAACCTCGCAGGGATTCATGGTGCGGGGCAGCTTGTTCTTACTCTCTCTGATTCTCTTCACTATAGGTGTGAGTAGGGCTGCACAATTAATCGAATTTTAATCACGATCACGATTTTGGCTGCCACGATTAAATTAAGATGATCGTCGGCGATTTTAACATTTAAAAAGCGAGCTCTGTTGCATGTCAAATCAAGCACTTTCTCAACCAACCACCAGGGGGCGACCGATAGGTTTGGGCATCATTACGCTGCCTAAACCGCAAACGAGCGAGCCCTGCAGGCAGCAACGCCATTTTCAAATGATTTGTGAGAGAGTGAGGCGCAATGTCGGGGGCAGGAGACACAAGTGCGCTAGCACCGACTGGAGACGAGGAGCCGCTGGTGCCTCGTGAAGCAGCAAAATCTACTGTGTGGAGTTTTTTTGGATTCAGGGCAAGTGATATTGACCAAAAGGACGTGATATGTAAAGAGTGCCACAGAGTTGTTTCCGCGCCAAAAGGCAACACAACCAATTTATTTAACCACTTGAAAACACACCACAAACAAAAATATGATGAATGCATGAAGGCCAAAGCTAACGCTGGTCCACCAAATCCCCGTCAGTGTCCAGCGCCAACCCAGACAACCATTACAGCAACTCTGCACCGGGCGACACCGTATCCATCCACCTCTCAAAGACACGCTGAAATAACGGATGCAATAACGTTTTATTTGGCCAAAGACATGTGTCCAATAAGTGCTGTAAGTAACAAAGGCTTCAAAAGCATGGTCAAAATACTGGACAAGAAATACGTGATCCCCTCGCGCAATTATTTCTCCAAAGTGGCATTGCCTGCACTATATGAAAAATGTCGGGAGGAAATAGAGAGGGAAATAACAACAGTCGAGTATTTCGCAACTACGACTGACCTATGGTCCAGCAGAACAATGGAGCCGTACATGTCCCTGACAATTCACTATATTGATGATGATTTTACAATGAAGAGTCGGTGCTTGCAGACGTCATTCTTCCCACAAGATCACACAGGAGAAGCTATAGCCCAGGGACTGCGGGAAGCACTGGCCTCTTGGAGCCTGCGAGAGGAGAAACAAGTCTGCATCACCACAGACAATGGATCTAACGTCATCAAGGCAGCTTCTCTAAATAAATGGATGAGGCTCCAGTGCTTTGGCCATAGGCTCCATCTAGCAATTGGTGAGTAGGACAAATAAAAACAAAAAGTACACACAACTGAATTGTACATATATGTATTCTGTGCTAATATGATGGAGATTGGTCATCATATGTGTAGGCATTTTTTAAATTTTAAATAAATTAACATACAAATAAGTGAATAAATAAATAAATAAATAAACAAGTGATTGAAATAGCATAACATCTGTGCATCTTAACTGACCAAAATTTTACTGTGCTTGTCTATCTATTTATGTACAGTTTTTGGCCTTTTATTTCATGTGATGCTGGAACAAACTAATTTCCCTCCTCTGGGATCAATAAAGTTCAATTCAATTCAATCAAATCCAATCTTAAAACAACACATGAAAATAAAAGAGCAAGTGTATGCAAGGTTTTGTTCTGTTTTAATTATGAATCTCATGTTCTTTTACAGAGAATGCAATGAAAGATCCTCGCATTGACCGTGCAGTAGGGATCTGCAAAAAACTTGTGAGCAGTTTCTCCTACAGCTGGAGGCGTAAAAAGGAGCTAGCACGGGCTCAGAAGGAGCTGAAGCTTCCAGAACATGGGCTGAAGACAGAATGCCCCACAAGGTGGGGGTCAAGACAGGCAATGATTGAAAGAGTCCTGGAGCAGCATAAGGCCATCTCTCAAGTTTTGTCTTCTGACAGAAAGTCCAGACATCTCCTCCCATCATGGCAGGACACTGAGATCCTCGAAGCCATCTACAAATCCCTCCACCCTTTGACTGAGTTTACTGATGCACTGTCCAGTGAGAAGTATGTCAGTGTTTCTTTTGTGAAGCCAGTCCTCCACCTCTTCACTTCCTCCATCCTCAAAGTGAACGATGATGATCCAGAGCTCACAAACACCATCAAGACAAAAATCCTAACTTACCTGGAGGAAAAATACAAGGATCCCGAGACACAAGACCTGCTCAACCTGGCTTCTGCTTTGGATCCCCGTTTCAAGCTGCGATACACAAGTGAGGACAGGGTTGCACCGATCCAAGCCAGACTTATGTCTGAGATGGCTGCATCTCTGAGCATGGTAAGTAATAATTGTAGATACTTGGATATAAACCATTTATTATGAATTCAAGAAACTAAGTGAATTAAAATGTGCTAAAAAAAAAATAATTCATGTGCTGTCTGCAATCTAGATTCTGAATGTGGTTGTCAAAAATATTTATTATATATTTACAAATATATTAGAGTAAATTTGTTATTCATATCTTATTTACCATGCACTTTTCAAGGAGCAGGGCCCAAGTGATGGTGGGACTGCAGACAGGGCAGAGGATGATGCACCCAGCACATCCAAGAAGAAGAAGACCTTGGGGAGCTTCTTCAAGATCACTGAGAGAGCCAGACCAACCCATCCTCCTCAACAAGCTCTAGCCACTGAGCTTCAGTCGTACCTGCAGTGTGCTGACCTGGACAGTGAGGAGAACCCACTGGACTGGTGGAGGGAACATCAGCGAGTGTACCCACGGCTGTCAAAGCTGGCCAAAAAATATTTGGGTATACCCGCAACAAGTGCCCCTTCTGAGAGGGTTTTCAGCACCGGGGGGAACATCGTGACTTGCCTTCGGTCTTCGTTAAAGCCTGAGAGTGTTGACAGGCTGGTGTTCCTGGCTAAAAATCTGTAGGCCTGCTGTATGGTAGTAGGTTCCATTTGTGCCTTTCCTGCAACTGTCTGTTTACAAACTGTTTGTTTGCACTTTATAATTGCATTTTGCAATAGAATATTGCTTTCCTTTTGTTTCAATTTGAAGAGTTGTTTGTTTGAATAAGAAAGTGCAATAAAAAGGTATGTTTTACCTAACATAATGAATAATCGTGATTAATAATCGTGATTACAATATTTATAAAAATAATCGTGATTAGCATTTTGGCCATAATCGTGCAGCCCTAGGTGTGAGGAGTTTTCTTTAACGACTCCTCTATAGGACACCCAAAGATGACAGCTAGTTATTAGCACAACTGTATTAACAGCTGCTGTGAGCTACTCGGTCCCTCATCCGTAATGATTATTTTATAGTGGATCAGTGAGAGAGGCCCTGACTTGTGGGAGTGTTTTGTGCTTGCAGCTCAGACTTGATGACAAAATTCACAGTGGGTCAAGACGTTTTCACCTTGACCTTTCTGTCAAAATGCACAACACTGACTGCATCCACACCGGGAAGAGCGTGTTCTGAACTGCAAAAACATGCTCATTATCAACAGCGTATACTGCATATATCCTCCTATTTATACAGGAGGATATTAATCTGTATGCAGATGCAAATTTTAATCGACATGGGGAAGTTTAGCCTTTAGAACATGGGAAAGATAATGTTTCAGGAAAAAAAAAGCCAGAATAAAGAGCACAAAACGGCCTCACAGAAAGAAACGGCACGCTACAAAAATGACAGTGTAATTACAGAAAGCAGTGACGGTAAAATGATTACAGGGATTTAATAATGAGCTGCAAGAGGGTTCAAGAGACACAGAAAAGATAGCTGAGGGAAGAAAAAAGGGAAAACAGCTAAACAAGCCTCTCTCATCCAACATGCTGAATGCCTCCCCTCCCACACACTGCTCATGATCAGTCTCTCTGAATAAATGTGTGTGTAGGTGTGTGTATCTGTGTGTTTTAGCAGTTAGGGGACCCACAAGAGATTAACATCCCTGTTGGATTATGGAGGGGATATGCACAGGGAAGCTTCATTAACTCTCACTGTGTGTGTGTGTGTGTGTGTGTGTGTGTGTGTGTGTGTGTGTGTGTGTGTGTGTGTGTGTGTGTGTGTGTGTGTGTGCGTGCGTGCGTGTGTGTGTGCGTGCGTGTTGCTCTTTTACCATGACCACAGGCCATTTTCGCCTGTTGCCTCCCCACTAAGTGCTCGCTGCCTGCCCTGTAGACATCTGTCTCAATCTGTATACTTGGGTCTCTTTCCTCTCTGTGGCCCTCAGTGAGGGGGGCTCAGTGGGAACCCATAATTCAGCCTCGGGAGCGTCTGTAACTATCCCTTTACGAGTCGAGAGCGGGACAGTGAAAACATTTATGCAGCGGTCGCCTCCTGTAATCCGGCCCTGATGGTAATCTCCAGTGCCTCCGCAGCTGCCGAGACACTGCGATCATGAGCAGTCTGTGCGGGGGAAGGCACCACAAATGCTGCTTCGGCTTTAAGATGCTGCAGGCTGCGTGTCGGTCTCTGCCCCGACCGGTACCAGGGGGCAGGATATATCCATCTGCTGAAATCTTCTCACCGTCCTGCGGAGTCACACTGCTGTGTCATAGAAAGTCAGGAGAGAGGAGAGAGGAGAGTGGCCAGGTGGACGATTTTTTCTTTTTTTCTGCTGTACCCACATTTTATCCTCCTCATGATTTTATTCACCTCTTTCGGAAAATCACCTTTGCTCTCCTCTGGTCGGTCTTCTCCTATTTGCCGCTCTCGTTTTTCATTATCTCTACTTGTCATTTTCACCATCTCCTTTTATCGCTCTAACAGGGTTTTCATTTTCTCTCTTCCTCTGAAGATTTTTCCTCGTCCCTAAGCCTCTGGTTTTTTTTTTTCACCCTGCACAGCAAATCTGTTCGTCCATTATGACATATCTGTGGCTGATGCTCGGGCTGAAAGCCACACGCAGTACCGATAAAGAGACTGAATTCTCTCTCCGCCGTGTTCATCGCTGCGTTCTCTCCGTCTCTTTCTTTCTCTGGCAGCAGCCCTGTTGTCCCCTCCCTGCTTGCCCTATGGAAGTAAAGCCATAACCTCCATTTGCACAGGTTAATGTGCAGCCACCTCGACATGAACACAAAACCAATACCAGGCCTTCTTGCGTGGGTGATCGCTCACTCTCTCCCGCCCTCCCGTCTCTTGCTTTCCTTTATTCTTTCTTCCACCCCTGCTACCCCTCTGTCTCCCTCTCTCTCTCCACCTTGTAAATTGGACTCTAGCAACATTACGATGCTTTTCTCATTATTCCCATCACTCTGGCCAAATTGCCTTGTCTTTCAGGACCATTGGGCTCTGTTCATTGGCTGCACTGGCAACCAGAGGGCTACACGAGTATTTTTCCTCTGTCTCAGGGCTGCTTCTGAGCAAAGATGGGCCCAAGAAATGGATTCCATTCTACAGCACATAACACGACCCCCGGCTACTGATGACTGCCTGCTCCGCGCTGCACGCCGAGACCGATTTATCACAGAAAATGTAAACAAATGCTCACAGGAGGCGCTGAGATAACATGCAGTACAGAAGTGCCAAACAGTAGTCAATCTTCTAAAAAGCACCTTTTAAATCTCTCATACAGATTCGTCTTTGGTAGGCACAGGACTATCTGAACTACCTTTGTCTCCCAGTTCCCAGGTAGAGACGACATCGACAGTGAAATTGAATCAAATTATAATAAATACATCATCTACGGGGGGAATTCTAACATCAGAGTACTGTAGGCTCATAATTGTAGAGTAGTTACAGTGCTGCTTGATTGGCTATGGATTTCCTCTAATTGTTCACAGCTAATATAATAAAACCCTGCTATCACAAATTAAACATCAACACCCACATTGCCATCGAGCTGATGGCTGTAAAACTTAATATTTGACAAAATTCAGATGTTGTGAAAATGTTACCGGTCAAATTAAGATATATTCGTAGACACACATGCAATTTGTTTATTGATGTGTGGACTCACTGCACTGTTTTATTACTGATAACCATGGGCACTGTCATTTTCTACCAGCCACGAGTCTGTCGGCGAGTCTCTGTGTTCGTGCGGCCCTGGAGAAACCTTTTGTTTCGGCACTTATTGTCTTGGTCAGATGTTTATCCGTCTGTCTGTCTGTCTGTCTTATGTCTTGATTTTTGTCAGCATGAGAGCGTCACAACCGTGCAAGATCAACTCGCAAAACTGGTAGGCCGAGTCACAGTTTGATCCAGCATCCCCGTCTATCAAACAGCGAGCAGCCAGCTTGATATTAAAGGATTACTCTCACCCTTTGCCGGTGAATTTCAGCTGCTTCCTTCTAGACAGAGGGATATAGTCCCATGGTGTAGAACAAAGCGGTATAAAAATAGTTTTGTTCCAGTGGCTATCATGTTGGAGCAACATTTTGCACAGATGCTTGAGAAGCAATGTCTATCTATTTAGTTAGTTAGTTTTTTTAATTAATTAATTTTAATTAATTTATCAAATTTATTCTACTGGCTGTTGGGTTTGTTTTTGTGTGTTTATTCTCTTTTAAGTCCGGATTAGTGGAGCCATGAATGCTTTAATCGTGTTTTATCATGTTGTTTATCATGTCTATTGTCAACTGGAATCTGAACTTTGTTAGCCTTTTATTTGTATCAGTAAATTCCCTGAAGAGACCAAAACAAACAATGAATTCATGTGACTAACAAGTGTTGGCTGTGCCCTGCAAAAACGTTGTAACATGCATAAAAGACATCATTCTTACGTATCTCCTCATTATATTAAACCTCAGCTACTACAGTATGGCTGATACAGCAGAAGTGGGCCTTTAGCAGAGATCCTTCCAAGAGATTTATTTTTGAGACACAGGTGTGAGATGAGGATCTTGCATATCTATACTCTGCGGTTCAAGTCTGTGAATTTCACTGTATCGTTGAGGTTTATTTCATAGATAAGACAGAAAATTCACTAAGGAAGAGACAACTTGAATGGCTGTTATTTAGGCTACATCCCAGCTCAAGGTTTTTTCTTGGAATACGACTCTTTATCCAGGTCTCTATGGTGCGTTCACACCAACCTCAACCAAACTGTTGAACCATGGTCGGATAAAAAGTGGTGGTTTCTGGTATGAAAAGATTTTTTTTCTATCGTTCGGGACATTTACAGGTTATCACGTAGCAAAATTAACAACGATGGGCACATCGGGAGAAGAGGAAATCAAATGTGAAATCAAAATGACCAAACTTGGGCGGTTTCTCCTGCATCTCTTGGTTGTTTGGCCTCAGCAGAGGTATTCTTGGAGATTAAAAGAGAGCAGGCCAAACAAAAGAAGCAGTCAGATGGACAGAGACAAACAGACAGAGACAGAGACAGAGACAGACGGACAGAATAAGAAAATATGAGCCAGACGGAAGAGATAAAAAAGCTACCAGAGGGGAGAGACAGAATGTGGACAAGATGGACCGGGGAAAAAAGGGCACAGGATATGGATGGACGGATGAAAGAGCGCGAGAGGACAGTTAAAAATTTAGACAGTGAAGGTAAATGCTTAAGTCCTTTTGAGTTCACCCAGCTATGAGTCAGGATGAACTGAAAGGATTTTCTTTCTCTCTCGCTGTGTGCTGCAGCTGAATACCCCCTGCTCTTCTATTCTGTCCTGACACAATACATGGCTTTTAGCAAACTCATTTCCCTTTTCAGAGCTGCCTGCTGGTCATTATAGAATGGACAAGAAAAAAAATATATATTTATATACACATACAATATACTGTATATTCCAGGCATGAACTTCAAGCAGAATGCACAAAACGAGAAGTTTTTATTCGGCTTTTTTGTCTGTATTCGTCTCACCGCAATGGACTTTAGTCCTTATCATTAGAAATTCTGTTAATAGGGGCAAGACACACACACAGAGTTTTTAGAAAGCAGTGCTTTTTTCCGAATCTGTCTCGCCGCCACATAGTACCTGCATAAAGCACATCAAACAGCCTGTCAGTGCCTGAGTTTGACATGCCTCCCTTCCCTTCCCTTCCCCTCCCTCCTCTCAGTTCTCTTCATTTCTCCCATATCTTTTTAGCTCAGGCATGACCTAAAACAAAGAATGGACAAAAAAACTTCAAAAACCCTCCCTGTCTGTCACCTCATGGGCTCATGTTGTCTGTCGGTCTCTGTCTCCATTATAACAAGCCATTTCTCTCCTTTCATCTTCCCCTTTCAAAAGCCTTCCGTTTCTTGTGGGACAGAAAATGACGACGTATTCTCCTGCACCTCTCAGTAAATAGGCGGAGGGAAAAAAAGGAAAAAAAAAAAAAAAGTCGTCCTCTTCCCACCTGTGCTGGATGTCTTTCTCTTTCTTCTGTGATTTAAAGGTGGGTTGAAATGACACACACACACAAAAAAAAAAAAAACAGCCACAATCCAATTCCATAAGCTGCGCGGAGATGATAAAGCAACTACGGAGGATCAAAAGGATTGACACGTTCTTCTGTTGCCGCTGTCTGTTCAATGCCACGACAGTGAGGGAAGGAGTGCTCCCGGCGCTCAGTGGGGATTGTATTCAATTACCAAATAAACAGCTCAATGGCACGCAACCACAATAGGCTGTTATTTTAAAGCCCGGTTTATTGACAGGCATTATTATGGGGATCTTGTATTTGCGGTGATACTGCGGCGGCTCGTGAAACCTGTTTCTAAATGCAGCGTCCTCTTTGGGGTAGGGAAACATATTGAAGAGATAAGTAACAGGCGTGTGTCATACATGCCGAAACAGGCTTTTTCTCATGACTTGTTTGCATTGTTATAGTAAAGTTTATGAAACGTGCTACTAGCTATCACAAACTTCATCCACGGCGCTCTATTTTTGATGAGCAAGACAAGATAAGATTTCTTTGTATTGATCCCCTGTAGGAGAAATTCAATTTGACAAAGAAGCACAAGAAAAACAAATACTGTGAAAACAATATCAAAACCTAGCAGTGCAGGGCAGGAATCAAAGATCAAATAGAATAATATAAAATATACTTGAATGAATAAGATAAAGTAGATGCTATATACACTAGATGAATCTATGTGTATATACCTGTGCAACGTTTAAGGCACAACATGCAAAAAGTAGGAGTCGTAAATGTGTAAAAAATGTATGTAAATCAGGATTTTGTTGCCCATTATCTATAGAAACTCTGCATCTACTTTGTACTGAACAGAACAATTATCCATACCAATGGACAACAATTCAGTGATCAACCATTAAATAAATGTATAAACTGGTCTTTCAATGGAACACAAACTTTTTTATATATACAGTTTGATCCAGAAGGGTCAGATTAGTCAGAACTTTATCACTGACTAGAGAAAGGTTGATTCACAATAGTCAAATGTATATTTTGGTTAAGCTTTGATGGGACTTGTATGGCTTTAATTGCCTCCACTGAAGAGGCAAAACAAGGTTTTTGCTCTTGTCTGCTGCTGATTTGGTTGGTTGGGTGGTTGGTTGGTCAGTCGGTCGGTCGGTCAGTTGGAGTCGGTCGGAGCCAGGAATAGACACCAGGAACATTTGGTGTGGATTGGAAGTGTAACTTTCTTTAACATTGGGAGATGGGGCCTTTTTCATTACACAGGGAACTGCGCATGGATCTTGTCAAAAGAAGAAATCTGGCATATCTAATTGGCTAGTTTCTATTTTCATTTAATTATGACTTCATAAGGATCCAAATAAAAATCTGAATCTTGGCCTCGGCAGAGGTATGCGCTCTACTGAGAGACATTCTAGTTGATTTAGCAACAGACTATTGGGACAGATCGGTTCAGCCTTTGATTATGGTCGGGCTGAAAAAAGCTTGGTCAGACTTTAATCCTGACAGGGGTATGAAGAGCATAAGCCATGTGAGGCAAACAATCTGACTGTTAAGTCCACTGACGGTCTTTTACAAGTGTGGGCAGGAGGCCACTATTGATTGTCTCCGGGTTTAAATGTGTGGGTAAGGTTTCCTTCCTGTTGAAAGAGGCTGTTGGATTTAGTATATTCCCACTCACCATCAAAAGTATGAAGAATTCATCAATCTTTAAATGTGGATCAAACCTGATTCTGTCGACAAAGCTGGCATTCACAGAAGACTGACTTTACCTGACTTTGTTGGCAACCGGTGCAAAGAGAGAATGATCTCGAACTTTTATTCATTACCTTTAAGACACACTTTGGACTAGTGCCCAGCTGTATCTGAGCTTATAAGCCCTCATGAGCCAGAGCACAGCTTGAGATCCTGAGGCAGCCCTGCTCTGGTCATTTACCAGTCTAGACAGACGACTACAGATTATCAAGCTTTCTACATCACGGCCCCGGCAGACTTTTTGAACCACCTGTCTGATGAGATCAAGCCAAACTCTTTAAAAACTTACTTCAAGAACTAACCGCCCTGTGATTCGCAATTTGGAGGTAGTCTTTTTGGTTGCAACCTTTTGTTTTACAAGGATTGTAAATCTGTGCACAGGACCCTGCTCTTTCAGTTTGTGTTGTGCCAGATGCCTGCTTTCACCTTCTTTAATCTGACTCTGTGTGTAAGATTTTTTGATTTTGTTCTTGTCTTTTTATCTCAATTTAAGCTACAACCATCAATCAATCATAAACAATTCAAGACATGAAGAAAGAAACAAAGAAGAGCTTGTAAAGCTTTATGGACATTAAGCTGTCTCCTCTAGTATTGAGGGACCTATCTGGGATTTTTATGGAATCAAACTTATAGAAAATATACATTGTACGCAGGAGCATAATTACTGCAAACCTCTCAGGGGTGATCATAATATTTTAGAGGAAAGTTCAGGTTTTAAAGAGGTGAGGTCAGACTGTTAAGACATCCAGTATTGATCGTGCTAACACTGGGTCAAATTGGAAAAAAAGCTTTCCAGAATAGAGGGATGTAAGGTCAGACTGGAAGGGTTATCTCGGCTACATCTCTGTACCAGGACATCAGATTGTGATAGTATCAGTTCCAGGAATAGCCCGGCGAGGAGGAGATACAAAGGTCCAGTTCATTAGCAGGGAGCCTGTCACACTGACAGACCGCTGTGACTGTTTTTCAGCAGCAAAGTCTTAACAGGGCAAAAGTAGAAATAGAACAAAATCTCAACAGTAAGGGGAACAGCTATGAATATAAATAGCATAATTTAAAGGACACTTCTTGTTTCAAGCATTAATTAGAAGTTTCTTTGGCTTGAAACTAGTTAAGGGGGAAAAGTACTTGGCATTGTTTGGCAGTGTGGTAATAAACTCTTGGATTTCTCCAGGTGATGGTTACAAGAAAAGCTGTCAGCCAAAAGACCTTCAGCTTCACTTCCTGATGCTGCTGTCTAATTGTCAGTATACTACCTCTAAGTATGAAAGGCAATACTTTGCCAGGAGGAGCCCCCCGGTTTACTTCACAACCTAGTTCATATGTTTCACCCATAGCTCAAAATATACAGATACCAATATCAGAAATGAGTGTTCAACCTAAATGTGTGTATGTTTGGCAAAAAATGTATACAGTAGTAACTTCTGAAAGCATCCCTGAAGCCCAACGATGCAACGTAGATATCCAGTCACTTGCTTTGTTCTACATGATCAATCCTCTTTGATTTGGGATTTCTTGTGACTTAATACAATTAATACACAACGTTTTAGTGACTGCATTGTTTGTTTGTTTGTTTGTTGGTTGGCTGGCTGGCTGGTTAGCTGGTCGGTTGGTCATCAGGAAAACACAATAACAACAGAATAGATTTCCATGAAACTTGAATGGAGGATGAGTCTTGACCAGGAATTATCACCCATCACCTTTAGTATGGTTCCGGATCCAGGAACACTTTGTTAACATTGCTAGATATGGTGTTAAAATTTTTGTTCCTCAGGGAATGATGAATGGATCTTGGCTAGTATCCACTAGTGAGTACAAAAGGGGAAAGTATCCACTCTACTGAGTGGCACTCTAGATTTATAGAAAGTATTCCTATCATTTAATTTTGTATATAACACATGAATCTTAATTTAAAGCTTTATTCAGTAAGCTGAATTTTTTTTAGATCTCAATACGAGATCTTTGAGCATTTTTATATACAGCAAATTAAATGCTAGTAAACCTTAAAAAATACTAATAATATATAATAATAAAAGAAAATAATAAAATAGAAATTTTAACCATTTTCTCTCATATGTGTTGCATGTTTAATATTATTCTTCAAATTAACCTGATGTGCCAGATGGTTTATTAAAAAATAAAGTTAGTTTCATAAAAGCCATCTGGAAAGGAGCTGCCAGAACTGTTTGGAGAAGGGCAGCCATTTAAAAAAATAATACTTTGCAGGTAATTAGATGAGCCATCTGTCCATTGCAATCTATCACAGGCTAACGCTAACCAATCAGAACAACAGTAGGAGAGTGCTACCACTGTAACCTGTTGATAATCAAACTTTTATTCAAAGCCAGTTGGAAGAAATGTGAGCACATTATTTTCCACTGAGAAAAGTCTTCAGACTGGAATGTGACTGTTGCTCCTCTTTCAGTGAAATACAGTCTCCATTTGCAACTGCGTGATCTTGCACATCTAGCTGCCTCACAATGTAACCTTCGAATTACTATGACACTGAGTTTGTTCAAAATGTTGTCACATTTCCTAGCCCTACAAAAACCAGCACAAAAGGGAGGGAAATTGAAAATAGTATGTTCTTTGCTTTACAATGATGCGTGTAATGACAAAATATGGGGAAAACAGGCATCACATTCCAAAAGCTGCTCTCGTGCATACGTCAGTGCAAATCCTGACATCTCAACTCCCCGGATATATACAGAGAATTCCATCAGCTGTCAGTGCAAGTTGAAAGAACTCACATTCAAAGATTCTGAGGATGCTCCCAAGGGTCTGTCTGTCTGTCCTCGCCTTCCAGTCTTCTGCAACATTAGGTTTCACATGATTTCCTGTGTCATGTATTCACAGTGTTTACTCCCTTTAGTGGAGATGTAATCCCAACATTGCTGGCATATTAAAGTCACAGTGTAGCACTTCTGTTCACTGTTTGTGGCAGTAACGTCTCCACAGATTATATTTGGGCATGGCAAAGATCGTATTCGCACTCTAACGTTTCTCTAAATGCTGAATCCATCTGCACGTCGAATTTTTGAATCCTGTCACGCAGTTCAGGCGTCTGATCAGATGCACCCAGGCGGGGCTCTGCAGAGCACCTCTTTCGAGCGAGGCGCTGTTTGTGTGCTCCTCTTCTGAATGCACCACTGTCTGCTGGTGCTGCTGCCATAATCAAGACTGACACAGGCACACGGACCATAATCCCCATTGATTAGACACCAGAGATCAAAGGCTTCCATCGCTGTCACTTGCACCTCCTGTCTCCTCTCTGCGTATGCTGCTTCTTCCTTTGCCTTGCCTTTCTCCGTCTTTCGCGGCCTCCCTTGTGTGTGTTTACCTTGCATCCGGGGTTCCCCTGCTTGTTTTTGCATTCCCATCATTAGTCGTTAAAAATCTCGCCGTTTGTCTTCCCTTTGCACCTGTTTCATCAGCTACTGTTGACTTAGAGGCTTTCATTCAGCTAATAACCAGAAGCTGAGCTCAATCAGAATAAATAGGCTCATTCTGAGATCAATTTCCCTCTGTATGCTTGACCACATGATGTTTAGTAGTTTATTAGATTCCACATCATGGCTGTTGCTGTGGGAAGCTTGTTTTTCACATTTAATGACTGCAGGAGTACTAGAACTCTTCAGTCAGTGGTACAATTAGCATCGAACAGCAACAGCGCCCAAAACCAGCAACTCCACTTTCTCTCTTTGTTTTGCTTCCTGTCCTTCTCCGTTTCACACCGTTTTCTCTCTCTGCGCTGCAATCGACGCTCTCACAGTTTATCATTAGGACGATGATGATGTTAAACGCCCCAAACAATTGATCTGACTTCTCTTCTGCGGAAAACAAAATCTGTGAATGCTTGCAGCCACACGACTGCACTAGGATGAGCTCGTTGGTTAACCTCATATATTTAAGATCAAACAGCTGACATAATAGATCCCAGGGCCTCCAGCAAAATGGAGCCATGCGCACACCCACAGCATTGTTATGAGCTCAAACCTCCAGCAGGTAT
Organism: Acanthopagrus latus; assembly: GCF_904848185.1. Taxonomy (NCBI): domain Eukaryota; kingdom Metazoa; phylum Chordata; class Actinopteri; order Spariformes; family Sparidae; genus Acanthopagrus; species Acanthopagrus latus. Next base: position 19,973,813 of record NC_051059.1, on the reverse strand, counting down.
CGTGCCCAGATCTTATGATTCATCATGCATAGTAGTTGCTGTAGTTGTTGATTAAGTAGTGCAACCCCATCACAACTGTACAGAAATAAAAGTTCTATCTATTCCTCAAAACAAAGCTGCTCCAAAAAATTGGGATTTTCTACACTGTCTTAACTTTTATTACCATAAAACGTGTTTTTATTAGTGTCTGGTGCCTTTTATTTTACTTACAGCGAGTGAAAGGTTGCATTAAAGTGTGTCTCGGTATTTAATACGCTCATAAAAATGCCTCTACAGAAAATAAAAGTTTAAAAAAAACATTGTTAATGGAGCATAAAAACCGAGAGCTCCTCATCATAATCCGGTTTACACAACCAAAAGGTTTATTTTCATTATCCAGAGAAAAAAAAAACGTTCAGAGAATCAGAGACTGCGACGTATCCTGAGCACACCTGTGACACTCCTGATAATCACTGTTCGAAATTAAAAACCTGTGTGGAACATCTCACCAGTCCGGTGTGTAAATAAGCACAGTAGGTCGTGTTCCCATTTTGTCAGTTCCCAGAGCTGAAAATTTAATTAAGTGATGAACATACCCTTGCTGTTTAACCCATGTGTAATTAGGCAGAAGAGTGTATCATATTCCCTAATCACAGAGTGCAAATGAAATGTAGCAATGTTGAGACTGCAAAGCATCTGCTATTGATTGAGTGCAGACATAGCTTTTTTGTGGGGGGTCACTCGACCGTCTTTCTTCCACTCTACAGACCGTAGTCCTGTATCATTTTATTATCATCTTTACTGTGAGCTTTGAATTTAAGACTAGTTACGAGTCATTTTACCTTCACTTCCTTATATTAATTTCATTTATCTGTTGTGTAGGGTTGTATGGGGCGGGGGCGTTGAGGGTCGAACAATGGCTGGTATGTTTTGCACACCTTCTTCCATGAATAACTGTTACAAAACTCAGAATCTTTAACCCTAACCCTAAGAGAACTTTTACAGAAACACTTCCGTTGTGCTGTGTTTACAGTGATGGCAGAAAACTGTAGGAGAAGCACACGCAGTAATGAATGTCCTCCATTCATTGACGTTAAACTGAATCAATATAGCAGAGGATCAATCTCTGTTCTAAAAAACGCAACCACTTTTAATGGCCCATGTCTGTATATTTCAAAGACTTTTATGGTTTAGATTTTTTTTCCACTCAAGTTCACAAGCTCTGAAGGATCTCAAGGACACGTGGTAACCCTGTGCCGTCATTGTGCCAGCACAAACTTAGCGGCCCTTGGTCGTGCTTGGTGTTATACTTCTGAAATTTAAGTTTTGTCCATGGTAAACCTGGTGATATCTACGGTGTCTATGTGAGAAACAGCCATTCATCCTTGTGTTGACAAGAGGACAGCAGTGAATAGAAAACTTGAACAAAAAAGAAACAGAGACCTGCCCGCACAACTCAAAGATGAGATCTCACTGACCATGACATAAACCATGACTTCTCTGTCAGTTTGTCTGAAACAATCCTCTTTGAGATTGAACAGAAACAGTCAAGCCTCGAGACGCAACCGTACAGCATCAGATGGTCTACAGCCTGGTACTTATCTCTCTTTATGTCTGAGTTTGTCCAGCAGACAGACAGAGATGTGTGGTTGCGGATGCGTATGTGTGTGTGTGTGTGTGTGTGTGTGTGTGTGTGTGTGTGTGTGTGTGTGTGTGTGTGTGTGTGTGTGTGTGTGTGTGTGTGTGTGTGTGTGTGTGTGTGTGTGTGTGTGTGTGTGTGTGCGTGTGTTTGTGTGTGTTTGTGTCTACCACGCAATAAGAGGTGACAATGCATTTGTGTTCCTAATAGACAGCCAGTCCTGGTGATGAATACATACATGGAAATTAGCCCAAGATGAGGGCTAATTGTCTGATTAGATGTGCTTCAGGTTGATAGATGCACAATAGGCCCATGCACATAAAGCAGTCATTAAGGAACATTAGACCATTAAATTGAACATTACACTTTAGCCAGAGGGAAAAATATGGATGTTCATTAATGCGTCTCAACACGTAGGGGGTTGTGTGTCCACGTGTGTGTGTGTGTGCGTGTGTGTGTGTACCTGTTCTGTCAGTACTTTGTTCTCCTGTTGCCCGTCTCGCTCTGACACCGCACCTGTCCATGAGAGAGGAGAGACTGAATTAACATTACAGCAATTACACATTTGAACTGCTTTCTCCCAGGCTTAAGAATACAACATTCCCTGGAAGGATTTTGAAATGCAAATTTCCTCGGTGGTTAAGACACACTCGCTGGAGAACCTTGAGCATGGCGGAAGTGTTTATAACTCCCACGCACTACATAACATGAACCGAGATTGCAACGCGCAGGTAGAAATACACGCTTAAACCCTTTAAGGCCTCTTCTTTCTCTTCTGGCTTGGCATCGTGCACAGACGCAAGCATCACGATGTTACTGACAATTAGAGATGCAAGTCAGTATTTGTATTCAAGGAGTGAAACAAACTCTGGTGCCTTTTAGAATCACAGAGGAACAATGAGACACACACGCACCATTAAATACAGCACATGCAAACAAAAGCATACAAGCAAGTGTCCACACAAGCTCACAGAGGCATGAGTACGTACACTTTTCCCTGCTGAGAAAAAAAAAAAAAAACATATCGAGGCTCCTCTATCAACACAGAAAAAGGAAAAAACACTCATTTGCTTTTCTCGACTGGTGTGCTGCTGAGGGCTTTTTGTTGCAGTGCACCTCCCGAGGCTCGCTCAGACGCACACACAGGCACTCACGCAAACACAAAACCAAGCCCTGTTTGCTCTTGAGGGTGTCTCGCTCACCCTCTGAGAGATAAAATGACATGCTTTGCTGGCCGGGTTGTTTTCAGCTCAGAGGAATTGCAAATTCTCTGAAAACGGTGTCATTTTCACTTGGGTTTCCTCCAGCAAGGAAGGCTGATTAAATAAACAAAGGAACTTGGCTCCACTGTTAGTTCTTCAAACATAGAGAGGGGAAGATACTCATCTCTGTTTGTCCTCTTCATGAGGGAAATCAACATGCAAATTTGCACTGTTTACACATTTAAGCAGAAATGGAGAATGTATATGGCAATGTATTAATTACATATTTGATACTTCATATGCTATTCGACCAAAACTCTTATGTAACCACCAAGGCGGTAGCAACTGATTGCATATGACAGAAAACCCCCCAAGCTAACCAACAAATACATTTCTTCTCTGTTTCTCTCCAAAATCATTCTTTCAGTTTTCAAACGGTACAACAAAATGTAAAAAAAAAAAATACAGAAATAATTCTTTCCAATCTACCACCACAACATTTTATTTTGTTTTATTTTATTTTAATTTATTTTATTTTAGTTAGGTTAAAGCTATCAACACTGGCACTGTATCACCTGATAGACACGTGAACACTAGCATAAGAAAAGTAATTTACACTAGGATTGTTCCAATATTGATAGCAGTATTCAAAAATGCTGGAGTCAGTATTGGGAAGTTCACAGTTCTACACACTGAAAGTGATACAACATAACTTATTCATTAGAAACGGGACCGTGCAGCTTCCCTGCGGTGTCCCGTAAATCTGTATGCAACTTTATAGATTCTTTCCTGCACAAGTAGCAGAATATCCATATACATGTGACTTGAAGCATAACACAACTTCCATTGACCAGAACAAAATGAATTTCCCTAGTGGATAATAAAGAACATCTAATCTAATATAATCCAATACAGAATTAGTGCTTTACTGTGGAAAAAAAAATATTTAACAAAACTTTCTTTTTATTGTCTATAGAATGGGATCAGATAATTACTCTGAACTGGCAGATAAACAAAGTTCAGGTATTGGAGGAGGAAAAATAAAAAAGCATCAGTACTTCTCTAATGCACACATTCAACAGACGCCGAGCAACATGAACATTCATGAGAGGATTCATCGGGGTTGTTTTCGTGGCTACCTGGCATCTGACTTTTTAGCTGCTCAGCCTGTACAATACTAGTCTGTAAATTTGTCTGCTGTTTGGTGCCGGGCAGGTGGGTATAGCACACCTTTTGTCACGGAAAACAGCAGTTACCTGTTGGAAAAGATCATGACACTAAAACAAAGCGACAATGTTGCGAGCTTAAAAACAAACAATGAGCTGAAGGATGCTAAAATGCTCTGTGGAAGAAGCAGAGGAACCAAGTTAATACAGAAGTTTTGGTAAAAGGGCCTTTAAAAATAAAAAATAAAAATCACGGTTTCAGAGAAACATCCAACAACTGCAATTCCAAGAACTTTGTTTGCTTTGTTCAGTCCACCCTCCAGGCCGACCTTCTACCTCAGAGGTTTTGCAGTCCCAATGACAATGTCTTAGACAGACAACTCTCATAATTCACACTGCAGCTTGAGGTCCTTGTCAGGCAAGAGTAAAAATGTGGGTTCTATTTATCACTTGAACAAACAAAAAATGCATGGTCATTTTTCTTTATTTCTTTCTGAGGCCAGTCTTGCCATGTTTCCAATGAATTGTGAGATTGGTGGCATAAACTTTCCCATCAAACACATCAAAGTATAGCGAAAGTTTCAATACATCTCTTTATAAAGGACATTTGCACTTTCCTCTACAGCAGTATCTCCTCTGCAAACAAACTTTTACAGCCCTTTTGGGTGCATGCATTCAAAAACACGAATACGAAGATGCAGAGAAATGGACTCACAAATCCATATTCTACAGTAATTCACTCACAAACATCACAGCAGACATCTCAAAATGATTTGCATTACCCTGCGCACACACAAATATACACAGGCTTTTTGTGTAACTTCTGTATGCTGTCCCACTGAGAGAAGAGAAAGTTACAGATGGTCCTGTTTCCGTCCTCCGACAGCTTTGTAGCTGTGAAGGCAACACCGCGGAGGGCTTTGGAGTGTAAATCATATTATGTTCCTGCAGTTTATGCTCTGGCCCAGCAGCCACTGAAGAAATGCTGCTATTGCAAAAAAAAAAAATGTGAGCATAAAAAACATATGACAAGAGAAATGAATGTGTATAATAAATAATTTGCATTCTTTCATCTTGGTTTGAGCCTAATGAAAATCTAGCAGTGGGTTATATACAGAGGGTTGGGGAGAACGGAGTGATGATAGAAGTGTAATGTTTGTATAAACAAGAATGAGAATGGAAATCATATTTTGGCATGATGATCTTGTGAAGTCTTTGAATTCTTACATTTCACACAGCACGGTATGAAGGCTGAATGGATTTAGCAGCCCCTGCTTAGCTCCTTTTCTCATAGCTCCCATCTGCTGTTGTTTTATTCTTAGCCATGTAAGCAATTCGTTTTATAAAACTTAAGATTTTAAAAGTTGGCCACCAAGGCACTCCACAGTTACATATGTACAGTTTGAATATCATCATCAATCGGCATGCAGACTGTATTTAATTTGAAAAGCAGCGGCATGGAGCTGGATATAATTAGTAAGTACTTTAGAAAACTTTTATTTTCCTTTAATGCAAAAAGGATGCTTGGGGAAATTAATAATTGTTACATTCATGGGGCATCATGGCGAAAAATTTGCATGTATCAGCCAATATATGGAAATGTTTATGCTTTCACCCCATAAGTTAGGTCTCAGCATCTGCCCTAAAAATCGTGTATCTTTTAGGCTCTACCTTTTATCGACTGCAGGATTATTAAAGTCTTAAAACCCACAGTCTCTCTCTACCTTAACCAATGTGCTTTGATTGCCTAACCCTAACCACACTCAGGGTTCAGGGAGTAAACTCCGGTCACGGTGTTTATGAGCATTGCAGTCCTCTCTACGCTTTTGACCATCGCTCTGTGACTTCAGGAAGCCTCATAAATCTAGTTATTCATTCTCTAACAAACACATTGCTTCTAAACACGGATCTGAAGTTTTGGCTAACTTGGGGGGGGGGGGAAAGTTATTTTTGAGTTGCAGGGTTAAAGCATGCCAGTTGCCAGAAAGCCAACATCTGGACAGGCTTAGATCTGTTTTTGTATGCAATGTAATTGCAAATAATGTGACCGAGTCTCCCAAAGCTAAAAACTTCAAGCATATTCGCTAAAGAACTGATGTGATTTTGAAATGTCTAGAGATTGCTATTTTTGTTTGACTGTGCATTTAAATCTAAATAACACAAATAACTTAATGTATATTATTGTCTCTATTCCTAAACCTCAACCTAATTCTAGAGCGAAGCTGCCCGAGCCACTCCATGAATCATATCGGCTTATTGAATTGAAAAAGTATGAAATATCTCAGATGATAGATAGTTGGTATTTAGTGAGGATGGCTCACAGCCACCAGGGAATTCTGTGTGTGTGTGTGTGTGTGTGTGTGTGTGTGTGTGTGTGTGTGTGTGTGTGTGTGTGTGTGTGTGTGTGTGTGTGTGTGTGTGTGGGCATGCGCCTGTGTGTGTTTGTGTGTCCGTATGTGTGTGTGTCAATGAGAAAGAGAGAGTAATAGGAAAAACAAATTGAGAGACAGGGAGACACAGATTGAAAGACATTCTCGCTTTCTTTTTCACACACACACACACACACACACACACACACTATTGTACTCTACAGTGAGTGTGCGTCTTGTGTGTGAATTAGGCTTGTCCCTCAGTGTGCAATTTTTTATCAGTGGACGATCCCATTTCCGTTGTGTTGATGCAGCAGATGGATTCCCTCCCACTAACCATTCATCACCTGCCATACCAAAACCTTCCTCTGCCCCCTTTACGCCAATGAAAAATGGGTTTTTGACCATCTTTTTCCCCAAGAAAATAAAAGTCGTTTACTGTGTCATCAAACAGGTTTCATTACGTTATCCCACAGGAGCTTTTGGAGCAGCAGAAAGTTTTCATTTCATTTTGTTTCTTGCTGCACAAAGTGAGAGTGCAAGCCGAGGGGGGGGGTTGAACTTTAAATTGCTACGATCATTAGCGGACAGTGATGAAGCACAAAGACGAGGGTAGAGATAACATCATCAACAATTTCAAACCCTGCTGTCATTATAAATGCTCATTTTTACTTCAGTTTGATTAGAGGTAAATATTACTTTGTCGACATCTATAATTGCAGTCACGGAAAATATTGGACTCAACTATTATTGGTCAACACCAGGAGGATTTTTCCTCAAAGTATCATTCAGAGAAGCAAACGGGACACAATTCATGAGGCTTCAAATGACTCAAGGAGAATTTTGAGGGAAAGATTCAAAACACTTGAAAGATTTAGAAACTCTGCTGACCTTCAAAGTTTGATAACACCATGAGCCAACATGATAAAAGCAAAGTCGCTTCTTGTTTTGAGTGACTTCTTGTTGCTGAACTTCAAAACTGGGCCTGTCTCACATTTTAAATTATTCCATGAATAATTATTTACTTGATAAAGAGGGATTCAATTTGGGGACACCACATTAAGGGCAAAGGGACGTTTTTCTCTTTCTATGGAGGCAATTAGACAAATGTTGAATTTGCGTAGATGTGTTTCAAAGGTCAGGATTAATTTAGAATTCGTGTCAGTAAAAATAATGAAGCAAAGACTGTTAGTGACACTGTCAGCGCAATGAGCTCACTTACGGGATTGAGGGCAACTGAAAATGAGACATTTGTTATCTTTGCAGAGCAGGAAATGAAATTCGGAGTTAGCCAAACTTACAAGAGGGATTCTGCCGTTGCTTAATGCCTCTGCGAATGAAAACTGTGGGGATGTGAGGCAAAACTTTAATTTGTTGTTTTAGGTTTTAGGTTTTAGGCGCTCAGTAAAAAGGAGTTTCAGGAATATTTCAACTTCCGGTACTTACATGACAAATTCAATTAAAAGTGAGTTTTTTTTAGTCCACAAAATATTTATGGAGCTTCACAGCAAAGCAGTGCTACAGCCCGCTATAGCCATTTAATATTTATCATCCATGATTTTTCATGTTTTAAAATGAGTCCCCATTTTGCTTGTTGTTTAAGAGAATGCTGCAATATTGCTGTTTTGTTGCGACCACAAAACTTCACCCAAGTTTCACTCGGCATGGGGGTGATCAGACAATTCGTTTTTATTTTTGAGCAAACTTATCAAAGTGTTCAAACCACCTTTGATATGGATATACTGTGCCTGATTTACCTGAGGAGGCGGCAGTGATTGATCGATCACATGCGCTTAAATAATTGATAGGAGCAGCACGTCTGAATGTCGGGATAAATGCTGGCTGTCAGTCACACCACAAAACTCAAACTCTGAATCAAGTAGAGTGAAATTTCTAATAGTCTATTTTTTTTTATCTAATTGCAACAGACTGCATTAAATCAATGCACTAATTGTAATTTAATGATAAAAGAACACAACTGTGGGATTGTGCAGATTTATGCTCTTAACATTTGGATGTTTTATTTAGAAAAAAAGAGAACTTCAATGTTGTGCAATCAACACGATTAATAAGTTTTATCCATGTGTCTAATTAATTATTCACGTGATCCAATATGCTTTGCATGTGTGCAAGCATGTGTGTATGTTTGTGTGTGTGTGTGTGTGTGTGTGTGCGCGCGCGTGTGTGTGTATGCAAATGTTTTGTAGAGGATAACTTCTGTTCATACAAGTCAGTATGCTAATGATGTTTACATACAAGAGCGGGTATCGCTAAACTAACTTCGAATAATGAGGATGCTACATTTGCACACACACACGCACATTAGCCGAGCAGACACTAGCTGAACGGAACACACCGAAACACACATAAAACCACAGGTCTCACACTCAATAAACCCTTGGAATTGCTGAGCCTTCAAGTCAGACTTTTAATTATGACAGTCATCGATCCCTCGGAGACAGACCGAAGGAGAGACGAGCAGAGCAGAGAGGCGAGGTGACAGGCAGCCAGAGAGAAAGTCAACAAGAGAAAATGCAGACCAAGTAAATGAGCGGGGGAGTTGATGGTGCAGATCCAGGGGCTATCTGATGAATCAGTGTGTCAAATAACAAATTAAAAGACTGTAAATCGATATTTTAGCATTAAAGCTTACAAAGTAAAAGCCTTGGAGTGCAGATCGATAAACTGAAGCATGCAGGTGCTGAAGCAATGGACGATCCATTTAATTCAAGAAGTAACAACCTTCATAATTCACACGCAACAGTTGTAAAATTGAGATTTGATTTATTTATTGCATCATTACATTTACACAAGGTAACAAATAAATGTCACTCATCCTAAATGATGTAATACATTGCTCATATAAATCCCCCAGTGTGAGCCGCGTTAAAGATATCATTAGTTGACACGGCAACAATAGCCGAGCCAGCATCCTTCATGCTTGTGGGGAAATGGGAACCATTAGTTTCCCTCGCTGGGACTTGTTGGCACTGTGGGGGAAAAATGTCTTTGACCACTCGGTACCAGTAGATTAAACACGGGACGCTTAATACAGTATATTCCTCTTAAAGTCCACTACATATAGGACTGAAGCATTTCTCAGTGAAGCGGGAGATTATCTCTCTGACAAGCCGCAGTGTTCTGTTCAAGAGACCAAGACACATTCACCTGCAAAAAAACAAAAAACAGGAGATATAAAACAAAAACCTAAAGGCCAGCAGCTTGGTAAATTTGTGCAGTAACAGAGTTGAGACATTTCGCAGCATTGAGAAGACTCTTTGCTCTTTCTCTTTTCATTTTTTTCCCAGGCTCTCAAGTCTCTCTAAGGTGTTTTGTATCACTGAGTGTCACGCAGAGGTCGATGTGTCAGCTATTAAAGTTGTCACGCTAAGATGCCTTTGCTGCAGGTAAATACCTCAACTTATTCACAACTGTTTACACCCCAAAAATGTGGAACTTGAAACACAGTCACTGAAACCAGAAACTATTTTGTCTGCAGAATTACAGGCCCAGTACACCTTTGTTTTCGATTCTAAATAATACTGTTTGCAAAACTACTCAGAGTCCTCATACATTATGCAAGACGTTCAAAACTAAAATCTCTCGTGTTCTTTTGGAAAGCAAGGCCAATCACGATGCCAAGTCTTATTTTCCAAATTGGCAACATCCACCGCTCACAGGTGTAAACACAAGTTGACTAATTGTTCACTTAGAAATCAGAGCTTTAGTGCTACGAAAAAAGCTACATAGGTGAAGAGGAAGAGGAGGATCATTGTTACTCTCATTCTCAACCACGGATTATGTGAGTATGCTTCTTCTGCATGTAATTTAGGATGCATGTAGTGAAGTTGATGTCGAGGCTTTGGGGTAGATTGATCCGTCACTTCAGGAGATTCTTTCCCCCACTGTTTAACCGGGAAGGAAATCATTAGATTGATGCAGATCAGTTGCTGTGGTCAGACAAAAACAGGAGGCGGGATGCAGAGTTATAACTTTTTTTTTTTTTCCCCTAACATTCTGCATTTGTTTTTTAGTTTTTAGAGTTTTGACAAATGAGCCCTTTTTGAATGACATATAACCTTCATCATTACTTATCCTATTTATTTAAGTCACCTTAAAATACTAATCTTTTTGCTACCATATTAAATTTGATATTGCTACACATATGGGTTGATATAAATTACTGGAGCAATCCTTCACAACTGGCAAAAATGTGACCCTGAAAATGCAAAAGGCATTAACTTAGATACGTTCATAGCGGAGTTTTATGTTGAGCACGTCAGTTTTGTGCGTCTTTTTGATGCCCCAAAAATTCTGGAAAGAACTAAAACAGTTTACTTTTGCTAGAGATTTGTTCAGCTGTATGTTTGTAGTTGTGTCCTTTGAGAAAATGAGCCATAGATTCAGAAAACTGTCTGTAAACAACTGTGGAAAAAACTCATTTAACTTTCCGAGCCACAGCATCATAATAATGTAGGATTTATCACGTGACACTCAGAAGTTTTTGGTTTCCTGGGCATCCTGTGTTTAAAGATTGAAGCTGTGCTTCTCCTGCTGCTTTGGATGAACTGAATCCTTTCAGCAGAAAAAGGACTGGATGAAGAATCAACAGCTGAAATAAAGAAGCAGAGAAAAACAAGCAATGTGTAGGAGTGTACAGGTGCATGTAAGTGCGCATTAAAATAATCTCATTTTCATGTTAATTGGTTGCCTTTCCACAGCGGAACAACACCTACTCAAAACTTACCTCAATTTAAAATACTGTCACAATTTCCTGACCGCAATCGCAAAAAAAGTAAAATCAAAAAAGGAAACAAACTGTTACATTTCTTCGCATCTCTACCAATATTGGTTATTGGCTCTTGACCTTCCTGAGAGTTTTCAGAGAATAAAGTAAAGTGGCTGTTCTGCAACATGAACAGCGTCGATCAAACAAATATCACTCAACTCCACGGGACACATTGTGAAGCTGGATCACTTCTGTCAACCAAACGGATGACCGTGGTTGACGAGGATGCTGAAATATCATCATTACTGCAAGTCTCATGGCTTGGCTCCAGAGGGGAAGTGAATCGATACCAACAGAATGTGACTTAAGTAAACAGGCTCAGGGAATAAATCATGATGACCACAATGCGAGTGACACGCAACGTCACTCAATGCTGGAAAGAAAAGTAACATGATCCGATCTCTTTGGACAAGATACTGCTGGCCGGTTTCAGATATTTTCTTTTTTTTAAGGTCTCTCCTGCCCTTTCCAATTTTCTATTTCCATTTTTAAAACATTAACTATTAAATAACTCCCGACCTTCTCGGGGCCCTCTCTCACTCTCGCTCAAACAAATCTCAAACTAAAGAGCTCCATTACACGAGAGCAGCTGGACGTTACAAAGACAATCCCACTGAAAAATTAAATGTGGTATATCCCACTTTATCCAACATGATGCAGGCTATTATATTGAGTGGCCTGTTAACAAAACGGTTGAAGTGAACTGAAGTTCCCCTTGATGGGCATTTACACAGCATATAGTGCTATTTCCAGGACTCTTTTTGTGAAAGGTAAAAAGGAAAGAAGAAGAAGAAGAACAGTTTGTCTTTAATGCGCTGCGATTTCCATGTAAGTGGAGTAAAAAATTGGCCACTCTGGTTCAGGTTCTGGATTACTTTTTATTATCAATATCTATCTTTTATTTTTGCTTTATCTATATAACTGGCACAGAAACAGATACGCCTGACAGTGATCGGCCGGTCACCAGCAATGTGGATTGTGCTAAAAACCAGCCGGTTCCATTCCCTGACCACTCAATCAGATCATGTCTAGTGTGGAGTAGGGATGGGCATTTGAAGAGGAAAAACAAGACGAAAACATTTGAAGGAATATTTTTTTTAAGACATAAGACGTAATACATTTTATTCCTGTTTTCAGCAGCAGGTGGTCTTTTAGCAACATCCTCTGCTGTCTTCTACTGCAATGGTTTAACGGCACAAAACTGGAGAATTAACACCAGTTAGCTGTCTATCATATTGCAGCAAAATTCTTGATATTCCCATAACAGTAGAGAAGGGAAGCATACGATGTTGGATTTCTGGAACTAAAAGAAAAAAATTGCTCCACATAGCGGTCGGGCAGGGGGGAAGGGTTTGTGGGGGCAAGAAACTACAATAAATGATGACCTGTAAATCCTGTGTTGTGTTTATGGTTTGCTCGTGTGTCTGTGTCAAAAATGTTGGAAGAATGTGCTGCTGAAATGAGGCACAAATGGTTTGTAGAGAAAAAAAAAACAAAAAAACAGGAGTGTCGCTTGGCTCTATTTTCGCTGCAGTTGCATCGTAACGCGCACCGAGTTGTCACATATACAGCATATTGCACACCTCACATTACACAGAGAGTCCCCACTTCCCACCGCCACTCAGTCAGACTCTTTCTCCACTACCTATCTCTCTTGCACACTCTCGCTCGCATGAATTTATCAGCCTTTAAAGGCAGCACAGTGCTGGTCAGAGGAGTGCAGAGGGGTTAGAGCTGCAGGTCTGGCCGCGGATATCCTGGAGGATGACTGGGATTGTGAAGAGAGCGTGAGAGAGAGGTGGAGAGCACCACTCAATCAATTTCTATTGAATCTCACCCCAGTGGGAACAGGATAAGCAATGCAGACCTCAGGGATGTAACAAGCCTCTGCATTCTTTATACTGAAGAAAAAAAACAGCCAACCGGCCTCGCACTAAACTGCAAAATTGCCTCGCAGCACAACAGTGGCAGTTTGAATAAAGATTTCAGAAAGCAATTCGATTCCTTAATTAGCTAATGATAATACTTATTCTAACCCTCGAATTATACTCTGCTAGACGTGAACTTAAGACGATCAATGTAAAGTGCAGTATAATACATACAGTACAATATCCTTGTTATGTCCTTTATTACGTACAGATAGCAGGCAAACATTTATACATATATTGTGAAAACACTGCCCAATTAGAGAAAGAAATAGGGAGAGAAAAAACACACTGAACCTAAGTGGAATCAGAAATTAGAGGCTCTGCTGATACAAATTACAGAGAAAAGCCTCCTTTGTTGCAAAGAAAACAAGACAACCAAAAGAAACAGGAGAAGGTGTTTAAACACTTTTAAATGTGCTAAAAGTTATGTAAATGCAGGCTTAACCATGAGTGCACCTTGCATTTTGAGCAGGTACAAATGTGTCACACACAAACAATGCCGGCATGAAATCAGTAAATTAGGTCCTGGGAAGGTTTGACGTATTCCAAATGTGGCAAAAGAATAATGTTGAAAATGTAAGCGTGGCAGTAAGAGAAATTCAAAGTTTGAGTGGTAATAATTCATTGTTTAATCACATTTTAAAAAAACAAACAAACTGTAAGTTAAAGGTCTAAATGAACGATGACTGCTACAGCAGTGACATGTAAATTGACTCTGTGGAGCCCGAATCCAGTTTTTTTGAGGGGGTCACACTCAGATTGAAATCAGATTTTATCAAATCTGGACTGCAAAGAAACAAAACAGAGCCCGACTACTGCAAATTAAATGTACACAGCAATCATAGGCGGGGTGAATTCAATTTGCGGTCAGTCAGGTGTGACTCAATCATTAAACATGGCTTCCCAATGTCTGTCTCCATCACTGATGCTCCCCGCTTTGACAGACCCGCTTGATACATTTTTCACCTCGCTTGTTTTTCGTTTTATAAAAGGAAACGAGAACGGTTAAGTACATATGCATACCAATCTCATTATCAGGGCAAACAGCTGAGATTGATTAATGATGCCTGGAACAGTGTGTCCTCTGGAATTGTTTTGTAGCAGCAGTAGCAACGGGTGTTTTTTGGTATTTGTTCCATCCCTGTTCCTCTCAATTTTGGTTCTAGTGCTATAAGTAGTCTCCAGCATCTGTCGTTTTTTTTTTTTTTGTTGTTTTTTTTTTGGGGGGGGGGGGGGGGGGGGTGGGGGGGTTGCAGTCAGTCGATAATGTTCAATTTCCCATTTTAACTAGCTTCAGTGGTGATTTTCTTTCAGTGGAGGTCCACAACTCTTGAAAGAATATGGAAATGCTGCCTGAACATAAAGAGTGGTGAACAGACAGAATCCCACTAGCCTGTGGTCTCAACATAGTCAGTGTCTATATGTGTATACATCCAAAAATATTAAACATCTGTAAAACAGAATTTAAATGAATGAAACCAGGATAGTTTGACGAGGTCTTTTGCCAAAGCTAGAAATCACGCACTCCCTCAACACTGCAGTCACTGGCATATCCATGAAAGTCAAATCAACCCAACGAGACCTAATATGTAACATAAAACTGGCAATAATGTGTCAAGTCTGTAAGGGAGGGTGGATAACAGTACAATTAATGACAAATAATTAATATGCTAATGATCAATGAAGTCATTCTTTAAGCAGAAATACTGAACATTTTTTGGTTACAGCTTCTCAAGTGTTGATGTTTTTCTTTGTCTTTCATGTTTATTAACTACATATACTTTGGGGTTTGGACTGTTGCCAGACAAAACAAGCCATGAGACATCACTTTGGCTCTTTAAAGTAATTTTGCTTTTTCTCTTTTAAGTGCAATTTAAACATTATTAAAGTCTTAGTGTCTCATGTCAGTGCTCTTATGAGTGTCCGTGCATTTTTTATTTTTTCTGATATGTCAACAGACGGAGAGGGATTCATTGACTGAGAAGTCAAAACATTCATCAAAAGAATTTTTTTAAAAAAGCAAAATCAGCCCTCGTCCTCATTAGATCTCACTGACTGGTTTGCATTTCAGGTTGAGGATACCCTACAAAATTGGAAATATGTTGGTTATAACCCTAAAAAAAAAAAAAAAAACTTCAAGAATGGCAAAGTTATGAGGTGACAGTGGACGATCTTGGATGAACAAGTGCCTCTGAGCAGTTAATTGACGTCATAATCTGCATGAATGAATGAATGAAATTAACGGGCTTAACTAAATCTTTCTTACCTAAGAAAGCCCTTGTAGTGGACATGCAGACATGTTGTTGTTTTGACACAAAGCCAATCCCAAAACTGATCTGAAGGTACCTACGGAAAGACAGCTGCACGTCGAACTGTATGGGTGCTGCATATGAACTGCATCCTTTTTCTTTTGAGTAACAGACCTTCCAATAATCTCGGAAGATGGCTCCGCTTGCCGATGAGCAAAATTGCCTTTGAAAAGTCAGCGGGCGCTTTGATAAAAGTTTTTCTATTACCTCAGTTATTCAAGCAAAACCGGTGAATCAACTCTGCATGTTTCAGTGATTCCCGGGAACCTTTTCATACGTTTAACCGTCATCTGCTAGAATACAGATGAATATTTTCAGCCAGAAAGCCATTAAGAGTTTCTGTATGAAGTTATGTGCGTCGAGGGTGTGTGCTCTCTCCGGTATCATCGCTAGTATTTAATATAAGGTACTCTACCATTAGAATACATACTTTGAGCATAGAGAATATAGTTTCAGCCAGCTGGGCCAGGCGTCGTTTGTGTTTGCGTACTTGCGTACTTGCGTAGGCTGTACAGAGCAATGTTTAAACTGAGGTTGACCTGATACTAAACTGAAGCATGAATTCATTATGTGGACGACAACACCACTAATAAGAGTTTTTAAATGCCACATGCTCGTGGCAACTTTGTCCTTATTTTGAGTTGAGACCCTAGTTAAAGAATAGCACACTTTATGACACAGCCCATGCAGCGTGACTCATCAGCTTACAACTATCTTGAGACTTTTTTTTTTTTTTCTCTTCCCAGGACGTGATGTCAGGCAGCCTGGCCCAGTTAGAGAGACATCTCTTCAGAAAGAAAGTGACCCCAATGACTCTGCAGTGAACTCGGATTCAAAATACCCAAATGTTATCTTCCAAAAAGCAGATGAAAAAATGTGGGATTTTTTTTTTTTTTTTATCTCTCTCTGTCCCGAGTTGCCTATTTCTGTGCTGTCAGCCTGCTTCAGTGATATTTCTTATACGGGGGAACAGAGATCAAGAGCGCTTCTGCATTGATTCTTTTGCTTTGTTATGACACAAAATCCTGCTTCAGTGCTCCCTGCTAAATGAACAAGGCACACATGTTCTCTCGGCCTCTCACACACACACACACACACACACACACACACACACACACACACACACACACACACTGATACACTATGACAGATAGCTGTGAGCACATTACTTGATACAAGATTATTTGTTATTTTCAGACTATCGATTTGTGAGTTACGCAATATAACAAGTCTCTTTCAGAAGCATCCCCGCAGCAATCCATTCTAACGTGCTCCCCCATTCGCTGCATTCTAATGATGTGATCAATGTATCCTCTGTGATGCTGACTACACAGAAATAGAGCGTCATTATCCAAAGAAGAATCCAATAAGAAGACAAATATGACACGAGCGCTGCTGTGAGATGACATTGTTTTATATGCGAGCTTCCTGAGATGGAGACTGTGGAAGCACACGGCCCCCGTGAACATCATCCATCATCCAAACATCTGGTAAAAACACGAATACATTAGTCTATTTATAGGGATGTATTTCTACATTGCAGGGTCACACAACAGGCCTACATTATCCTACTACAAAACATGGTGCAGCTGGTATGTCAGGCAGCCATCCTATCAGCAGGGGACGTCATTTACCGATGGGGTCACAAGTAATGGAAAGTAATTTACACCAGGGGCTTTTTTCCATGTAGGATAGCTACAGCACTGCCAGCTCAACCAGGACAAATGGCTGCCTCTCATCCAAATCACTACAGTAACCTAGGCTGAGTAGCTAAGCAGCCCCAGCTGAGGGCTTTGGAGGCGTAAATGGTTCCCGTGGCTGTAGCCTCAGAAGTATCCAAACGACCTGTAGTGTGAATTACAATGCAAGCAAGTTGTGAACATCTGGTTCCATCAAGCTCCGTTGTTTATGAATGTGATACTTGGATTTTTCATTCAGGAGGGTGAGAGAACACGAGGTTTCACTGATTGAACATCCATCAGATTTGTGTTTGTTTGACTCAGATATTAAGATGTGAACTACTAAAAGATGGATTAACTGATGATCAGAGATGGACACAAATACATTAAAAAGTACTGTGTTACAAATGACAAATACTTGCTTGTTATATATGAAAAAAATAAAGGGTAAAATGTATCTAAAAAGAATACAAGTCATTTTTTACTCAAAAAATACTAACATATATTCTTTACAAACTGGTATTATCAAATTTTAATCATGTACTAGCCTCACTATGGGTTTTTGTTGGGAAAGCTGTTGAATAGACACAGACTGATGCTCTGCTCTGCTCTAAAAGTCATTATTTTGTGTTATTCAGTTTACCATTCAAGTGACTTGGTGTTTATTATCTGTTCTCTAGCTCTTGAATAAGCCTACTCTGATTTGAATCAAACATAGTTCATGTTAGTGGGAAAAAGACCTAAATGTTTCATATATCATTATTTATCATATATCAACAGATGAGCGATTGTTAAGCCAGCCCTCCGTTGATGCATGGTTCCACTAAAAACTGGTGGAAAACCAGGGCTGGTTACCATAATAGCACTATAATTCTAAGAACCTTGAACAGGTATGGTTCAAGAACCAGAGTTAATTTGGTGGGAGAATGCCAACAGAGGCTTATAATACCATGACACAAGATTTTACAACTTTGAAAAAAGATTACAGCTCGTGTGCTACAGAAGCCGCTGGTTTTAAATGGATGATGTGAAACAACAGAAAGTTGTCTCGAGCTTCATAAACTGCATAATGTGAAACTATAAAACGTGAACATTTAAGTCGGGAGCACTAAATGAAACAATTCAAACGTGCAGGAAGTGAGTTGACTTTTTGATTAACTGTGTTTTTGTTCTGTTTGCCCCGAACTTGCTGAACTTGCTCCCCTGATGTTGGGATCATTTTTACTGGAGTCATTCACTATAATGTGTTTGTGTAAGGCCATTCTAGGTTCGTAAGTTACAAGCAAGAGAGATGCCCTGACCTGCTGGTGCTGAACACATTACACTGCAGTATTTATACCATTACTGTGATTCATTTAATCTCGTTCCTGCAGTAAAGTCCCATATTTAAGTGGCACTGGAGGAAATAAAGATGGTAAAAAAAAAACTATGTCAAGACCAGTGAGACCTGCCCTGTTACACAGACCTGTAACTAGGCCTTTAAAGTAAACTTTGAAGTGCATTTATAGATTTCTACACTTAGTAAAGTCATGTAAAAACTCTGTAAACTCAAGTACAAGACAACAACACTGATAGACGATGACAAACAGTAGATTCAGTATAATGGGTTTTCTTGTATCTCACATATGATGATTAAAGTGGTGACTGGTGATGCATTAACAGCACACAGGGCATCTTAATTTGGGACAATAATTGAATAGCTTAAGTTTTTATTTCATTTATTTTAATTTTTCAGACCTCAACAGTCGGGGTGTGGATGTCACATTCAAAATCACCCACAAAGATTTCATCTTTTTTTGGGGGATAACTTTCATATGAATTTTGCATGTCAAACTTCCCATTTCTCTTCACTGTAATTTACTATTTATTCTAGATCTAAGGGGCTTTAACATCACCAGTTTCAGTCTCAGTCAAACCTTCAAATACCATGATGTTGGCTTCAGCGGATGCAAATTGGGGAAAACAGAACTGGCCATGTTTACACAGACTATCTACCAGAGCATCTTGTCAGTCGTCGCAAATGTCAAAAAACGAGAGCCTGTCAGTGCCTTTTCACCATAGAAGAAAAATACGACGCACAGCGTGACAGTAAATAAAGCAAATTAATGCTTCCTTGAATTAAAATTGTGAATGGCTTTAACTAGATAATGGGCGCCTCTTAACAGTTAAGCAGTAAAGCAAGTAATTGCTTTTTCATGGACTCAAGATTGTGAATTTCCATCATGTGGTGGGACTAACAAAATCCAATCGCATGGATAGCAATTAAACTCTTCAGTGAACTTCTGACATGGTTCACTTCCAAGGTAATCACATAACTCACTGTGATCCATACTTAATTTTCCTCACAGGATGTTGATGATGTTTTCTGCATGTAACGTGGGTTTTAAGTTTTGTCAAAGCCATGTTCTGCTGGCATGTAAAGCACCTCCAACTCTATGAAAGGCTGTATAACAAATCAGGGGTAGTTCTTTTCAGAAGGGCTCGATGGAGTGTGATGTGATTGCAAAAAAAACTTCAATCAAGTACTCTTAACTCTAAAACTAAAACAAAGTGATGTGCTGTCCGTGAGAACTCAACATCAGAAGCAGTGATTATCGAAAAATGTGCCTGTGTAACTTGATACGATATAATTTCATTGTGTTTCTCTCTTCAGCTCAGATTTATACTACAAGTGTTGTTTATTTTGTAATAGAAATCTTGTTAAGTAGCACCACTGAGACGAAGCACCGCGCCGCATATTGTCGAAATTCACACATCCAGTCCCACTTCTCTCTTGCTCGCTCCTGTTTTCTCAAATATTTACACCATTTTACTCTACTTCAGCTGTAATGCCTCACAACTATTCAAATTACACTGTCAAAGTACTTGGAGATACTGTTTGTTTTTTGATGAATGCTGAAATGTCCTGTTATGCAGGTTAAATATGCACTGGGCAGACTGTGGTGTTTCAGGATTCTTCACTATCCCCCACAAACAGACCGACAGTAAACACATCAGGTAAAAGTAACTTGAACATAGGCATAGATGATGCATAGGCATCTGTGCTATGATTTTTATTATTGTTGAGCAGATTCTTTAAAAGAACCAAAGAAAAAACAGAAAAAAGTAGTTAAGATTGGTGTGAACAAGTGACCCAATGCCTAGGTGTAGGGTGTCCTGTTCTGTTCTTGTCAGTGGGAAGTGTCTGGGTGAAGTGTCAGTGTGAAGTGTTGGGGCTACTTTTCCCTCTGAAGTGTAACAGAAAAATCACTACAGCTGGAGATGGCATATTGGAAATGTCCACTTGCGACATCTAATGAAATGGGCGGCTGGGGTTCAGGCGTAGAGCCAGCGTCATGCTACCGGAAGGGTCGCTGGTTTGATTCCCCTGGTCTGCATGTCGAAGTGTCCTTGGGCAAGATACTGAACCCCAAATTGCTGCCTGATGTGCTGGACGGCACCTTGCACGGCAGCCACCGCCATCGGTATATGAATGTATGTGCGAATTATCGTAAGTGGCTTTGGACAAAACCGCCTGCTAAATGCCCTAAACGTAAATGAAACATGACGTCTTGTCATTTTCAATTTTAGTTTTTTACCAAACACTTCACTCAGAAATGTTAAAATGTACAAAACGAGAATGGCGGCATTAGCAGTCTATGAGTATTACAAAGAACAATTCGCCCAAGGGGAACAACAGCGTAGTTATTAAATATGAACATCTTATAACACAAGACTGACAATTGAATGACAGTACTTTTATAGTACTCATGGGGGGGACGTCAACCACCATCGCTTGTATTCTGTTGAGAGGGGCGAGGGGACACTTGAAAACAAGCGTTAAGGCAAAAAATACATCGAAGAATGTGCATAATATATACACAGGCACATACAGAAATTATATTCTAAATGCTGCAGATCTTACAGGATTGCTGAAGTATGCAAACTGTTCCACAAATTCAAATTGTGACATTTAGATTCATTTTATTAATAGGTTTAGACCTTCTACTGTAAAGATTCAGGATCCGATAAAAGCAGCAAATGTTCACATAATACTGGTGTTAAGAAGTGTGATGTATCGTCGTGAGGCCCAACCACAAAGATCCTGCAGACTAAGACGTGTTATTGAAAGGTTTTTGGGGCCTGGGATGTAATAGGTTGTATCCAGTCTGTGACACAAAAAACAGGAGGGAAGCGAGCAATCCATTTGATTTCCTGCTGTTTCCATTTTTGATTCAGGCCGAGTCACCCTGTGACCGCTACCATATGGTGGCCTGTCCGACAGCAAGAGCAAATTGCATTACTGGACTGGTCACAGTGAATGGTTGCTGCTAACAAGTTGCTGCTCCATTCTGACCCCTTTCTGTGACTGTGTGTATGTGTGTGTCGCCACATTTGCCTGCATGTCTGCGTGGCTGTGTGCTGTGTTTCTGTGTGTGTGCATGTGATTGTGTGCGTGACCCCGAGTGACTTGGTTCCAATAAGGAAATGAAATCCTTTCTGGGATTTTTTTTTTTTTTTTTTCCCCCCAGCGAACCATTTTCTTTTATTACTTCACCTGCACTTCCTTGAGCCACTGGGTGTGCTCCCACGCTGCAACCAACTCCCAGACAAGCATCGGCAGCATCTATCTTGTGGACAGAAGTGCTGAGTGGCTATTACTTCTCAGCAGACCACATAAAAACCACAGCAATTAAACGCTATTGGGCCATTCGACTTTGTCTTCTTAGAGGGGAAAAAAAAGGGGGAGTGAGTGAGTGAGCGAGGGTAGAAAGGCAGAGAAGAAAGTGCAGGTGAAAGCAAGAAAAGAGCTCTCGACTGATGCTGCTTAACGGAGAGAAAGATCTTTATGTCAGTAGTTTGAGAAAGAGAAGGAGGAATTAAAGAGTGTGAAAGTAGCTGTGAAATTAGAGCTGATGAAGTACAGTACCTGTTCTCAAGGGGACGTGAGAGAGCTCTTTAACTAAGGCATAATGGAAAGTAAAAGTAGACTGCGGCATGGGAGTTACGGCGCGGCCTCCACTTTTAACTAGATTTATAGTTGAAGTGATTCTGCCGGAGCCGCATTGTTGTTCTGCCCTCCAGAAGGAAGCTTAAATTATATTCTGCGCTCTTCAGACTGCTCAGCCGAAAAACACTTTTTTTTGAGTTATGACTTTTTGAAATGTATTCTGCAAAAGTGAAGAAAAAATGGCTGAGACAGGCCCGTGCCAATACAGCCCGCAAGATGTATCGCAGACTTCCGGCCATCTCTGTATGATTGCATTTAGCGACCGAAGGAGAACACGAAGATCAAACATATCGGACATCAACGCGGGTCCAAACTGCTGCCGGCCGGGCCTCCGTGAGGCTCCTCATCAAAGTTCGGATTCATTCCATGTAGCTGAGGACACTTTGCAAGAAAAGCTATTTGCAGTAAAGCCCAAGCCCGATGTAGAAAGTTCAGGGTTCAAAATGTGCTTTATTGAGCTTTCAGTTATTTATCTGGTGGCCACCCTAATATTGTCGATGTTCTGTGCTGACCCCAGTCTCCATCCGTCCTACTGACTGCACTTTCAACTCTCGGTATCCCTCAAGCCACAAGCTTTACAATCGACCCAACGATTTAAACAATATCAAACCTGTTTGGAAAACTGAGACTAGCTAATATTACCCCAGGAACTCTTGAACATTTACTGATTAGTGATTTAAAAATTAGGACAATTTGTAATGCAGTGATGATTTTGAGCTATTTGCATATTCATTTAGGATTGTCTCCTTGAAATTAGGGATTCAATCGTGAAAGATTTGTAGAGAAGTGGTGTTTTCCCATCCTGTAGGTTTAAGCCACAAAACCAAACTAAGAATCAGGTTACATTTGGGGTTTGGGAAATATAGAGAGAAGAAAACTTGATGCTTGTGTTACTTTAACCAAGTGTTGTGCTCCCCAGAACCAAACACGACCGAAAAAAAGCGTCAACATTTTACAACGTGGTTAAATAACAACAGTTCCTTTTTAATGTTGATAAAAATGTAACGCAGGTGTAATTATCAATCAATCAATTATGGTTCCATCAAAGGGTATATAACATACAATGTCATTTCTAGACAGGGTGGACAACAGAACTCTGACAGCAAACCCAACATTTTTACTTCACTATGTTCAGTCTTGTTCCATTAGAAGTACCACAACCATCAGTAAAGGAAAATAATCTACAAAATAAATCCCCCAAAAAAACTATTTAGGCTGAATGTAAACATAACTCAAAGTAAATAGTCCACCAGCCAGCAGAAAGCAGTATATCACACTCACAACTACTTCTGTCAACAACCTATTTTTTGACATATTAAAGACTGCTACATAAAGACCGTTACCAACAAGACGTTTTATTTGATTTTAGCAGTAGCCTAAAATGAAACAAAAGTGTCTTTAATTTAGAAAGAACATTGTTGAGCTTCAGCTTTAAAGTACACATGCAAGATTCCTCCCTTCTTTTCCACCTTTTTTTGACTAAACATAGATCCTGTAATTCTGTATTTTCTCCAATCAGATGTCTGACTTTATCAAAAGTGAACTCAGCCAATCAGAACTAAACTTTGAGCAAACAAAGCTCCGTTTTTTGTATTTTCTTCTCAGCGTGATGCAGTGACAGCATTAGTGTCAATGCAGCAGTCAATCCCGCTACTGTCGTTTCTGCCACAACGGAAGACCGTCGCCATTCATCACAGTCCGTCTCCGTCTGCTCCGAGCAACTAAAAATAAACGTGTCCAACCTCTTAGCAGTCAGGATGTGGATGTAGGTACACAGCTCGGGAAGAAAAAAAAAAAGCATGACGAGCAGTGAACTAACAATGAAAATTGCAAATGGCTGCCTGTCTCATTACCCAAGCAAATCACATTAGATATCCTTCGGAAGCCTAATATAGATGCCGCACTGTGTGCCCCTCTCTCTAACAATCAGTCTTTCTATCCATCTTTCTCTCTGTCCATTGATGTGTCTCCCTTTCTTTCTTTGTCTGCCTTTTTCCACTTTTGTCTCTTCCTGCCCCCCTTTCACTTCTTGTCCTTTTGCCTTTCCGTTCCTCTGCCTCTGACTAAGTTGCTCTGTCTTTGACACTTTCTCTCTCTCTCTCTGCTGACCAGACAGATATATTCAAATGGAAGTTAAGGACAGTGTGATGCATTATTCAAACCCCTCGCAGGAACAAGAGTTTGGAACAATGACAGGCAAACTCCCGTTAAAGCAGGCAATTTGCTGAGACAACAAACCCTCAGTGAAGCAGGTGAGAGGTGAAACAATTCAGGAGAGCAGTTGACACGATCACAAATGAGACAGAATCATTTTTTCTCACAGAGCCGTGTTTTTTTAATTTTCAATCATATTTACTCTTACTGGAAGTAAGTACTGCATATTTTAAGGCACAGCCAGCATAGAACCAGTTCATCCATGGAATTGCCCCATTTAAACATCACTTCAACCAACTGTACGGATCAAATCACCAAGACTGACACCTCTGAGTTTTAAACACCCACCACACAGTTAGCACAGGCCAACATGTGCTGTGAGATCAGGGGGCAAAATTGAGTAGCCGGTTAGCTGGCAACACTGAGCCTCAGTGGAAAAACCTGTCACATCACAAACTTAATGTGGAAAATCAAGAGCCTGGAACCAATATCTTGGATACTGCCAAGCTGGCATGCAACATACCCCGATGGCACCCTCGGGGTCAAAAACATCAAACACCGTTTGTGATTCACACTATCTGGATCCTGCTAATTGTTCTGAGAAACGCCATGTCAAACATTGCTGTTTCAACTTAGACGCTGAGCAGCTGGTTGCCCTTTCAAATTATCTCACTTCATTCAAACATCCAACACCATTTTCATAATAGAGTTAGGACAGGATTATCATACTGTGTACATGTGCTTATCCATCTAATAATAATAATAACAATAATAACAATAATAATAACAATAATAACAATAATGATAATAATAATAATAATAATAATAATAATAATAATAATAATAATAATAATAATAATAATAATAATAATAATAATAATTGTGTAATATTGTATACTGTGAAACCTTGCTGTATTTTTCGAGGTGAACATTTCTTGCTGTTGCAACCCAGGTGCTGCAGGATGATGCACATACAGCATCTGTTTCAGAGGCTTTTCGAGGCAGAGCAGTCTTTTGCCGAGCATATTTCAATTTTTTAGTTTCAAGACATGGACTGTTTTTGACTCTCTGCAATCAAATACAAGAGTTCATGGCTCAAACTTTGCAAGCAGCTCACAGTTCAAAAGATATAAACCAGAATTCAGATATTAAAGCACTGGTAGAATATTTTATCATTTTAGAGTTTAGTTTGTGTTTTAAATGACTTGACTGTAATGACATTATGATTATACTTTCAGTTTGACTTTTTTCAAATCCTGGGACAAATAAGCAGATTTTTTTTTTATGCTTATCTTACATTCCTTTGAACTTACTTGACATATCATCTCACATATGCAATGTCTGTATAATTCATGAACAAATAATGAGGGTTTGTATTGAGCCGCGGCATCACCGAACATTTTGTTACCAAAAATATTGAGGGAGACTAGCTGATGAATTGTGGCGCTCCTTCTGACCTTATGACATAGTGATCTGTTTAGACCACAGGGAGGGAAGTCTTCTGATTTTATCCAATGAGAACAAACAGTTTGCCAATAGCTTTTGGCTATCTGGATGTGCAAGTAAGCACACTGTTGCCCCGGGGCAGATCGATGGTCCTCGATTAGGCTGCCTGGGCCAAAAGGAATGCAGCAACTTTCCTATTCGTCAGCTACCCAGACCCATTCTCATTTAAACACATGCACACATAGATATGCAGAAACACACCATGTTGCGCGCACACACACACACACACACATACACAGATGCTTAAACACAAAAAGAAATACTGATGTCCCAGACATCAGCGACACATGGACGTCATTCGTCCCGTGGCATTTAGCACAAACGTCAAATAGTGTAGGGCCCTGCTAAAAATCAATGGGCATTTGCAACAATCAATGGCTGGGTTCCTATGAGAACTAATTAGAAAGGCAAACATGCAGCGCCGCCTCCTTCCTCCCCTCTGCCTACCACTGTGAGCTCGAAACTAAGTGCTACTCCAGCATACGGTCAAACCAGAGTTTAATACAACAGCGTTATAAGTGAATCTAGAATGAATTAGTGTCGATATATCATGACAACATAAGGAAAATTAGATGTCAACTAAAGAAAAGAAATGTGATAAACAATATCGTTGTAATCTTAAGACCATTTTACACCACTGTTACAAAGATAACACAGTAACATAATCATCATGTTGCCTTTTCAAAGAAAGATTTACTTTTAATACTAACAATGTTAAGAATGGAAGTGGGTGTGAAACAAACATTAAGGCCTCTTTTATTAAATAAAAAACAAAGCAACCAAGAGCACAAATACAATGGACTCTCTCTGGTTCTCTAAATAAAAATCACATGTAATGACAACGGCAGCATCGATGTCAGCAAGCAGTATCAAGGTCGTGTAGACATCGATAACTTCGATAATATACGCATGATAAGTTCATGGTGTAGTTATCATGACAGAACTGTGCCTGTTTCTTGTGAAAAAACTGGAGTCTTTATTACCATAAGGATTATCTACACTTTGGTTGTTAAACTCAAAATATTACTCGAAGTGACACAATGCCCTAAAGTACAACTTTTACCTAAATAGGCAGGATTTCATAACTACTTGGCTCTGCTTGATCTAACTTATCTAACAGTATCAAAAAGAGTTGCCTAAAGTTAATTATTACTGAGCAAGAAATCTAGTTTGCAGTTTACTGGTACTGTGTCTCTGGTGGACAGAACATGTAACAACCACATGCTGATAACTGCACTGGTGATGCATGTTTACAGTGTACATGTGCATAGTAAATATTGGTGATAGCCTTAATTTGAGCATTAAAGGTAAAGTTTGATGAGAAATATAGCACGGAATGAAATTTACATGGGATTTAAAAGACCTAGCTAATGTTTTCTTGCATTTCACGACTTTTAAAACTTTTCCAATTGCTCTGACATGCTATGGTGAGACATGATAGACTGACAGACTCCTACAGACTTGCTTATTTAAATGTTTTCCACCTACATTTTTTGAATCCTGTTCTCACCCTCTGGATGATCTGAAAAATGAGTCTGAATTAATGTAGATCACTGACTAACACTAATTATGAGTAATCTCGGTTTCCATTGTGAATCAGGCAGTTGTTTCCATTAATACCAGTGTGAAGTAGGTGGATTGTTGGATAACTGCACAGTCTGAAAATCCCTCTGAGTGTGTTGCTGTACAGCAGATAGATAGAACAGAGAAGCACACATTTAGACATACTCAAATCAAATAAAATGAAAGCTTTGCTGCGAGGCAAATCAAGTCGTCACTTTATACTCGGTTTTCTAATTCTTGACAACTCTGAGAAGGCTTGTCGGCCCCAGGCCATTTCTTCAGCTACACAGCGGGCTGTAAATGTAGTTTCTGTTTGAGGAGCAGAAAAAAACTGTATGTGTCAGATATTATACTTGGATTTACTTGGACCAAGAATCAACCCTAATGAAAACTGGGAGGCAGAGTTGACCAACAAACAAGGATACAAATCAAAATCATACTGTGGAGAAATTCTGAAGGAATCTAGCCTCAATGTGAAAGGAGAGAGGTGACGCACAAATAAAATACAGATGATTTTTATACTACTGCAGGAACAGCAAGTTAATGCATCACCTCATTGGAGTCAGCTACACAGTAAACCTATTGCAAGAAGACTAATAGCCTCTCTATATCATTGAGATATGTGGCGCACAGTGATTGGATCAGCCTAAAGTATGTGCTCTAATGCTAATGTTGCTAAAGGGGTATCCAGGGACACAGGCAGATAAAAAAAGAGACTAATCTCTTCTAAAATACTGTCTAGCCCAGCTTCACACAGAAAAGCCAAGCTGTGAAAATGTAAAAGGCTTTCAAAGGACTTTAAAAACTGACAGAAAGAAGGTATGCAGCTGACTCAATCAAAGGATTATTAATATGTGCATAGAAAATTAAACTGAATTGTGTTTCTATGTCTTTTGGTCATTTCTGGTGTCGTGCTGAGTTGTTTTTCATCGCTGTGTGAATACAATTTCACTCGCTTTGCCCCATCATACATAAAGAGAGAGGGCGACTGCATTGTGTTGAAGAAACAAGTAAACGTTATGCACACACACACACACACACACACACAGTACACGTGCTTTAAGGTAGGCTGTAGCATGCGTCTGAAAAAAAGCCACTCACCCTGAGAGCACCTGAGTCGATCCTTTATAGTGCTGGTCTTCTGGGGTTGCAGCTGTCAACAGAAAAGGAGAGAGGGTTTTTAGATGTTTAAAACATGCCAAGTCTTTTGTCCCCGTGTTGGTGTTTTTTTTTTGTTTTTTTTTTAATTCATCAAATACAGGAGGAGAAAAATAGGAACACCAAATAATCAACCCACTTTTCTTTTTTTCTTTTTTCGCTGCAGAAAATACACCGAGAGAGAATTACACAAAGCCAAAAGACATCAGACGTGAAAACATTGCATCATCTCCAGGTGCCTGTGTACTTCCTTTAACCAAAAGAATATGGTAATAATAATGATAAAAGGTCCACAATAAGCGACAGCAACAACGGCATTGATTAAATCTTGTAATCTTGATCCTTTGCCTAATTATTCAGCCCCTGTGACTCGACTCAAAGTCCTCTTGAAGGGTTATGAAGTCTGCGTACTTTCATGTTAAAAATCTCTGTACTGTCATCTTTTCAAATCCAATAATCTTAACTCAGTGTCTTTTCTTTCCAGAAGGAAATTCTGGTGCAGAAATAATAAAGATGTTAAAGGATATGAAGGACGCTCCTTTAAATATATTTCGCTCTCACTCCTTGTGTCACAACACTGCGAGCACGCACTGTACACAAAGATGCGTTAATTAGCATTTATAATGGTTTTGAAGGACACTGAGAATGACTCTAATTTTACACTGAGCCTGCACTTGGTTCTTGATAGAGGCAGTGGATGCAGCCGTGTGTGCGTGTGTGTGTGTGTGTGTGTGTGTGTGTGTGTGTGTGTGTGTGTGTGTGTGTGTGTGTGTGTGTGTGTGTGTGTGTGTGTGTGTGTGTGTGTGTGTGTGTGTGTGTGAGTGAGTGAATTACAGGACGTGACCTTTCCTGTTGTGCAAGGCACTCGTCTTATGAGCTCCTCTCATCATCCTGATTAGGCTGCCACATTGTTCCAGCACTCCAGACTTACAATCAGTGCTTGCTTGAGTTCAAGTGTTTATTAAACACAGGTTAAAAAAGCGTCTGCATCACATATGTGTGTAGGCACGTGCATAAGCACAGCTGAGGGGCTGTTACCAATCCCCCCTGAGTGCTTCCAGCTGGGCCTGGGGTCGTATTGTAAAGCTCCATACTCAGATTCAGACAAGGTGGCTCGTTCAGCACCTAATGCAAATGTGATTATTTCACCGGTTTGTACATTTATGGCTTCCCCTCCATGTATTGACAAGGTCAGAGTATGTCTGGATCAAACATTTTTCATAACCCTTATAAGAATTTCAAAACAGAGCTATAGAAACAGCACACACAAATAAACAAGCTTTAACTGAATATTCACGAATGCAGAGAGGGAGGGAGACAGACTTTGTGGTGCTTTGGGAAAGTGCGATTTCAAATTGAGGCAAGAATAAACACATATTCACATCTAGGTCAGCAAGATTGGATGCATTTTAGCATATATTAGAAGAGTTTATTTAAAGAGAGTTTTTTTTTTCTTTTTTAAAAAAAATACATGCAGGTACAAGTTGCAAATCGAAGACCCTGCAGATTAAATCAGGATTACTTATATAGCAAGTTTAGGTACCAACATCGTGATTAAACGTCGCTGCTCTCGCTATATAGTCAAATGCTGCTTTATAACAACAAACATTTGTTACTTTTGTTTACAACACCAGTAAACTGTTACGTCTAACCCAGTGGCTACATGAAACAAATATCTTATAACTAGCTACAGCTGAAGAACACTTTGTTAGAGGTCAAAACAAGATGTTGAGCTTTCGGGGGGTTTTTTGTTTTTGTTTTTTTTTGTTTTTTTTTTTGGATTGTGTCTTGTGGTTTTGGACTCTAGAAAAATGAAGTGTGGTACAGTAGAATAAGCTAATTTAGGGATCAAAGATACTACGTAATGAGCTCACTCATTTCTTATGTTTTGTATGTACTTTAATCATTTCCCTGTCATTGCCATCTGCTATTTCAATCTATCTTGTCCCCTATGATCAAAGGGTGCAGATAAAAGGAAACAATATATAAATAAATAAATAATAATACAATACATAATAACAGAAACACTCAAAACCAAACTGCCAGCTAGAGTGATTTCCTGTATACTTGATGTTTTATTCAACAAAATATAGAGACTTACGGCATCTCTCTTTGAAGAGGACGCCTACACTTCATGTAAAAAAATATATAATTAGAAGCACGGCCTGTCTTTACACTCGCAGAGCAGATCACCTGCACTGCTCTGATGCCTAGTGAAGCAAGTCTCATTGATTACAGTGGAAGCACAGTGTTGCCATGCTGTGCAATATTACGCAGCCACCCATGACTAGGGTGCCAAGACGCGTTTGAAATATGATTTGGTTATTGAAGAATAAGATTGAGGCTTTCAAATACCTCCTCATATGTTTAAACTTATAGATCATAGAAAAGTGTGTAGACGTTGTGCTCGTGTCTGTCTGTTCTCCGAGTGCTTTCTTATTTTGGACTAGTTGACTTGTCTGGACTTTAAAAGCGGGAAGCTATTCCAAAGCTTTGGCGTTTCCACTGTGGAGTTACCACCTCTTAACCATTAGACTTGATCATGGAGCTGATCAAAAAATTATTTCACATTCTGAGAATCTAAGAAACCTTGAAATCAATCCTGCAGTTGACAGGTAGCCAGTGAAGGCATGCTGGGGCCAGTGTAATGCTGACTGTAACACTGCAGCAGCTGCAGGTGAGATAAAGAGGTACAGTGAGTTGCAGTGAACTTGCTTTGTGGAGATTAATGCAGTGGTAACAGTTATCGTACCACTGAGAGAGGGGATGGACTTAAATGAAGCGATGTTCCTCAGCTGAAAATAGCGACCTTTCACCACAGAGTCGATTTGTTTGCCAAATTTCAGGACCAAGTCAAAGATGAACCCAAGATTATGAGCATGAGCCAAAAGGTTTGATATCAGTGGCCCTTTAGTGGCTGGCTATACTCTAACTTCTGTCTTGTTATTGTTCAGGCGAAGACAGTCTCAACGCAGCACAGAAGGAGTTCCATATTGAGCGCATCTGATTTCCTCAACAGTATAATCTCACCAGATGATGGGTAGGCGAACATGTCCAAGAAAGAGAAATGAAAAATACTGAAAAGGAGCCAAAGTTGAGGAGACAGACGCTGATTGTTGAGGAAAGACTTAGAGTTTTCTGAGAGTTCATGCTGCTCTAAGGTTACCCATTGAGTGACAGCTCACATTTTAAAAGTTGACAAAGCCAAAAAAAACTTTACTTTGCTGAAAATCTGAATTTGTGAAAACTACAAAGGCCAACTCAGTCAGTGGGATGAAAACCACGAGATCAATCTGAAACAGGGAAGATAAATTATCAAGATAAAAATCAAGCTTCTTTTTAATGGAATAAAGAATTCCATACAAGTAAAAGCGTGGGTTATATGGTACAGGGTTACTGTTCTTGCATTTGCATATGAGCTCCTATACATATTTCATTTTATCAGACTAATGCAATCTACTCTTCTGCGGCATTCAAGATGGCAATGTGCCCAGCAAATCTGTGAAAATACACATTTCTTTGTTTTCTTTGGTTACAGGAGATAAAGGCTCTAAAATGACTCACGGACACAAGGAAATAAATAAAGGAATTTGCAGATGGTGATTATAAATAATAGATTCCATTAAAGGGAGAGAGAGCTAGAGAGAGAGAGCACGAGAGAAAGAGAGAGAGAGAGGAAAGACGTGACAGTGCTGACATACATCGAGACACATCTGCTGTCGCAGCAGACAGTACCTTTGGTGAGGGACAGTGATGTGTGTGCGTGTGGTTGTTTTGTGTGTGTGTGTGTGTGTGTGTGTGTGTGTGTTGGGGGGGAGTTTATTATTTCCACAGCTTTCAATTTATCACTCATTCATTTCGGGGGACATCCAACAGCTTGGAGGAGAGAGTGACGGAACAAGAGAGAGGGAGATGAGGGACGTGCGTGGGAGGTGAGACAAATCAAAGATAAGATAAGAAGAGGAGAGGATGCTTGGCGACGGGAAATGTTCACACCTTCCGAATCCCCCGAAAACAAGAACACCACACTGACCCACCCGCAACCCGAGTCACATGACGGCCTTCTCTCAGCTCCACACCGCGATTCAAAAATCTGGCACCGGGAGTGGATAGCAGCTGCTGCATGTGTCACACTTAACGCATGTACTCAGCGTGTTTGATAGCTTTGCACAGACACACGGTTCAAGTCACACGCACGGCCTGGACTTGTTTTCAACCCAGTATGTGCTCAGATGAAGGGAAGTTTGGACGGTCATTTCCATTCTTTGTAATTTGATGTAAGGTATGTAATTCTGAGAAAACCGCAAGGACTGATTATTTTATATAGCGAATACAATCGTTAACACGTTAGAGGTAAGGCTTTTTATTTTCACAGCTGACAGCTTAGACAGCTGACGGCTTAGATAAATTAGATGAAGGCTAGGATGAGTGTGAGTGCGGTAATATGTACACAACAAACTCTTTTCAATCTTTTTCCCTGAGAGACAAATCTAGACTAGTCTAAATATTCAATCTAAGTCATTTTATCATAATAAGTCATCATCCTCTCAGGGAACATGCAGGCTTTTGCTGGAGAAATGTGACAAAAGTTTGGTCTCTGTGTTCAACAGATCATTTGTTCTCATTTACATTTTTAAATTCTCATTCAAAATAATTGTGGTGTTTTACAACAACAGTTTGACTTTATCCTGGTGATTTTGAACTCGTCAGGGTTTGACAATTTCAAATAATATTCACAGACAATAAAGATTACAGAGTTCGGTCAGGGATTCAACAATAAACAACAAAGGATACAAAGTTCAGTTTGTGACAACGTAAACCATCCTACCAAGCAAATCAATAAAGGATCTCTGGCTGTGGCATTTTTCGAAGTGTTAGTTAGTCGGCCTTTGAATTTGATAAGCAAAATTGAAAACTGATTCTGATTTATTTTCAATTTCAAACTGAAATCATGGGACCCCCACTCTAAATATCAATACATAAATCTTAATGGAAAAAAACCCAACAAATTAGCGAGATGGATAGCATGTCATGACTGCGTTTCAGTAGCTTTTACTTTCATTTCATTTCCCCTCTCCTTGTTAACCCGGTCCCTCGCTCTCTCACACAACGCAGCAGAAATGTCACTCGATCGGAAAATATTGCACTGTGCATATTTCCCTGGCTAGCTCCAGACCTTCTGTCAGGCGACAAACTTCTCAGCTATTTGTCCTCATTACGGAACAGCTTCCAGACTGCCCACCTTAATTCCCCCGCCCGTCCCTCCGGGGGCTCTTTTCCACCCCCAGCCTGGCATGAGTCATTTTTATGACCGCCACTTTGGCCCCCATCGGCCCAGGCCGGCTATGCTTTAAACCCAGCTAGGCGAGTAAATCTGCCAGCTTTAATTAAAATAGCTTCTTTTGTAGCGCCTTTCCTCCCTCTGTCCTCTTGTCCCCTGATGACATAATGGTGCTGGGAACTTCCCTCTGCAGCGCTGACTCAAAAGGCCTGACCCTTGGAAAAATGGAGGTGTGTAGCACTATTTTATGATGAGTTGGCAAGAAATAAGCCACATCTCATCCTATCTTCTCATCGTCTTTCTTTGACCTGGTTTCCTGAGTGAAAAGATAATTGCGAAGGTCGTGCGAAGAGGTTCCCTCGATGAGAAGAGTCCACTTTTAAGGATTTAAAAATATGCAACAGAAATCAATAACCCGTAAACTTCTATAATGGTTTCATTTACACTGCGGCACTTTTAAATTAGAATAAGCTTCTCGGCGTGCGGAGTGACACAGACGGCACAACAACGACGACCTTGCTGTCTTTCAAGGTCAGCTTTTCTCTGAGAAATAACGATCAGTGAAGCTGAATCAATGAGGCTCATTCAAGCCGTTTTCCTACAATATTGTTAAGGGACTAACTTTGGTGCCATTGATTAGCTGATTTATAGCTTGCATCTGTTCTCAGGCTCACAGTGAGTCGAGAGCCGCTCATTACAGGTGAGCAGTGGAGGAGGCGGGAGGAGAGGAGAGGAGAGGAGAGGAGAGGAGAGGAGAGGAGAGGAGAGGAGAGGAGACTCTTAAACATATTAGATACATGTTTTTACTGTACTCAGTCATTGTAAGAACAGGAAGAATTAAATTTAAACTGTCAAACTTGACGCTGTTTTGTCAGACGAAAAGACTATTGACCACTAGTTTGCCACTGTCTTGGTAGCTAACTAGCTAGCTAGCTTGCCAACATTAAATTGTTAGTCGCTTTGTGCTTTCAATAATGCTCTACCCCCCCTTTGAATTGTATACAATGCCCTAAATTTGACTGAAATCCAGCAGTTGCTGGGACGGATCCCATAGTTATGGCACTGTGATAAGACCAGGACTGCTACAGTTACACCAGAGCGAAATCACCACCGCTGAGGACGGCATCCTGGAAACATCCGGTCACATCTGCCATCAGTGCTAGCTGCTGATTATGAGGGTCATAAAGGGTTGTCCCATTTCATAGGGTTAGGAAGCATTAAAAAAACGAGCAGTAGGGGTAAAAGTTGTAAATGGGATTGAGCCTTTTGATCATCGGTCATATAAAAAAAGAAGTCTCACAGTTGATGCATGCAGGGGGCCAGTGGGTGTACGCTTTCATGGGCGCAAAAACACTGACGTCCTGAAGAGCTCTTTTGGCAAAATGTGCCTGTCGAGCCACCTACATCGGAATGAATGAAACACACATTTTCATACATCCAAGTCCTAAACTTGCAATAGCATAGGACTCAAAATTCATGCCTTTTTTTCTGCCCTTTCCTCTCTTCTCAGGACTTCTCCATGCTCCTCTGCCTCCTTCCTATTTTCTCTCCTCTTCACATAAAACAGGCCCTAGCTGCACTAATACACCACCCTCCCTCTTCCGTCCTTCTTTTCTTTCGCTCTTTCTTCCTCTCCTTTCTTATCTGCACCCCTGAAGGGGTTGTCTGTCTCCTAACCAGCTGAAGCAGGGCTTCCGCTGGTCTGCGCCTGGCCCCTATTATCAGAGCATGACAAGGAGCTGCAGTGTCAACTTGTCAGACTAATAAACATCCTTTATGGTACCCGCCTGGGTGTGTTTGGAGGGGAGTCAGCCAGCCACCAAGCAGAGGACCATTGATTTCAGGGATGGTGCACAACGCTCACACTTCCACTCGTCTATTATGCAGTGGACAGGCTGCAATTGTTTTGCCATGCAAAGCCATACTTATGACAGTCATACTCCTGAAGGCTTTCTATTTAGTTTGAGGCACGGTTAAAGAGAGAAAGGCCAAAAAGAGAAAGAGAATTGAAGTTGTTCCCAGCGCAGGTCAAGTATGGCAGCACTCGGGGCAGAAGTGCATTTAATCACAGGCTGCCTTTTCAGACTTTTACATAAGACTCTTTGTAACTTTTTGTTTTCCAGGTCAAGGTCAATAAGGCTTTCATTTTGCTTTTTTTTCCATCCAATCCAATTCCTTATTCTTTTTCAGAGCTGGAGGGGTTAGGGGTCACGCAGCTGTTGAACAAGCCATTCAATCGCTTACAATAGTACACTTTTTTTTTTTGCTCTCCTCCAACTCTTCAGCCATACTGAGTAGCTGACAACATAAATTGAGAGGGACAAAAAGATGAGCGAAAGAATAGAAAGAGAAATGTGCAGAGAGAGAGGAGCACCTTAGGAATAACTGGATCACAAGTTCAGCACCATGGAGAGCAACATCTCTGGCCTACCAAACAGAGCTGAATTGGAGCCAGAGCGCAAAATCTAACTGTGCCTCTTTAACCTTTGTCCACTGGCACGTTATAAATATTCATAACAGGTGGGCAGGCAGATATGTCATCTTTCGCAAAGCGAGCAGCATAGACTCAAATGCAAAGTTCATTAATATCAAATACTGGTGTGGAAAATTATAAAATATTCATCTGATACTTCACGTAGCAAAGGCCAGACGTGCTGTTTTGTTATTGTCAGCCTCCAACGTTTATAATAGATGTGGAACTCTTTTGTCTTTTTACTGTTATTGCTTTTGAAGGTTAAAAAAAAAAAGAGAGAGGAAAAAAAAACTCTCGGCTAAAAGCATAATGCATTACGAGGCCAGTCACTGACTTTACTGAATGTTCACAGGGCTTGTTTATTGATCTGCGATCAGCGACGAAAAGGTCACCTCTCAATCAGAACGACCAAAGATTGACAAATAAGTACAGTGAAGAAAGGCTATTAGGAGGAGGGTAAGCTACTTGGTATTATCAGCGGCCTATCGGGAGCAGGCCGGCGGAGGTCACATTCAGTCTAATGCAGCTTTGATTGTATTTGCTGTGTTTTTGCAGTGGCTGTCTATTGCAACACAAGGCGATCAGCAGTTCTGCAAAAAAAAAAAAAAAATGCATTACAGTGCTTTGTGAGGCAACAGCAGTAAGGGAGGCAAACCTGCCAAACCGTAAAACTGTCAGAGCGACCTTCAGTTACCCTCAGTATTGATGGTCCAATCATATAGAGAATATGAATTAGTACCTTCAGGGATTCCTTAAAATGGGGCATAATTCTCGGATATGTCTAAAGAAAGAGGAATAAATCACATTGTGACTTAATGGCAACGCCCAGGGAGCCGGAGAAGATGAATTTCAAAAACATGCTTTCCTCACTCCTCCCAACTGTAATGTTGTGGTCAGAATAGTGATCAGAGCATCAACTACAAACACTGAACACATAAATGGCGACTATGTCTTGTCTGCGTGCGGACAGACCATTTCAGAATATAAATTTTGATGTTGAATTGCTGGTCAGCATCTCAAGCATTTGTCTTGGGTAGCCAGGGCCCTGCTAAAAAAATTTGGGCTCCCTGGAGAGAAGCGTAACAACAGCTTTACACCATATTTCATAGCTCCTTTTCAGCTCTGGGACCCCTGAATCATCCATCCACCAGCACCGCGGTGAGCCTAGCGGGCCTTTATTCCACTTCTTTGTTACCGTTTCCAAAATCTGGCAGACATGCTTGAAAAGTACCTTATTTTGCAAGTCATTTTAATCGAATAACTGACAACCCTCTGGAATGGTTGGCCAGCTTCAATTTTTACTCATGCATTTTTGGCAAAAGTTGGTGTAGTCATAGAAAAGTTAAAAGCAACTAAGTGCAAAGTGAACAGGTTCGATAAATGACACAACATTTAAGTCTAATCATCACTGGACAGACACGGAAGCAATAATCACATCGTTTTTCCTCTGTGGCTGATTGGTAGTCTTCAAATTGTGTCATCGTGTTCCTCCTCTTCCCCTGAAATGGTTTAATGGCACATGACTGCACCCAAGTTCTTACATTTGCATAATGAATGTGCATTAATTAGCATTTTCTGGTGCCGATGTCGTGAAAATTCGGTCATAATTTGCACTTGGAAATGTGGCTCCAGTTTGGTTGATATTCTCCAGTTGAGCAAATAAGTATCTAACAATTTAGGTATAAAAGTGAAAGGGTACCAAAATCAAACTCTCAGCACATTTTCACTAAGAAGTCCTTTTGCATCAGATTATCTGTCCTAGACTGTATAAAAGCTTTATAGAAAACATTGCCGGTGGCTCTGCTCACTCTCCCTCTTTGTCCAGCTTTCTATTCACCGTCTTTAGCTGTTCCCACTATAAATAGATGTCAGTGTCCATTACTGATTCTGGACTCCTAAAAGACCCTGGTATACTTTCCAAGCTCTCTTGTGCCCATCAGTATCTTTGCTTTCAGACACTGGATGTACCCTGCAAAGTACAATATTTAAATATGACATTATGTTGAGTTTTCTGTTTGGAGTTATCATCAGAAATTAGCTGAAAAACTTTCCAGCGAGTGGACATGAATATAGTAATTGTATTTAATGGGGTAAAATATGTAAAGTCAAACTTGGTGAGCAATAACAATAAAACAGTGCTGCCTTTGTCCGCAAAAAATAATGGTGAGAGCTGTTACATCAGCTCAGAAAACCAGAACTACATTTAAGCTATTAAAAAAAGGACATGATTGTATATTTTACACATTTTTACCACAACCATTCAATGCATTATTACCTAAGAAATGACTGAAAATGTAGAGAGACACTCGTAATGTTAATAAAAGTGAGAAAGACTTTATGTTTCTTGGAAATCCGTGTAAGTCGCCCTGCTGACAGGGGCATTTCTATAAACTAATAAGCATAGTTGTGCTCTTAACCCTGAACATTATAAAGAGAAATTCCTCATCTCCAAATTCTTATCTGATTGGACCGCTTCTATCCGTTAGAGCAAGTATTTCATTAAGATATCTTTTACCCCGATGGCTAAATTTACACAAGCGCTAGAAGTTAAAACCCTTAAAATTGATTCTATGGTACGGAACAGTGGACTGGAGAACAGCTCAGAGATCAGTCAGAGATGCATTTGGGAATATTAACTACAGTTTTATTGTATTCTGGCATACTTTCTAGCACAACAGAAAGACAAACAGATGTAAACAAAGGAGTCATGGGAGATTTGGAGCTTTTATCTGTTTGGATTTTACATATTTATTATGGGGGGTTAGAGGGGCGATCGACATTTCTGCCATTTATCATGGCACTGTAAAAAAAACAACGACGGAGCCTGCATTGCACGGTACGACTCCAAACCATTTAAATCACTTCCTGCACTGAGGAGATCTCTTAAGACTCGTCTAATGAGCTTTAATTCCCTGATATAAAGGAATATATCACACCATGACAACAATGGAGTGATGTTAAAGTGCTTCAGAGAAAAAGAAAAAGAGGGAACTGGCTGAAATGAAGAATCAGCAGGCTTTTGTATGCGGCGGCGCATATTCCTCCTGTAATTGAATGATTCTGAATGTGTTGATGCATTATCTATGCTTATCAGGCACATGGACTGAATATAAATTGGTAAATAAAACACGGAAGTCCAAAACTAGGTACACGCATTACTTGTCGTGACACACATGTGGCTGCAGCGAGTCAACCGCACGCACGCACCTACAAATAATCATTATGTAAATGTTTTGTGTGCACAGTAAATCAGTATTTTGACAGCGTTGTCAGAGCCGGCATTTGAATGTGACAGTTTTGTAATCACAGTGACAGGAGCAGGATATTGGATTTAACTGAAATGCCTATTCAATGACATATTCATCTTTCCACTGCGGTAGGAGCCTTCTCTGCCATGAGTGCAGAGGTGCTTGATCGCTCATCAGCTCGGAGCTGAAACACAGAATTGCTGTCAAGAAAAGTGAGATCCTGTCGTTTCTGACAGACACCGAGCAGCACAGCGGCAACTGGAGACTCATTAATGTTTAATCCCAAAAAACTTTGTATTGCATGACTTTCTCCCAAACCCAGATGTGCTCAAGTTTTTTACTTTTTTGTTTTTAACCTCTCTCTGCCGTGTAGGAGTGCTGCACTGACTGCACTGATCCTCCTCTGCAGGGTTTTACATCCCAGCCCTCCATCTCTGCTATTTGCTTTTTTTTAGATCCAGGGTCTTTAAGTAAAAGGAAAACAGCCACTTTGACTTTCAAGGCTACAGTGCGTCAAGCCAGTAATGACATAAAAAATATTCATTAATACATTTAAAATTGACAATTACACCCACAAAGTAAGTTGGAAGATCTCAACCAATAACAGCGTCTTTCACAGACTATAACTTTTAATTAAAGGGTACAGTAAGTTTTTTCTGCTCCTTGTGTTTTCACTCCTTTAATTTCCTTTCTTTTACTATCGTTTTATAAACTTGACTAGGCTGCCGGCAATTTGTTATGTATCTGTTGGGCATATGTTTCTCTTTCATAGGTTGAGTGACCAGTAATCTGTCATCCAGCTAGCGGCTTCAAAAAGGGTCCCAGATGGATATCCGCTTCATATTAACAAAAGCTTGATGAATGGCTCTTTTGACATTGTTAAACCAGAGTTTCATCAATCTGAACTGTTGATTTATTGATTGACAGGATGATTAATGAGCACGCAGGTTTACATTTTGGCCCTTGTTGGGGACAGATGACGGAAAAGCGCTGTCCTATATCTTAATACTCTTTTATTCATTTATAAGCAGAAATTTGCTTCTGTGTGCATCCAATATCACAACTACGCTAAATGGTCCAAGTTATTAAAGCCAGAAATTGAAAGGTACCCTCGCTTGTCCTAAGTTTGTGCAATTAATCACTTAGTCAGAGAAAGTGGCAAGACGCCATTTTAATCAAAAGGCTGGATATTTCATTTGGAGCCATACGCTTCATATCCTGTGCCCTCCGACGGCCAAAAATTAGATGACCAAGTCCTGAAGCTTTTTTTCATTGATAGTGATTAAGAAAGTCTCTGCTGATGCGCCAACAGCAGGTCAACTTAATGAGCAGCACGGGCAAAATACTCTGAGTGTAAACAAAACGCAGTGTCCTCAATTCACTTCCACAGTGCAGCTTCTTGCCTTCACTCATTTTACGATCTCGCTACAAGGACATCGGGGTCACAACATTGGACCCATTTGATCCATTATGCCCGCCGTGCATATAATATGATTCACAGGACATTATTTCAAAAGCCCCATTAAATTGCCCACACAGATGAGTCTCAAACCTCCCACCAAAAAGACAAGAGGAGAATACTGCAGGGCGACACGGATTCTGGCCACACGTGGATCCTCTGAGAGCAACACAAGATCAATGAGAGTGCCTTTTTTTTTTTTTTCCTCGAAACAGCAGGGTTGTCCTCCAGCCAGAGGAAGAAATGATCTATGTAGATCTCATTAGCCCCCTATGATGACAGACGTACGACCAAATGATTAATGGCCAGCTGGAGAAACAGGAGAATTATTGACGTGACCTTTAGGGGTGCCTCTGTTTCAGGGGAGAATGGACCGACACGTCTTCCGCTGAAATGATCTACTTTGACATTTCCATCTTTTTCTCCTTTGCCTACTTCTCCCTCCCGCTTTCTCTCTCTATATATCTCTCACTTGGTCTTAAAAACGAGCCCAGGAAACCCATAACACATGATAATCGGTCGCCCTGGTCGCTTTTTTTTTTGTATTTTGGATGAATATAAAGAGAAGCTGCTCAGAAAGTTCTCCCATTCTCTGCGATAATTGATATTCTTCTTACCATATTACTGTATTCGGTTTGTATTCATAATGTCTATAACCGTGCTGAATTCACCTTTAATGAAACTGTGGCTGAATAGTCATCTGCCAATTGGATATCCTTTGTGGGGTGGGAAAAAAAGGAAAAGTC
Organism: Acanthopagrus latus; assembly: GCF_904848185.1. NCBI lineage: Eukaryota > Metazoa > Chordata > Actinopteri > Spariformes > Sparidae > Acanthopagrus > Acanthopagrus latus. The sequence continues at coordinate 19,932,175 of NC_051059.1, read as the reverse complement.
AATAACAGTAGACAGTGTCATCTCAGATGATGAGGTTTTAATGATGGGGAGCCATCCAGTCACCTTTCCACAACCCCCAGAGATAAAGGACCACCGACGGAGAGCAGGGACGCTCAAGGAATTAATTCAACATTTTGTGTGTATGGCTGTGTGTGTGTGTGTGTGTGTGTGTGTGTGCGGGGAAAAGCAACGAAGCGCAGGCAGGTGACGTAGATAAGAAGACAACACGAAAAGAAAGGAGGAGGAGCTGTGTGAGGAGGGGTGACACAAGAAGACGATGCGTGAGCCCTTTTTTTTTTGGTATATTTCCATTGGTTTTACTGTAAAGGGCACGAAGCATTGAGGGAGGGACAATGAAAGAGACGAGGTGGAGAGGGAAAAGTTGAGGGAAGGAGGCGGAGGGGACGGGATGGAAATAGAAATATGCAGCGGAAAATGACATGCATGGAGGGGAGGAAAGAGACAGATGGCAGATAGAGGGCCAAAACACCGGCATAGATGAAGATGAGGAAATGGCAAGCGGCATTAATGAAGGAGGAGTGGAGGGTGGGAATGTTCACCGATCGGCGCCGTTACAGGCCCCTCGCGATTAATTGGTTTGAACGAGCACAGATGTTTGCATTCCGCCCTGGGCCCATGCTTACCTCCCCACGTCTGTGCCTCCTCTGGCGGTCCAGATCATAATCGATCGAGGGAGCCGCTGTCAGATTCATCCAACTCGCTCTGAGAATCCTGACCTGGCAACCTCAAGTGGATGGACTCAGGGTCAACGATCTGTTTTTCTCCACGTGAGGTGCGTTAAGTATTCATAACACGTCAAAAGATATAAATAAACAAGCTGAAACAAACATTCTCTGTTTTTTATGAATGCAAATGTCTGCCCTCTGAATTTTTTATATTTTTCCACATTTCGTACCCTGTGTTTTGCATTTCTGTGCCTACACAATACGTGTGCAATCAGAAAAACTAACCCTCTAAACAAGTCTGAAGCTTTGTCTTCATTAATATTTAGCCATATCTGCTTACAACAGCTCTCATGCAAAGTCTTTGATCACGCAGCACCACTTAACAAGTGAGGAAATGTCAAGGTTACAGGGAAAAGGTCTTGGACAAGCACATTACAAGAGCAGCATATCAAGGGTTTGGACCACATTTTGCTTCACCTCTCAGCACAACCGGTTTTAAAAATTAATAAAACAGTAAAACAAAGGTAAGCATTAATTAAAGAACAATGTCCACACCACAGCAGGAACATGGTCCAGAATCTAAACCAGCCATAGAGAATAATAACAAATTGACCAAACTGCTAAGGATTGTTAACTACGGTTGTTGTTGGGTCGCTGAATGTTGATAACAGCTACTTGCTCAGACCTGCTCAGAATATGAAGAAGATCTTCCTGTTTTAAATGCTGATTTAATAGGTGAAAGTCATGGTAAGACTGTGGGTGAACTGATTCTGCCATCAAATTATCATTATTATCATTGCCATCAACATTATTTAACCAACAACAAGGACTAATAATCATAATAATAATCATAATAATAATGATAATGATAATGATAATGATAATGATGATAATAATAGAGCAATTTGAAATAACTTTTCTCTTTTAAATCAATACACAATGTGCAAGCAAACTCATCAATCTATCCCATAAAAGAACCAAACGAGCAATGTTTTAGACCATTAACTGCAAATTGAGTATCCTTTACATTGCTGTTAAACAATTTTTCCAAAGCTGAAGCTTGTGGATTGATTCCCTATGTTCCAGGCAGCCAATGGTTTTATTTTATGTTCTGTAAAATAACTTGACTTAAATACATGTTACAGAACATACTGCTCAGCTGCGAGCAAGGATACATCTTAAAACTCTCCACAGTGAAACATTCGAGGACATCCGGAAAACTGGACAGCTTTTACAAAGCACTATACAACCAATACATTTTTGAAAACTCCAGCTCAAGGAATTAACTGAGGCAGTAACGTGAATCTGGTTTGCGCTTGTGTTGAGATGGTGAGCAGATGACTCTCAGTGAACTTGCTTGGTTTGCCTTAAAAATTCAAAAACAACCATATAGGCACAAAAAAAAGACAACAGAAATCGGGGACTTGAATTAATCATGGAATTCACATGTGACCTTCTATTTTCACATGTGAGCTGAAATTCTATCATGTGATTTACAAACATTCATATGTGATTTTGCACGCGATGTTTACAATTTTCAACATGTGGAAACAAAAGGAAAATGTCAAATATGAACTGGGCATTTTTTCACAAGTGATTTTTTTTTCACACATTAGTTAAAATTTCCACATAAAAGATTTACGTCTGTTCATATGTGATTGGCCTTTTTAAGTGGACATTTGAATCTCCACATGTGTAAACAAACAAAGGCTGCATCAAACAGAGCTAGATACACACTGGAGTCTTTTCTGTGAATGATACATCAATACTCTCAAGGCGATCTTTCAGAATACAAAATAAAGCTTACGAAGACGGGCATTTATCATATTGTGCTCTGCCAGGATTTATTGTGATTTATTATAAGGCCATAAACTTTGCTTGAAGTGTGTTTTTATTAAGCTTTTCTCATGTCCAGTCTCCCAGCAGCCATCGTCTTTATTGACAAGCGATAGAGGAGTGATATGTCTCACCCTTCAATATAATGGGAGGCCTGGGGCCCACCGGTGTGCTCTGCCGGCTCGGACAAGCATCATAATATTTCTGGTGTCATGAAATTGAGTGTGGGTCCCAGCTGTGGCGTACCAACATCTCAGTCTTTCCATCCATCTTTTCGCTCTCTCTTTTTCATTCACCATTAACTAGAGATACCAGTGGAGCAATACTACAACAAAGCATGGAGGGTTTGGTTTCATTCACTCAGGCCTGAAGAGTGCAGCTTGATGCAGCGAGGGCTTTCATTTTCGAAATGGCTCTGAGAGCAAGTGTTACTGTAAATGCGCTGTCAGGCCTTTGAAAAAGGCTGAGATAAATTCACTCATGCTGGTTAGTGTTTCGCTCATGCAAGTCTTTAATCAAAGCTTCTGTATGTCAATACTTCTAAGAGATGGTTATTTTTTCATATTTCTTTTATCTCTCTGTTTACATTTGTCATGACTCACCAGCAGCACAGTGCCTCGGGAGGTTAAGGGCTTCAAGAGAGAAGATTCTGATCTTTTGCTGATGACAGGTGCCCGACGAAAAAATAAAGTCGTACCAGGTGAGAAGTGCAACAGAAAGATCCCTCCTCCACAAAATCCAATAACCAGGGAAGGAAATGCGAGACGAAACAACAAAAACAGGGCAGCTCTGCGAATGCCTCCAGAAGAACAAGCATCCACATCCAAAAAGAATCACTCGATTAAAGAGATGCCTCATGAACATGTCCATCTCAGAATTTCCTGGAGAGCAAAATAAGATGAGCTGCAGGGAAATGCGATATTAAAATCTAAAAATTCAAGCTGAGAAAAAGGGAATTAGTTCTATATTTAGATTTTGCGCTAACAGAAAGAAACTTCCTCTCATAAGTCTAGTTGGTCTAAACAATGGATGGATGATGAGTGATACAAACTGTGTGCTGTTTTTCTTCAGTATTTCTGAGAGGATTCATGGCATAGTGTTGTATTTACAAAGAAGACAGTCGCTTGGCTGGAATGCCCAATCCAAACCCTGAAAACCTCCAATTCAATCAATTTAGAGAAACTCATCCACTGACAAAAAGGGCAGAAAATAACAATATATTGTTGTTGACATCTAAAATGAACAGTATATGCAATACCAGTGCTGACAATGTACAATTAACCTCTGTGACATATTCATTGCATTTCCTGCACCTACACAGTTAAAGGGTGACAGTGGCTAAACGATGTTGATGTGAAACAGCAGCATCACGAAATGCTTGGTTTTACTCAACACCGCTCGGATATGGTTGTAGGGAGGCTTTTAGTAAACAGACAACAGATAACAAACCAGTGCCATTATGTGAATAAATATTGCCGCTCAAGCCCATTCGGTGAATACTTGCTCTAACAAACCCCTGATAGAGAAGTGGACAATGGGTGGAAGGAGCTGATAAATGGCTCATCTTGGTCCCCTGAGAGGTCAGAGCTCTTATTATTTACAACACTGGATCTCGTCATGGCTGGCTGACACTGACCTTGCAAGGGCCCCATGTCCCTCCGCCTGTCTATACTATACCTGTGGGTGTAGGTCTTCATTTACTCCCTACATTTTCGTACTGTATTTTCACAACACACATCTCAATGCTGTCATCTTTGCTTGCACACATGTACAAGCACCACGCAATAGCTCTCCGGCGACTGTAGTGACCTTGGTCTAGATTAACAACGGTCCTGGAGGAACAGACCTCATTTATAAATCCTCTGAGAGATCCTCAGTGTATTTTTGTTATTCTCGATGAGCATATACTAGTATACTACCCTGCAATATTGTACTCCACAAAAAAAAAACAAAAAAAAAAACAATTCACATAACACACAAAAGAAGAAGGAGGTGGTTGCCTTAGGATAAATGGTAACAGTAGTTGGGTTCAAGGGCAAATCCTCAGTCAGATATTTGGGGGGAGCAACAGGAGGGAGCTGTGAGGTGTGGCTGTACAGCATTTGCTTTTACACACTTAATAAATGGGGAATAAATCTGTTGAAATGGTTAATAAAAGAGAATTCGAACATATTTTCTGTATATTTGAGAGGATAGATTGGTATTCACATCAGTAATGGGGGGGGGGTGCACAGCAACTGCAATGAAGGCATGGTTACATCTGCGCTTAAGTCTGTTTAATTGGACAAGTTCCTCATTTCTAATAACTCTGGAACCTTTAAAAACGTCCACATGTGTTCGGTGATATTATCAAGAAAGAAAGCGTATCCCTTAATGATGTACAAATGAGGCTGTGCGTGCTGTGCAGTTATTAGACTGTTGCTCTCAACACACCACACAAGTTTTATAAGTGATTATTGGTTTTGAAGAGAATTTTCCCCTAAAGATTAATAGGTAGTATTTGTTCCCAACACACACACACACACACACTTTCAGGCACATTTTGCATTGTATTTTGCATGTTAAGTGACTTGGGTGTAAGAGTTTGTTTACAATAAAAGATATCTGTCTTCGCAACATTATATGTAAAGAAGAAAAGGTTTAAAGAACTAAGTGTGAACACTTTAGAAGACGAATGACTCTGCATATTGAAAGCTCATCACTCTACGCGTGCCTGGAGAGAAGATTGTGATTAGATTCTTTATTACACCCAAAAAGAAGAGCAAATGCTACAGCACAATCATCATTGGAGAAAATGTGGGACAACAATTGTTGACGTTTTTGCATTGTCAAGATTCTGGGCTACTTTGGACTTTTTTCACATGATAGCATGTCAAGAGAAAACAGATATTTGTTGAAAGTCTTTTTGGCAGCTTGAAAGAAGCCCATTACAAAGAGATGGTATGAGGCAGAAGCACTGACGCAAGATGAATGGTTGAAAATGTTGAATGAAATGTATGTAGGACATCAGAATTGAAGAAATGGACCGTGTTTGCATGTCAACAAAAAGATGAGAGATGGAACCATTAAATATGCCACAGCAGCTCATCTGTCGAGACCTTTTCACGTGTCTTTTCTTTTTACTTTTTTTCTTTTTCCACGTATGGAACTTCTCTGTTAAGGAAAATCAATGAAAAGTATTTTTCTTTCTCAAACACCTTATATTTGGATAAAGGTTCAAATATATTCTGTGGAAACAGTACCAAGTTGGGAGGTCAAATGAAGGATATAGAACATGGCATTTATACTGTAATATTCCCAGGATGTCAGCAACCTCATAAACAAGCAGGTGGTACATACTGTATGTTATATATCAGTGTATCAACAGCTCGTAAATAACACAGAGACTTGTAGGTAGTTGCAGTAAAGTCATCAAATGACATCAGAGGACAGGCTTACTGCAAAGATGAAAACATGCATCAATCCTTGTAGTGTAAAAAAACAGCTCTTTAAAACAATGTTCACTGGAAGTAAAACACCACAGACGCTTGCTTTTCAATCACGTCACACTTATATGTTTTCCATTACGTCTAATTCAGGACCAGTAATGGTAGTAATATGGGCCCTGGCTAGATTACTTCGGCTAGTTCATGAACACAAGGTATCAATCATTCACGCCGTCCCTTTTTTTTATCTCCTGCCGCTGACTACCGCTGGTGATTCATGATAATTTTGGGATTTGTCTAACGATACTGCTGAGACAAGCAATCTCAGCAGACTGATGCTGCACCCTGTCATTATCTACAAGGCCACCACAGTTCAGTTCGGCTGAATCTTCAATGTCAAAACAGGAGGTGCTGTTTTGATTTGGGACAAAACATGTCCTAGGTGAGTTATGTCCTGCGGAGGCCGCCTTTGGATTTATGGGTCGCATCCAGCTGCCTGCAACGCTGAAAAATGGCAAATCAGCATATAAATGACTGCGTTATTGAGAGTGCTAAGAAAAACATCAACCCGCAAGTCCATTATATTAATTGGAATCGCCCTCGCTATGGCAGGCAATGGCTCCAGTCGGACTCGGGTCGTGTGGTGATAAATGAAAGGCCGGAGTATGAATATAGCCTTGGCCAGTGATATACCAGAACATGTGAACAACTGCTCCCTTTTGTTTATACTGACCTTGTAATTAATCAGGGGAAGGCAGGGTTGGAGAAAAATGTATAGGAGTCAGGGGGGAGGAAGGTGGGTGAAGTGGTGGAGAGGGATTTAAGCCCCCTAAGAACAGACTACACAGTGAAATCCTGAGTAAACACCAACGTAGTCCGCAGTGCTTCCGAAATGATGTTGATAAAGAGATGAAATATCACAGGGATCACGGGTTTATCACTTTAAACCGGGGATGCTAAGAGACAAGGGGAATCTCGCTCGTATTTGTTTGTTCCCACAGATGAGTAACTGTGTTTTTCAAGCTTAGCGCTGAAGACGGCGGTGTCAGGCTCCAGGATGCTGCTGAGCATCAGCTGAATTTTTTAAGCTTCTCTAAGGAAAAACTGTCACCTAACCTGTTTTCAAAGTAACAATCTCAAGGATTTTCATTTCAAGAATAGTCTGTTGCGTCACTATCTATTCCCACATAAGGCAACACAATGGTGTTTAAGCATATTGCCCGCTGATGAAAGCCCTTGCATTTGCTTTATTATTGAACGGGTGTCCGAGGAAAAATCGTGGTTATCGTGCGGATTAGAGGACCTTTCTCATAACGGTTACAATAATAAATCTCTGTGTTCGAGAGACCTCGAGGACAGAGAGTGAACCTTACTGTACTGTGACAAAATTATCCCAAATCAAATGTCCAACAAGTGAAAATATTTGCCTGTTAGCCAAGCTAAAGCTGGCTCCAGTCATAGTTAGGCTACTGACAAAACAAGACATCTTATGAGATCTCATTGGGCTCATTTGCCTCTGTTGTCTCAGCCTTTATGGACCAAACATTTCATCAATCCTGAATATCATTTGGACCCCTCTCAAATCAGGTCCTACAGCAACACATACTCCCTGATATTCCTTCCTCATTCATTAATACATATTTCAGGGTCCTGAAATCAGTCAACTATTTGCTTCTTTGTATCTCTGCAAAGAAACGCTGCTCGAGGGTACCACATCCATTTTCATCAGTTCATACTTGTCGCACCTCCAAACCTGCTGCTACAATATATAAAGGGTGAGTCTTCTGTAATTGCATGACTTCACTCTGAGCACTATCTCAAAATATTATGAGAAAGCTCCAGCAAAGAGTTGCCTAAGGGAAACCCCAGCTCATTATGTAAGATGCCCAATTAGATATATTTATGTGACCCAGAAACATATGGATTCACACAGTATTTAGCCTTGCATACTGCAGACCGCAGTATTCAGGATTTTGAATAAAATAAACATTGAAATGAGCTCATGATGTATGCAACACGAACCCTGAGGCTTGTTTTCTTTTTGAATCTCCCATCACAAAATTCATTAACTAACAAGGTTAAGCATTAAAACGTAGCTGTTGATAATTTGCATATGAAGTAATTTAATTTACTTTACTTATTATAAAAATTAATGGGATGTTACCCTGCGACCTCGAGAACCGCAATGTGCCTTGTGAAAACAAACAAATGGAGAATGAAAAAAGACAAGAATTAAAAATGCAGGCTAACTTACTACCTCTGGCTTTTTAGCTGCTCTTAATCGACACCTCCCTTTATTCACAAGGGCACCGTACAGAAGGATGGACGCAGGTTTATATAGCAACTAAAGGAGATTTATTTGGGGTCCACAAGTATCTGAAATACGACACAGCTTTTATAGCGGAGCCATAATTCAGCCATGACGAAAATACATTTATGCGCAATCTGATGCATTACAGGAATTTATAATCAGTTGCACAACGCTGGCAACTGATAAATATGTGGCTCACTGAGTGCTACAGTGTGTATTTCAACGCAGAGATTTGATAAACAGTATAATGGTCATTAGGTTGAGTTATCGTGCCGGGCACTAAAGCAGAATGTCGTCCGCTGATTAACTTGCATTTGCTAAAGAAAACGCTCTTCTTCTCTCCTCTATTTAAGCCTCTATTCTTCACAGCATTTAGAGCACATCCCCGTCTGCCACGCAGAATTTAAAAGGTTCTGCATTTTTATATCATTTAAATATATCTATCATCATTTTCAGTCCCTTAACTCTACAATAGAACTGAACATTTTTTTATTCGTACTTATGCTACTTGTAAGTGAGTGTTAGCTGTATCTATGAACCAATCTATTCTAATAATACGAACAAATACAATTAGAAAAACTAATCTAAGGCTTTGATTCGTACGGTATATCACCCTGGACGTTACAGTCGGCTTTACACTCAAACAATAAAAAAGCAGAGTTTGGATATTCTCTGGACAGAAAATCCTTTTTCATCCAACAAACCACAACAATAACAAAACACGCTCGTCCTGAGGGTCAAAAGTTTTCTAATATGGTGAACTATTTAAAAACTTCATATATCGACAAACTGTCAAGGAACCGCTGCTATCAGGCAATTTACAATTCACCGGCTCGGTGAGTTGAAGCCCGACATCTCAAAGAGTGGAGCCGTTTGTGATTCACAGTCTCGGTCAAAATTAGCCTCAACTGTGCAGCTGAGTTTGTTTCAGTAACTTCTGCAGGTTTGCCTTCCAAAGAAAATCTTGGATTGTGCTATTGAAACTTAATGAGCGCATGCTTTTATTCAGCATTTGTGGCCCCTCGCGAGTTTTAAATGCCTAAACCACCTGAATGTGCATCTGCAGGTATTCACATTAATTAGACTACTGCTTTCCTTGAATAAGCAGAATCCATCCTGAGGGACAGTTCTTACATGTGCGCATGTGCCAATTCTTTTGTGTGCTGGTGTGTATGTCTGTATCAATGCACCTATGCAAGTCTATGTGTGTTTGTCTGTGCGCGTGTTTGCCCATGTGATGTCCACTCCAGCCAGCCAGAGTAATGGAGCAGCCCCATCTGGACCTAACACATGGGCCAGACTGTTCAACCTGTCGGGGGATGAATGTGCTCCTGAGACTGAGTCCTTGCTTGTGTGTGTGTTTGTGTGTGTGTGTGTGTGTGTGTGTGTGTGTGTGTGTGTGTGTGTGTGTGTGTGTGTGTGTGTGTGTGTGTGTGTGTGCATGTGTGTGTGTGTTTGAACTAGAGACAGAGGCTCTGAGTGGTCAGCCAGGACGGGAGGCTGAAAACCTGCACCTGTTACTGCTTCCAAGATAGTCCGGAGAGAGCAAGAGATTGGAGAGAAAGAGGAGCGATACAGTAGAGAGCAAAGAGGCGGTGGGAGAGATAAAAAGGGAAAAAGGTGGAGACAGCGAAATGAAAAGATGGAGACGGAAAGAAGGATGGCAGTGTTAGCCGGGTTTGTTTGCCTGTCTGTGTACTTGCCTGTATCTCTCTGTTGTGTGCTTTGTGGATCACAACAACATGATCAAGGCCTAACTTTATTATGGTGGCAGCTTTTGGCTACAGTTGAAAAGACTGATCAATTTGGCTTCTCCCTTCGACGTGGCCCTGCCATGCTGCCCATGACTCCGCAAAACATTCAGCTGCTTGGCAGCACAGAAGGGGCTGGCGGGCACCGAAAGAAACGAATTGTAGCTCTGCAAAATGAGGACTCCAGCCCAATGAATGAGCTCATTTTCTGCCCCCTTGCACCGTCTCATCTGCATTGGCACAATGCGGCGCTGTGATGTATACTCCAACACAGAGATATCCAACTTTTCAGCAAAAATTATGACCAATTCCCTTTGTAATATTCATAAATTCATAGAATAGAGCCCATAAAGCAGGAGGAGGAACAAATAATCACGACTGCTCCGATTATGATTTAAATGTAAATGTCTCTCCACAGCATAAGTTACCCTCTGCATTTTTGGGGAGTGTGGACTCATTTGAGGATGCTGAGCTCATAAAATGTGGATGGATAGAGAACATCCAGCTCATTTTTCATATCGGGAGCAAAGCCACTGACTAAAATAGCCAGGTGGCACCACCAGTTTAATAGACTTTACAGCCATTAAAAAGGAGCTTCTTGTTAAATGTTGCTTGCACATAAGAGTGATTGACTCTGCTGTTCCAAAGGGCCTTTCCAACGCCAAATACACACACTTTTATCACCTGCAACAAACCCCTGCTAAACCCAGAGCCACAAGGCTCCAGGCTGAAGATTTGCTCTCCTTTCCCTTTTGCTAACAGCTAATCGCCTCCTCACAAACACTCATGGCTGCGCACTCACAGATACACGCATACTTACAACTTACACATGCACACACTTACTTTTTTTTGGCTCCCGTCCTCACATCGAACACCCCCCTCAGGCAGACTGACAAAATGGAGCCGTTCAGGTGGAATGATTTACCTGTTGAACGGGAGGATACGGTTTTGAGTGCCACAATTTTTCACCGGGGGCTGACACCATCTCCCAAAAAGTCATAAAGAGACAGTGCAGCATCCAGATAGCAAGCATAGCTCATTTATATGACTGTGTCCAGACCAACTTTACAATGTTGTTTTGTTTTTTTTAAAAACATTGACTGAATGTAATGTCTGTCATAAATACACGGGTAATTCAAGCTGAACACAGTCACAAGCCAGGTTTGAATACAAAGCACTTAACACTTACATGTCCTAAATATCTGCTGTCTTTGTATCTTAGTGGTGCTCAGTCACAGTTGTTGAACTTTTCTTTTGCCCTAACCAAAATTAGCCTTATCCCCTTGGATGCCAGGATGCAGATCCAGCCTCTTGCCTCAAGGAATTAAAGACCTGTGGCCCAGTTCACCACGTCGGAAACATGTAGTTTTCATTGGCGATCAGTGGAGGCAAAAATCAGAAAGAGCACCAGGTGCATGCGGTGTGGCAACTGTGGGCAGAGAGCTGTGATGCGTTTGTGGAAAAACAGTGCCAAACCCTGATTAAGATTAAAACTGTTTTCATTGTGTGACTCAGAGTATAATGACTAAACCTCTGTAATAAAAAAAGACACAGGCCATTTAACCAGATTGTAGGCTTACATAGGGCCCAGCTGAGCATCTTCCTTCTATTTCAGCCTTTATGGACAATAGTGCATTCTCTCCACAGGAAGGGCACCCTAACTTGGGAGGGCATTAAATCACTTTTTCTCTGTTAGATGGGCGCCACAGAGGGCACATCATAAGGTTTTATCTACTACAGAGTCAGGAAGTCATAATAGTGCTTTAAATTTTCCAAACTATTTTCTTGGAAGTTCTCTTGAAAAAGCTTTACAACTCGGTGTTATTCAAAGTAAAGATAATAACATTTAACAAATATTGAGTATGAAGTTTCAAATAATAAACTGCATGTTAACATTTACTCAGCTCAACACAACAAACTAAATAGTTTAACAATATCACAATCTCTTAAGTTTTAATTTGCATAGTTCTTTATTTAAAAATCACAGATGTGTAAAAATTGCCCAAAACACAACATTTTACACGTTCTGGGTCTTTGGGTTATTTCTTTTTGTTTATATTGAGGTACTACCCCTAAACAGTTGCTAACAGACTTAATTTCTGCTGGAGAAATTAAAGCATTCACACAGTTACGTATGGTTAGTATTTAATCTCAAAGAAAACAAAAGGCAATAAGTCATGCTCCAATTAAATTACAAACCTGCACACACAAGAAGGAATCATAATGAGCCTCGAGCACTTTGAGCACATTATGCTTAAATCCTGGATTCTTTACAATTGAGTATGCAGATGAGTATCCGAGGTCTACCCACAAACACAAAACCTAAACAACAGATTGCCTGAGTTTATATCCAAACCTTAAGGTGCAGTTTATTCTTTAATGTTTTCCTTTTCCTGTAGCTTGCAATGGCTTTCTGCATCAACAACAGGCCGATTCCTGACTGCGGTCTCATCTGCTCAGCTGTATTCAACTCTGGTGTCTCTCACTGGGCTTCAACCTCTCCACTTAACCCTCCCCTTGTGCTCTTGAGTACGACCACCGGGGCAGCCTAAATCTTCTCTCCTTTGACCCTGCAGTGACATCAACCAGTAGGCGGTGGGGTACCAGCCCCAGCCTGAGAAAAGACAGGAAGACGCAGACAGAGAGAAAAAGACTGTGAGAAAGAGATAGAGCTAGAGATAGAGGGAGAGAGAGAAAGAGAAAGAGAGAGGGAGAGCTCTGGGCGCACTGTTGGTGTCACAGAGCTGAGCTGTAGGAAAGGGCCAGTTGGACTTGCTGAGATGACTTGGCAGCGTCTGATTTGTTACATGATTTGGCCACCATGGCTGCAACAGAGTCTCATTTAAATTCATGTGTTTTTTTTCTTTTTTAATCCTCTTCTCTGCATGGCGTCAAGTTCAGAGAGTGTTTTTTTTTTTTTCACAAAGTTCATGTATGCTGCTGTGGCTCCACTGGAAATCCAACTCAAAAACTACAATGATATTAGACTGTGTGTTCTGAGAGGCTGTTCAGAAAGAACGTGAAAGCAGAGACGTGGGTACGATTGCAGTCAGTAGAAAGACACAAGTAGGTTTAAATGGACATGAACTGACCCAGGGCAGAGACACATCCACGCAAGCTGACAGTCTGTCGGCTTGAGAAAAAGAGCCTTGCTTGGCTTTAGGCTTTCTGAATCCAGTTCATAAACAGACAAGACACACACACACACACACACAGCTGGAATTCAGGACTACGGATGGGCTTGGTGCAATACATTTCAAACACAGTGTTGTTGGACCTCTGACAGCTGTGTCTGGACAGTCCGTTGGTTAACAAAGTACACAAACAGTCGGAGCGGTCCAATTTTACGAACATGACATGAGCCAAAGAAGTCACTTCAAATACTTCACAGTATCTCACCTCAAACTTTGCAGTAATGCCTTACTTCTGAGGGTACAACAGCAGAGACGGACACACATCCCCTTTAATCTCAAGCAAAGAGCAGTAGCTTGTGTGTTTGAGTCCTGAGCATGACAACGCCAGTGTTCACATTGTGAAAGAATAAATGACCTCACCGGTGGACGTTCCAATCACTCACACTTTAACTCACGCAAACACACACACACACACACACACACAATTTTCAACCTCCAGCGCCCTTCATCTTGGGGCTGACACCTGTTCCCATGGCAACACTATCAATGGGGGAGCAACCAGGGTCAGCAAGTCATTCCCTCCCACCGCCTCTTCATCCTCATCGCACAGGTCCTGACATTTGGAGCTGTCTCGCTGTGTACCTGTTCATCCCTCAACAATTTTTTTCCTGGTTGTACATTTTCACCTTCTATCGATTTCTCTCGCTCTGTCTCGCGTCTGATCACGCACATGCAAAGAGGCAACGCACACACACACACACACACACACATACGAAGTACACAGTATGGCTTTAAGTAAGTATGAGAGCATAAAAACATTCCTGGGATTATATTTCTCAAGCATGCACCAAGCAGTATTTTGCATTTTGCACAAAAACACAACCTCAGTGCTCTTTATCACCGCAATCACCATGAGTTAGAATTAGCATTTCATAACATTGTTAATCTATTCTCTTATACTACCATGAATTCAGTAAATGTCAACTAAGCCATGAGTAATGAATTAAGAGAAACAGTCAGGGGTTTATTCAACTGGAACTCGACTTATTGAAATGAGTTTGTGGATTAGTGGAGATGGGCGTAATTATGAAATGAATGCAACCGCATAATGGGCTTTGGCATTTTGGACAATACATGGCTCCTCAACTATAACCCTTTAATTTAAAAAAAAAAAAAAAAGTGCGAGACAAGAATTGGATGCACAGCTCCTTTTTTTTCTATATGACTGTGTTTTACTTTTTCATACAATTTTTTCAATTAAAACTGTAATTACAAGATGCACATTTCTGGAGCACATTCAGTTTTTTAAATAGCCACGTTTGGTGCGAACTGACGAGAAAGTCAACAACGGTTTGAGGATTTGAGAGAGGGGATTAAACCAATTTTCACTTCATGGAAAAAAGCAGATGGATAAATCTGTCAGGGCAGCTTGCCACAACACCAGCACAGATAATCAATCCCCATCCACCAATGACACTCAGGACAGGAGAGGAAGCTCCATCTCATGCAATATGCAAAGTGTGTGATATAATCCTGGAGATGGTTAGGGATGTGTCAATAACAGTGTCACTTTTTCTCAACAAGGAACTGGTGGTTTTGGCTTTAGCTAACCCGGTTTAATCCCTCTCCCAGTGGTGCACTGCCGAGTTGATCTGTGTAGCACACTTTGTTGAAGAGAATTCCAATGGCTGTCAGACAGCCACCTGCCCCCGTGTCTCTGCCTGGGGAAGGGCTGCCAGGCCAAAACCCACTGATTAGGTTATTTCTGAATCTGATTTTCTCTCCACTTCCACACAGTTTTACTTTCTTAAGAACAAGAAGAGGACAGTTTTGCCACAAGGAGAAAATGTATTTCTGTTCTTCCTTTCTTTTTCTCTCCCTGAGTAAAATGTGTTAATTCATGTACCCCTGGCCTTCTAAAAAGGTCAAGTTAAAAAAAAACGAGTCTGAGTTTATGCAGTTATGTTTATGTTTCCTCAAGGTCTGTCTGATATCACCATGTTGGTGATGCTCCGACAACATGATAATTAATGTTGTTCTGGGACAATCGCTCACATTGTCCAGTCACGCTGCTGTGATGTCAAAGCTTTGTGACTCGTGTTGTACCTGGAGTGATTTCAACATATCTTATTTTTTAAGTGTTATTTTTTTTAGTTCATTTAGTTTTCTGTCACTGTTTTTTTTAGGTTTAGGGAACTAAAATTCTTCCACAATGTTAAATGCAAAAGATGACTTCTCCCACGTGCTTATTTTTCCAGGTGCAAAATGAATACCTTAAAAAAAACTTGATAGGTCAGTTGCAGTAATATTCCTGAAGCAACGTTGCGTATGATGGTTTGAGGATCAACACCAACACAGAGATATCAGATTGTACATTTCCCCTGTATGCAGGAAAAGGCTGAGCTGGTAAGGACGAGCTGAGGGACGAGCTGAGGGACGAGCGAGGATTATAAATGTATAGATTAAAGATTTAGCTGACCGCATGATCAGAGAGGAAGAACAATTATATAAAAAGGATCACATATCTTAAGGAATAAAAACACTAAATTCCATATTCTGCCAACTCACACACTCCAAAAGTGTTGAGTTTAACAAAACTTTATAAAAGTTTGCTGTCAAACTTTCCTTTAGGGACATCAATATTCCTTATTTCTTCCCCTGTCATTTCTGTTTTGTGTGAAAGGAATCAGATGATGACTGATAATTTGGTGTTTCTGCAGGTAATATCTTGCTGCCACAGCTAAAAAAAGAAGCAGGAGAAGAAACGAAACATGATGTAAATAATCCAGAAAGTTATTGTTACATTGGTCAGTAACAAATTGTATTGTTGGCCCTCTTGGCTCTTAAAAAGCTTGAGGGCTTGGCTCAGCATCAACGTTTTAGCTTGTGTTGGTCTTAAAAACATGACAGAAAAATACTGAAATTGAGAAGTAAACATCAGAGCAAACTAGAGACTAGACATCACAGGGGCTTGAATAGAGCTCTTAATACAAAGGTGTGCTAATTAATGATGCATCATGCCTTGAAGGCTCCCAGTAGTAAGAGCTGAGAAAACCATCAACCCACTTCAGGAGGCTGCCATGTAATGTCATGCTATCTATCCAGCTCTGCAGTACAGTTTGATTATCTATCAGTGTGAAGACTCAGTTGTTTCAATCACATGACTGCCCCGCTCCCTGATGTCTGCCAAATGAAAACAGAACAGTGCCATCCCCAGAGGAGCTTAATGATCCACAAACACACACGCATCAACGCATGCAAACACAGCAAGGCCCGCGCACACACACACACACACACAGTTTCACACAGAGACAGCAGCGTATTGATCACTGTCAGATCTGTCTATAGACTGGAAACAAGCCTCTAAGCAACACAAAAATTAGGACACTGATGATTTGTTTGTTAACACAGTCAGGGCTGACACCCGCCCACACACATATTCACCACAATGGCCCTCATTTTGGTACACTTACACACAGTCAGAGAGAATCGCCAATACCCCCTAACACACACACTTTCACACACAAACGCAGAACCCAGTAATTGACTGATATGGAACAGTGAACAAGGAGTTTTTGTCTGTTTTCTGAATTATGTCTGGCGCTGGACAATTCTGGATGAGTTTCCGGCAGAAAAGACAGTGTGGGTGTCTGGGAGAGAGGGAGACAGAGAACAAGGGGAAAGAGAGAATCAAGCATGGCAACACGAAACATTCAGGCAGAGAGGAGCGAACCGTGTGAACCTTACAACTCCCCGCAGGTCTTCATTGTGCTGCACAAGAGCCACACTGGTCAGACGAAGCCATAAAATATGAACACACAAGCAGTGAATGAAGCGATTGGTCTCAGCCAAAAGTGGAACCAAACAACTTCAGCTGTCTGGACGAGGCATCTCGAGTTTTTGGATGGCAGTTGGATGAGCCCGCCTGCCTGTCTGGGCAGAGAACTAACTGTGACACTCGGTGTGAAAGAAGGCGCCAGAGAAGTGGAGAGAGAGAGGCGGGGAGGCAAGGAGTTAAAGACTGGATGAGGAAAAAGAGGGTGTGAGAGAAAGAATGAGGACAGATGCTGTCACAGTGACTAACACCGGTTGTAACTAAGAGCCAAATAGCACAAAAGAACAAGGGAATTAGTGTCCGGCAGTCACAAACATGAACAGGTTATTTCAGGTATGTGTATGAGCAGCGGGTGTGATTACAACAAGACATGGAGCAATTATCGGAGCTGGTCCAACAGGACTGAGCAATATATTAGAATAATTCAAGGAGAAAAAGAAAAAGGAAGGTGCCGGCAGTATTTTAATTTTGTTTAGTTGTCTTGGAGTGCTGTGTTATCTCGGAGGTGTTTTCAGGTCCTTGCTTTTGCATCTTGCAGTCGCATTCTTGCACTGTTTGTTTTAATTATTGGAGAGCCTTTTCTTCACATCGGGTGATTATTCTCAGCGACAACAATTCTGTTCTGTGACTACCATTGAAAGAAACATATTTTTAGCATTTAAACCAGCGACATATTAAAGAGTGCACACAGTCTATACAAACATAAATCAGATGCTCAGAACAATGGACATAAAGCCATCCTGACCTTTAACGCCGCAACACTAACGCCCACCATGTGTCCTTTTGAACATGTTTTATCACTGGATGATCTTTAACACTATTAACTGTATGAAATGGGTTACGTCTGCACATGTACTACTACCACTTGGAGAAGCATAAGCTAAATATTTTTGACTTTTTGCTTGCTTGTTAGTTTTCACACACAGTCACAGTCACAGCACGAGGCTTTCAGGTGTTACAACTGAACCAGAAAGTGGGAGGTAAACCATCTGATACACATATCAGGGTTATGCATCACACAGTCTCAGAGTCAAGTCTGCAAATTCGCCAAACATTTACATTCTCAAACCATTTTTAATGATGGGATTTTAAAAAATTCCGAGACTTCATTATGCCTGTATGTGTAGCATCACCATGGCAGATTTCAAAGGTGATCCCGGGGAGGAAGAAAAGGGAGATGTGTGAAACATTTCAAGATAAAAAAGATAGCCCTAGAGGTGTGAATCATAGCTTCAACCAGCGAGGATGGGGAGGGAGCACAAACATGCGAGATGAAGAAGATACAGAGCAGAAAATCACCTCTTTACTCTCTTAGCGTACCTTGAGATACACTTAAAGGAACGGGAGAGAAAAAAAAAAAAGAGGAGCCAACTTCGACACAGGGAGACGAGGAGAAAAACAAACTGTGCAACATAACATTTGAACCATTGCTTTCAGTTCCCAGAGTATGATGCAAATAGAAATGTGAGGCGTTGGTGAAACTATTTGTTCTTCGTGAGTGGAAGCCTCCTATGTGCCTTCTGACTGAAGAGTGAAATTAAAGTCTGTTGTCTAAATTCTCACGACTCTCAAGATCACAAGGCACATTTGATGGATGATGTCATTCGTACTGCTCCACTCCACTCTGTTGCATCAGCAGGAGCAAATCAAAGGCACCTCAAGTGTCTCTTCAGTTGAAGTCAAACAATATCCACTAACAGGTGATTTGCAGGAGAGAGGTTATGCGACCCTGAAACGACATAGGGTGCACATACACACTCTCGCCTCCCCGTCATTGTTTCCGCACAGCTATAGCCTCTACACCCCAGCAGGGTTTGAATACTCCCTGATTACACCTTTGTGCGAGTTATAATGCAAATTACAGTCAGTTTGGGCAAAATCAGTGACCTTTGAGTTAGTTTGCTGTGAAGTAGTGTGGCGGGGAGAAGACGTGGGGGGGATAAACTGCACACACTTGTGAGTGCCCTCACAAGTTCACACTTACAGCATATGTGCGCGTGTGTAAACAACCTTGGGTTCTATAAATGATCTAAATCCACTAAAAATAGGTCTTACATTCAAAGAAACTGCATTGGATACAATGGCTGGAGGTAACAAAAGGTGAAAGTGGAATCTCCCATGTTCTGTTAATGTGCGGTTTCACCCAATTTCAAGCATGGCTGCCTCAATAAGATTCATGCATCCCATTTAAACGTTCCTCCAGAAATAACATTTATCCAATTTGTTTCATGGCTTCCTGCTTCCACGCTCTCATCTCACACATGCCCATGGCAGCCAACTGGAGGGGCTCGGACCGTCGAGAGTAAACCCCGGGCTCGGAAGAAATGGAAATCTTGGTCCACTCTGGGAAACATATTTGTGGGGTAATCCAGCATGACATGCCTGGATAATATAGGAAATGCGATATTTGTGGAATGTACTTTGAAATTAAATGTTCTACTAACAATATGTAATAGCCACTCGCGTGCAGCATGACAGTTACAGCAGGGGAGGTTTGCTCAAGGTCATGTCGTGTAATTTCCGGTGTGCATTTAACTTCCATGTATCAAGCGGGCGATGGCGGAGCTCAGGTTTTTAGTCCCCTTTGATCTGCTGTTCATCGCTGTCCTATGAATAGCAACCCACAGTGCCAAACACCTATTTATTCAGCATTTTTTTCTGGCATCACTTCCCTCTTGAGCAACCACGGATGGTGCTGCTGGATGCAAAACTGCCACTGTTTCCAGGCACGGGGCCTATCTAGACAGCAACACACGGCAAAACATTGAATCCATCCAGCTAACAACAGCAGCTCTCCCTACTCCGCTACATTCCCTGCACTGCTCATGTTGCTAATTAGAAATGAACTGGGTAATTAACCACCTTGTCTCATTGTCTGGAGATGGGATATTTCTCTCTCCCGCCGTGCAGTTCTTTTGTTGTCGACTTACAATGACAGATATTTCTTTTTGTTTGTACGTTTTTGTGTGCATCCCTGGCTGTATTTTTGAATTACCAACAACCCCGAAGAGTCTATATTCAAAACCGCTGCAAACTTGGGACGGATGGAGATGAGGCAGAGGAAAGAAATGGTAAAGCCTGTAATCTGTGATGGTTCCCTGCCTTATCGCAAAAAACACAGCTCTCTCTTTTGACACGACAACTTATCTCTGGTTACTGCAGCATTTTCACTTAGAGCATGAGGAAACAAACAGCAATTCAGTGTATCGTTGTGCAGGCAAGACAAATCTGGTGTTTCCCATTGTTGAGTGCATTTGGCATGAGCGGGACAAGGATGAACTATTATCTAGTGACAGCTTCAGACATCACTTCAAAAAACATCTAAAAGACAACAGGCTTTTTGCTCTACATAAAATACTTTATACAAAGATTATATTGATCAAAAGGTCTGACTTGATGTATATTTGAAACAAGTGCTGTGTCGGTATATACAAACCAATACAGCTGCACTGTGTTGCAAAGTTTACCAGCCCAGGAGCATTTACTGGCTCCTGAAATTGCCTGATAATACAATCTTAACATCAGTATAGGGCATCGAAAGTCATATTTTAGAGTTACACCCAAGCAAAGAAAACCTGAAAAAGTGGTCTTCTATATAAAAGACGATAGCCATCTTCTGACATGAACTGCAGAAATGTCCTCTGCCTTATTAATGTTTTTGGGCATCTGTAAGTAATTTTCATTGCACCTACAAGAGATCAAGGCCAAATGTTTTTTACTGAAAGACTCTCAAAGCAGTAGATAAAAAAAGTTTTATCTCATGGAAAGTAATGAACACAGTGCGTTGCCAGCATTTAAGGTTATAGGAGATAAAGCCTGCAGTGATAATAAGGATAGTTTTAATGAGGAAGGGCTCAGGTTTTCATTTGTGAGAGATCAGCCTTTGAATAACTCTCTTTTAAAGCTCGGGGATAGTTTGGTCTGACTTCAAATATCGCAGACTTTGACACAATTTGAGACAGGCGGTTTGGGAGAAGTGGGGAATGTGACTGTAACAAGACTAAGAATGATTTTCCAGCAATAGGAGAAGTATGTCATCCCGAGATTTTAAATATAACACATATAATTTAGGCCAGTCACCACCACTGTGTAAATCAAGCAGTGCTGGGTGGTCCATTAACCACGCAGGCATTAAATATTTGAGCATGCTGTTACTACACCAAAGACACCAATGATTGCTAGATTTAAATAATTAAAACGCTTCAAAATTATATCTCTGACAAGTAAAGTGGCATGACTTTGTTGGAGCTTTGCAAAAGCTTGACAAGGTCTGGGTGGATGGTTCGAAGTACAAATGACATGCATCTGACTTCAACCCCAGAAGCTAAATGTTAACTGTGTGAACCATAATCTGAAGGTAGTGATATCGCACGTTTTGTTATCAAAGGTCCCCTAACTAGTTTTTGTGATTGAATCGGAGCGGTTTTTACATTATTCCAGTAATCAGCTGCTGCCAATATCAAGGCAATATCTGCTGAAAAGCACAAAATAAGGCGGCAAACATGGGCGTAAATCGTACTGGATTTATGGCACTTTTAATTTAAACCAGAGTTCACAGTCAGTTAATTCATCTGGAAAGCCATATTTATGACTGGCAGCTTATTTGTCTCATTTGCACATCATTAAATCTAAACCTGGCTAGAAGGTGATCATTCCCAGCTCCGACTTCTGAGGTAAAAAAAAAAAAAAAAGAAAGAAGGAAAGAAAGAAAAACACAACAGCAAAGTAACTTTTTTACGTGGAAGGAAATATACTCGACACATTTGTTAGAGCCACAGAATCGACACGCGAGTTTTGTTGAGGCTGACTTCCCTTTAAGGTTAGGGGACGTATTGGTTTGCTTATCGGTTCGTGGTCTCTTGCTAAAGGTCATGTTTTGCATGTATATTAGAGAACTTGTTTGAACTGTCTCAGAGAAGAAATAATAAAACAATAGATTCTTGAACTGTGATGAACTAAATTACCCAGACACAATAAGGTTTATAATCAAGTCTATAATTAGATTTAAAAAAAAAAAATGCTTTGCTTTTCATCCAGATTTCAAAAAGCTAGTGAAAGATTTTTCAATGAGCTGTTCTGATCTGTGTCCAACGAGCTTGATTAGAACAATGTTCTTTGCCAATTTTGGCCAGCAGAATAAAAGCCCTGAAAACTGACTGTAAAGTGTGACAAAGAAAGAGAAGGAGGGTGAAAATGGGAGGAAGTGTGAGAGACAGAAGACGGACAGAGAGACACAGAAAAGAATAGTTCATTGTGTGTGCTCTCTCTGGGTGGACAGTCTTGTGTAATGAGAAATATTAACATTGCCAGACTCTTTTGGTCTTGTTCAAAAGAAGAAAAAATCATCATGCTCACACAAAAGAGTGTCCCTAAAATCCATCCAACCAATGAAAGGCCTTAGAAAGGAAGGCAGTGTACAGGGAGAGTTTGTTACGCACCCTTCAGTTAATCCCATTGAAAGCTAAATTAATATTTTTACCTGAAACGTAGATCAGTACGACAAAAACATCATCTTCTAATAGAACAGTGTCGTTTCAAAGCAGGAAAATTGAGCAGTATCGAAAAGGCCAAATCGTATTCCATTTGGCATCTTGTCATTTTTTTATGGGTTACTATGATAAATGAAGGATTCAGATCCTTCTCTGAAATAAAAGCAGCCGCACTGAAAAGACTAAATTACAAGAAAAACTCCTGAAAAAATTCACAAAGTGAAAGGTAAAATAAATGAAATGTGTCAAGTATTACCAGCAACATATGCGTCAAGTGTCAGTGTTGTGCCATTTTACACTATTGTTACATCATTACTGATGCTTAAATGTGAAATCGGAATTTCAATGCTATTCTAACAATCCATTACACAGTTGGATAGATTTCTCAAAAAATAAATAAAGCCTATACCACTAATCAGCAAGTTTCATTAGCTGCCTGGTAAAAACACAATATATCCTTCTGAAACAAAAAAAAAAACTTCGTACCAGGGATGTGAACGGCTAAATATCATTCCTCCAAACACCAGTGCACATGTTACAGGTTCATTCAACAATACGCCAACAGTTTCACTAGGTGCTGGTCTGACAAAGTGAAACAAAGCTCAGAGTGGGATCATTTCACCCAGAATGAATAGTGTCAAATGTAAATGCTATTCTTCAGTTAAGGAGCAGTACTAGAGCTATGCTGTACCAACATTAAGCACCCAGCTGCCATGCCCGAGGATCGCTCGCTACCAAACATCATGTCGCTGTGGTCCGAGGCCATCACCCGATCGACGTGCTGAGTGATTGAGATCAATATGCTACCAGTCAGGGTGGTAGAGGCCGACAGCTTCAAAGAGCTAATTTGGTACCTCGAGGTACGCGTATGTTATGCCATTATCAAGAGCGACTGTGACTTAACCCGTTGAAAAACTCTTTTGGGGTAAAGGAGGATGAGCCAAAAGAGCCTCCTCAGGCTGGTACACGTCAGACAACTTCGCCAACAACCACATGAAATTAGTAACTCTAACATCATTTTTTTCAGAATAAAAGTACACTAAACAATAGAAATAGAGACATAAAAAGCATATTGTTAACAGTCTATTGAAAGAAAAGGTTAAGTCAACAAGTGCAAGTGCCCCCGTAAATGTTCAGTGGGGATTCACATGGCTGTGACTGTTCAGATTTACTAATCAAAACCCTGCACCGACTGTAATATTTGCTTTTCGTCTCTTTGCAGCTGCATCAGTTCCTAAACCAACAACAACTTATTTATCTCTGTATTCCACCACACGTATAAACTGTGTGTGTTCACATTTGCCAATAAAATGCCAGTGCAGCATTAATCAATTTCCCACCACACATCAGGCTTAGAACTGGTGTTTGTTCATACGGTCTGTTTGTGAATGGCAAACAGAAACCACACAAACAGTTTAGCTTTTTAGTCAGGTTGACATCTGCACTCTCAAACTCAAACAAATAAAAACATCTCTGAGTTACATTCGAAGGCATATTAGCATCTGTTGCATCATTTAGTCCCATTGCTGCAAACGTCACCCTGCTGGGGACTGGAAACATTTCAGGATCATATCGTAGTGAGAGAAGATGTTGTTTTTTATTATTTCAAGGAAACAAATGTGTTGCAAAGGTTTAAGTGTTGCTTTCACAGTGCAAGGAATGTGAGGTCAAAGCAAGAACAGTTGAAAGGTTTCAATCCAACCCAGAAGATGTCTGCGATCACAATAGATATAGTAGACTGATACAGTTGCAGGTCGTAGAGAAATTCTTTCAGTTTTTGTCAAGCTTGTAAAAAGCCTCATTTGGAAAAGGTCATTTTTTTTTATTTGATAGATACCCAGATGGATGTGACACTCAACAGAAGGAGTGTGACAGCTGTAAACCTCAAGGCTGAAACTCCGGCAGCATCACAAAGACTTTGTGCCGCGCGCAGGCGAAGAATTTCCACAAAATCGAACACGAGGTCTGTGTGTGATACCAGAGAGTCATTGTTATCACGCAGCCCCCGAGAAAGAGGAAAAACATATTTTTCAACCTTCACTCTCTTTATGACAGAAAATTAATTTCCAGCCAGCTTTAGCCTCCCTTTCAGACTCAATGTTAAAAACTATTTTGCATTTTGTGAAGTGATCGAAGCTTTTTCATACCTGCTAGCTGTTAGAGCCAACATATACTCATACATACATACATTTTCTAATGTTAGAAATGATTTGGACACTACACTGAACATTATAAACTTGTTGAGTTTTTAATGTAGTCCGGACATTGTTCTCTGCTCAGTGGACAGATGGTGAGTAGAAGAATCTCCGCAAGATGATTAAATCCTCAGTGACATGATGGCACAACCCTTTCTTCAATAATGAAGAGTTACCCTCGGAACAAGTCAATTATTTAATCAAAGCTACAAGTCTACTGAGGATAACACAGATAAAATAATATTACAAACAGAAAATGAATATGAGGAAGACTGGATGGCCATTTGTCACATTTGGTTGTTTCGTAAGAGCATCTGCTGTCCTCAGCCTTGAATGTCTCTAATGTACCTTTTATTTAAAGCGCAAACAGCTTCAACATCAGCTGTCACTCTGACTGACTCATCAACATCACATCTACTGCTAATTAATAATTTTACAGTGACATGAGGTTCTTCAAGGAGGTGAATTTATTCAACAGGAAGTGTCCATAATCAAGTGATGATCGATGTCAGTGACTAAAGGTTTTTTCATAGCAGCACTGCTGTTAAATTTCTCATTTTCTCTGCAGGAATTATCTGCTATGGCCGCCTGATGGGACATTTTACCAACAAGTTTTATAGAAGCCAAGATAGTCTACTTCAGGGTATTGTCGGTAATGCACTGATCTTTAAAAAATAATTATTTTTTACTGGAGCCAAGTACTGTTTTCCCTCACTATGAATTCCCATTTCAACGTTTTAATTTAATGATACCCTCAAGGAATCATGGGAGTCTCTTGGATAATTTATGATTACTAGTTTACATAATTGCCATCAGTTTTAATTATTTCAAACTTTATTTCTGAGAAACCTTTTTTTTTTCCCTGTCAAATTTGAATGGTGGGTGGCTCTAAATACTACCATGAGTGCTACTGCACTAAAGAGGGAAAGCAGTCAGAGGAGCAAATTAGAGCTGTTACGTAATGTAATTAGGAACAAAACACTGTGTCAGTTGCCAAATTCATCCAAAATTTACCAGGTAAGCTGACTGGTTCAGACTTCTGAGTGTTTAATCAGAGTTTCAACTTCTTTAACTTCTGCCTAACATTAGTAGGCAAGAGAAGCTTCAACTCAGTGGTTTGATTTTTCTTATCAAAATACATTTAGTCCATACATGTCTGTCTTGCACCTTTGACTTTTTATCAAGAGTATGATCTTTTTGAATGGTGTTGTCATGACACTGGAATTCCTAATTCTCGATAGGGTACCTAGAAAAAAAGATATTCAATACCATGTTCAATACCACGCGGAAAGATTGTGTGGTTACATTTCTATTAAAACATACATGCAGTCAGGCTTGTGCACTGTTTACTAAGAAAAACTATGTGTAGCCCTATGGAAAACAAGGCCTAGGATATAGATTCATAAATAGGAATTCATAAATAACGTGAATAGGATGATAGCATAAATAGAATTAATAGGATTTAAAAGGTTAACTACTATTTACATATTGCATATGGTGCAGCAGAAGTAGGATTTCATGGTTAAGTTCATGTATTGAGTTGAGTACATTAGGTAAAATGTATTTTATTTTCTTGAATACAAAGTTCATGATCCTAGAAATGCTTTTTTTTTTTATTTTCCTACCTTGTGCGACTGAAATACAGTAAGTTTAAAGCTGTCATTTAAAGGTGAGTAACTAACCATAAGTCAGAATAATCTTGCTATATAACTAACTAAAACAGGGTAAACAGACAAAGTAAACATTCACTTATTGTTAGAGATAACACTTTATTTAAAGAACTCAGGACAGCTACTTGTATTAATTGCTAGAATAGCAGAGGGGCGCTACACAACATCTAAGTGAACTAACTAGAGTACCTTATCAATCCCTGGGGAAAAATTGTTTTTAAAAAAACACAACCGGTTCTGCTGTTTCAATACTACAAACATGAGAATTGAAACTGTTTCACATATTCAGATTTTATACATAACAATATTACAATATTTTTGACAACACAGTGCAGTCGCATGAATTGGCTGATGTAGCACAGGTAGAAATCCCAGGTGCCCCGGCAAGCTGATGGGTCTGGAGTGTCCGGCCAGTGTGAGAAATGTTGTGAACATTGTGTAAATCAAAAGGAAAACAACCCAGGGCAACAAAGATCAAGAAAGAAATGTTACTGAAATCCAAATAACTTGGCAACACTTTGTATAGTTAGAGGACCAACATAATGGTAGACTTGAAGCTACAACTGTGGCAAGCTGCCCCTTTTTGTTAATTTTCCTGCAATTGATTTTGCAGTGGTTCTTCCTGATATGTGGGGACTGACTGTGGCGACAAATCTGCTAGCTGTGGTAGCTCTGGTAGCCAGCTGTGGGAGAATAGCTACAGTATAAAATACATGCACTGGCAACAAAAAATAAAACACCTTCCTGTGCTTGCCGGTGTGTGTGACTGTATTGTGGTGAGTATTCCCCCTGCCCACACGTATGTGAGAGAAACAACACTCTCTGTGACAGACAGGCACCCACACCAAGCATACATTTGCATTCCTAAACTCACAAGATCTAATTTTATCACTACGCTCATTAACTTACCCCTAACCTCACTCTTATTCATGTGGACTTGGTTCTTCCTGATACAGTAAAATAAACCCGATTGTGCGCTATACTTTTTGAAGCAGCTGATTCACTTTCAAACGCCGGGGGTCCGACACATAAACAACTATCCTAAATTGTTGAAGCATTTCGTGACTCTGTAGTTTTATATTCTTACACACCACATTACACACACGATCATAATCTAGGACACACATTCTCATTCCCTTCGATCGCTCTGTCAATTACACAGAGGAAATCAGGGGCGAAGAAAATGAAGGGAGTCAACAATGCATGGAACATCGATGTGTCCAACCACCACTGTCTGTTTAAGTGGAATTGACTTCTGCTCATTTCCCAAATTACGCATATCTGACTGGCCCATCGCTGCAGGGGCTACAGGAAGCACAGGGACAGCGAGGGAGTCTCACTCACACACACTCTCTCCATTTCTCTGCAGGGAATCAATGATGTCTGCTTAATTATTGGGTGAATTTAATCAGCGGCACAGCAGTACTTACTGCCTTGTGACCCAGTGGCTGTCAGGAAGTCATTTGGCTTCCAACAGTTGGTGTTCGAATACCACCGCAATAATTAAGAGTACAACAATTTAATTGTTACAAAAGGTGTTGAGGTAACAGAAAAACTACCTCTGCATTGTGGTGCCTCTGTGCTCAGCTATTCACCGACAGGTATTTGACCGCCGGCGCACATATTAATTGTTTTTTGTGAAAAACGGTGCTCAAGTACAAGTGCCACGAATCGCTGTGACCGAGACAGCAGTGTGCTGATTAATGATGCATAATGTCTCGATTAGTGTCTCAAAAACTATTAATTAATGTGTCTAGCCTGCCAAACTGTGTACTAATATGTCGGTGTTTTATCATCAAGATAAACGGTTCGGATAATTGGTCAGCTCTTGCTCTGATTCATGCATTTTATTCTGCCTCGGTTGCTTTGTTTGCAGTTTTGCCTCAACTTTTGCAGCTTTCATCTACAGAGTTGTAAAGGTTTCTCAGATGTTCGTTGTTCCCTGGGATATCTTAAATACTGTTGTCGTTGTGTTACCTCAGATGTTTTCAGCTGCCACAGTACTCTAACATAACTCTTATTTATCTGCACTGTGACGGCATGTACCTGTGCCATGTTTATTAATTTAAGATACGTGCAGACATTTATAGGATAAATATTTCATTCAGCTACAGAGCTCCTCATGACACATTTCTTCCGCCTTCCAAAACACTCAACTTACTCGAGTGGTGAGTGTTTAGCATCTTGGCTCTCTTTTCAATGATCATTTAATTTCTATTTTTTTCGGACGGGAAAGAAAAAAGGAACACTTAAGCAAACCTGAAGAGACACACCACTCCAAGACAGACTCACTCTAAACTGAAAGACAAAGAGCTTCCCTTATTCAAGGAGGCTTTCTACCACTGGTTTGATTCTTTTTAAATATTTAAGAAACAGACCTACGTTTTCACAAATACAAGAAGATGTCTGTCTGCTATGGCTAGGAGATGTGTAGCTTAGCATTAGGCTTGAGTTAGATTATCAGGTTCAATATCAAGCTTTTTTTTTTTTTCGATTACTGGTTTCGGTGTTCAGTGTGGCCTTTGAAGGTGGTTGGTATCTATGAGTGAGTACAAAAGGGGGCTGTCGGGCCTTGGCGGAGGTTTGTGCTCTGAGTGACATTCTGGTTAGAAAAATAAATGCACTTCTTTGGCTCTGATGTGGCGTCCTCTCTCTGTGGTCTCACTCACTGTTCTGCCCACTACACTATCTGGTTACACGTAACAAGTAATATAAACACCTATAAACACTGAATAATCTGAATCTTCAAAGTAACTAGTAACTAGCAGTATCAGTATCAGCCAAGAATAAAACATACTGGTCTGCAGTTTCAAGGGGAGTTTTCAACTTTTTCTGATTAGTGAACAATTAATCCACACACAAGAGAAGTAACAAAGCCAAAAATGCTAATCAATTAAATAAATTAGAACACCCTATGCCTTTAATTAACATATGGAAATGAATGTTCTGTTGGCATTTAAAACCCACAGCCACTCTGAAGATGACATATGTGCACAATTAAGGACTCATGCGGAGTGTATTTGTCGACTGGGAACAAACCAATTGTCACCATGGCACACAGCAGTGATTCTGGAGCCCAGACCACAAAATCAGATGATATCCTGAATATCAGAAGCATCTGCTGAGTTTTGCAGAGCTACCCCGATGAGAATGTTTCCACAACATGTTTCACGTCGCTTCAGTGTCACAAATCTTTTGACAGAACGTGGTTACAAAGTGTGCAAAAGAAAAACTGCATCCAAATCATCTATCATGCTGCAACTGTTCCATAGCCCCCAGGGCACCTTATTGGATTTTCAGATGCTAGATCGGTCCTTTTGAAAGTAGGTTGAAAAATGTCTCATCACTCTTCAGAGGGATAGATATTGATTGGAAGAGATCAATGAAAATTCTGTTGAATATAGGTAATATCATCTGGGTTCTGGCTGCAACAAAATAATAGAATATATAGCAGGTTTGTGTGCAAGGCCCGAGATACTGCAGGGATTCATTTCATGGAATTCTAGATTGTAGAATATGAAACTCTCTGATCCAAAAAACTGAAAAGGGAGTTGTAAAAAGTCTCCACTACAGCATTCAAAGCTGTAGACTCAGAGGCAGCAGTCAATCTTCTTTAATTATCTAAATCTATATAAAAAGATGAGAGTGAAGATATTTTTGTTTTCACACTCCAGCTTAATCTCGAGGCTCGTAACACACGGACAAAACATTACAGCTAATGACTTTTTTGCTCTCTGAGTAATTAGCAAGCACACCAGGCGATGGTACACTACATCACTAAACCAACACATTTAAGAGAGCCAGACCACTGTCAGTGAAGCATACCTAACAGATCAGTTCTATATTGTTCAAACTCAGATCAGGAAGCTTTTGAAACTTATGATCAGTATAATGAGACTGTTAACAACGTAATGACGGCCATTAAAAAGCAAAATATATCCTACATCAGCACTAAACAATACAGACATCCTCCATCATACACAGAACATGGCTTAAAACTCAACCTCCTACCTACTCTGCATCTTTTCACTGGTCTTTGTCTCACGTGGCCTTTACGAGTCATGACATTAAGGTCCTATTCTTGCGTCATGTTGGTTTGTTTAAAGGTCATTCATGATGTTAACAGAACAGTTCTCCTTGAGGTAGCCTAATGATGACAAAGGTGAGCATGTGACCAGAGGACATTGCTGCAAACTTTTGGAAAGGGCGTGTTGAAGTCAGACTTTTTTTTTTATTTATTTTTTTTTTATAACAATGTGGATATATTAATTAAAATATATCGGCATCCATGCCCTGTGGTATTACAAAAAAAAAAAACAGTGTTGCGCAGTTGAGCCAATTATTAGAAATATCTTGTGTAAAAACCAACCCGTAACAGTTCTGTTTTGCATATTAAGTGGAAAATCTAATCTATCGGAATGCATATTCTATGGTACTATGCAAATGGGACAACTGGAGCAGTCATAATTGCTCAGTGTGTGCTAGGAATGAAAATGGCTTTTTGTATGAGCTAAGAACAAATTAAGTTAATGACACCATTCTGGTAAATGGCAGACAGATGGAAGGTTCACAGAGACAAATAACTGTCTTAGTTCTTAATCACATGTGTAATTAACTGGTGTGGGAAGATGCTGGTTTGATTTGTGTGTGTGGTCGCCATGTTTCATTTAAAAAGTGTGTTTTTTTAGAGTCAATTTAGCCCGTATCCTGTAGCGAGAGAAAGGTACAGAGAGATATCTATTTTTTTCATGATCAAAGTGGAACAGAGCTGCTGTTACGTTGTCAACAGGGGTGGAAATGGGCTGACATGCACTGTGACACTTTAAAGTCAGAACAGTCAAGTATATCAGCTGAGATTGTGAAAATCTACAGAATGGACTTATTGGATGAAGCTGAAGCTTTTAATATGTTATCATATGTTTGTGCATGACATGATGTTCCTTGTCCTTTGTGTGTAGTGCAGAGAAACCACAACACTGCCCGCACTGTCCGTCAAAATCTCAGCATGTACATACCATTCATCAGAGACAATAACAGGGAAAAAAATGACATAATATAGTTTGCTTTCATGTTTTGTTTTGTTTTTTTTAAACCGCATTTCATCCAGTTTACTAGCCACAGATGTAAGGATTCAAAGCCTGAAGAAATGAGCCACAGAAATGAGCCCTAATATTCCAGTTCCCCCGTCTTGAATCATTTCTTGAATGGGATTTCGGTTTAAGTGACAGAAAAAAGATTTATAGTGAACACAAACTTTTTCACATTTTGTTCTACAACATTAAATCCATCCATTAACGCCCTACATGTAAAATAGAAAGTTCTACGTGTCTTGGTGGTCGCCAATGGTTGTCAGGGACATTAAACATCATTGCACTGAACACACAGACTCATCTACTCTCTTGTCTGTAGATGGATGACAGATGGACCGTAGCTGCAAACTGTTACCTACTAACTATAGTCTGTAATGAGACACTTAGTGGTGGTGACCCTGAGTAACATCAGCTTTTTACCAAAATCAAATTAAAAAAAAGACCATAGGCTTTTTGTTGCTAATTTCCAGGCTGGCCTACAAAACTATGTCACCCCTATAACGCTGTATTAAGCTGCTGTATGAGCTCAGTCCCAAGAAGAGCGACTTTGTATGTACGTTTCAATCCCGTTGATTGGACTGTTGTGACACTTTGAGACTTTAAAGCCAAGTTATTCGAGTCTAAATGCCAGAAAATAAATAGAGCAACAGCATTGCATAGTCGCATGCATTGATTATTGAATGATGAGGCTCAGGCGTTAAAAGGGCCTGCTGTTGACTATGTTAAATACACTTTTATACTTTATGACAAGATGGTCTTTGGTCAAGTTCCAAGTGGACTTTGAGTTAAAACACTTGTTTTCAAACTATTCTTTACAAGTTCCATAATTAGCTTTCACACTCAACAGCTTTAAAAGAGAAATATTCATGTCTTTTAATAATCCATAGTTTTTTTTTTTTGCAATTTACAGAGTACTAGTCTGTGCTTCTCAATACTTGGACTTGCCTCAAATGATTTAAAAACAGCACTGGCCACAAGGCATTCCACATTACGCTCACTTCTTTTTCCACACTAACTTTGGTTGATGTTCCTTGAGACATATAAAAATACATCCTTGCTCGCTTACAACACACAAATTGCCAGGTTGTCTTTATATTTTGCATTTCAAGAAATATTTCTATACATTTCTGTCTGCTTAATTAAAAATATGCATCCACTAAGTTGACATTTTATTAGCGAGTTTTCAGGATGCCAGTTTGATAGGTTAATTAGGAGAAGAGCAGACAGGCCGCTATGTCAACCCTCTCAATTAAAACCAAATATATATTTATTTAATGTTCATATCAGAACTCTTTCACTGATTAACAGCTCAATCAGATCATTTGGCTGCTGAAGTAATAAACTGTTATTTCACCCTTGTCTGCCATTTGTCTTTTATGGCGAGGGAATAAGAGAAGATGAAGAAGAAGCGTGTGGAGGAGCAGAGGGATTTATCTTGGGAACCTAAATGAAAGGAATTTATCTTCTTAGTAGTGAATGTTTTAATTGCTGATATTACTTTATCAGTTAAGTATCTGCAGGAGAAGTGCAAACAAGATTAGTTCCAAAAAGCCCAAATGTCAAGTTTAAAGAGCTTCAACAAGCTACACAGTTCAGGCAACATCCCTCACGACACAAAAAAACCTGCTCCAGAACTGTAATTCTTTGACCTTTTCCCTCACCAGTAAGACTTAGTAATTAGAAACTTCTCCAAAAAATGCAAATAAGACACATTTAAACAGAACACCGTGAACCTGTACTTCAGGATAATTCATGTATTCAGGGCACATTTTGGGGGGTGTTTTTTCTGCTCTGTTTGCAGTGTGACTTCCCTTCTTATATAAAGGTTACACTCGGACAAAACATTGAGATACGTATCAAACTGATACAGTCAGGTCGGACTGTGCAGCTTCCGATAATCCCCAGTCAGCCAGGTATCAAATAACGTCTGCCTCTAACTACTGCACAGTTGTTGTATAAACAGAGCCAGAGCATATTTACCCTTCAGCGAAAGGTGTCTCTTGAGCCGACATGTTTGTATATCTGAACATCCTTCACAGGCTGCCTGGAGGGGGCTCATGCCTGAACTTTAAGCTTTTCACTTCATAGTAGGCAAGAAGAAGCAACTAGTACCAGAGGTCATCTGGAACGTTTCCTTTTCTCACCGAACATCACACCGGCGATGTGCCCATACATGATCATACATAC
The DNA here is from genome assembly GCF_904848185.1 of Acanthopagrus latus. NCBI lineage: Eukaryota > Metazoa > Chordata > Actinopteri > Spariformes > Sparidae > Acanthopagrus > Acanthopagrus latus. The sequence continues at coordinate 19,898,566 of NC_051059.1, read as the reverse complement.
ACACATGCACCAGTACCCGCGGGACCTGCACAGAGCAGTAAATATCTCTAAAAGAAAAAAAAAAAAAAAAGTACGTCTAAAGAAGAGACTGACAGAGATGAAAGACCTTTACGGGCTATTTCCCAGTGCAGACTCTCAGGTGGAGGAGAGAGCGAGAGAGAAAGAAAGAGATGAAAAATGTCAGGGGGTTGGAAAAGACACTGTAAAAAGATAGTGAAAAAGAGAGAGAGGGAGAGAAAGACAGACAGGGAGGGGAGCGGAGATGTTAAGTAGCATTTGAAGTGGAAGAATTCCAGTTTGGATTCAAGCTCCTTGGCTAATGAGGATCATTAACATGGCCTGCCCAGCTCCCCTAAACGCTGGGGAGGCCTGGACGATGTGGGATAAAAATAAAACCTCTCACGCATATCCCCACAAGATTCACAAGGCGAGCGCTTGTAAAAAAAAAAAAAGATATAGCACATGCAGGCCACGGAGGGTACTTCCGCATGCAACACTACACACCGTGGATCCTGAAAATGGGAATACTTACCCTACAAGTACACTCGGTTGAACTCTGAACTCTTTGGATTCTGTTTGAGGCACGGTGGCAAAAAAAGCAATTTAGATTCCTGCGATTTCACAAGCTGAAATAAAGACCAAGGTGAATATGTCTCCACAGCTCCTGTGATATGATATAAATCAGAGGCTTAAATCAGTTCAAGTATGTCATCCCATGTGGGAAATTTGCTTTGGAAAGGAAAAGAAAACGGCTGAAATGACTGTAAAGCTCTCCGATCTTAGACACATTCCCTCCATTATTTCAAGTGGGCAGTTGAAATTTCTCCCTATGTTTTATGATCCTCTGAGCTTTGCTATTTTCTCTCCACTCGCTGTTTAACACACAGTAAAACAAAGCACCAAGAGCTGTCCTGCTTCTATAACTCACTGGTGATGTACAGTCACATCTTTTTTGAGCACTTCCGACTGCTTTTACAGCGTGATCGATTGAGTGGTTAAATCAGACGGCATCAAAACAGCTTGAAAATACAAATAGACTTCGTCAGTGGTCAAGAATATAGCCGAGACCTGCTTTCTTGTACATCCTGCTATCGATTCCTGTTTTTCCCCCTCTCAGCACTGTCACTCTACACCGTTGGGGGGCTGCGTATGTGAAATTTACAACATCTCGCCAGATCAGGCATTCCCAACCAGCAAATACTGCAAACTTGCAGTTCCATCAGCCCTTCTGTCACAGTGCAACTGCTTTTCTTCATCTACTACATTTTATTAGGGAGGAGAGAGATGTTAGCACACACAGAGTGCGCTCACAGCACACTGTGTGAGACCCAAGGCAGTCAGACAGACAAGTGTCTTGATAAGATCAGCATAATTGGCACATTCATCTGTCTTCTGTTAATAAAGTGCTTTGTGGTCGAGAGATCAACTGCGGAGAGCTGTGATTTTCACTGGTGGTATTGTCTTCACTGTCGGGTTGAGAAAAAGATCTTCAACTTACTTGGTGCTAGATACAAAATATCTTTTGATCAAAAATTTAAAAAATCCCTAATAGGCTTCAGCAGCCTTTTGCCTTATCATGGCATGAGACAACATACATGTAGGGTCTTAGATTCTGGATACTGTATTGGGATATGGTATAAGCGTTGTCTTTTCCTTGTTTTCAAGGCTGAATTACAGTAAAATTATGTAATTTTCTAAACCTACCAGACTGTTCTTGTTTTAATACTAGCCTTAAAAATGTCATAATTTTGTTTAAGGTCATTTTTCCCAGTCCTTGACGGCACCTATTCAAACCAATGAGAATCCTCAGCTGGGCGCAGACGCTACGAACGTTTTTTAGCTACTAGGTTTACTTCTACCTGGTTATGCAGCCGACTGAATATGTGAAGTAGAGTTTCCCCCTTGATAGTCCAACAGTGGCATCATCACTGATGGCTATATCAGTGATGATACCATCTTCGTTATATTTTTGACCACAGTAACTTGAAATTTGGTCCAGATCTACACATCACTGCACATCCCGAAACTGTTTGCCTGTACATTTGTGTATCCTTTAGCTCAAGAGTAACCCCATGGGGAGAACAGTAAGAGAAGGGGAGTAGAAGCAGAGAAGGAACACAGTACAACATACAGCGAGAGAGATAGCAAGAAAGCAAGAATGAAAGAACAACAGAGTAAGAATAGATCATACAATTTCTTCAGACAAATTCCCATGTCTGGCTCCTCTACCTTGAAAACATAAATCAGAGCTGTCTACTCAACATTCATCACACAGACTGAGATGATAGTGAAGGAGGCCAATGAGGTTACTTCTTGAGATGATCCATGGAAGGACAGGAAAATGTTCCGATCATTGGTCTCTGTAAGGCTTTTTATTAATGCACTAAATGTGTTGAACATATGAAATGTACAGGGAGACATTAGCCTAGAAATTAATTAAGTGTGCACTAAATAATTACGAGAATTGTTTTCACGTTAATAAAACCGTGCAAACTCAATGTGCCTGTCTCCGAGCCATTACAGCGCTCGTCTAATTAGCAAACAAAGAAACTCTTCTCGTGTGAAGAGTGTTTAAATTAGAACTGAAAGCAGAGCAAACAGTTAAAGATTTCTGCCCTTTTACTGCTACTGAGTTTAAATCTGTGCAGCAGCTGATGGATGGCGCGGTCGCTAATGAAAGCTGGATATGTCCACATTTAACTGTCTCCGTAACGATAAGTAATGACGGTAGCTTAGCTAACACAATTAACACTGGCGCAGAGGAAAATAAAATTCCCACCGAATGAAGTATTATGTAAATTATTAATTACCACGTAGACGATTGCAATCTTGTTCAGCTGCCCATTGGCACTCAAATAAATGTGAAGGATTCAGAGACAGACGGAAGGGAAATAGTGAGGATAATCCTGACACAGTGCGAGAAAAATTCAACAAATACCACCTGCTCCTTAAGCAATTTATAGAAACAATTTGCATTTGCAATTTAACCACTTATATAGACTAAACAGCAACAAACGCAAAAAGGAAACTAAGAGCAATTTGAGTAAATGCTTGAGGGATCTTGCAGTTGTTCTCATACAGTTAAAATATAATGCATGTCCCAGAGAAGTCTTGCAAATGTATAGGATATCTCTCTTCACCATGGTAAATATTAGAGCCACAGTATAGTAATCTGTATTTAATGTATATTTAGTCAAGGGATTTCTAAATGTTTTATGAGCAGCAGTTTCCACAAATGCAGTAACACTTGTACAAATGTCTTCTATGTGTGTTTTTGCATATGTATGTGTGTGAGAAAGAGAGTCAGAGAGTGAGTAATGAACAGATAAAGAGCCAGCGAGAGGTAAAGACAAAGACAGAGAGTGAATCCAAGAAGAGGAAGAGAGACGAAGGGAGAAAGTGATCTCTCAGATTCGGTGTCTCAGCTTAATGACACAGGACCCACATGGGAGAGAGGGAGAGCCAAGCTGAGAGCGAGCTATGATGAATCCAGAGACCGATAACCTCAAGCCTCCCCACTCACAGCCTACACAGTCAGGAAAAAAAAAAACTGTCTCAGAAATTAGCTGCTCAGCTCAGAAACTGAATTTGTGATTTTCCTCTCTGCTGCTTGTGTCCCTGGCTTTCACTTCTCCTGCCTTCTATTCTGTCAGCCTCCAATATGGTGTCAATACCTGCCTCTGAGTCCCCCAATCTGTTCCCCCTGCTGCGACCGTGGACAATATGTGGCTGACTTTGACAAATTAAACCAACTCGATATATGGCAATAACCTTCACAGGATGACATGGAGGGAAAGAGGGGAACAGGAGGGGGGAGGTATGGGAAAGGAAGAGGAAGACGCCTATAGATGGATGATGGGACATACTGAGCATAGCTTGTTGTTTCTAAAGCAGGTACAGCATGAGAATATGGTGCACATGAAGACCAACTTTCTAAATGTCACCATAGCTATAACTCAGCCACTTCAGCTGAAAAGCACTGAAACATCTGTAGAGAAAATGTAGCAAATTGGACTTAAAAAGCAACAGCCACTGATGGGAAACAAGCATTTTTCCATGCATCATATGTTAGAAAAGGACAACTTTCAAAACCATTATAAGCACAGTGTGCTTACACTGCTGAAAGCACAACAGTGTCATCATGTTTCAGTCAGAAAAATATATTTTCCTCATAATGCACAAATGATATCAGTCAACAAGCCACAGTTTTAATTCTTGTTTAAAACTTATTCCCAACACATTCATACAAACTCAGTGGGCGCACGCCAAGAAGAAAAAAACCCTTGAACTGACACAGTAAGTTCTCCATTCAAAGATCAAACCGGTGGCTTTGGACTAACATCCCTCCCATGGTGACAAATTGCCACATTATGGGATCAACAACTCCAATTAATTTCCTCAAGGCAAGCTTTTATAATGACTCCATTAAATTGCCCGAGTGGCTGTAATACAGACATGTTTCACCTGTTACAACAAAACTCTTCAGCAACACACACAGTTGCACTTTTAACCGCAAAAGCACACACATGCAAACACACAAACCAGCGTGAGGGGGTCGTTAAGCAGCTATTGTTGTGCTCCTCTCTGCTCAGCATGATAACGCTCTGATTGATACTAAGGTTCCCCAGTTAATCACCTGGCCATGACTATAAATGCACGCTGTCTTGCAAGTGATGCACAAACTCCAACGGGAGGCACACACACACACACACACACACACAGGCAAACAGATACACAACTGTGCAAGAGTGAAGACAACAGGACTCACAAACGTACACGCACGAGGACTGAATACACCTGCCCGACATCCATCCCACACAAGCTCAAGTTAACTCACCTGCTCTGAGTGACCAGCTGAAAGCTTTTCAAATTGGCCTTGGGTAATCTTCTTCCCTCTCGCTCTCTCCTCACTCTCTCTGTCCCTTTGACCACTCTCTCTCTATCTCTCTCGCTCGCTCCCTCCCTCCCTCTCGCTCAGTGGCAGTACACGGACGTCCTACGGGCCCGCTCACCCTTCCTGTGTGGCTTGGCGTAAGTGCATCGATCTCTCTGCCAAGTGGTACGTGGTCCTGCTGTTTCCACCAGACTCAGATGTGCTCTCTCCTCTCCGCCGCTCACTCTGCCTCACACAGCTGCAGAGGGAAATATGAGGACGGGCAACGTGGTTGAGAGCTGCTCCGCTCTCCCTCTCTCTCTCCCTCTCCCTCTCCCTCTCTCTCTCTCTCTCTCTCCCTCTCTCTCTGTAGTGAGCTGAGATGCTCTCTCTCTCGCTCTCTCTCTCTCTCTCTCTCAGGTTGTCAGCTGGTATGATGCCCACTCCTACTATCCCTTCACTCTGTCACTCTTTTATGGTGGACTGAACTGCACGCTATCTCACCATCCCTTTCTCGTTTTTTTTTTTTTGCTGTTTCTCCATTTATTCCGCTTTCTTTCTCTCTCCCATTATTGATCTGTGTGCCTGTGTCATTGCTAGTGCAGCCTCTAGTGGCTGCATTTTCCCAATGCTGTTCATGGAATCAGCCTTTACTCACACAGAACATGAAGCTTGCTGTGAATTTGCTCCAGGATGCGAGCTGGCATGAATATCAGCTGAAAAAAAAAGAAAAGAGGAACAAATGTAACATAAAAAAAAAAAACATTAAAAACACACAATATATTGACAAAATAAGCTCAAGGCAATGTCTTAAAATAACTTGTTTACTCCCACCAACGGTCAAAAATCAAAAGACATTCAGTTTGCAGTGATTTCAAAAAGGAAAATATGCAGAAATCCTCACATCACAGAAGCCTGAACCACCAAATATTATTTATCAATCGATCACTCAGATACGTTTTGGATTGTGAGGCAATTATCAGGCAATTAATTGGGTAATCAATCAACAGAACATTAATCTGCAATATAATGATGATCATTTTCTGGTCTTAAACTTGAGAACTTGCTTTCCCTTTCAGGTTTTCAAATGCTCGTTGCATAAAGCAGGACATTTGACAATGTCAACTTGAACAGTGGGAAAATACAACTGGCACTGTTTGGCAATGATTACGATATTTTATTAACAAAACAATTAATCACTTAGGTAAAAATGTCATATAAGGGTGTGTAGGTATTTTACACTTGACGACGAAAGACGACGAGTGGCGACGAGTGCAAAACATCCTCAAAATTAGCAAAGGATATTCGGATATTTTATCCGTGAATATATTGTACATTTAAATCATCAAACTGATGAAATCCAAGGTGACCCGTTCTTCCTGGAGAGCTGACGACTCAGCGTCAGTGTGCTCTGTGCTGCCGCCGGTGGAGAGATAGTTTAGTCTGGTTTAGTTTAGTTTAGTTTAGTTTAGTTTAGTTTAGTTTAGTTTAGTATAATGAAGTGGAGTCTAGTCTGGTCGAGTCTGGTACAGTTAAGTCTCACGTAGTCTAGTCAAGTCTAGTCTAATCTGGTTTGGTTAGTTTAGTTTAGTTTAGCGTAGTCTCATCTAGTTTAATGTAGTCTAGTTAAGTTTATTTTAGTGTAGTCTAGTCTAGAGTTTTAGCATAGTTTAGTCTCGTTTAGTTTAGTCTATTGTAGTGTAGTATAATGGAGTGGAGTCTAGTCTGGTCGAGTCTGGTACAGTTAAGTCTCATTTAGTCTAGTCTAGTCTGGTGTAGTTGAGTCTAGTGTAGTTTAGTCTAGTCTGGTATAGTTAAGTCTAGTGTAGTTTAGTCTAGTCCGGTATAGTTAAGTCTAGTGTGGTCTAGTCTAATCTATCGTAGTGTAGTCTAGTTGAGTGCAGTGGAGTCTAGTCTAGTCTTGTTTAGTTAAGTCTAGTGTAGTTTAGTTTAGTATCAACATTGGTGCTGCAGCATTCTCCCATGAGCACTGCACTTTGTGTTTACAGCAAGATGCATCTTGCATCACAGTTTTCATTATCACAGCGAAAACACTACAAAAAATCATGATGATGTGACATGTTGTCTGGGTCTGTACTGAACAAACACATTTTCTTACACACAGAGAACAACATTTGTCATCCAGGGCATTTCTGCAGCACTACAGTTCTTAATCAAAGCCCTTTTTTGTGACACATTTGACCTAAAACTTGCAGCTGCTACACTCGGCTGTATTGTGATTTCGTTTAGATTCAGCTTAATTTTGCAGCCGTACTCTGAACCATGTTGGAGAGGTAAAGATGTCTAACGCGAGTCATAATAAGGACTTCACACTTACATAATCCTCCTCTATTTGATGAATATTTTCATTAATTGGTTAGGCTGAGCGTATAATCATTTGTTTAATGTTCCATTTATATCAGATTGTAGGTTTAGTCAGCACAGAAGAAATAACCAGCTGCAAAGATTATTGTTGCTTTAAGTGATGTCGATGTAGAATAATTGTCACTTCATGTTTGTTGCTAACTGTTTTTTTATCCTATTTCTTCTGCAGTATCTATAACATTTTCTTTTTCATGTATTGAATAAATCAGAGGACGATGATCTTTTCAATGCATGCAGTTGTGTCCCTTTATAACTACCAAATGAAAAGATTTCTATGCAACTTAAAGATGAGAACTTACTTTTCTTTGTCCTTACCTGTCTGGTCGTGACAAAGCCTTTTGTGCCAACTGACAGAGGAGTACATTTTCTCATCGGTTTAAGTGGGATTTTTTTTTTTTTTCTTTTTTTTTTTGATGGTTTGGACTAAAAGAGGAAGGCAGCGTCCTCACTATCACAGCAGTGGAGGTGCAGAGAATGAATCTACCAGGACCTCATCAACTGCTGATCAACTTCTGAAGGGCAAAAGAAAAAACGCTTTTGTGGGGGAACTAAAAAAAAAAGAAAGAAAGAAAGAAAAAAAGCCACAAGCTATAGTTTGCATCAGAGAAGGAACTTATTTGCAGGAAATTGCAGCTGTGGAAGAAATAATCTCAGCCAGAACACAAAAGACCAGAAAAATGTGTTTTTTTAATGTTGCTGATTTGTTTGTTGATGTGTTTGTCAGGTTATGATAAAGTAAGGGACCCTGGAGGAATACTGATGTTTTATTCTTAGTAAGTCACACACATGTGCATGCATGCACACACCTCAACTTGTGCTCACTATCATCAAAACAACACAGGAGTCAAAGCGTATTCACACCATGGGAGATGAACCAAAAATACCTCAGGCTCTCCAGCAAACAGGAAAGATAGTAATTGTTAGTTTGTGTGGGCAGAATGGAAAGACGCTGGCCTAGATAGAGATCCATAGGGTGTCATTAACCGGGTGGGCATATAGAGAGATCACATATTAGCCGTCACAGCAGATGAACAGACTTTGGAGATCACTTGCTGGCTAATGCATGGAACATCACAGCTAATTAGCAAATACCGGGAAAAGATAAGTACAGTTATGAACTATACACCTTGAGAGAGTCTTTACTCTAGTCACATTACTCACGTGTGTTTTAGTATTGTTGGTATTATTTACACACATCATATCTGCTGTATCCTCGTCCAGTGGGAGCTGCTGGTCCACCATAGACCTCTTCTACTGTTCAATATTTGCCACGTAACATTACTTTAGGATTATTTTCATGATTCATTTTTATTCATTTTAGTGTGTCTTCAGTTTATAGGTCTCTAATTTGAATGTGTGCTAAAAAACACTGACACATATTAGGCCTATTTGTGGATTATTCTGGGCTATTGTGGCAGTGGATTATTTCTCTGAGTGGATTATTGTTAACTCTACTGAGTTGGTTTAGTAACATTACCACATTCATTAGAACATTTATTGTGACAATTTAATTTGAACAAATTTGCCTACATTCCAACAATTTAGTTATGTTTCTGGTATATTACATTGTGAAATTAAAGTCAATTTAAAGTTAGTTCTGCCCACAGAATATAGGTTATAGGTTAAGCCTGTTTTCCTCTTAAAATGTAATAGATTGTTGCATCTTTGTGGATCACCTAGAAGGGTTAGCACTCTATCCATCATAGTTTGACAAAATAGGGCCCCCCAAACTCCATCTTGCATAGGGCCCCCAAAAAGACAGAAACGGCCCTGCGCTGATTCATATGGACGCTGGAGTTCAGGTTGATCCTTTGAGCTCTTTGTCACTCCAAGTATTTTTTTTCTGGCATGGACTTCATCATCTTCCTGATAAGTCTGGTTTTATTAAGTTATTTGATGCTATAAAAAGGGGCTGAGACATCATGAATCACAGCTGAGCCTTTCCTCCCAGCTGAGTAAAGGGGGGTGTAAGGGAAGGAACTCGATACCGCGGCCTCACCACCTGATCACTGCTGCACTGACTGTGGCTCCAAATGACGTCAAATGCACAAGATGGCATTTTCCGATATTTTGGCTTCATTTCTGTGCAGTGGGTGGAAGTGAAGTGAAACGGCCTGTCCATCTTAATGTCTGTCAATGGTTCACACCAACAGGCTCATAAAGGTAACAGGGACAAACCCACATCGAATAGCACACACGCACACACACACACACACACACACACACCCCGAAAGCATGATTAATGTATGTTTTCAGTACAAATATTGACCAAATAAATGTCTGTTTTGCTATTCCTGAGATCAAAACACATCCAGACTGAGATACACATACATACTTTTATATGTGAGGACCTTAACTTACATTACTTTGCAGGTACTTTTGGCAGACTTACATTCTTCCCCAAAGCACACAAATAAATTGCAATTTAGGGCTCAGTGTCTGGCTCAGATACACTTCGGCATGTTTGCAGGAGGAGCCAGAGATCAAATCACCAATGATATGCAATGTTATGCTGCTTCCACAAGTGCAGTTTGTGACTAACATGACAGATTACAAATCACAGCCTGAATTCAGTACATTTTATGTGGACGTTCCGGAAATACTGTAAAGTTAGACCACAGCTGTATGTAATCAGACATGCTGAACTGTGAAAATAATAGACAATGAGTTCAGCAACACAACTCAGTGACACTGCAGTCTGTCCTCTGCTGACATTCACGAGAGCAACTCATGAGAATCTGCGATTGAAGGAGGTATTTTCATCACTGGAATTCCAAATAGAATTGGAGAAAGATCGCCTTATAATAACACTAGAATTTAATAAAGTGCCATTCTGTTCAGCCTTGTTTGCACCAGTAATGTCTATACAGAAACTGTAGCCTCTATATTTTCAGAAGCTCTTTAGTATCAGACAAAATACTAATATTCTCCATTACACGAAGTATTAAATTATTTATGTGAACATGCCTCAAACATGTGTGAGATAAACAATGCTTAATCCCGTGTGAATGGGATCCTTAATGCTGACGGTGAAACAGTGTGCTGTGGCTTTGCCTCGTGATGTTTGGGAGGTTATTCAGTGTCAGAGCCTCATTCAGATTCAGCCCATCTTGTGTCTGTATATATAATGTAATTTTTATTTTTTTTTGTTTTGTCTTTGGGTGCGAGCACATGGAAAGACATTCATGAATGCAAAGATTCACTCAATTTGAGAAACTTAATCAGAAGATAAGACTTGATGTACTGTAAAAAAATAAATTGACACTGTAATATATTGTTTCTTTATCCCTAGGGCTGCAAATGACGGCCATGATTTCCGAACAGCAATGTTGATTATTTTAAACAGCCATTTCCATGCAAAACGCAATAACACGAGCTGTACTGTGCAGAACTCAGCATTCACCGCCGCTCCAGTGAGCTTCTGATTTATTTACTTCTTGCGAGAAACATTCATGGAGAAGTAAATGCACTGCCAATGGCACTTCCCGTATTTTACGGACATTCATTGTCATTTATGGGCTTGAGAAATTGGACTATTTCATGAAAATTTGATAGTAAGAAATGATTTCAATCACATGTAGATAACCTCAGCTGGTTTCAGCTGTGGCCTCTGCTGCTCCCAATATTCTTCTTCCTACTCTTGTTGTCAACAAGGCTAAACAAGTCCTGTTCTTTATTTATGACAATGCATATCTTCTAGAGCAAAGCCCCAGGCAAGGTTGTCTGTAAAAACGTGGGATTGGATGTGATGCTGAACTAAAAATAAAATAGGCTTTTAATCCCCTTTTTTTTTTTTTTTATCAACAACTTTGTTATCCTTTGGAGGACTGGGGTTGGTGACTGCCGATGAAACCTCCCACACTTTAATCATTGAGGCTTTTCCATTGTTTATCATTAGTACTTGAGTCTGCCAATAAGTCATTTGAAGTACATTTGGTTTGCATAGATCCTAACTGTGAAAAAGGGGAGTATTATAGTTTGATCAAACTAGGTAGCAAGTAAAAGTTTAGCTGGGATAAAAGAAATGAAACTACATTTAATTATATGTCTCCTGCTTTCTGGTGACTCTTAGGGACAGAAATAACAAAGTAACAATCACCCTGACTCTCAGACATGATCACTATTCATTAGTTCCTTTTCATTTAAGCTCATTCATTTTTTAGCCCCTTCACAAAGTCTGCACGCAACTACTGTTTTTGTCAGTTTAACCTGAAAGTTAAGTTATTTTATTTGCAGTTGACCTGGTGGCCCCAATTCATGATAACTGCAAAGAATGCTGCACCACCAGTCCTTTAAATAAATCCACGTCAATAGATTGGAGCGCTGAGGAGTAAAACACTTTCTGGAAGCAAATTTCTGTAAATGGGAACGGGGTCTGAACATCTGTCACAAGAGTTTAATCACCAAGGGAAAACATCCATCCTATAAATGAAAGAGGAAACATTCATTTCTTTACTTAATTAAACATGAAAATGTTCTTTCTTTTCTTCTAATTAAAGATCTACTGAGCTGGCCGCTGAAGTAATCTCAGGTGTCTCCACACTTCATTTCACTTCCTTTTAGCGCCATGCCAGCACCAGGCGAGGGGTCTGTCACTGACTATTTGTCAGCGCCAAACAAAGAGGGGCACGACTAAACTGAAGTACTTTCATGTTCAGGCTGTATATTTTTAGTCGAGAAAACTCACACAGACGGGGACAAACACAGAGTTACACAAACGCTAACTGGAGTGAGCAAGCCAAGCGACGATTGAGAATTCAGTTCATAAATGTGATTTATATATTGAAAAAAACATTGGGGCACTTTTTTATCATTTGAGTAACATGGCTGACAACTGACTATAAACATTCCACTTTGACATTTACACACAATTAAATAATCCACCCCTGAGCATCCAACACATCTAAGAAAGGTGCAAAACACATACGGGGCCGTCTAGTCACAGACATTCTGTATTTACAGCCAAACGGTGCACTGAATTATGACTCAAAGTTGAAGGGACAAATGCAGTACACCAAGACTCTGCATTAACAACATCTTGATTCACAATTAACCTGCACTGCTTAGTTTTTGTACATGTAATCTGAGTTTGGTGTGCAGTGTGTGTTCAGATACTGCTGTCTTCGCACTTGTGGCAGTAAACGTTGCATGTTTAACCTTTGGTAAATGACCGTAATGTTGTTACAGCCCTTTTCCTTTGGGACTACATTACATCAACATAATACCAGTTCCTACCAGCATGGCCGTGCCTGCCCCACGCTGTATTATGCTGCTGTCTGACAACATTGTAAAGCACCAAAAATGTCCAAAATACAGCATAGACTTGAACGGATGTATATTTTTTGGATGTGCCTTCCTGTAGGCGGCTAAATTACGTCTTGCTGTGGGTACCGATGAGCAGTACAATGCTCTGTCTCCCTGTGGCGCTGCTTCTCCACACAGGTGGAGAACTGACGGTCATTTACAGCTGGTAATATACTGACTAGGGAAAATTACCTCATACAACCCCACATCAAAAGACCCCGACTATCACTTGAAGTGTCTACACCTCATAGCTGTTGATAAACCCTCACAAAAATTCTTCCATCTGCTTACATCAACGTTATATTGTGTTATTAACAGATCTAAAGTGTTTATTCTGCCTTTTAATGCGATACATGGGGGTTAAATGGAGGCAAAGGATGTATTTTCTCGATGTCCGGGACTTTAAGGTGTTAAATGTGATCAGAGTATGAGTGAATACAGCGGACAGAGAAGATAAGGAGAGATAAATTGCACTGTGGAATGACGGTGGACCTCATTTGCATGTGAAATGAATAAAGTGAATGCAACCTCAGGAACAGCGATGGTACATCAAAAACACATCCTCTCTCTCTCCTGCTCACTTTCTCGGTCGCTGCGTCTTTCTCTCTCTCTCTCTCCCTCTCACACACTCACACACACACTCACATCTTCACATATGATTCCATAAATATAAACAATCACAGCTAATTTAAAACATGAAACCAGCGGACTGAACCTGGACAGAAGGGAGTCTTTATGCAGTAATGTGCTGCTTATTTTCTTGCTTATTGTGTACAGTCATTATTATTGTTTCACATGTACTGTTGCACCAGTAGGTGTTGCCTATTTTCGTTCATAATCAAACATAGAAAGTAATTTTTGTGGATGACAGTTGGTATGGTTTGGTGGTCATTTGTGGACCCAAAATCAGGGGGAAGGTCTGAAGGAATTTACTGATTGGTTCAGGTGAATAGATAGCTCATAGTAGCTCAGGTGAGTGGCATGGCAGGTGGTGCAGCTTGGGGGGAGCACTGGGAGGTAAAAGGCTGAGATGGAGGGACAAGTAAGTGGAGACATAGGTGGGTCCACAGAGGTGTTTGTCTCAAGGCTGAGATGGAGGAGGCCGGACGGCAGTGTGGCCATGGAGCTCAGAGGTGGTGCTGGCTCTGGGATGGATGAGGAGAGTTCAGGAGCAAGACATGCGATTCACGCAAAATAACACAGGAGCAAGAATCACAAGAGACAAGAATGAGTAGTTTTGCCAGAGATGCCACGATAGCGAGCGGGAACAATATGGCAGCAGATGGAGAAAAAGACCAGACAACTTAAGCTGAAGAAGGTGTGTGAAAGTCAGGAGCTCCAGCCAACCTGGGAAGCCATGCCCGGCCGCTGTAAGTCCACAATCATCCCTGATAGTAAGCCTATTAACGCAAGAGATTGATAGTCTACATTAACAGAAACATACACAAAGGCAGAAAGATGTGAAAGAAAGATTTAGAAAAGATAAGATTGAATCAGAAAATGGGACTTTTTTTTTTTTGGCAACAGATTCTGAAAGCAATATCATATATTTGCCAAAAGAAAACAGAAATCCGCTCCTTCAGATTTATTGAAGAGGACTGAGAGCCTACAGAGATACAGTGGAAGTGGGAATGTTATGCCAGATGAGTGAGAGCTGGCAACTGTGCACTTGTTAAGTAGTCTTGGCTCCAACAGCCTCCTCGTCAACTCTTCAGGAGATGGCCTTCATGGCAAATCCACATATCTATTTTTAACTAAGAACTAGATAGCTCTGTTCAGTCCAACAGTGTTTCTGTGGAATACAAATTATTGTGTTACCCTTGAATAATACACAGTTAAAGAGCTGCCCTTACAAAAAATTAAGGATACTCCAACAAATCTAACTATGCAGACATAACAGACAAACTGAGTGGAGATGGCAGGCAGACAGACGACACTGATGATATTTCTTTGTAACGCTCTTGGTCAGTGCAGAGAAAACTCCATTTACCAATGAAGTGTGTGTCATGCAGTTTAGACCTTGTAAGTTGACCTGGAGTTCAGTTTGTTGCGAGAGAAACTATTTGTACATTGGATAAGGACATTGCATCAACAATATGTACAAAAGGAGCAAGCAAAAAAACGGTGGAGGGTTCAGTGGTTTGTTGGATGCTTTTGAAGCCAGACAATAAAAGAAGTTCCTGCAGAAGTTTGCGGTTACAGTCGAAATGTAAGCTCGAAACGGAAACTATGCCGACGTCCATTTTTTGGAGATTATACAAACGCAAATAATGGAACACCCTTCAACTTTTCAATGATGCTCCAACCCATGACTACCAAGTAGCTACAGGAACATTGTTACATGAGCACTCAGTCTCACACCTGTAGAGTTTTCGTGACTGCATCTTGCACGGTTGCAAGTGAAAATTCACAGCTTAATGGCGCACCAGACCTTCGCCCTCTTGTGTGAATAAAGAGTGTGTCTAATTTTTGTCATCATCACTTGATGGCAGAGTCGAGGTCATGCTGCCCAGGTCTGTTCTGTCCACACTGAAGTCATTAACATTAATATGCTAAAAATAGAATACACATTATAGACTACACTTATAGAATCCAGACACGGTAACAAAGACTGGCAGGGAGGACCGCGGGTGCAGAGAAACACACTGAGGACTCCTGGTGGACAGGTGAGGAAACGCTGGATCTGAGTGGAGACCAGAGAACACTTTGGTCTGCTCCCGCCCATCATGTAGCTAAATTTCTTCGTCATGGATCTGTTTCATTACCAAAGGTCACCTGCTTTTGTCAGTCTTCACAGTGGTGCTGTTTTTAGCTCTGCACCCAGTTCTTTCATTCTTCGTGTTAATTGAATCCTTTTTATTCAATAGGCCAAAGGGTTCATGTTCAAACAGAGAGGAAAATTATTAATCATAATTGAGCCTTCACACTTCCCTCTAACTCATCACTTTTATTTATTTCTTTTTTTTTGTGGATCTGTCAGCTGCAAAAGATTTTTTAAAAAGCAAATTATGACCCACACAATTAAAAGGGGAAGGTGGTGAGTTAATTCATTTATATATATGCAGCTAGTGCACACTACACAGCTGATATATTTCTCTTAATCATGTCAGAATAATTAATAATTCCATGGAGATGTAAATTCTGCTTGTGTCAATCATGTTGAGATCGGGTTCAACAGCTGCCAGTGTCCAAATTTCTCTCCTATGTCATGAAGAGTTCAGGGACCTCTAAAGCTTTTTACACATTGAAGAATAAAAAGCCTTCATACATTTTTCATCTGTCAGATGTTTGAGCCGGTTAATGTAAGCACGGATGTTAACAACACTGAATGAATGTTGGCACGCTTATGCAAACCACAGATACGTCTGATACAGTTTGGACTAGTAGTTAAAGTTTGATTCTGATTGTTTACTTCCCCCCCAATATGCAAGTGGAAACTTTACATGCAGAGCCCCATCAGCCTCAACTAATCATATTATAAAAAAAATGCACTGTAAGCACGTGTAAACACCCACACAAAGATCATCATCATCATCTTAGAGACGCTTCTCCTGAACTTTTAATATCATTAATAACTGTTTTTCCTGACACACGCTTTTCTTTGCACTTGTGGGCTTGTGAAGGGACCTTCCCTTAATAACGCTGTTGCTGACGCTGCTTACATTGAGATTAACTTTCATCAGAAAAAGAGTACATTTAAAGCACATATGAGAATGAAAATTTATGACACCTAATTTCATATAACAAATAAGACAAATCCCCAGCAAATCCGACCATGACAGCGACAATGAGTAATGAGATTGTTTCATTTCCTGCAAATGGAAAAGCAAGAATAATTATAAATATGCTAAGATCTAATAAAATGTATAAAGAGTCCGTAACCTGAGGATAATCACAGATCCAAGTCTGAACTCTTGACTTAACTTTGGTGGCATGGAATTCATTAGCAAGTTGTTGTTTATTATCATTTCAGAAAGTAATGCATCATGTTTTCACAAAAAGTTAAGACTGTCTTTGTTTACATGAAGAATACTGTAAAACAATATATGATGTGTATGAAGGGTTTTCTTTTCTTGTTATTGAGGATATGATATCGATCAATCCCACATCCCAAGTGCTCTGTTTTTTTTTTTTTAATAATCATATAGAGTTATGCTGTGAGTGATTACTCTGATTGCTCTGTTATAGACTTGTGTTGAGTCTCACTCTGAGTATGAATGTTATGGTCGTGCTTTAATAAGCTAGAAGCTAATAAGGATCATAATAAACAAACAAAAAAACAATCCCCTGTAAAAGCAAGACACACACCTAACACAGACAACAAGGAACAAGGGCTGACTGATGCACTTATTGTTTTCGGCTGCACAGACAACCTGCTCAAGGTTCTCTTCAACAGGAATTATTGCAATGAGAAGAAATTAATCCAGTGTAATATAGAAAACACTGCAAAAAGAGTATTTTTTTCCCTTCAACTTTACACAACATCCCAACTTTAATCAAACTGCGGTTGTGTCAGGCCAACAAACTGTAGGAGCTGAAGTTGTTCTGCACCATCCACATGTGTTTTGCAAACTCTCTTCTATAAAGGCACACTCATGTAACGGGCTCTTATTCATTTTCTTGGCCTTGCTATATGGCTCTCTTTTGGTGCTTGTTGCTATGCTTACATAGTGGTTCCCTTTTTATTACAAATATTACTCATTGTACTCAATTCCACCTTGGTAAATCACTTCATAACTGTCCTTTAAAAAGTGCTAGCTAAATGAAAAAAGATAAATATGCTCGATTGTTTTGAAGGCTACAGAGGGAATGAAATTGGATCAGACTGTGCTCAGCCTTTACTTCAAGTGAAGGACAGCATGCCAGTTTTCAGCTCTTTGCTCTTGTGAGCTGGCAGCGACTGTCACTGTCTGTCAGACGGCACAGCCCACTCCTGAATGTTTTATCTGCCTGCTTGCGGCTCAGTGTGTTATATCCGGAGGTTTGTCATTTCTTTTTGTGGCCCGGAGATTTAATCCCCCTCATGCTCGGAGGTTGCTTCCCTTTTTTTTTCCTTTGCCCTCAAAGTATACCCTCAACTCCCCAGTTCTTTAGCTCAAACCATCTCCCCAGAATTTCCTATGTTATACTAAAGGAGAATAGTTATGCTTTTTTTTTTTAGTTTTTCTTTCTTTCCCTCATTGTTTTGTACAAGTTCTTGTTCATGTAAAAGATCTTGAAGGTAAAAAAAAAGGTCAAAGCCACAGACAGAAAGTCTTTTCTCCCACAGAAAACACTGCACCTGAAACGCCTCATCAGTAAGCCGGCCTTTAATTCTGTAAGTTTGTGACATCTCACTACATCAAATGGTCACACATTTGCATAAATTAAGACTTACGGTTATTTTGGCAGGTAAAGATTGATCAAGCACAGCTGCTCTGCCAATGTTAGCCGTGCTGGCTCAGGCGTGTGTGAGCTGACCAGTCAGAGGAGGCTGGTACTCAGGAGGAGGGGCCTTAAAGAGACACACAATAAAACAAAATAACGAACCTGACAGAGAAATCTCATTCTCAAAATGTGCGTCTCTGGCTATATGCTTTTCCAGAAGTGAAAAGATGTTTCTGACTTCCTTTTGTGTTTATACAGCTGGAAAAGTAAATGTATTGGATGAGCTTTGTTACATTTGTTACTCATTGTTTGTCTGCATTGTCTGACAAGAGAAAAATCAAATGCACTGCTCCAAATCGGAGACAACTGAAAGCTTTGCAAAGGTCTGTAAAACTAAAAAAGGGCTGAAATTAATATTTTGATCTGCTTTAATCTGAAGACACGAGGATTAATCAGCTTCACTGAAGTGACAACAATCAGCATGTTCTGCACATTATTGTGTGTTCGCCTGAATGTGCACGTGTGCAGGTGTGTGTACATATGTGTACCTGCCTGCACAGGTTTTTTTATGCAAATTGAAAATCTCAGACTGTATCCAATTGAAGTGCTTCCTCGCTGCGCTCCTGCCTTGTTTCCCTTGAAGTCCACAATGTTGACAGCAGCGGCAGCAGAGGAGGAGTTTTCCTCATACAATGACTTTCACAGTTGTTGACTTTTTCTAGAAGCAGCTTTTGAAGTTTCCCCTTTTTTCTGTCGACTTGGCAACTTCTCAGCACAGCCGTGCAAGTACACAGGCAACCACAGATACGCACAATTACCCAAGCAAACATACAAAACACAAACAGATACACGCTCACAGACACTTCCTCAGGTTGTATTTCAGCGCAGTGAGAAGGAGAGAAAGAGGGACAGTGAGGGGAAGACAGACTGGGGGGGGACGTGGGGAAGGAGGCGATGCCGTCTCCTCTTCCCTGTCATTGCTCGGCTCTGAGGCCACACAGGATTCAGTTTCACCCAGACGGCTGTATGAGGGGCAGTGAACTGTGCCGAACATGACCGGAGTGCTGATGGCAAACAGTAAGCAGGCGGCTCAGAGGGAAAAGATGGAATCGCTGAACTTTAACCCCGTGGCTGAGAAATCACGGCTGCGATAACATGAGATCTGCAGCGTGGATCACATGTTGACGCCATCATACAGGAGAAAGTCTGATCGCTGAAAACATGCACAAGTAAAATACTGACTGTGTTCTAGTTTAGGTCCTGCAGCTTGTCATGTTTAAGTTTATACCAACCTTAAGTTCTTCCTCATCTGTTTCGTTGTACTCCTTTTATAGCCACATTCCAACAAGATGTATGAGATCAGCCTGTTGTGGAAACTAAAAGTAGGACAAAGGTAATGCCTCACATCTCTCAGGTAGCCTATTTAACAAGGACAACACGTGTGTGACAAGTTATTTATTTATTTGCAGCTAATTAAAGTCCGACTATTTTTCAGTTGCCTTGTGAACCATAAAGTATAGCCCACCACAGTAAACTGTTGTCTTAATCCCTGCTTTGTTTGGATATCTGATCGTGAGCGCCCGCTCCCAGACATTTCTTGACCTTGACTTTGTGCGTTCTCTTATTTCCCCCTTTCTTATTTTACTAACCTGATAAATATCAGTTTTATTTCCTTTCAAAAGGAGTGGTCATTTCAAGGTAATAAGATGGTTGATTAATATTCAGTTCATGGTTAAGTTCATGTTAAAGGGGTAAACATGAATTAAAGATAAGATATATTTAAGATATATTTCATGGCTTGTTATGTATGTTTAAAAAAGCCTAAAAGTAATTATTGCAATGACCTTGAAGAGTAACATTTCCGGTTCACCTGTCTGCACGTGCAGGCAGAAGAGAAACACAACAATGGCATAGAGAAAGAGTCGGGAGATAGACTTGTGTGAGAAAAGTTACACACTGCTGCTTTTTAAAATCTTTGTTAATGCAAAAAAAAACACAAAACAAGCTGAGGTGTTGTGGGTTATTACTTGGTCTTTAAATTGATAAAGCAATTTCCATATTTGTGTTTACATTTTATCAAGGTTTACAAACCCAAGGGAAATCCTGTCAGCCTCTAAATGCAGGGTTCTCCCCAGACGGTGGAATAACGGCGCTGCGCCGCTATACTCATTTTCAGTGTTAGCTGCTTTATAGCGGGTGTTTGTGGGTGGACACCACCACCCCACATTTTAGTTTTTTTATTTTAACTTTATTTTAAGAGGAGTAGTCCCTCTTTTACAAAGGAGTCCTGCTATTGTGAATCTGGTTATGTTTCCTGTTTTATTTTGAAGTTTGTCATGTTTTTTCATTTCCTCCCATAGTTTGATTTCTTGTCCTTTTTCTGTGTCCACCTGTGCCTAGCTTGTATTTCAACCTTTGCATGTATATTAATACTAGATTCTCTCTCATGTGTTAGTCAGTTTGCTCTGTTTTAGTAAATCATAGGAACATGTATACTATATAAAACTATAAATAGCACTACAGGTATGAGGAGAAATATGTATTTATGTTTGGAGTGGACTGCCCCTTTAAAGTGCAAAGAGGACGGCCTATTGTGTGCTGTCTTGTGGAGAATTGACGCGATTGTTAGAGCTATGCTTAACACACCCGAGCACCAGACAGAAAACATTGCGTTTCAGTCAAACAGTCCGCAAGATGAATGTGTTCGTGTCAGTGTGTTAACTGAGACATTTGTCCAAATGTCAGACTTGCCTTGCTTTGCTTCATACTTCATTTGTTGACTCTTCTGGTAAATAATAAATCCCGGAGTTTATTTTTTTGAACAACAGCTCCCAACTGCAGCACAGTTTGAACCGCCCACTCCCAAGAGATTTGTGTTGGGTCCTGCAGGACCAGCACGATCCTGATCCCGATACAGTTCTCAACCACACAGACAGTTTTGGAGTTAATTAGGTACATGATGTGGCAATTATTAAGCTTTAATCTTACGTTTATTTTGTTTTACACCACATTGTTACACCTTTCACCCCACTTTGTCTATAGGTCAGATCAACAAATAATAACACCTTTGCTGATTCAACTACTTTGTTTTTATCCGTTCTGATTACGATTCTTAATGTAAATATATAATGAGAAATAGTTTTTGGTAACTTCGAACATAATTTGAACATAAATCGAAAAATAAAAACTTCTCATATATTTATTACAAATGACCTGCAGTGCCTTCAAGTACCCATTAGGGGTCTTCGGCCCACACTTTGTCACTGGTTACTTTTCAGAAAATGCTTTTACATCTAAAACATACAGTATGATACAGTAACATGACTGAAATGCCTAATAATAAACAATGTGGCTGTCCAGTGTAAATCATGTGTCTCCAAAACCTCCAGTGGGTTTTTTAGGGGGGGTTATGGGGTTTATATAGACGGTTTTTCATGAGTCATGAGTCTAAAATAGACATAACATTTTTCTGCAACATTCCTACATCATTTAAATACATTACTCGTGAAAGAAATACACCGTGCAGTTGATATTTTTATACTGTTATATCATCAGAAACAAACATCCATATTCAAATGGGTTTCGATTTTGTTTGTTTATTTGGGATTTCAGTGCGCCTCTCACGGGTTTACTTGCATTTTTATATATTCCAACAACGAAACAACACCCAGCCCACCTCTCACACCTCATACCTCCTCACAGCAAGAAGTACTCCTTAGCAGCAGGCATCGGCCTATGCTAAAGTCATGCGAAGCTGACAGCAGGCCCCAGGGCAAAAATGGGCCCCTATTAACATACTAGAATTTTGGCTAAACAAACAAATGAAATTAACAACATGTAAATCTTGACTCAGAGTCCCAATACAAGACAAAAAGTAGTGGGCATGATGCTGATTCTGCCTGAAGGCCGCCGTGCATATTCCCAGACGAATGTGCAATCAATTAAAATTTCCTACTAATCAACTAATGCACAATGAATACAGCACCTTCAGGGCAGTTGTCTGACTCTGCCTGGTTGGCAACCCAAATCATGAATACCATCATGAGAGCAAAAATAATTCAATTCCCTGCAGAATCTCTGCAGATCAATACCAGCCTTTACATTTCAGCAGCAGGGCAGGTGTGCACTGAGAATCCAGTGACCCACTGACACGCAGCTGTTCGCTCTGAGCTGCTGGCTGACATGCAGAGGAGGTGGACTTGTTGAAAAAGTGGATTTTAGATGGGTCTGTTAGTGGATGCGTCTATAAAAATATCTCAACATTTTGCCTGAGAGTGCATTCTGAACACAAAAAAAAGAGAGAAATGAAAAACAGTGAGTTGCAGATGTAACATAGTTTTGTTCGATTATACAGAGGTTGTTATGTAAGCCGTCCTGTGTAGGCAGCGTGGGTCGCTCTGTCGGTTCCTTTCAGCTCTCGGTTCAAAGACGTGAGTCAATGAGTGGACATGCAGCATCTTCTCGGTAGATTTAAAGGTGATCTCCCCTGTGACTGTATTTAAACAAAGACCAGTGAGGAGTGATCGTGTCTGGCTAGAGGTTGAATATGAACAGGAAAAAGCCATGACGTGAAAACTGAGACCTTCCCCGTCTCTCTGGGTTGCCTAAACAGGCCCATGGCAAAGTTGTTTAACGCTGCTGGACTGTGGATTTCTACTGTGAAAGATTCCGGTCAGATTTTCTGTGACAGTTTAAGCATGCGACTTAATACATGTCCTTGCGTGCCTCTCTCTCTCTTTTCTGAGAGCAACAGCAAAGGTAGTTTAGAAATTGCGTCTGCTTACATAAAACAACAACTGGCTTCCACCACAACACAGAAGCTCCACAGAGCCCCTTCAAAAGTCCTGTTTCTGTTTGTCCAGATGTTTGATTATCTTGTTTTTTCTGCCTCTTACGACAGACGAGACAAATTGGATCCATCGTGTGTCCTGCACAACAACACAGGTCCCTGCAATGTAATTTACCCCAGGAGCTAAAAGTGACGATTTATAAAACAAAGAATATATAAATATTTCATCATTTTATTACCTAGCAGTGAAATTTTAGATATAACTCACTCGCCAGGATAAAATGTAGGCAGTTAAATCAGGGATGAATTCACATTTGTAACTCGTATTTACCATACTGTCATTTCTAGAAAACATGTTACATCACGTTCACATTAAATGGTTATGACCTGACTTTATATCATGAGGTGGTCGGGTTAATGGCCACCTGCATTTTAAACATTTGTAACCGTGACACAACTGGATACTTTTAAGGACACTGGATATTTTCAAGTCGTGTTTGAGGTGACAAAAAAAAACAGATATTTTTTGACAAGAAACAAGAATCACAATTCAATAAAAGGGAGAGAGGAGAACACAGAAAACAAGAAGAAGACAGAGGGAAATCAAGGATACAGAACAACAAGATATCAGGGAGAGGGTGAAAGATTTGAGGGGAGCAATCAGAGGAGCAGATGGAAGAAACACTGATATAGGTAGCTGCAATTCTGATTGGAGCCAGGAGGAGGTTAGGAGGGCAGGGGTAAAAGACTCAGATGAGAGTTTCAGGAGGGAGGAATGATGGTCAGTACAAATGAGAGAGGGCAGAGAAGAAGACCAAGAAAAAGAGAACTAAAAAACATCAACCAAAAAACACATCCAGTGCTGGCTAAAATGTAAAAGAAAACAACAAGAAAATCTTTTTTTTTTTTTTTAACACTAAACCACTAAAACTGATCACATCCTTCATGCTCCGTGTGCAGTAATTTGATCAGTCAGGTTGATTGGACAAGCGGGGCTGTTGGACACGTCCCTGCTGTCCACAGTGTTGTGTGCGTGATACTCATGTGTGATTGTGAGAAAGTGAGTGAGGGGGAAAGAGAGAATATCAGGAAACATATTGGAGAGCAAAAGTCTCGAAGGCAACATGAATGCCTTTCTGAGCAGCTTAGTGATGTGCCAGAGGAGAGAGCTCACAGAAAATAATTGGATTTCATTTTTGGTCTGCAGGAAAAAAAAAAAAAAAAAACAACTCAAAAACAGATGCATGCCGTCTCCTTGGAGCTCTTGCCACAGGTATCATAAAGGCCGAGAAATGTCTCAGTCGCTGAAAAATGATATGCGGCTCAACACGCTAAGCAAGAAGAGTAGAAGTTCTTCCTTTGATAATAGAGGAAAACCTTTAAGTTCTCTACATACAGACAATACACTATAGATGATGATGCTAAGTTTATTTTCTGACGTTCTCTATGGTAAAAATCCACAGGTCCTCACTTCTGCTGACTAAGTCATCACAATGAGTTAATATTTGCCCATCAGCACCTGTTGTTTACTTTGAGAGCGGGCCGTGTGCTGATGTTGAGGATTAGCATGCATTGAGGATTTCTGCACGCCATAATGATGCCCGTAATGATGACAAGACGGTCAGAAGTAGAACATCTGCATCAGTAAAAAGATGCATTTCTATCCAAAGAATCCATCCTGAGTGGTAATTTGTTTTTACTCTATACACCAGGAATGTAATGAAAAGGAAAACTAACTGCAGATGACGTTCAATCAAACACTGCAGCAGAGACTTTTCTCAGTGGAATCCCAAAAAGTATTGTCTGTTCACATGGCTAAAACGTGCTTTGTTTACTTTTAGCCATCAAATAATGGCTTCTGGTTGGTCTCCACTTTTTGATTTTTCTCTTTTGTTTTTTCTTTGGACTTTCCTGTGCCTGCTTTTTTGTTTGTTTGCATTCTGGACATTAGGATTTTGGACCATCAGTTGATCATTAAAGCTTGCGTTTTGTTCTTTTACCTTTCTGCCTCTGTGTGTCTGCATTTGGGTCCTCACCATCTCTGCAAACCTTAACAATCCGATTTTCAAACTTGTAGTCCTAAAACCCAACCAACGCTGACTCAAGTGACATCACTGTAGGCGATTTATCAGATTTAGCACAGCTCCCTCTGAAGCCTCTATTTTTTTCCCCCCACATAATCTGTATTGCTCCCCAAGACCTGTAAACAGACTTTGATGTGTAAAATCACAGCGGTTCCCCTTCAACCATGATTTTCCCCAACTGACCCTAACTGAGTGGTTTTCTGCCTTAAAGGCGAGGTGAGCAATTCTGGAGAAAGGTAGTTGATTTGTGAGTCTCACTCCAAGGTTGTCTGCACTTGATGATCTGGGAATGAGACTCAACAAAACACAATAGACGGCGAGCCTCGAACCAAAGCATCGGTATTTGAAGAATGAAGCTCAACAGTCAACTATCGTTTTCCAGAATTACTCACCTCATCTTTGAAGAGACAGGCAGTTACTTTCTTGCTGACTTTGATGAGAAGTTCAACACATGCAGCTGAAGTGAATTGCCGGTTAGCTTAGCATAAATACCCAAAGGGGAAAACTTCACCTTGCTCTGCCAAAAAGAAACAAAAAATCCATTTGCTATTAAAAAGGGGGGTTTTTTTGTTTTTTTTTGCTTTGCAGCTGTAGGGGAGTTTTGTATCCTTCGGACAGAGGCAGGCTCACTGTTCCAACCTGTTTCCAGACTATATGCTAAGCTAAGCTAGCAGGCTACTGGCTTTAGCTTCATTTTGGCCATGCAGACATGAGACTGGCCCTGTGATAGACTGGCGACCTGTCCAGGGTGTCCCCTGCCTTCGCCATAAGTCAGCTGGGATAGGCTCCAGCCCCCCCGCGACCCTGCAGAGGATTAAGCGGCTACATATAATGTACAGATAATGGATGGATGGATGGATGGACATGAGACTGGTTCTGACTTTCTATGCTAACTTTTGGCAAGAGGGCAGTACAAGACTCTTTCATCAACGTAATGCGACACGAAAACAAGTGGACACATTATGTGATTAAATTATGTAAATTCTGTGGAGTTCTTGTGTGTTTATTGTTGCAGAGGAGCTTCTACTTGATTTAATGAACATTCATGCTGGGAGCTGCATCCTGATTTTTGCTGGGTTTCACTGAAAACCTGCCAAATACGCCAAAACTGCTACAAGACACAGAAGTGCAGGCTTTGGCGAGCTTTGTGACCTTCTCTGCCAGTGCTCTGAGTACAATTTCTATGTGCCTGTAAAGTCATATTCTGCCTTGTAAGACTGTTTGGGAGGGTTTATGAGAAGTTCTCTGCCCGGAAAGCCTGAAAGATGTCAGGTGATATTTTATAGAGATGGGCACAAACTGTTTTGACAGCATGTTGTGTTGGTTGAATGGATCGAGCACATGACTTCCAGGCAGAAGATGGCAATTCAAGGTTGTTGAACTTTACTTTTAGACTTAGTGTGTAGCCCAGGCTAAAATAGGTCATTTCACCTTTTAAGGAGTCAGGAATTATTTGTTGTGCACTTTGAAATACACTTAGTACGTTTACATGATGTTAGAAAAAGTCGGATTACTGTCAGTCCGACTGAAACCAGACTTTTAAAGTACATGTTCACATGTTAGTCAGACTGAGATTCTTCTAAACCAAATTTTGCAAAGTTGGACTAACACGCCCTGATAATGAGGTTGGAAGATGATTTACTTTTTCATGTATATGCCTTAGTTGGACCTGAACTGACCTCAGGGTTCTGCCACACAATCCCTGTGCTGGGCCTTGACCCGGAAGTCGTCCATGGCATAAATCTGCAGCGGGTGGCTGGGAAAAACAAAAGGAGACAAAGAAGGTATTAATAAAATATATATCGTCTAACGTACGGTGCCGAAAAGTCTTCCATGTTTTCACTGTCCATTTGCTACTTGTTTGGTATGTGACATAACAGGTCAACTGGATGAAGGTCCAGTGGCAACTAGCTAAAACAATGCATATCACCACCTACCATGGTGTAGCTGGACGTACATCCGTCAATATATCGATTCTCCCCCTGGTGCTTGTATACTGGGACAATGGCACTAGTCGAATAGAATGGCCTAATCGAGTAGCTCAATTTAAGCGCACATGGAAATGTACTGACTGACAAAAGAATCATCCAGCCGATAGAAACAACAGATCAACAAACACAAATATCAGTACTGCCTTTGTCGCATAATTCTAGCAGGAGACCTCAGCAACTTGCTGAGTCGCACGTACCTGTCATACATGATTTATCACTTCTTATTATGAATGCGTTGTTAAAATTCACTGATAATTGCCAAAAGATATTTCAGCAAGAGAACCTGTCCTTTTGTTTCCTGTGGTGTGTGTGTGTGTGTTTGAACCTCTTTATAATGTTTCTCTGCAAGGGCCTCTGTCTGATCTTTGTCTTCAGACAAGTCACTTCTACTGCAGTTATAAACGATATATCATAAATATTAATGTAAATGTCCAATAAACATTAATGGGAGAGTGAATAAATCCCACTGATGAAAATACTCACCCTCTGAAAAAGACTATTTTCCCGTGCACAGCTGAAGAAAAATAGCTAGTTAGAGTTATTGGACATAAAGTGGCCATCTAGGGACACACACATTTTTACAGTCTATTAATCTATGAATAATTAAAGGCTCTCAGTATACCCAGAGGACATTACAGCACTTCGTCTTTCAATACAGCAACTTGTTTAGTGGTGTACGGCACACTGCAGTCTCAATTGTCAGGAGGCTCTGAGAACACCTGCACCACATTTACAAACAGCAGAACAAAGAGGGTCAGAAAGCAGCGGATTGCTCCTGATATTGGCGTTGTTTAATTGGAACTGAACATCCAAATTCCTGCGACTTGTTAAATTTATTCTAAAGACAAGAGATCTCTTTCCCTTTCTGTTCCCTTTAAGTGCAGTGGAGCTTCATTTCATCACGTTAACATGGGAAAGTATTAAAATCACTCGTCATTGTTCTGTCAAAATTGTAAGATGGCGGGATTGATGACACACAGGTTGTTGTTTTTTTTCCAGTTTTGTGAGCAGTGAAGAGATGTCCAAACAACAGCTGTTATTGCTGCTTTGCTTGCTTTGAGATTTCAAATGCTCACTCGCCACGCTGGAGACAGTAAACAAGCTTCTGCATGCAGATGATAAAAAACAAATAGTTTCCAATCTCATCAAAGGCCAAGCAAACCGAGATGGATTCAGAGCCGAGCTGCAGCCGGCGTCAAGTGTCTCGCACATGAAAAGCACTGTGTATTTTCTTCACACTAATGAGAATTGTGTTGTCATATATAGAGAACCTCCTCCACTGTGACAGCCTGATTTTTATATTTGAACCTGCGGGTTCAAACGTGGGTTACAGGTGCTGATGTAAGGGGTTGTAACGATTCATGATGATGATTATATGGGTGAAAACAGAGAGAGATTACTTTAGATAACAAAGCAGCAAAACAATATGGAAGGAATGAAAACATCAAAAACAATGTTAAAGAAATGACCTGATAAAACTAAAAGAAAACCAAACATTTTGATATGTTGACACTTCTGTGACCTCACTCCGGCCATGGTACAGTATGGTTAGGTTTAGGAAACCAAAACCACTTGGAACAGGTCAGCGGTTTGCAGAAATGTTAGCCACCAACGTTTTATCCAAGCGACTGGGAACCTTTATAGATTTATATAGGAGAACAAGACACCAGATGGAAAGATTCAGGTTCGCTACCTTGTTACCCCTGAAGTTTATGTAGCTGTCATTATTCAGTTTATTTTAATAGTAAGCCTAGTAGTCAACACTTCCTCTATATACATTTAGCACCACAGTAGCTACATTTGAAGGCACCTTCAGGGAGGGCTCTTGAGAAATGTTTTCGTTTAAAGCAGCAGTTGGAGTTTTGAGAAAAGTCGACTTAGCCAGAACATTTGAATGATACAGCTTCCAGGTCCCTCCTTCTTCCTCTCTGCTGCACTGCAGCCCAGCCTTCAAAGCCCCTCCCCACAGAGGAGCCTGCTGTGCTTGTAAACACAGTAACAGAGGACGCCAGATAACCAAGATGTCAAAATAACAACAACATAAGCCCTGATTGTTCTCTTTCTGACCAATACAACTAAATCACGATAACGATCACCGTATATATCCCGAGTAACAAACAATATTCCTCACATCGCTGTAGACGAAGTTACCAGCTAATCATTACCCAACGCTACATTTTTTCTCTGAAGCATGAGTGATGTTATTTCTGTAAACCAATTCAACAACTTCAGAGTGTCCTGAATAGAAACTAACGTTACCAGGGATGTGCACAGACATTTTGAGGGGCTATTGCTCTAACCTGGAACCTCGCCTACCCAATATTACCTTTACCCATATTTCTTCTCGTCACACTCTTGACATGGCCCTTGTATTGTAACTCTCTAACACTCAGTTTATCACCCTCATTACGTAGGCTACCTGATGTGTTGTGTGATGCTCCGCATGCTCTCCCTCACTCGCAGGTCTGGAGCCTTGTGGTTGGGCCTCATCTTAAACAGAATGATTAGAATATGAATTATGCTGTATTTTTCACTTTTCACTGATTAAAAATGTACTGACAACGGAAACTTCTATTGCAGTCCGTTGACTTTCCATTACATTAACCGAATCACGTAGCATATTGACTCTAAGCAATATATAATGCATGATTAAAAAATTAAAAAGAACAGTGTTGGTGAAGCTACTTTGAAAGTATAGCTTTCCAAACTACCATTACTTTATTACTGGAAGAAGTTAAACTGCAGCAAAGCTACTCTAGGGACAACTCTAGTTTGGTAACTAAAGCCGCTTAGAAAAAAAATTTCTAACCACTGACAAATTGACAATGAACATATGATGTAAACTGATAGCAAAAGAAATTGCCAGTTCATAAGTGCAATTTCTTTCCTCACAGTTCATACATAAATAAAATAAAAATATCTAAAAATTAAATAAAATTTGTTAACAAATAAGAAATTAAAACAATGAAAGTCTTAATAAGGAAATAAAAACGGGTCTGTTGTCTCGTCAGTTTTGAAACAACTGCAAAATGTATTTAAGCTTTTAGTTTAACTAGCCTACATGTAGTTCACGACTCCCCAACACTGAATATACTATATCACATCACATCCAATGAGCAGATTCATTGTTTCATTCTGTCATGGGACTGGGACGGGACGAAGTGAAAATCCACTACCGTGTCTCCCGGCGGCTCGATGGTGTTTTGTGCCCCAATCGCAGACTTCAAGGCAGCGCTGCATGGAAGGCACTCCCCGCCCCACACACCAACACACACACAGTTACACACACAAACACACGTTTCTACCTTAGTGAGGAGACTCATTAAATTAATGCATTCCCTATCCTTAGCCCCTTACTCTAATCTTAACCATCACAACCGAATGCCTCACCCTGACCATGTGCTGCCTTCAAGGCTCCGTTGGGGGCACAACAGCCCATCCAGGCTCCGGATGTTATTAGCTTAAATTGGTTCATGTTACTAGCATACAGGCTAACGTTAATAAAAGGCAATGTTGCCTTACATGAGGCAAACGTTAAGAACTGCACATTATTCGAGGCCAGGTGGATACTTTTTGTATTATTAACAGAGCATTTGTTATCTCCATAACTTTTAAAACTCACCTGACTGACATTCCCTCTTGCACACCTACAAACAACATTGTCCACCTGCAGTGTTTAGCGTGTCAGATTAAAGTCACGTGACGAGGGGCCGAGGGCATCGCTGACGTTGTCAAAATAAAATAACTTTTTGATTAGTGAAAAAAAAAAGTTTTAATTACATGGCCATTTCATTTGTATTAACACTTCTACTTTACCAATTATGGGCTTATGATGTAGATCTTATTGATGCAGACACAAAAGCAAAAAAAAAAAGACACTTGAAAGACACTTTTGCTAACCATAAACACAAAGCTAAACACCGGAGTTAACATACAAGCTGGCAAGCTAGATTTAGCAACGAGCTACGTAGCACTACTGTAACATCTTACAGCCGTGTGTGTAATTGTGAGTATTACTGTAACCGCTGCCACCATAGCCTTGTTGTTAAAACTTAGAATTAAACACATATCAAGCAGGGGTTCTTACTTGTCCAGCAGAAAAGCAGCCAACTCTGCGTCGCTCTTGAGTCCTTACAAATCCTGACATGCCGATATTTATCCAAGTTTTCTCTCTGGCTCGGTCAAATTCTTTGTTTTTACACTGCTTTTCTTCGTCAGACTTCTTCTCTTTGACGTAGGCAATGGTGGGACATTTTTCGACTCTGTTGTTGTCTGTTCTCATTATTTACAGTTTGAGCATGAACAGACAGTGGATTTTTACACAGCTGACCTGTATCTACTTCTACTGTCAATTCATAATGACAATTATTGCAAGTATAACAACACAATAGTTACAGACTACAACTTTAAGTGAAGTGAAATATTTGCCCTTCATTGAAAGGCGGAAGGTCCTTAAAGTGAAAGGCTTGAACAGAAGAAGAAAACTGAAGGCTGTGCGTTTTTTCTTTTAAGATGCAGCACATCTCAAATGTAACCCCCAGAGTTCAGTGCCTTAAATGGTATCAGCAACATTATATTAAACCAACAGGGAGACAGCAAGGAAACTGTGGGTGTAATAAGTGTCCTGTCTCCTGAAATTAGATAAAAAGCCTAACAGCATGTTCTGGATCAACTGGAAGGCAGATGATTGACTTGTCGATAAACCCAGAATAAAGGAACTGCAACCGTCAAAGTGAGATGATTTTTCAAGATTTGTTACTATAAAGACAAAAAACGGTGGCCTTTTAAACCAGATAATAGCAAACAGGGCTCTCACAGACAGTGTTCAGAATAATCCCAGACTCAGTCCTAGATATGAACCAAATCCCCTCAATGGGATTAGGTGATGCGATTATGTCCCCTCGTAACTAAGTTTTCTGTACTTTATATGCAGAGCTATCATAAATTCCTTCCTATGTCTTTAGTATTAAGTCATTTAACAGCAGTGTTGTGCTTGAATGCGTTCAGTGAATGATCGTTCACGAACTCGTTCATATTTTGGGCAAACATGAACTGAACCTAAGTAAATCTGCCTGATGAACATTAATGTGAACACGTTCATTCTGGCGTTTGTGAACGGCGCTCTCTCACACTTACACTTCGTTCAAGAGAGCGCCAGATTTCCATACAGCCTTCCAGGCGAAAACCCGGCTAGCACACACCGTAAACAGACCTTAATATGTAGCGGAAAAAACACCCAATCTTGCAATACCAGTCACCACAGCGTCGCACCACCACATGCGTCATCAACATGCGAAGCATGGAGACAAAACCAAATGAAGGCAGCAGCACTACCTCAGACTCTGCCCCCACCATTAATACGGCATCTTCGTATGATTTCTTAAAACTATTTTATGAAAAGGTCAGTGAGGATCCAGGTGGGAAATCTGACCTTTTTGTGTAAACTTTGCCCGCCAGGTTTCAAGAAGCACATCAACAACATCAACAGCAAACCTGAAACAACACTCTGCTAGCCTTTCAAGGTATGTGCGAGTGAATAAAAAATCAAAAGACATGGCAACAGCAAGCCAAAACAGATCGTCTACCACCCAAATCACATTAACGGCATACAGTTGTCTTAGCCTCCGCTGTCTACATCTCCCAGCCGCAGCTGGACAACCTGGTTTTGCAGTGTATTGTGGGAGAGCTGTAGTTCCAGTGTTAAAACTGATAGAATAATTGCTGTCTGTGGTTCTGTATGGGCTGTGGCAATCATTTTGCAAAATAAGAGCTCGCAGCAACATATTGAAAAAACAAAGAACTAGTTCGTTTTTGGAACAGTGAACTTAGTTCAAAATTTTGAATTTTCAATTATGAACTGAACCAGTTAATTTTAAAATCTGTGAACTGAACTTTGAACTAGTTGATGTAGAAAGTGAACTTTCCCAGCACTGTTAAACAGGACTGCTTCATGGCAAAATTGAACAGGGGGGATTTTTTTACCATTTGTGAAAAAGTACAAGACATTTTCAGGTATGCCATTGTCTTGATAAGACAAAAAAAGGTGGTTTACCAATTGAATTACCATAACCAATTTTATAATGTCACAATAAATGTCAACATAATAAAAATATTACATGTACAGTGACAGAGGAAGGTTTGGAGGAGTATCTTTGAGTGGCTGCAAAGTTAGCAACTGCCCTAATGCATCAATACTCAGTTCTCTTGACTTTGGATCAATTAGTTTGAGGTAAATATATGGATCGCTTCACCATATTACATTAGAAATGGAAAGGGTCTTAAACAGTCACCATTATTTGAACGGTAAATGAGCAGCTGCTTGATGGAAAGATGGGAAATCATTGGTTTTGCACAAAGACCTCCTAAAAACTGACATAATCTGTCAGAGAAGGTGGATGAATAGATCAATTATACTCGAAAGGAGGCAGAGAAGCAATTAGAGACAAAACAATAAACCAGAAAAAAGAGTACAGGCCTCATTCACAGCTGACATTTTGAATTTACAAAGCAGGAAAAACACCAGGTGCGACTAATAACATTAGAGATGGCTCTTTTCCATTTTGCCAATATGAGCGAGCCAGCATGAGCAAACACAACGTCCCCATTATACCGGCATGGATAAATGGATGAGGGCCATTATTAATGCTTTTAAACCCAAAACGAAGTTGCAACGTCAGTGAGAGAGGTTTGAAGTGAACTGGTTTTGCGTCCACGCGCTCTAAAAACATGGTCAGTTTTGAGATGGAGGAGAGCGAAGACGCTCAGACTGCCTGGAGGAAGAAACATGAGACCCTCCCCATCTCTCAGCTCGACAAAACACCTACGTATTACCATTTTTTTCACTATTATACTTTAAATATTTCATGAGGATTGTTTTCCAACAGAATTTCGACCTGATGACATGTTAATTTGTTGTCTTGATAATACTCTTCAGTCATTTCTGTACAGGTTAGGAAGTGTGACTTCAAAACTATATTCCAACGAATTACCTAAAAGCAAATGTAGTCAGTAATGTTACTCGATTACTTTTTATTAATACCTTTGTTTCATTCGAGACCAGAGTAATGTATGTGCATGGTTATAGATTAGATTTCAAATTTTCTTTATTTCAAAATTCTAATCCAGTTAATAAGCTCCTGTTTTCTAAACACATTTGTAATCTAATTACATATTTTTCCTGTAACTCTTGGCCAATTCAGTTACTTCCTTTGTATCCTAATTATAAAACCTTGTTAAATGTATTCCAGTTACTCCCCGAGCTTGTTTCTGTATTTTATGACCCTTGTAAAACACACATGTTCAGCTTGTGGCAAACAGAACGGTCATCACTTGAACACCCTTATAGATGTTTCTTTCAAGACGGTTGTGAGAAAGGAGTCTTAGAATTCTGCTATCAGTGAAGGCGCGTGGGCCTCCACAAATGAGTCAAGTCGATTTCAACAAAGGACAAGGACAAGTCAGTCTGCGTGCCGGAAAGTAGAAGAACACAAGTTCACAAACAAGAGTTATTTGTTATCGGGAGAAACTTGAGGTGTATTCAAAAGTCTACTATTATATATCGTGGATGTTTCAATGCTGTGTGCATCTTCATCAGAGTCGAACAATCCAGAGACTCACATCCTCCTAAACAGCCTCCCTGATTAGGAGCCAGCACGGGCAGGGAGGAGGGAGAGGGGGCAATCAACTGCATGGATGCAGAGTTCACAATTAGAAAAGTCACAGGAAATTAAATCACTTTGAGCAACAACTGTATATACAAATACCAGAACATTAGAAAAATAAAAATCATTCCCATGAGTAGCTTATTATCAAGCGTAGTTCATTAATGGTGGGAAAAAAAAAAGGGATTAACTTCTTGGAGAACCTTCCCAGCATTACAGCTCCTACAGACATAGATTTTTAAATGCACAATACAATCGCAAAGAAAAATAATATGACATTTTTAGACAGCGTCGGTTTCACAAGGTTGCACACAAAAATAATGATTGTTTATGGAGGTGTGAAGCAGAAACGAAGATATTTTACGGTGTTATGAAACAGAAGGAAGAATTAAGACACCGCTGCGCTCTCTGTCATGGTTCTCAGGCTTTAGATGTTAGTTCTTTTTATTATTGTTTTATTTCGTGCAACATCATAGTACGACAGTCACCACATCATCCTCGGGGAGGAGACACTCAAAACCAGTTTCATAACTTTTTAATCACTTGCACACAAAAGCGTCTACGCCTATTCAGTCACAAAGCAATAACAAATGGAACCATCCCAGAAATGTGTTCATGAAAAATGTGGAGGTTTAACAGTGTCACAAAGTTCTCTGCGGAGTCTGTTTCATTTTTCTTCAGCTTTATCGGGCAATTAGTTCATTTCATTTATCACATGCTGGGTTCAGCAGACAATCTTTCATATAATCATACACACACACGCACACTCGCTCTCTATCTAATGACAGGCACACATGTATGGGTGTCAGCATGGAGGCACATGCATGCGCACAAGCACGTACACCTCAGCGCCGACAGGATTAGCATATCATTTCTCGGAGTAAAGTGGAGCTTCTGTGCGGGAACAGTCGGGGAGAAGAAAAAGAAGCAGCAGGTTTTTGGAGTTCAGACACATGATCGTGAATACTTGACATCTCCCGATTGAGCAGATCATTTGGCTGTAATTAATACTGATGCGGTAGTTTGTTAAGAGCTATCTCTGTTTCAAAAGATTAACACTTCCAGTAACTGAGGATGGGATAATGGAGGTTTCGGTGGGCTGCGAGTGCTTCAGGGATGGCAGCAACCTTTACCAACTGATGTGTGCAGGCTGACACAGGCTTATGTGGTTCAGTTATGGACAGAGGGAGATGGGTTGTTTGGGTAAGTGTAGCGCACAGATTCTCACAAGGGAGCTAACGTTCACACCTCCGAAATCCCAGCTTCCCATTATATGTGTCAGTGATGATGGTTGATCGAGCAGAGGAGGATATCCAGGAGCGCCGAGGACGGAGCGGCACCCAACTATGAATTAATAAGAGCGCCAACAGCAACAGCACACGGACGGACTATTGGATTTATTTTTCCAGACAGGAGTTTCACAAGAGTTTCTTTTTACTGATCACTTCTTCGGTTCTTCTAAACTGTAGCCAGTATGCCCCCTGGTGTTCCTAAAAGTCTGACGGATATTTCAAGTTGTGAGAACTGATTTGAGGGAGACCATAACAAGCTTAGTTTATACTTCCTTGACGCTGTCTGCCACAAGGTGTTTTGTTATTGTTCTTCTGGGAACTGTGCTTATTAGATGAGAAGACTGACACCGCTCTCATGAAACCATCTCAGCTGGGCCAGAGTGTGAAACAGAAGAAACAGCAAGCCAAATAAAATATACACCAAAAAAACTCAAGAAATGTAGAAATGAGCAGTAACCCAACTGCTAAGGTGCAAAGAAACAGAAACTTCGAGGCTCACGCGAATGTTTTCCATATACACCATGAAAGATGACTCAACTGAACACAAAAGGCCAACTTCACTTTATCCAGTTTGTTCTTTTTACATTTATGTGTTTGTACAGATTAAATAAAGAAGATGCAATGTGTTCAAGTGTGAGCTCTGAGAGATGTTGGCCAACTGTTTCCCTCTGTTTCCAGTATTTGTGCTAAGCTGAGCTAATCATCTCCTGGCTCCACATCCACAGTCTTAAGAGTAGGATCGAGCCCCTGATCTCAAATAGAGAAAATAAGTCTTTTTTTCCCAAATGTTAACTATTCATTTAAGCCTGACACAGAGAAAAAAAAAGCCTCTAGGCAGTTATTTAGGGCTAACAAGACCGGGTCCTGATCGAAATGAATGGGGAGTGAGCCATAACTTCCCTTTCAATGGTCCTCTGGTCATAAACACTGCATGTAGGCAAATAGAGTCACATGTCAAGTCTGAAAAACACTTAAAAGGTTTAGTAACTTTTCCCCAAATTCAGGTTTGAAATGCTTTTCTCCACCACAGCTTAGACTTCCACTATGCATGTACACAATCCATAGTGCCATTACCCGTCTATGTTTTGATTACCTCACCTTCCCAGGTAATCCCGCGCATTAGAGCGATATCATCCTCTTCCACGTTTATGCAGTAGAATCGGCTGATGTGTTTCCAAGACGATTTGGTTTTGCGCCTCTTGTCATCATGCCTGATTATCAGCGGTGCACCTTTTGATGAAGGAGAAGTGATTTGTTCGAGGCATCCAGATGGAGACTGTACTGTACTTTCAGCTTTGAACACCATCCAACCACACACACACACACACGCATCAAACAACACACCCTTTTGATCACCGCAAAGTGACAACACTCTGTTCGTAGTGTGCAAATAATGGAGGAATCAGCGCACACTTCACAGCAGAATTGAGCCAACTTGACATGATTTGCATTTCTGCCGGAGTGCTGACTGAAGAATCATCTCCGGAGAATGCAGCAATTTGTCTGCCTCCGTAATTAGCAAAGAAACACACAAGGCTGTGCAAATCTGATCGGGAAACGTGGTTTTATAGCTTGTTACAGAAAATCAGATAAGTAAGCAGGAAATAAAGTGAGGAGGGTGGCTGTATTTTAATGTAACAGATGGTGGGAGGTAATATAAAACTTTGAGCATGCAAATGAGTGTCTAACCTGGCTGCAGTGTGCTGAGGTGCGTATCGTGAACGCAACTTGCATACCAAAAATATTCTAATTCCATGCAAGTTTCTGTCTTTCCTCACTTTGATAATCACAGAATAATAGCAAAAATATAAAATTCCATATCTAAAGTTACAGCTTTTTTGCAGTATTGTTTATGACAATTGTTTTTATAGTCAGAAGTTGTTATTTTCAGGGTGCGCTGAACTGAAACTGAGATCTAACAGCCACTCCGGCTCCAGCGGTGTTGTGTTGCCTCTCAGTGCTGAAGTGAACAGCAGGGATTTCTGCCGCCATCATGTAATGCCGGAGGGCTTTTTCCACTCAGCGGTGGCTGACCGTGTGAGCTCGGGTTGGTCGCATGTACCCTTCTCAAAGCAGCAAAACCTGCAAGACCAACACACTTGGCTGGACAAGGTCAACTGGATTATATTTTTTCACATGACTGAAACTCTAACAAGGGTCACGTATGAGAAAGTGACGGATCTTAGTCTTGGTGCTCGCGCAGCTTGCATTTCTTTTCCAAAAGCTGGTGATGATGTTTTTTTAACAAGATGGAAAAAGTCCAGATGTTCTTCATCCGTACAGTGAAGCTTCAAGGCGCTGTTTTGTTTCGTTTTCATAAATATGTAGCCAGCAGCTGGCTGACTTAGCTTAGTACAAAAAACATAAACAGGGTCAAACAGCATGTCTGGCTCTGTCTGAAGGTAAAAGAAAAATCCTCCCATTAGTACATCTACATCACTCACCAAACCATTTATATCTTATGTCCTCTTGTAGCGATTTGACGTTTTTTTGGGGAGGTTGCGTCCTGGACTTGGTTGGTGAACTTCCTGGAGTCTCTGTTGGTTGCCTGGTAACTGGCCCCTGCCAAAATGTCAAAGTAATCACAATGGTTACTAATGTGATGCAGCCCAAGGTCAAAAGTATAAATATTCATTAGACTGGTGTATCTTTACTAAATTACCAGCATGTCTGATTTTTGGGTAATTTAAAATAAAAAGCAGGAAATAACATTAATCTCAATTAAAATCATTTGTGAGGGAATTGCAGCACAATGGCACATTTCCATTAATGTCTGGCTTTACTTCCTGTTTTACTTTAGCGAGAAACCATTGACATGTTTGTGACTCACTGAAATGTCTAATTCACCACAATAAACAGGAGTGAATGTGCCAGCAGAGTACACAAGTACACAGCATCTATCAAAACTGTGAAAAGACAGGATCGTTCTGTACCTTGTCAATATGTTGATTGCACAGCGTGATGGCTACGGAATAATAACACAATCTGCTGGCACCATTTATCTGCTTTCATGTCTAAATAAATTACTCATTTTTGTCCCGTGTTGTTGGTCGTTGCTATGCTGAGGAGGATCAAAAATGATCCAGACGTCTTTGCAACAACAATATCATCAAAACCAAGAGTGTATTAAACACAGGCTTGCTTATGACTTCAACTTTTCATGAAACAATTATTTCAAAAGTTTCCCTTTTTTGTTTTCGGTCCTAGATGTACGGTTTCCTTCAGTTACTGACCACACATGAAGCCAGCTAAAGTTCAAAAACCTACAGCTCATTGACGAGGAAACAGCAGCTCACAATGACGACAGTTATTATAGCGCAGCTCTTTTTATAGCTGCTGCCTACAGAACCTGTCACTGTGAGAAGACGAGAGGAGACAGGCTAACAATCAAGAAATCACAGGGAGACTTGCTCTGCTTCCGTGAACACAGCAGATGGATGGAGTGCACTCTTGGCAACATACTACTGTGGAAAACCACACATGCAGATCTTAAATGGACTTGGAAGTAAATGAAGGTGAATCAAGACACATCGTCTGGCATCTTTATGTGTCGAACAAATAGGTGTCTGACGAGATGAAAGACGAGGATCAAAGCAGATTCAATCAAAATCAAACCATCCGCGTTTTGAACTCGGAAAGACGCGTGTCTGCACCCTTTATGGATTTGTGGAGGACTGAAACTCTTAAGAGCTGTGTTTCTTTTCAGAGCAGCGGAGGAGAAGCAGTGATCAAAACAGTGTCGAACACTCTCGGTCTGGAAGTGAAGCGTGAGCCAAGAGAGAGAGCGAGAGAGAGAGGAGAGGAAGAGCTGAGTGGTGAGGAGGAGCATCAGTCAAGGCCCGTGCCAGACCCTCTGTTCTCACGTGGGACGGCTGTAATTAATTTGGACACTTGGCTGCTGGGTGGCATCAGTGTTAACGTGTGTGTGTGTGTGTGTGTGTGTGTGTGAGTGTGTGTGTGTGTGTGCCCGCGCGCGCTGGCCTTTTATCAGCGATGACATATCTCCGCCCTCCTACTGTATGTTGCCCTTGAGGTGGCTATTTGCATTAGTGTCAGAGCGGTGCACATAAGCTAGCTGACACACAGATTCACACACTCAGTCACACTCAGACCCGCTAGAATTTGAAGTAGTCAGGATACAGTAAGTAAGTTTTACTCATTTAGGACAATTTCTTGTGTGATATTTCATCATAAAAAGACTTCATTCCAAAGGATTAGTCCTGAATATAGATATCCGTCCAATTTGTGGGAGCTGTCATTGATCCTCTACCTCTGCAGACCCGCAGTTTGAATTTAAAACACTGCCATTAAAAATTCATCGGTGCCTTCTTTTCAGGGCCATAGGGGGGCTGCAGGGCTGCAGCCTACGGCGGGTACAGTGAAGCGGGAGGGGAGGGTGAAGAAACATCCTGGTCCCGAATCCATCATGGGGCATAACATAAATATTTATATTTAAATAGACAATCACTCACACTCATAACTACGAACACATGCAGTTCACCTGACCTGCATGTCTTCAGACTGTAAAGAAATGGATGAGCTCTGAATCCTCCCTTGCAGAAAGTGTTGTAGGTCTTAGTTTTAATAATGCACACCTCAGACGAGATGAAGATCATAAGCATAGGGCACCATCTTTGTGAGGGTCAGACACTTTTTTTCATGTCAGGAACTATATTAGTTAATTGTGAGCCAAGATAGATGCATGTGTACGTTTATTTGAAGATAGGACTACGTAACGACCTAATGTAACAAACTGACAAAACACATTTTATTTTAAAAAAAGTGCTCCATTTTGAAGAGCTGAGGGGAAAGTCAACAGTCAGGTTATAGTTCTGCGTGTGGGTTTCTGTCTATGAGTAACCCCTTTAATATTGCATGAAGTGATTTGATCCATTGTTAAAATGAAAAAAAAAACCAAAACACTAATTTAACTCCTGCAAGTATTCATGGATGGGAGCAGACAGTCTCTTATGAAATTTCATGTAGTGTTGATCAGCATCAGTACACGGATAGAAATTATATATGAAGGCAGTGAGTGCAGCCGAGTGCAGGAGCAGCAGCAGAATAAACTAACAGCGGCTCTGCACTTTAGATGTAATTAGTATATAACAAGCTGCCACATAAACCGAGTGCTTTGAGTTAAAATGTTTCTCTAATAGCTGCACAACTTGAAAGCTGACAAACATGAAAGTTTAGCTGCAGAAAATATCCAGTGAGCAGATGCAGAACCTCTGTACGGATCTCCTCAATCCTTTATTTTAACAGGGAAACGCCGACTATTTTCCTGCTGTTGGCAGCTGAGATGGATGTTTTTCAGCTGCTGGGTTGTTCCCGCCACAAGCCTAGCGACTGCAAATAGGAATTTCACACCGTCTGCACTCAGTTACTTGGAGTCTGAAGTTACTTTCATGTAGGCCATCAAAGAGCAGGGGAGTCGTGCTGAACGTCTCACCTCTGCCCCCCTGGGGGAAACCAAAGGTACGACGGTGAATGAGGTCTACGCAGCCGCCATTGATAATTTCCACACACCGGTGTCAGAGGCTGACACTGTTCGCCCACCGTGGCAATCTGGGAGTCCATTGGGAAATGTCCAAGGTCTGCTCCTCTGTCTGTATACCAACCACAAAGAAGTCTGTAGGCTGGTAAATGTCTAGTTCCGGCTGATGGTGCATCAGATCTATCCAAGGTGAAGAGATAACAGCTGTTAACAAGATAGACGTACAGGGAATTTTTAGATAATATTTTATGTGAGTCTGACTGATTACATTAAGCTGAACGGCATTGGTTTTGCTTCATTTGTGTAGAACTTGCTCATCTGGCTCTCCGATGACAAATTGACCCATTTAAGTGGACAAGTCAGGGTTTCTCCTGGTTTAGTTAAAAACAACCAGCAGGTAGGTTCAGCCACTAGCAGACATCGTAGTGTGCATCATCAGTTTCTGTTCCTCTGTCTTTTTCTCTCATTTATGGTCACATATTTTTGGTAATAAATGACATTCAATTGCGGGTGACATTAACCGAAACAAGGCTATACCGCGGGGGGACTGGGCTCACTCTTGACAGTGTAAAAGGCTTCGTTATCTGTGAGAACCTCTGAGTCAAGCCACTTATCCACTTCAGGTGAGAGGGAGCCTGTTCAGGTGATTGGAGCTGTGTCCACGGCTCTTTTCACTGGCAGCACACACAAGTATGACTGACGGGGCTGCGCAGACCCTGGATGAACTGGAGGAATTTCTCAGCTGGGCTGAATAATCCAGTCAGTCCAGTATCCCTAGAAATTGGGTCCATATTGGATGATTCTGCACCACATGATTTCCCTGTAATTCTAATTTTAATGACGCCTCGCGCCTTAAATGTAGTGAGGCGAGACGCCAGGACTTGAAGCTCCCAGTGAGAAATTCAGACTTTTAGTCCCTGGATTTTTATTTTTGTTTCATCTTTCCCCACAGTGCAGTTGAATTCTTTCATTCGACCACTGCCTCTTCAGTGACCACTTCTTTTCAAACCAACAACCCAAGTTTGTGACAATTTCTGAATAGGACTCTGAGCCTCGATACCAAGCAGATCATTTAATACCCTTTTCAAAACAAACTTTGGAAAGCTTGCTTTTGTGCCACCAAGGATATTATGGAACTCACATGTTGAGTCATTTAACTTTCACGGTTCAAGGTGATTTCTTTTTTTTCATTATACGATACCGGGTTGTGTATCCAAATTAAAGTTTTTAACGCCTTCACCCTACACAAACATAGAACATATCAACCATGGTTTAGGCCTGTGGCGCAGAAAAGTTGTGATACTGAATCTTTTTTTTATGTCCACCAGTAATTGAGGCTATAAGCACCTATGTATAAACACACACAACTAGGAAATAATTCTGATCTGATGATAATACCGTCGACATCAGGTAACCTCTACATTATCCGAGACACAAGAGTTCCCAGCTCCAGTAGTTAGGCCGGCCAGATGCCGGTTGTTCATTTCAT
The DNA here is from genome assembly GCF_904848185.1 of Acanthopagrus latus. Lineage (NCBI taxonomy): Eukaryota > Metazoa > Chordata > Actinopteri > Spariformes > Sparidae > Acanthopagrus > Acanthopagrus latus. Next base: position 19,855,834 of record NC_051059.1, on the reverse strand, counting down.
TTTCCTGTGACCAGACAGTAGCCAGGAGCAGCCTTAAATCCAAAAGGAGGTCTGATCCCCTTGGGGTGGTCGAACGATGCCGCGGGCAGTGATGATTTCATAGTCAGCTGCTCTTAATCCAAATAGACTTGCTCTCTTCGCCAATGCTGATGAAGCTATTTCTTCCATAGGTGTGTCTGCAATATAAGCCAAAAGAAATAAAACAAGCTGACCCATCGAGTGTCGCAACTTGATCAGGGATGTGATGGTGGAGACGGGTCTTTGTAAAGACATAGACACAACTGCCTCTGATTTCCTATTGCTCAGCTAGAGTCTCATTTGTCCATATACTCATGTACTGTGCTCAGTGATCGTCTCCAGCACTAGTTCTTTCCTCTCCATTGCGGATTAATTCATTTTGTCCCAGGCAGTCACGTGTTTCAGCAACAAAGCGAGTCGGAAAAAACAAAAACTTGGACAAATTCGAAGGAAATACCAGCCGCTGAATCGGCACGGGACCTCGTTGCCATGACAAGTTTCACTCCTGACGATGAGCAAACTGGACTTCAGAGCCACGAGCACCTCCTCTTTTAACCACATTTTAATTAAGTAACTGTAACCTCTTCCTTAATTTGACCACAAGGAAAGCAATCATTTTTAAAACGTAGCACTCTGATGAGACCTTGACACATATAAGGACGACTTCTTTCCGTCTGAAGGATGACGGATCTCATTTTTGTCCCAGCATGAAAGGACGCTCCCTGCATTTCATACTGTCGATGTTAAAGGTTATTTAAACCATCTGCTTTTTTTGCACTTGAAAATAAATGTTAAGCGAATGTAATGTGAGGAAAGTACGAGCGTGTTTACTCTATTAGACTCCTCCACTTAGCACTTTAATAGGACTCTGGCGTGACTCACGCTGACATGAAGCAATTTCCTGCGAGTTCAAAATCTACCCTTATAGTTTCAAACACTGGTTAGCAGGTCTGGCTCTGTTATGGATATTCAGAGTGCTCCCTTATGGTCCAGAGGGGAGCACTGCAAGTGGTAATTGAGAGCGAGTGCTGTCATTATACAGTATGTCATGAAAAAAAAATGTAATATCTGCTGCAGATGTGCAACAAAAGGGGAGAAAAGCAGGAATAGAAGTGAGAGATGTCAAAATGAAGATAAATGAGGAAATTTGAGATGGAGAGCAAGCAAGCCGGGAAAAGAGGAAATGTGCATGTGTCACAGTCCTAATTAGTCAACCTTGGGCCGTCTGACCAAGGACAAACCATCGACAGAGGCAGGGCCGTGCCTGCAGGCAGCCAGAGAGGGGGAACACACACTGACACTGAAATACACACTGTCTCTCACTCTCCCTCACACACAGGCTTTAATTAAATTTACAGATGTCAAAGCTCTGATCACGAAAGCATACCCCCCCCCGTCCTCCTCCCTCTCCCCCTCCTTCCCTCCTGTCATTCATCCGTCCATCTCTCCTTGCATCCGTCCCTTTCTGCCAACCATCCCGGGACACAGCTCTGAGTGGTGTGACGGTTAACGCCATGTCGTTCAAACTGACACCCTCTATCTGTCGCTCTCACTTTAGAAACACACACACACACACACACACGCACACAAACACACGAGCACCCTCGCCCCCATACACTCTGTCATGCGCACATGGTCAGACAGAGAGAGCGAAAGTGTTTCCAGACAGCTATTGATCTGTTATGTGGCTGATAGGACAGTAATGAACTTCCTGTAGAACAAACGGCCGCCTGCAGAAAGAGAAATCTGCTCCGAATGTCCCCGGCACATCAACGTTTTCTGACTGATGTTGTTATAGGTTTTTTTTTTATATAGTCTGCTATGACTTTTTGCTATTTTTTTTTTTTTTTTTTGAGGCACATGACAGTGGAGCACTGTCGAGACATTTTCAGGTTTTGTAATCCTTTAAGTTGGGATGATTGTCCTCACCGGGGACGCAATGGACAGGTGAGGACGACGGGTTTTAAATTTAGCTGCTTGTTTTCTTTCTTCTTCGTCTCCCCTTAATTATGGCCTCGATTGTGTATGCAACAAAGCATAAAGCATAAGTGATGATGAACTGCTGCACTATGCTCCATATCACTGATTCCTAATCAGGCGTAAGAGCACCACAGGCAGCTGTGCAGGTAAGCAGGACATGTGTGTAAAGACTGTGGAGTAGCTAAACTGATACGAACAAAAAAATATACCCTTAATTCTGGCAAAATAAATATCATAGGATATTTGTACCAGCTTTTTTAAGATTATAAAGATTTAGTCAATATTAATGTCACATATTTTGACTTCACTCCTCAGTTAGACGCGTGATCCCTGATTGTGGCGCTGCCCCAAATGAAACTTAGAGGATTTTGAGAGTGAGCATGTGAGTTAGAAAATGTATCTCTTCTGGTGTCTCGATGGAAAAACCACAAACTGATAATCACCCTGGTATAAAGTGATATATGATAAACAAAGGGGGGGGTGGGGGGGGGTGATTATTGGAACGGGACAGCAAACAAGAAATATATAAAACAGGTCACTAACAGGGTGCATTTTGCCAGCAAGAGGAATGGCACCCCTTTCCTCAAATTGCAGCTGAGTTAAACCAACCAGGATGAAATGGATATCAGCTGTAAGATACCATCTCCTGAGGCTCTCGCCGCCTGTCATTATTCGACTTTGCAGACGACGTCTAAAGGCTGCAGAGCATGCTCACTTACCCTGTCTACATGGGGGTGAAGCCACCCTTTGAGTGTCGCGTTTGCCCGATGATCAACTTGTCAGGCACTTCCACGTGTGACCCGGGGTGCTGATGAGCTCCGTCGCTCTCTGAAGGAAACACAGTAATCGTGAAACATGGGGAGGACTGACCTTGCCTCCCCTCTTTTACTTCCCTTTGCCTCGCTCCTTTCCCTCTCCCTACTCCCAGCTCTCCTCGGAGCTGTATCACCATTAATGTAATGGAGCACAGTCTGAGAGTGCATGTGACAGAGATACAGAGAGTATGTATGTCCTAAACGCCCCTGGCACCTCCTTTGAATTTAGAAAGGAGCCCATCAATCTCAGTGTCCGGCTGCCTGTCCAGTCGCAGTGACACTACAGTACGGTATCTGTATTTGTGGGTGCAAGTGTGTGTGTGTGTGTGTGTGTGTGTGTGCGTGTGTGTGTCCTGGAGGGACCGTCTGCTTAAGGGAAGATAATGGGATGTAATGGAGATGAGGCTTAAACTCTTTCTCTTTCTCATCCCTCCTTCATCCTTTACTCTCTGACACTTTCCTCGCAGTCTCTCCCCACGGACAAGCCTGCAACCTTTTCACTCTCTGACTGACGGACAACATGCTATACAGTTAATGCTTCGCCCTGGGCAGCAGCTGAAGGTAAGTCTTAGATATTCCAGCAGGACGTGCCGCAGCCAAAGACGGGGTTTTAAGAACAGCGAGCAAGGAGAAACCCAGACTTTCATTTTCCAACCTGACTCCGTGGGAAAAAAAAAAGAAAAAAAAAAGCTGAATCCAAGCAGAATTTTTTAAAAATGAATTAATTTTGCCTGTCTGCTCTCTCCTTCTCGACGATAACAAGCTCTTAATCCACTTAACGTATTTTTTTTATTTTTTTTATTTGTCAGTTTAAAAAAAAAACCAAACCCCAGCAGTGGTTTTTCAGCTTGTCAGGGATCATTCACTCCGCCCCCCCCCAACGACGCACATAATCTAAACTTGCAAAAAACATGCTTCTTATCAAAAATGTCTCCCCTCGAGTGAGAGAGGAGAGAAAATAAACTGTCAAAACAAGCTCAGATAATTTACCATACACACACACACACACACACATGCAAAGGTACGTGATGCACATGCACGAGCCTAAATGCGACACACGCAGGGGTTCATGAAGAAGCTTTAGAGTCCCTGCTTTAATAGACAGGGATTTACCTTCAGGATTTACCATAAGAGCCCTGTAATAAGAGAGACAGAGAGGGGAGAGTAACAAATAGCAAACTGTGAGCTGCACTGAGCTCCAGGCGAGAAGAAGCGATGTGTGGAGAGAACTAAATTATAATTTCAAACATTGCTTCCATTTACCCCCCCACCTCCCCTTCTTGCCTCCTCGCCGTCCTTCCCACTCAGTTGTTCTCAAACATCATCTCCCCTCTCTCCTCTCTCCTCTCTCTTTCTCTCTCTCACCTCCCCAGCCTGAAGTCGAATTCATAGTCTGGTGTTGCAGAGGATGAGGCTGGAGGAATTGATGTAACACTCACATGCCAAGTGGGACATCCGATTTGACGCAATACTTATGACAGGGCTGTAAGTGTGCATGTAACAGCTTGTTTTTTTGTCCTGTTTACAGGCTGTGATGTATCGAACTGGAGCTCGGCCTTTTTTTTTTTTTTTTTAAGTTTGGCTCCAATCGGAAAATGACAGAAGTGAGAATAAGGGTGAGAATTAGATGTGAAATATTGCTGCTCATAGTCCCTTAACGCTGGAGTGCTGAGGTACATTAGGTTCACACATGCATGATAAACAGGGTTTTTTTTCTTTTAAAGAATGTGAGAGTGATTGCATATTCAAGTGTTTCTCGAAGACTCGGGGTGTTGCGATGTGTTACATCACTCATCAATGCATTCTATCCCGCTCTAGCCAATCAATCATTCATGTTTTAAACCGTCAGAGTGATTAATTCAAGTTCAAGCACATTAATAATGGACGACTCAAATGGACTTTTAGATATTACAGTGAAGGTTTGATGAAGGTTACAGTGAAAACGCCAGGTCGGCCCATTCATTTTGAGTGTGGTTGGTGCGTCGAGGCCAACATATTCCAACCCCCAACTTGTAAAATACTGCTGGTCACTTTTGTCAACCCTCTAGTGAGGACTCTGCGGTCTCAGACATGGTCTGACAAAGGCAAATGCGAATGCATTGGGACTCAAAACAAGGCAATCTTGGCTGTTTAGACTGCTGGGTGTGCAGAGAAAAGCTGAAATCTGATTAACTTTAGGAGAAAGTAACCAGTGTTGTTGTTCAATCCGTTTGCTTTTGATTTGGAACATGACACTATAAAAACAGCCTACCACTATTAATCTGATGACAAATGCTGTTGATAAAGTGCTGTTGGACATGGCACATTCATTGTCGGGGTGAAACAAACAATTTCAACAGTCAGAGATCTGCCAAATTGCTCATTGTGCTGCAAGGAGACTGAGCAACAGGGGAGGAGAAATACTCACCGGAAAAAAAAGCCTCTCTGGAGTTGTTGCTTTCCAAGCCGGGAGCTGGAGACCCTGGTGCTATCCAGGCAGAGTTTGCGGACCAAACAATGATGCTCTCCCAGTTATATCCTCCCACACTGCCGCACCAACCCTGTGCTGATCGCCCCGATGTCTGATTTGGTCTGAATACAGCCAAGAGTCAGATGGTGCCAGAAGAAAAGTCAGGGGATCAGCAAAGTCTGTAGATTATCCGGGTGCCCTGAGTGGCAAAACAAAATATTGTGCAATTCCATCAAGTTAATAAGTGAAATACTATGTGAAGCCCAGATATCACACTGTTTACTTACTTACTCGGTGTCACAATGTGTGAGACCATGGATTAAACTTACGCCGGAGTATCCCTTTAAGGTCTTCTGAGTACAACGTCACATGTTGGTCAATGTTGCAGGTTTACAATGACTTAACTTGGCTAACTTATAACTTAACTTGGCTCCGACAACAACCTCACCATCCTGTGTTGGTTAGAAAAACTGTTTCGACATTCTGGTACGGTGGAAATATTCAGAGAGCTTCTGCTTTCAGCAAGGCAGCAGTTCAATAACTGAGATCCAATTAATGTGCGTACATTGCATTTCATCCCGCAAGTTAATTCTTGACCTTGGAAATCTGGACTCGCTCGCTCGTCTTTCAAACACATCTCCGGGTCATAAAAGCTCCTGAGTGGCTGCAGCTTTATTGTCTATGCCCTCCTATATCTTGTCTTAACTAGTTGTTTTTTGCATTTTTTTTACTGTTGGAACAGATGTGGATTTAAGTGCACTTTATGCCACTGGGAGCCGCGTGCTGTTTATGCAACACACTCAAGCATAACATCGCCTGCCACAGTAAAGAAAACTGGGAGAAGAAAACACGGATTTTCTCTGTAAACCCACACTTCATACAGTATGTATGGCATAAGAAGAAACAACCTCTGAACTTGCTGTCACTGCATCATAAATATTTTTAACATGTATCCTTACTTTTAAACCACGATGCAGCCTCACAGTACAAGTTCACCCGAGAGCAGTGCAATGGGAAAGCAGTGTTATGCCAACAAGGTCACTCAGGGCCAATGATAATCATTTTATAGTGCTTATCAAACACCATTACACACACCATATATCCTTTTATATGATCTGTGAATGGACTTCACTGAGGAGGATGTCCACTTTGTCCTTGGTTTAACGGCGGTATAAGTTGATAGAGTCGCTGCTACAGACACCATAATGTGCCTGACGGATCATATTCCTCTCTCTCGTCCTCCTCGCAGTCGGGCGGCGGTGTGTGCGCTGTAAGGTCGTCACCGTGACTTCGCTGCGGGGTCCACTGCGAAGAAATGACCCGTGGACCTTGAAGAGGTGTCAAATGAGAGTAAATAATGTTTAAGCGCCGCGCGTCACTCACGACTCCGACAAACCCTTCAGGACATGATTTACACCGTGTTTCGGAGGCAGATTTGACACTCGACAGCAGATTTGCTTTGTACCACAGTCATATTGCACAGAAGAGTCGTCATTCTTCCGGAAGCTGTGTGTTTCAACAGTACAGTGAAATGTGTTTGTTGAGAAAACAGGTCAGCAAAACAGTGATTGTTGTTGTTGTTGCTGAAATCTTCTTGAAATCTTGGCGACTCCTCGGCCCGCTCAGTCGTCCGTGTCGATCCAAACTCTTCACATTGTATTTTATAATCTTGTGTCAGATATGTTATGGCTGGTTCGTCCGTCCTTGGAGAGAGATCCCTCCTCTGTGGCTCTTCCTAAAGTGTCTATTCCTGCTTGATAAACGTTTTTTGGGGGGAGTTTTCCTGACTCTAATCGAGGGTCTGAGGAGGGTGTTGTACACGGCACAGGCTGTAAAACCCAATGAGGACAATGTGATTTGTGGTACTGGGCTGTAGAGATAAGAAAGTCTCGATTTGACTTGCCAATTAGATTTTCTTTTCACAAGCATAAAGAAAACGGGAATCAAACCTTGTTTTTTTATTTCTCACTTTTGACCGTCAAATGGAAAAACACTGTGCTTTGATTTTACATTTTTGTATTATAACCACTGTTTTTTAATACACCTCTCTAAAAAGAAAATTAAAAGACCAAAAGATACCCTGCTCAATTAGTCATATCAAGATAAAATAAGACAGAAAAGAAGAAAAATAGTAATCATTTAAAGTTACAACAAAGAACTTTGGTATTTCGTTGATTTTAGAGGCCCCTGTGGACAAAAGTGGGCTGTGTTTCACCTTTCAAAACCACAAAATACAGCGTTAAAGATAAAATTACCAATTATAAATCTCCTCCTGCTTCTTTTTAATTGGCAAAAGAACTACTCACTGTAACTTTGCCAGTGTGTACGTGGACCCAGTGGAAGGCGTTAAGACAAACTCAAAAGAAATAGTGAATCTTCTCGGTTGTCGTCTCTTTTGCTTAGAAAGATAATATAGAGGTATCCGTGTTACATTTAGACTGTGCCATAGCCGGTGAAAATCTCCTGGTATAGCTTGAAATACGAACTGGAGGAGAAAATAAAAGACAACGCTATGCAAATGTATGAACAAGAGCAGATGTTTTGTGCAAAAGTATTGCCAGCCTTCCCACCAGAATGAAATGTTGGTATTCTGTGTTTTGGCAAACTTTGGATATGTTCAGATTTGTACATTTCATACGTATCATATCAAGGAGTTGCTGCATTTTTGGACCATGTTGATGGCGACAGGTAGGTCAAAACATGACCTTTTTTTTTTTCTTAAATCCTAACCAAGTGATTTTTGTGTCAACTTGACTGAAAATTTCAAATGTCATTGTGAATAAACATAAAGGTGCAACATATAGAAACATATATTCTGCCGATGTGGTGTTAATTCAGCTGTCGTTGTGCATTTGTGGCAGGCAGCAGATGAACAAGTTGATCATTTGGGGGAGTCGTATCTCCTCATGTCCAAAACACCATTTCCCCTCCATAGTAAGTATAAAGAAGAAATACTGGTGGCAGAATGACGGCGGCGGTAAAACTTCTGTTTTATTTGTGTACGTTAACATGCGCAGCGTGTATTTGAGCGACTGCACTGAGATGGAGAGATAACCCTATCACTTTCTTCACTGTTATCTGTCCTCAGCGGTGGTATTTAGCCTGACAGCCCCCCCTTCTTTGAAAGGGAATGATATTTTATACATATTCATGATTCCCATGGTGTATCCCTCCTGTGACCTTGGAATGACTAACTCATCTGCAGTGAGTATAGTCGCACAAACACACACACACACACACACACACACACACACACGGAGACATAAAGCCTTGATCTGAAGAACGTGCCGACCGGGAGCATTGAAGCCAACAAATGTCTGTTTTCTCAGTCAAATCCAATTACTTCTTGTGTGGTTTGTAAAGCAGTGGTATGGAAAGAAGGACTTGAAGCAGAGACGCATGAGATGAGGGATGATGGATAGATAAAAAGGTAAATCCGGAGAGAAAATGATAGAATGGATGTGGCGAAGGGGATCTGTGGAAGAAGAAAAAAAAACAACTAAAGGAAAGAACAAGGAGGACAAGCACCATTATACAATAAAAGACAGAAAGAAACGAGGACGGGAATAAATCTGAAGAGACGGTGAGGAACCGGATGTTAACTGGGTGGGGACAGAGGAGACACACAGAGGGATGGAGGTGAGGAACAATAAAAGTGTACAGCGCTGTAAAGTTGGATCTAAGCACCACTCGATTTGAATTTTATAATGTAGTAAAATAGAGGACGAGGGAAGGGAACTGATGAAGATATTAGAGAGGAAACTGGGGTTGGCAGCGCTACAGATCACAGCCGAGACGACACCGGCCCGGCTGCCATTAGATTGCTTTTGATCGTCCGAGGGAAACTCGTGAATGCGGCGCGGCGCCTCAGGAAAACGACTGTAACTGAATATTTTACACTTCCTCAGGATGGGAGGAGAAGGTCAACTCAAACAAGGAGCTGCTCACCGGCCTGTAAACAGAGCGGAATCTATAAAGACGGTCTAGTTTTCGTGTGTTTTAGAGCAGAGGCGCTTCGGGTCGCTCGAGACTCAAGGTAAAATATTCTCCGTGCTCCACTATAATTCGAATTCCTCTGCGGCATTTTAACCATTACAAAAATCACAACCAGCAAAGACATATTCAGCTGCCTCCTTTCACACGCGAAAGTCAAATTTCACAACAAGCAGATAAAATGAAGTCGGAGAAACACTTTGAATTGCGAGGCTGGTTCTTTGGGCAGGACTTTAAATTACAGAGGAGCACACTAGGTTGCTGAAAAACAGAGGAAACTGTAGCGTGGGTGAAACATTACACACATCCGCAACAGACTGAAATTGTGGACCGCAGCAGGTAATGGTTCAATCACCCCACCTTCCCTCAATAAACTAATCCAGGTTGAATGGGGTTTTAGAAATATAGCCATGCTGGCAGCTGTGTGACGCTTCACGCACAGTGGTGCCTTGAGCTAAATGCTAATGTTAGCATGATAGAATGCTCACAATGATGATGACATGCCGACATGTATCTAGTATAATGTTTACCATGTTCGCCATCACTGTTAGCATGTTGACTTGTAAAGAATGTTTTCTTTTATTTGGTTTTTTTTTGGATTATTGCAGAAAATAAAGTAATCTTCTCAGTCAAACCGAAAAAGCCAACGTTAGGCTACAAATTCACTGTATCACTGTCGTTTGACTTCAGTGTTCCCACCACTAAACTTCTACCGCGTCTCAGCTATAAACACCACTGTAAGCTCATCGATCTACAAGTTGTAAAGTTTGAATAATGGTAAGCAACTTTTTCAAGACTCATAAAGGCTTATTAATTCCAGATGTGGGGTATAAACTGATATGTTTTACACTGTCAAAACAACGATGCAACGATGTACACTTTACGCATTCAACGGCCGCCATCTTGTCTAGGTACCAGAAGAAGCTTTAGATTTGGAACAACATTCGCCAGCTGAAATCTGGGTACATAGTAAGTGCAGATAGTGTACTACATTTAAGTTTACTCATGGAAGTCTGAATATTGGAACACAACACTGGTGTAGATGCAGATCCACCAATTAAGTCCTGTGGAGAGCAGATCCATCATTAGGTGACGAAAATAAATGGTGTGGCTGTAGTTTGGTTAGAATGAGGCAACAGACGGCAAAGTTGAGGGTAAAGTTGATGCGTTACGTATGTCCATTAGCTTATGGTTATAAATTAAATCAAGACAATGTTGACTTTTGGTTTTAGAAAGGACACAAACACTTGGCCCCGCGGGTGAAAGTCCCGTGTTTTTTTTTTCGTCACTTTTTTTTTTACGTGTGGTTTTTGGATGCATCTGTTTTCCACAGAGCTTAATGGTAGATGGGTTGGAGAATCACCCGCACGCAGTTTGAGAGCTGAAAGTTGTTTTATTCACACACGGAGTAAAGCGACTAACCTAATTTAAAGGCAATCCATTCAATAGCTGTTCTATCACAGCTGCAAAAACACAAAACCACAAGTGACAGTGTGCTGTTTCCTCTGTGTGACACGTGCACAACACTGGCACTGTGACGTATGTATAATGCTAGCTGAATTGTCACAGGTTTATTAATATTTTAAAACAAAGTGACAGTGTCTGTGTGCATGTGGCTCCTGGAGGGACGTATTAATCTGCTGTGAGGCAGTGAGTGGAAATGTAATATGCCTGTGTCGATTTGGAGGAACACGGTAGCCTTGTACAGATAACTGTCTCCGTGTCAGCCCGGCTGTGTCGCAGCCACTTGGGGGTTTGTGTCACCTCTGATTTTCCACAGAACGCCATTCTGCATGTGTGTACTTGTAAGCAACTGAGTGATTAACATTTAAGAGGTTGATTAAAATTTTGGATTCAAATGACTGTAACTCGGGCGATGGGAGGGGAACAGGAAGCAGATGTCGGATCGCACAAACATGAACTGCTCTCTGCGTCTCTCTCTTCATCCTCCCACATCCAAGTCTCCCTCCAGTGAGATAAAAGCCAAAGTGAGAAAGAAGGTCAGGGAACGATCAAAGGTATTTTACTACTTGAGTTTCAGCCGTTTCGCTCCCAAATGCTCACATTTTGGGAGTTGCTGTTGGGAGTTAGTGATTCTGCAAACCACTGATTCATTCACATTTGTACGTCACAGGCCCACAAACTAAACTGACATTGCGAAAAAAGTGTCATGTCGCACGTTTATGACCTGAGTTCCATATCTAGAGGTGGTGGGGATGATGTTGGAGTTACAGGTGAGAAGGCTGTCAAGACTGCAGATCGAGGTACAACATTAGTGGGTGTGAAACCACTGGATTTCGTGGTGACAAAAACAAGACTTTATTTGAAGAGAGGTCAGGACATTACCTGCCATGTTTGTGGTGACCTAAGCAGTTATTGTATGGCCAAAAACACAATCCTTTCCTAACCCTGACAAGTTTATTTTTGTTCCTGAACCTACCCACATCACGAGCACAGTGGTGTCGCAACATGAAATAAAAATATGAACCCTAACAAACCTAAAGCTTCAACATATTCGTGGTTTTGCTAAACCGCACATTGCCATCCAGCGAATTCACAGTTCTTTTAGTTCCCAGTCTGCTCTGATTGGTCAGCTCTCACAGGCCTGAGCAGGCACCACTCATGAGCGTTTCTCTAATGATTTAGTGTTGAGACACTTAAACAGCATGTATACAGAATCTAAACCCTCTTATTTATAAAAAAAAAAAAAAAGAGAGAGAGAGAGAGAGAAAGACATGAAAACATAACTTTCAATAATGTGGAACCTTTAAGAATCTGACACCCCTGAAAAAATTACACTGAAAATGTGGTTTATTTGATTGATACCATCAGTTTTGGCGTCATTATGCACCTTGTATTAAAGGTGCAATATGTAAGAATTCAATATGATCAACTGAACGTGACGAAATAACACCTGTTGTTATGATGTTGATGTTTTGTGTTGCAGAGATATCTACTGCGGTTAGAACGCTAACCAGCTAGCCCCTCCCTAGCCAGGTTCACAGCTCCTAGGCTACGGGTCTGAACGCTAACGCTTCCCCAGTGCTCCAAGCTCCCAGTCCCAGACCACCAGCTGCACTGCTGACTTAGCTAACTAGCTTGAGTTAGCAGCAGTAACTCTTGTGATATACTGCCTCCTATTTGCTTGGAGCATAATTTTGACAGGTGCTAAATTCTTATATATTGCACATTTAAACAAGACTTATGTATCGTGAATTTCTGTTTTACTTATCATAGTACATTAGTATGCAAGCCACTCAGGAGCTAACTGTTTCTATATTAAGAATATGTCAGAAAATGATTCTAAGGCGGGGTGCTTCTCTATCGCTGGATATCCTTATCCACCAGAGTTTGAGGGTTTTATCATGCCGAGGAGAGCAGGAGGCAGCGAGATGCTGAATGAATGCAATATGCTGGAGATCCTGTCTGTTGATACCATCAGGTATCATTGGCTTTACACTGGAGACTTACAGAACTAAGAGTAAGAACACTGATTCTTCAGCGGACCACGTGAAATTCAAATGAGCAGTTTCTTGAAGCAGAAAAAACAGCAACATTAAAATCTGCCAGTTGCTGTTGACCGTTGGTGGTTTCCAACACTTCCTGCTATGTTGTTGTTGTTTAGTCTCTGGAGCTGTTCTGAAGAGTACCTTCATGAATGTTTCATTACTGCATATAAAATCTAACTTTATGATTATCAAACAGGCTCATTCACCTGATAGGAATGAGTGCATGAGACATGTACGTCAACGTATTTGTATCTCTGACAAACTGACAATTTGACGCTCACACGGATGCAATGAGAGGTTTCAGGTTGTGACTTTCACATGTGGATTTTTTAAATGCAGAGCTGACAACAGTATGGATTTTTTTTTGCCCGCCCCTCCCCCGTCAAATTTATGCTCGCCTCTGACTAAGATCTAACACGTCTCCGAACCCGGGTAGAAAACTTGCTGACATCCTTGACATACCACTCAGTCCCTGCTGTTCTGGATTGACGATGCCGCACTGTGACAGAGGGTGCAAACTAATACTTGCCAGTCAACGAGGCTGGATGGCAGGAGACAAGTGATTGCACTGTTGATGGGGGTAATTTTGCACAGAGGGGAGGGGGGGTGGAAGGAGGAGGGGGGGGGGGGGGGTTATGGTAAATAACAGAATACAAATGCTGTGTGATTGATAAATACTGTATGACAGCGCACCGTCTCCCCCCGTGAGAGTCAGCGGAAGAGGAGGTCGTGCTAAATCAGGGAGTGACAATGAAAACTACTGCAGAGGAGGCGATGGGGAGAAATATCTTTGCAAAAATCTTTAAAAGCTAGACGGCAGAACATTTTTTCACATAATTGGATCTTTCAACAGTTCAGGAGGATAATCCTCCCATTAAAGGATTAGTTTGACATTTGGGGGAAAGAGACTTTTTTCCGCTTTTTATGTCGACTTAGATGAGGCAATTGATATCGCTCTCATTACTGTGGATTAGATATAAAAACTGCAGCCATCACTTGTTAGCTTAGCTTAGCATAACGACTAGAAGCATGGGGGAAGCAGCCAGGCTGGTTCAGTCCAGAGGAAACAGAAGCTGTCAGTGTGCCATTGGGGCGTCAAGGTTGGCATTACAGCTGTCAACTTGGCGGGTTTTTGGAGTGTAAATACATTTGAGAATTTGTTGAAATAATAGAGGTAAAAGAAGAAAAGTGAGAAACAGGTCAGTCACATATATTATTTACTTCAACCTACTCCTTTTCGGACACTGTTACTTTTGTTTTGTTAGTTGTTTTATCTTGTTATACCATATTTTGAAGAGAGTGGAGCTGGAGAGGATGTCCTGAATGGATCTGACTGAGAACACACAGACGCACCATGGTAGCAACTGCTTTACTGTGTATTTTACTCCATATTCACTCCAATTTACAGAAATTAACATCGTGCTGGCTTGAAAGAGACTTCGGACATATCAAAATCAGACGTATTTAGGTGGCTGGTATCTGTGAGTGAGTACAGAAGGGGACTGCTGGGCCTTGGTGGGGGTATGCGCTCTACTGGGTGCCATTCCCGTTAGACGTCAGTTTTAAATGGGGTCACAATAATGAACACAGTGATAATGAGAACAGTCCAAAGTCCATTTTCACCAAACATCCGAGTGATGTCAACTGGGAAATGGTAATGGAGAGAAATGTCATTTTGGTCCAGGCGGATTCGCGTCCGTCTGATTTATGACATTTGGTAGACATTTTCAGTTTCCATGTGGGAAACCCATTTTCAAGTCTGATTCCCTGAATATAAAACCATAAACGCGAAAACAGTTTTCCTCGTGGCTCAGCTGCTCGAGCGTTTCCTCCCTGCTTTCCCACTCTCCTCTCATGTTGTCTCGCCGACGATGTTCCTGCCTCTCTGACTGGCACAAAATGGACAGAAACACAAAGTGATCTCTGATGCATCTCACCCAGTGAATTTATGGTGCCAAATAAATATTATCTCCGCCACGGCAGTTATTATCTCTCCGCGATGCGCTCTTCATCTCGAGTCTCAAAGCATCAATCTGGTCCTCTGTCAACACAGAGCAGTGCAGATTATTTAACCGACATCTTAAAAAGACCGTCTTCAAATCACCAGACCCCGAGAGAGGGAGGGTAGAGTTATACCGACAGAAAAGGAGCCTCGGGATGAAAAGAGCATAATAAGGGAGGAAAATAACAGCCAGGATGAAAAAAGTACAGAAAATCGCTGTACGACAACATCCTAACGCTAGTAGATGACATCAATTCTGCAGACCTCAGCTTCTGGCTCTGTGGGGAGGCGTCTTAGCTCCTATTTAATATTAATCTACTCTCTGAGGGGGTTTGGATTTAGGATATACAGAAATATAAGCCCAGCGGGGTCACCGACACAGCCTATACTATATGTATGAGTCCTTCTCAGGGATGAGAACGGAAAAGAAGACAGGTGAAAGGAGACACCGACTCGTTCAACAGGCCGACTCAGCAGCAGAAATAACAGTTACCATAGTAATTGTGTTCTCAGAGGCGGCTGCGGTCTCACTCAGCGGAAAGTGAGTCAGCATCTGCGGCACCAGGAGGACATCTAGTGGTCGCCCCGTGACCAGCAGGGAACTGTTATCACCATGGCGATGGAAGCCTGGACCACAGGGAAATGTTTTTAAACTGATGGCTTAAAGTGGCAACCTCGAAGATTTCCGGAAGTGGCAATTACAGGTGCATTTTTTGGACCTCACTGCTTCCAAGAAATCCTTTTTTTTTTTTAAGTTTCGTCATCTGCTGTTATCGGGTCTTTTCTCTGTTTGATCAGCAATAACCGTTTATTTTCAACACCAGCAGAGACCAGGACAAACAGAACTGTTATGCCGCGTGCAAAACCAACTACTCTCTCTGACCGACCAACCATTGCTCAGCGAACGCGTCACTAACCGTACGCCACCAGTGATATTTCCCGGGGAAAGTCACTGCGACACCCAATGTACATCTTTGGTATTCCAGCAGATGCAAGGAGCTTCCATCAGAGGGCCACAGGCTCTGTCATCATTGTGTTCCCCGCATTCGGCAATAGATAGTGACTTAATTATTAATGAAAGTCTCAAATTAATTATGTGTGACTGATTTTGCACAACTAAATGACTTCAATAAACAGCATCAAGTATCTGAATTACACAGCTGGTTAAAGGAGAGGCTGCCTCTCATGCACACAGGCTTCATACTCATTCATTGCTCTGATATTTATAGGTACAAATCAAATTCTTTTAACTTCAGCCCTCCAAACATTTGTCCATGTTTAGATTTGCAAACCACACTTGGTCTTACACGGCAACAGGCTGATTCTTCCAGAGATGAAAGCTGAGAAAGTTTCTCCAACATTCACACACACACACAAAAAAAGAAAGAAGTTAATGGGCCTTGAAGCGAGCTTAAGCTCTGACACACAGAGGAAGAAAAAGAGGATAAACATGTTACACAGGGGGGAATCATTCAGGGTTTGTGATCAAAGTGGGAACTCTGAGCACAGATCAGCCCGTACTTTTAAATTCAACAACTGTAAAGTCGGGAAAAAGATCTAATTCCTTTGGCAAGACATTCACACACCCACAGCAGCTCCACTGGAGTTGGCCAGGGACCAGTTCATCTGGTTCCCCAAGTAGAAATGTTATGATGTGAATACAGATACGGAACATTAGCTAATGGACAAGCTGAGAGGACAAACTGTCGAACTGGCTGTCTGCTACGTTCATCTTTACATTTTTTATGAAAAAGTCTGCAATCCCTTGAAGGCCCATACTGCATATTTTAGCATTTTCTGTTAATTGCATATATTTAATATTACTTGCAACACTTTTCTAGCTCTGTGCAGTGTGGTAATATATTTAAAGGTGCTTATTGTGAGAAATGTTGATTTCTGAGTCTCATTCCCAACTCGTCAAAAAACTGACGCTTCAGGATTGTAGGACGGTTCAGCGGCCGTCACAAAGAGTTATTATTTGACAAATTGACAATGAGGCTCAAAAATCTTACAAATAACACCTCAGTGGAGGTCTAATAAAATACACGTATTCATCTTTTCCTTTCTTAACTTGTATTTTACTCTCTTAAACACTGAACGAACAAAACTGACAATTTCCAAAGATTTCCTCAGTGGTGCATTCAGGGACACTCTGAGGTGATCTACCATTGACAACAGGAACACATACTGTGTGTTTGTTCATTTGCTGCATTAAAACTGTCGCTGATTAAAAGTAAAACTTGAAAATCTCTGATGGCAGTTTGTCCTTGATGGTTTTAAGAAATCTATAATCGTCAGAGCATTACAGAAGCATAACTAACTTCTGCCTTCACCGCGATGACTCACGTTCTGTATCTCAAACTAATTTCAAGCCTCAGTGAGATGATTGTTTTTGTAGCGTACTCAATAAAAACTAAAAAGCAATTTCTACCAGGAAAGGAAGCAAATAAACACAAAATGGTCAGTGCAAAAATAAACTTACATCAATTCGTAGCTAATGGGGCGAAAACGAAACAAAACCCGCGAGTGAAATATTCTTTCGTAATTCTCTGAGGACACTCTGAAGCTCAGGCTTCAGAGGAGAACTCACAGTTTTTTATTTACAATCAAGTGGTTATAGCAAACAAGTACGCAGGATGTTTTTATAGGGTTGGGGACATTGTGCAAAAAGGAACAATAACACTGATCGAGTCTGTTGTGTAACGGTGATTTATAGGACAAGGCATATAAGAAATGAAGTGCAGTTTAAGTTCTTAGATTTCCTGACAGACTGATAAATCACTGAAGTTACAAACAGTAAAATGCAGCTTGTAGTGAATCATGTTGTTTTTAGCTTGAAACTGTCATTATTATTACAAGATATGAATCCAGAACATTTCCCGAACTCATTCCCAAGCTTTACTGACCGATCCTCCAAAACTGCATGTCGACTCAACTTAGTGTCATCAAATGATCGGAGGTGAAAGTGAGCGAGGCTGTTTATCTTGCAAAGGAATTCGGACTAAAAATGTAACTACGTTAATCCGTCCAAGAAGGATTAGTTTGAAAACCAAACTTCAATTTTTAACGGTGCACTTTGTAGTTTGAGAAGAAATTTTAATCATTTAATCATTGGTATTTTATGATTCTATTTAATAATAATAATAATAAACTTTACTTTGTTTATAACTGCTGGCCTTCCTCAAGTAGCCACCTCTCTGGCTTCAAACAGTTCAAGAAAATAAATACTTCTGAGTTTGTTTGTTTTTTTTTTTCAAAACTACATAGTGCACCTTTCACAGTAAAAGAGTTTTTGAAGTTTTTCAGACCTCTGGATTCTTCTTCGGTCGGCCTCGACGTTTCCCTGCGCTCTTCTTTCTCTTTGTTTCCTCTCCTGGGTCAAAATCAGAGTCACTGTTGTTTTTTGCTCTTGCTTTTGTCCTCCCCGTGCTCTTCTTCGCCGTCTCCATCTCTTCTTCTTCTTCCTCTTCAGCTGAGACGAAGGACACTTCACTGTCTGATTGCTCGTCCTCGCTCTCCTGTTCACTGGAACCTTTTCTCTTCTTCTGCGGTTTTCCGGTCTTGGAGTTTGAACCCCGGCCTGTTTTTTCCCCTGCAGGAATCAATTTTCCCGCTGCGTTCCTCTTCGGTCTTCCTCTGGGTCTACCTGTGCTCCTCTTTTTACTTTTCGGTGCATCAGTCCCTTCCTTCTGCACCTCCTTCTGCACCTCCTCCTCTGTGTCTTGTTCTTCATCTACATTGTCAAACTCAGAATCTGTGCCTTTCATATTCTCATTCTCCTTGGCGTCACCACTGTCGCTCGCCTTGTCTTTCGTCTTTCCCTTCTTCCGTGCACCTCCAGAGCTCGACGAGTGGTAGCGCTGGAGGTGACTCTTCAGGCTGACGTTGTGGTTGAATCTGTAGTCGCAGTGCGGACACTTGTACGGCCTCTCCCCCGTGTGCAGGCGCAGGTGTGATTTGAGGTGGCTCGACTGGTTGAAGCCGCGCTCGCACACCGAGCACTTGTACGGTTTGAGCCCCGTGTGCACCACCGAGTGTCTCCGAAGGTGATGCACGTCTTTGAATTCAATCTCGCAAACTCCGCATTTGAACTCCGTCGGGGCTCTGTGACCTGCCAGGTGGACGCTGCGCTGCTTACGGGTCGCGAACGCCTTTGGACAGTCCGGGCATTTGTACGGATCTTTGCAGCCCTGATGCGTCTGCTCGTGTTTACATTTGTCCAACCTTGTTTTGAAGGTAATGTGGCAGTATTTGCAAGGATGCTCGTAGGTTTCGTCGTGGATTCTGCTGTGAACCTGCAGAGAAATTTGGGTGACGCATCTTTTGCCACATATGTTGCAGGAATAGGGCTTTATTTTGTGCTCACACGTGTGAGGCTTCTGGATGGTGAAGAAGCGTCCGCACTCTGTGCAGAGCTCGTTGATTTTGAGGCCTCCCGCGGAATCCAGCTCCTCTTCTTCGTCTCCCTCACTCTCATCTTCACTGTCTTCTTCAAACTCCTTTGTGAGCTCTTCAGCCAGCAGAATTCCCTCCGTTGGACACCATTCGCCGTCCGAGCTCACCCTACCGTCATCGCCCTCCTCGCCTTCCTCCGAGGGAACACTCTCTTCGTCACTAAATGTAACAATCTCAGAGAAAACTGTGCTACTGGGGTCGTCATCTGTTCGCATTTCCTGTGAGAGATACAACAATAATATCATGATTACACAGAACAGGATACTAGCGAAAAAACAAAATCTATTATTATTCATTCTCTGAAGACTTAGTAGACTTAGTACAGCATGTCTTATTATTCAAGTCTTACCGGTTGATCTGCAGCAGCTGGGACAATGGCGTTGACCTGGCTTTTCCACTGGAAGCTGTAGTCACACTTAAGGCACCGCAGGTTCAAGACGATGAGCAGCCCACAGGTGACCTTCTCCATCTGAAGTTTGAAGCCGCACGACGGGCACTTGCGGCGAAACAGCTGGAAGAGGCAGCTTTCATTCACGGAAATCTTTCCTTTCATCTGCAGGAGCGCGGCCCTGCGGATAAATGAAAAGGAAGACATCAAAAGTCAGCTTGAAGCCGAACAGAGAGGGCGCAAAGAAGTCAGGAGAGTGTCGCTCACCTTTCCTTGTTCAGATCAAGCAAGATTTTTCGCTGCGACTGGTCAAAACCAGGCGCATTTGAAACATCCGGAGAATGCAACACTGCACTTGATTCAGGACTGGCGTCCCACTGATAAGCAACGTCTGTAGTTTGATCAAGCTCCTGCAAGAAAGGACAAAAGTACAAGCTTGTATTTAAACACAAACTATATACAATTCACGAATGTTGTGTTCAGTTGACATTATCGATTAGAGCTGCAACAATGAGTTGTCAGTGATTAAAGAAAATGCCAACTATTCAGACAATTGCTTGTCCAAATTCTCTGATTCCAGCTTCTTAAATGTGAATATTTTCCAGTTTCTTTATCTTCGCCGACATTAAACTGAATAACTCTGGGCTGTGGACCTAACAAGACATTTGAGGGCATCATCTCGGGGCTTTGGGAGAAACAGACTGCTTTTTCACAGTTTTCTGAAATTTTAGAGATCAAACTACAAACTGATTAATCAAGGATATAATGAATACAACACAATCATTAGTCACAGCAGCCCTGCAAGCATCATTCAAACTGGCCTGCGCATGGGAACACAAGATGTGGACTAGCATGTGATTCACCGAGTTATGCTACATCGGGTCCAGATTTTTTAACAACAAAGGTTAACATAAGTTACACCTATGTCTGACTTTGTTCTGTCTGCTTATTAGGTTTGATTCAATTTTATACATAGAAGCACGGGAAATTTTAAATTGTGCCTGTTTCATCTAAGAAGCAGGTTGTCGGTTTGGTTTAAAGAGTCAGAACGACGCCACATCTGGTTCACGGGCCACCAGTTGAATATGTGTGTAATCTATGTTGTATTAAAGAAAGTGGAGATTATAATAAGTCAGACACTGACACTGATTGTTTATGAAAGTGCACAAAGATAATAGCTTTTGTATGGACTCTCTATGACATGGTGATATGGAACAATCACACTGTTACACTCTATTTTATCTGTGCTGATACTGACACTTTTATGCAAAATCTCCTCTAATTTACACTGTCATGTTATCATTCTTTCATTTAAAACACGTTAAAGACGTGAAAACAGGGGCTCTGTCACTGACCTGTTGCCTTTATTACCACTTAATTCATGTAATCGTGTGTTCACAGTGTGCTGCTTGGGTGAAACTCTGATTGAACAACAACAAAAAAGAACATCCAGCTGTTCGTCATGACTGACCAGTGAGGTGCTGAGGAGGTGGGCAGGTAACAGGCACATCTGTCGGGCAGACTCACCACATGTGGGCTCTCCAGAGGCTCCTCTGGCTCTGACTTGATGCACAGTGACGGGACAGCGTCAAACTTCAGCCGGACCGTGCCAGTCTCCGGAGTCACGTTTATAAAACAGTCGTCAGTGAAGTGCTCAGTGCAGATGGTGATGTCGGTCCAGGACGACTCCTTCAGCCGCTGACCGTTGACTTCGAACAGGAACTGGACCCACTCCAGCCTGCTCTCCGGATCCTCCGGTAACTTGAACCGCTGCGCACTGCGACGCCATGAATCACACCCGACGACTGAGCACATCCTGAATTTAAGTCCCGTCTCTCCAGTTTCCCGATAGCGTTTAAGTTTAATATTTAATGTGACCAAACCTTTCAGGGTGGACTGGTTCCCAACGCCATAACAGTGGCGAGCTAACAGCTAGCTGCGTTTTGCTAGTAGCTGTGATGGTAACGGAATGGGCGGGGCTCTACGGCCGGGTGCACCTGGTTTTTCATCAGGCGTATCCCGGCTGTACGGGCAATATATGAAATGACTGTCTTTAAAGGTGCAGTATGTAAGAATTCTACATGAAAACGTTTAAAGAATGAATTTAAATCAACAACAGATTATGAAGAAATAACGGTTTGTAACTTATGATGTCTGTGATTTGTGTCAATTAGCTCCAGCCCATCCCAGTCCAAAACTCCTCTGCTAACAAGGAAACACAAACACTCCTCTGGTGTACCAAACTCCCAGTGCATACAGCTATATGAATGGCTAACCAAGCCAACAACAGCTTCAGTTTGTCAAGCCACTGAGAAAACTAAGGTAAAACAAAAACAAAAATCAAGTAAAGAAACAATATTACTTTATTGTTTCTATATTTGCGCTAACACTTTGATTTTATTTGGCCTTGAATGTGCCTGCTGCTATGATGACCTAATTTCCCCTCTGGGATTAATAAAGTTATCCATCTGTCTTAAGTGAGCCGCTGTTTGTTTTTTGATGCGCCTGAACTAGAGTAAATAAGGTAACCATGGCCCTAGAGCAAAGTGAAGGTCCTAAAAGACACATATAGCCTACCTGTGTTTGTTGATATGTGTTCTTTATGAAGACCGAACTTCTTCCTCATGTTTAATCTGGTGCAAGTTTTATTTTACGAATCCAAGTGATAGTTTACACTGATGTTCTTCTTAATGGAACTGGACCCAATTATTCCCACTGTGCCTGTTTGTTGAAGTTTCACAATAAAACATTCTCTTTGCTCTGTAGGGAGTCTGCTGAGTTTGTTTCTCAAGAAGTAAGAATACTTTTTATGGTCAGATGTTTGACTGAAATTGTCTTATCTTGCAACAGTGTCCCATTTTTCCTTTGACTAATTCAGTGTGATACCTGTTGCCAGTGGTTCCATGCTCAGTGCCTGCAAATGGACACAGCACAGTCTCTGGAGGCAAAGGAAAAAACATGGAATTGCATTTTGTGTTGAAATCGTACACACATAAAACAAATATTTCACCTCTGATCCATCCCATTCACTTTGCACGAAGGAACCATTGGAAAAATAAAAAACTGTTTTTATTGGTCTTTCTTTGGATTGGAATTTCTGTTTTTCCTGAATATCTTGGGTCTAGCCCTCCTTCATTGACTGAATAAGTTTGCTGCCTTCGTCCAACTATGTGTGATCCAAAAAAGTGTCACTACAAATATATACCAATCAATTCCAAATGGCCTGAAACATGCAATTTCAGGGGAAACATTTGGAAATTGAACATTTGACGCATGCAGGTTGGTTAAAGGTAAGAATAATAGAGTTTATTCATTTGAGGTGATTTTGAGATGAGATTTCTCCACAATGCTCCAGTGAAATGCAACCAAATTTGAACCAATTAACACATCTGATATTCATATACAGTGTAGGAGTTTATGGAATTATTGATATTTTAAAACACAGCAAGAGAACCTGGGAAAATCAGTGTATTGTTGAGCCAGTGGTATACACATCAGTTAACAGGATTTAATCTTAAAAGTTCCTTCCTACCATCTGAAGTGCTGCATGTGCAGCTCAATGAATTTTTATGTCTTCTACGGCTTTATTTTTTTTTTTCAAGTGTTCTTGGTCAAAATCACAGAATGTTTTGCCCTTCCTCTCGATCTACTTGTGCTCGATGTCACTTTCTTCCTCCTCTCCTCTGCCAAGTCAAAATATATTAATAAGCCCCTCTCGGGCACATCGTCCTAACTCTCTTCATCGCTGCAACGCGTTGTCTTTGTCTTCCGTGCCTTTACTTTGGCAGCCTTAGTGTTTGAACACTGTACTTGAGTTTCCTCCGAAACCAAGTTGCCAGCTGCATTTCTCTTCGGTCTTCCTTTTGGTCTCCCTGTGCTCCTCCTTTTACGTTTTTTCCTGTCTGTTGCCTTCTGCCCCGTCTCTCCTGCATCATCTACGCTGTCGGAGTTGGATGCATGGTAACGCTGGACATGGCTCTTCAAGCTCACGTTGTGATTGAAGCATTTGTCGCAATGCTGACACTTGTAAGGTCTCTCCCCTGTGTGCAGACGCATGTGGGACTTCAGGTGGCTTTGCTGGTTGAAGCCACGTTGGCACACCGAACATTTAAAAGCCCTCTCTCCCGTGTGGACAAGTAAGTGTCTTTCAAGAGCGCGCTTACGGTAAAATGGTAATGCACAGATGTGACATTCCAGCTGTTTTGGACCTCCGTGAACCTCCAGGTGGACTCTGCGCCTCTTATTTGTTGAAAATGTCTCTGGACATTCGGGACATTCGTAGGGTTTTTCTTCACTGAGGTGAGTCTGTTCATGAGTGATTTTGTCCACCTTTGTTTTGAACGGACTGTAGCAGTATTTGCAGCGGTGCTCGTAGTTTTCATCATGGACTCTGCTGTGAGAACTTAGAGCGGCCTCAGTGACACATCTCTTTCCGCAAATATTGCAAGAATAGGGTTTGATTTTGTGCTCACACGTGTGGCGCTTCTGTTTATTGAAAAACTTTCCGCAGTCTGAGCAGAGCTCAGTGTGTTTGCCTGCAACTAGATCATCGTCGTCGTCGTCATCCTCATCAGATTCATCATTAAGAAGCCTGTCATCCAGCAAATTTGTTGGATCCCAATCTTCGTCTACATCCACGTCATCTTCATCGCCCGATACCTCATCCATGGTATCGCTCTCCTCGTCAATAACAGCAACCATCTCAGAGATGCCTGTGGCAGTTTTGCGCTTTTCATCTGTCAATTCTATCTGTGAAAAGACACGATGACACAAAAAAGGGGATAGGTAATGTGTAAAAATGTCAGAGTGAATATTACAGGCAAACAAAGAGCTGCAAGCATATAATATTTACATATAATATTTACATATAATATATATAATATAACATATAATATTAATTTGCTAATTATTTGGAGATTATTGGTCTAAGAAATGTACAAAAATTGTAAATAAATAAAAAAATGCAACTATCAAGAGTCAAACTATGTCACCAACAGGATAATGCAGATAATATAATAGTAGTTGATATGTTGCAGTACATCTGTTACTATTCACGCCCTACCTCTCTGATCAGTGGCGTTACATCTGTGCCTCCTGTCAGCTGTTCACCTGCTGGGATGCTGGCATGGAATTGGCTCTTCCACTGGTGTCTGTACTCACACTGGAGGCACTGTCGGTTCAAGACGATGAGCAGCCCGTAGGTGAACTTCTCCACCTTCACCTCAGAACCACACGACGGGCATTTGCGGCCGAACAAGAGGAGGAGGCGGTTTTCATTCACGACACACTTCCCTTTCATCTGTAGAAGTGCAGCTCTGAAAAAAAGGGATACAGGTTTAAAGAAAAAAAAAAAACTTGTCTTCTGTAACAAAAGCACAACTGCGACAAATGATCAACTTACTTTTCCCTGATTATGTCAAGGTTTGCAACTTTTTGTAGCACCTGACGATAATCAGACATGAAATCATCTGAAGCATCACTCGGCACTGGGCTTTCCTGGGCAGCTGCAAATTAGATTTAAACTTTAATATTCACTCGAAGAGAAAACATTTGCACGAACACCCACTCCAACTCATACATTATCTAGTTTCTTACCTGGTGAAGCTGGTCCCGACTCTTCAGACTCTGAAGAAGGAATCTCATCCGCTTCAGGTTGATCATATTGAGAAGCAGCGTCTGTTGTTTCCACAGGCTCCTCCTGCACAGTATCACAAGAAATATAAGCTTGGAGTCGTAGCAGCACAGACCGACAATGAGCCATACGAACAAAAGCCAGATTCATGGTTATCGGTGGGGTTTGTCACCCAGCGGTCTTCAACCTCACCTTTGCTGCGGAATCCAAACTGTGGAACGGCAAATCTTCCACCTGGTTCACTTCCCCGTCACAATCTCCGCTCACACACTCATGGCTGTCTGCAACGCCCTCGCTCACGCTGCCGTCGCTTTCCTCTTTACAAACAGCACTCACCTTCAAAGATAAAAACAAATCATTATATACTGCTCTATACAAGATGATCCACACTGTAACTGTAAAACCATAGAACAAACTATTTGGTTTATTTAAAGCAGGAGAAATACATTTGCTTCTGCAGAATAATCAACTGCTGTTTATAACCTTTTCATAGTTCATACAGAGGTCATTATTATTATCATTATATATTATAATCTGCAGCATTTTCCAACTTCCTTTAACCTGAGTTGAGATATTCTGGTGTTGCAAACATTTTTTAACTAAATATGATTGTACTAGTTCACTGTAAAATTGTTTTTGCTGCAAATATGAGGAGTTAAATTCATGATTACATTTTTAAAATCCCCGTCTGTACTGTGTTTTTTTTTTTTTTTTTTTGCCCAACGTGCCCTGGACCCAACTTGAAAACCTGAAAAAACATGACTTGGAAGTTGTCTGTAGTTTTAACCTGTTGTCCTAGAAAGTGGTCCCAAAATCTCTAAAGCCTATTGTCGAGTGAATCGTGTGAATTAAGTATTAAGCTAAAAAGAATGATAGCCTCTTAAAAGCCCTTTTGTCAACACCAACAGTGTGCAAGACTATAAACGTGTATAAATGAAGATCCACCCAGAGGTTTGTATCACAACAAACTCTGAAGAAATGGTGTCAAACGCAATCTGTAGCTCCTGATGTAACGCGTACAGTAAAAGTTATAACATGCTGAAGATGCAGTGGTGAGTAATGAAACCGAGTGTGAGTGTGTCTCAGAGTAACACCCCCTCATGCTGTTACCTCACCTGGTAGGACTCGGGGTGCTCAGGTAGCTCCTGCTCCTCTGGTTCTGACTTGATACACAGAGACGGTACCGCACTGGACGTCAGCTGGACCGCGCCGGGTAACGAACTGAGGTTATCAAAGCAGTCGTGGGTAAAGTGTTCGGAGCAGATGGTGATGTCGGTCCAGGACGACTCCTTCAGTCGTTGTCTGTTGACCTCGAACAGGAACTGGACCCACACCAGCCTGCTCTCCGGGTCGTCCGGTAATTTGAACCGCTGCGCATTACGAAGCCACGAGTCACATCCGACGACGGAGCACATCCTGGATCGGACCCGCGTCCGGATGGTGTTGTGGTTTAGAGTCTACACGGGCTGGAGGAGAGGCTCCCTGTTTCCGCTCACATCCCAACACAACAAACACGCATGAGCTAAGCTAACAGCTAGCTTAGCTGCAGCAGCACCGGCGGGCAAAGTTAGCAACTGAATGGGCGGGGCTTGGTAGAAGGGTTCGCTTGGTTTGATGTACGGTGTGTCCCGGCTTAAGGTTAATGCTTGAGAGTGCTTAAATCCTTGACATTTTTCTGCCCCTAGCCCTAACAGGTAAAGGTGTAACACCTGAAATACATATTTCATATTAAAACAGGAGTTTATTGGAACAATTACTGGCTTTTGTACAGAGCACCACATAACCTCTTGTCCCCACAGTCATGAACGTACGGACTGTGTCGTATTTTGAGTTCAAAACCACGTTTTTCTACTATTTAAAATGCAATAAAGTATACATCAAACGTATGATAGAAATGACTTTTTTTTTTTAAAAATCCAAAATGTATAAAATCTCAAATGAACTGATCATCCTCAAGTGTGTCAAAAGTCTGTTCTTTTTAAATAAAAATCACTGATGTACTTTCTTTGACCTATTTTCTCAAGAACTATAAAGAAGTTACAATGTTAAATCCACTGCCTCTTTTCAGTTGAGGGAACATCTCACAATTATCTCAAGATTTCATATGAAGATTTTGAGCTGATGTCACTCGTCTGATCAGCTTTATTATTAGAGAATTGCAAAAGAGTGGAATAAAAATGGATTGACTTACAGGATTTAATGAGTTTTACATGATTGGTAACAACATGTGGTCTGATCCCAGTAGCTGCCACTTTACACAATGCATTTTCCAGGTTTACCTCTCCTCAGCAGAAAGTGGAACAGTTCACAGATCGATCATAAGTATGTATGACAGAATTATGTGGACTTATATATCCGACATCAGAAAGCAACACAGGCATTCGACATCCGCCCTGTTTAATACGCTTTAATTCACAAGTATACGCATCAGGACATCTTGACATGATTTGTTATGTTGTCATGTGGTGTAACTTTCTAGAAACACAGTCCAGATCTATATGAACCACTTTTAACTC
Source organism: Acanthopagrus latus (assembly GCF_904848185.1). NCBI lineage: Eukaryota > Metazoa > Chordata > Actinopteri > Spariformes > Sparidae > Acanthopagrus > Acanthopagrus latus. The sequence continues at coordinate 19,828,077 of NC_051059.1, read as the reverse complement.
CTTTATCTTTGCAAATGTTTGAGCCAAATGAATTTTTTCACTTCTGTTTATTTCAAGAATCATGTCACTGCTAGGTTTTTCCTTGGTCTTCCCCTGGGCTTTCCTGAACCTTTACCACTTTTCTGGCTGTTGTGCTTCTTTTTCTTTTTTTCTTTGGGTTCAAAATCAGAGTCACTGTCAGAATCTCTCGCCTTTCTTCTCGATCTGCTCGTGCTCGATGTCCCCGTCTCACTCCTCTCCTCTTCCTCCTCTGCTGAAGCAACAAATGTGTTGTTGTCACTCTGCTCATCCTCACTCACTCCATCATCGTGTTGTGTTTTCTCTAACTTCTTCGCCTGTTGTTTTCCAGACTTTCTCGTTAAACACAGGCGTTCCACGTGCACTTTCAGAGCAAAGTTGTCTGATTCATTCCTCTTTGGCCTTCCTATGGGTCGACCTGTGCTCCACTTATTAGATTTTGGCAACTCTTCCTCTGTGTCTTCATCATCTAACTCGGAGTCTGCACCTCTCTGACTCCCACCCCCCTCAGCTTCACCAGTGTCTTCTTCTATATCCACGTTCACTTCTTTTACTTTTTCTTTACTCTGTTCACCTCCAGAGTTGGATGCATGGTAACGCTGGACGTGGCTCTTCAGGCTCACGTTATGATTGAAGCACTTGTCACAATGCTGACACTTGTAAGGCCTCTCCCCTGTGTGCAGGCGCATGTGGGACTTCAGGTGGCCTGGCTGGTTGAAGCCTCGTTGGCACACAGGACATTTGAACGGCCTTTCTCCGGTGTGCACAGGTAAGTGTCTCTGAAGATAAAGCGGCGCGAAGAATTCAACCTCGCAGATGTGACATTTTGTCTGGCGGGGGCCTCTGTGATCCTCTAGGTGGATTCTGCGTTCCTTATTTGTGGGAAATGTCTCTGAACAGTCGGGACATTTGTAGGGTTTTTCTTCAGTCGAGTGGATCTGCTCGTGATTGAATTTGTCCACCTTTGTTTTGAATGACAGGTTGCAGTATTTGCACCGAAACTCATAACTTTCGTCATGAACTCTGCCGTGGGCACTGAGTGCGACCTCACTAACACATCTCTTCCCACAAATATTGCAAGAATAGGGTTTGATTTTGTGCTCACACGTGTGAGGCCTCAGTTTATTGAAAAACACCCCACAATCTGTGCAGAGCTGGCTGTTGATGGGGACAGGTGGAGGATGGTCATTGTTTTCTTCCACTTCTTTTTCAGATCTGTCCTTTTTTTTTCGTCGAGGCACGTTAACTGGCAAAATATGCCTCAGTGGCTTCCAGTCCTCATCCGACTCCACGTTGCCTTCTTCGCCTGATATCTCCGTGTCATCCATGGGATCGCTCTCCTCGTTAACGATGGCAATGACCTCAGGGATCCCTGTGGTGCTTCTGTTAGTCTCATCTGACAGTGCTGCCTGTAATACAATGACAGGAATGGATGTGGGTGAAATAAAATAAAAATTGTAAAGCGGACTGATTTAAATATTATTACCTAAAAACAAAAGGTTACAGAAACAATCAAAATGACTGCAATAGTAGCAAGGGGATGCAAAATGCAAGTCTCATTCGAGGAGAAGTCTGGTTCGAAAATCTGATGGGAGGTGAGTTTCTGCAAGAAGGTTTTAAGTTGTTTTTTGTTGTTGTTGTTGTTGTTGGAAGTTGGAAGTGATGTAGACGTGTACCGTATCGACCTCCTGTTCTGTAATTAAATGTGCTTTTTTGCAGAACACAATAATGTTGACCGTTGATGTTTTTTATCATAAGCATATAAATTCTTGAGTTAAGAGCCATAAAAATGTTTTGTGAGGACACAGTGACTTTGACAAAGCTTAGCTTCAGTCCAAGTTGCTGTTGTGCCAAATTTGTAGAAATTCTCTCAAGGACTCCTGAGATATTATTCATGAGAAACGGGCGGTCAGATAAAAAAGATAAAGCCTTTAGCTGGGGTGCCGCCATGACATATGGCATCAGATAACACTCTCTGTCGCAGTTTCTCTGACTACTCTAGTCCTACCTTTCCCGTCAGCAGAGTTACATCTGTGCCTCCAGTCATGGTTTGATCATCAGCTGCTGGGACGCTGGCATTGACCTGGCTTTTCCACTGGTTTCTGTACTCGCACTGGAGGCACTGTTGGTTCAAGACAATGAGCACCCCAGAGGTGACCTTCTCCACCTTCATCTCAGAGCCACATAACGGGCATTTGCAGCATTTGCACCAACCTGCAGTAGAAAGGGAAAACATTTAAACAAAAATTTAAAGAAAACATACTTCCTTTTCTCTGTTCAACTCAACATTCACATGTTTCAGATGCATCTTATCATACACAGATAAAACTGCGTCTCTATCAGTTGAGACGTCTCTCTGGGCAGCACTTCCTTGGGTAGCTGCAAATTAAGTTCAAAGCATATTAGAGAGAATTCTTCACTTTACGTCATTTGTGATAAAACAAACTTTTCTTCGTTTGTTTTTACCTGATAAAGCCAGTCTTGACTCTTCAGAAAGGGACGTTGGCCCATCACATGTTTGAAGTTTACTAGCAACTTCAGCGGCTTCCACTGGCTCCTACACAAAGCAACAAAAAGTCAAAAATTTTAATCGTGTATAGTTACCAACATACCTTGAAATAACACAAGATGTGGATAGGCAGTGTCGGTTAGTATGTTAATAAAAAAAATGCAGATGTGCATATTGAGAACATTTTGTGCACAAGGAGAGGACGGTACATTTCTGCTGCGGAGTCTGAAGGCTAACGGTAAAATGTCCCTGCCTCTTCTGGAGCTAAGGACGAGTGGTGAGCGAAGCTGTCCTGATAACATCATCTGTCTCCAGGGCTACCAAGGCCAACAGATATGATGTACTCGGCCTCAGACTTATACAGTCTCCCTATAGACTGAGTCACACGTAGACTCAGGATCACACAACGTACCGTAGAGTAATGTAATCCAGCTCCTGGTTTATACTTCAACAGCCAATAAAATCCTCACATGTGTTTAGATGAGTGAGGAGTGACCTTATTTGCACTCTTGATAAGTCTCATGGGTCCGATAATGGTTTAGACCATCAGAATTGGTCTGGTACTGCAGTTTTCTCCTGCTTTTGCCTATCCTATTCAATTAAGCTTTAATCAATGTTTCTGATGATACAATCCAAGTCTCTTGAACCTTCTTTGGTAACAAGCTGACCAGTTATCAGCAATTCCTTAACACCAAATGTTCATATCATGCTTGTACAGGTGTTGCAGTGCTTTTTGTCCCTTTACCATCTACTGTATCACTCCTGTTATGACCAATGAGTCTCAATTATTTCTCTCTGACAGAATTAAGCCTCATGGAAACCGTTGAATTCCTAACTTACTTGTACATCTAGCTTGTTTGTCTTTTATATTAGAACAAAAATTCAACTCTTACTTGACAATTAAATTGTCACTTTTCATGTTATGTGTTAGTGTGTCTTAATTACTAGTGTATTTAAGCATGACGTAGTATGTTCACTTCTGTCACCTGCCTGGGGACTACAGATGTCAATAAGGGTTAGGGTTAGGGGTTAGGGATTTAACATTCTTGTTAAATCACACCATGTATTTATAGTAATGTTCATTAACTTTCCCTGTCCCTTTCAAATACACAAATAAAAAAATACAACAAACAAATAAATACATAACAACAATTGTCATTCTGGGGCAAAAAGGACTTGAACCTTAACAGTCATCCAGTATTTCCACTCATGTTTATGTTTACATCATGAAGAGAGTCACTGTAATTGAAAGCAGCATCATTTTGTTGATGTGCTCAATTCATAGTGAGAATTAACTCCACCCACCTAGTCAGCTTCGAGTGCAAAACAAACTAACCCTGCAGAAAACGCTATCTAATGTCAGATGTAGCCTAAACATACGATGCGCAATGCGTTTTGTCAACTGAAGAGGAAACAAAACTTATTACATTATTATTAAAAAAATGAAAAATACAGCCAGTGTCTGAGATTCCAGCTATCAGATCAGACTCACCACAGGTCCTGGGCTCTTTGGAGGAGGATCGGGCTGCTCTGACCCAGACTGGAGACTCAGTGACGGGACAGCACCGGGCTTCAGCTGGACCCTGCCAGTCGTGTCTGAGCGTCCCGGTCTCACCTTTTCAAAGCAGTCATCTTTAAAGTGGTTGATGCAGACTACGATGTCAGTCCAGGACGACTCCTTAAAGCGCTGTTTGTTGACTGTAGCGAGAAACTGAACCCACTCCAGCCTCCTCTCGGGATCCTCTGGCAGCCTGAACCGTTGAGGCTGATCACTGTGATGTCCAGAGTGACACCCAACGACCGAGCACATCCTGGATTTTAAGAAACTTGGGGCAGGACCAAGAAATAAGACTTATTAGTGACACAAGCAGTGCAGATGATGCTGTTATTTCTTTACCCACTGTTCACGTTACTGTTTACTGCAAGACCGCAAACAGAATTATGTCAAGCGACGAAGTAAGTCAACTAACAATGTTTATTTTGGTGTAACTTTAGTATATTTCGCTGACAACATTAGAGCATTCATTCAGCAAAATGACAGCAATAATGTAAGGTAAGTTTACCTTATATTGGCCAAATGGTTACTAAATATTCAAATTTCACCAGCTACTCTAGCGATTACCTTTTTCTGTGACTGGTGAGTGAAGCTAATGTGCCTGCCACTAACATTATGGTATTTTACAAGCATTTGGCTTTGTGGCTACAGCTAATTTCTGACTGTGGTAATTACCAACATTGCAAATATTTATAACATTGGATAAAGCTTGATAACAAGCTGACATAAGTGTGCAGTCATTATCACGTAACGGCAACAGTATGATTCAATGTCTCAAGCCAAGTGTTATGTACCAGTGCCACTGAGATAATTTGTGAAAACATTTCTATTATAACACAATATGAATGGTATGAATAGCACTGTGCCATACCAAAGTATAATATTTTAAAAAGTTACATACTGAGTCAGCAAGCATATGTCAACAAACTGGCAGTGACTTTGCTACCTTGGACTCTTTGCTCTTTGGCCAGAACAACTGTGGCCAGATAATTTTTTGCCTGCAGCCATAATTGTATCAAAATTTGTGTCTCAGTCGTTTGGTAATTTTGTGTCACTTTTACAGACAATTTCTTCTGCTATACATACAAAACAATGTATTGTGTCTGTCTTGTGTGGAAGGTACAACTAAAACACAAATCAAATTTAGAAAAATAAATGCTAAAAACTCTATCGATGAGCTGAAACTACTCTTTTCACCCACCCCACCCCACAAAGGACACAACCACACAAATGTTTCACAAGCAAAGTCATAACAACAACAACAACAATAATAATGATAATTTTATCAGACCGGCACAATATCCATTTATTTAGCACTCCCTGAGCTTGTTTATATGTGATTGTGCACGTCACCTTTAGCTCTAAATCTAGGGTCTACAATCCTGGGGAGCTAGCAAGAGAGCTAGCAAGATTTGAAAGTGGCACCTCCTCTAAGTTCCACTCCCCTCCCCCTCCCCATCCCGTGAGTGCTCCGTCCAAAGCCTCGCCCCCACAAACTTGAACGCGCATCTGGCAGTGGGACTTAGCAGGGAGAAGGAGAGCCCATTAGCCATTCTCATGGCTAAAAACAACACACAAAGAAGCTAACATTAGCATTGGGCTAATACGAGCTCCAAACGTAGCCAAGTTGGCAAACCTTACATATTTCATGAAGCCAATAAATCCCCCCGAAACAAAACAAATCATTACCTGTCCAGCAGAAAGAGAGCGACATCTGTATCATTTTTCAGGCCCTTCTCATGCCCCAGTTGTCTCCACAGCTCAAACGCCGAACCGATGTTGACTCGGGTCCGACTTCTTTCTTTATCCAGAGCCTTTTTCGTCGCAGCCTTCTCTGCCGCAGGCTTTCTTTTCTTTGCCTTTTTAGTGGGGTGAGCTGTTACAAGTAACGCCGGCTGCATTTTCTCTGCCACTGTGACCAAATGAACGTCTTCTCCTGCAACTCCGTATTTCTGCAGAGGAGTGGGCTGAACACTTCCGGCATCAGTGAAACGTGACGTATGCACGCACGGAGGCGGGAGGGACAGAGGGGGGGCGCAGGCAGAACGAGACATGAAGGCATCTGATTTTTTTTTCTAATCGGACCGAATAGCACGGGTTGGTCAGCTTTTTTTTCAGTCCTGCAGCTGCCACAGCGTTGTGATTATTCTCGTTCCCTTTTCTGAATACATACTGTATTGACTACTCTCAGGATAGAAAGATTATTTCACCCAGTACAACAGAATGTTTTTCTGAACAACATTACAGACCCTAGCTTTAATTCAGCTACACCATAACAGCATCATCAACAAGTCAACACTATAGCCCCTAACACACAGCCTGTATATACCGTTACTGTACCCTCTAAATACTGTATTTCCCGGGACGAGAACGAGACGGGAGCCGGCTCGCGGTGTGAAGGGACACACAAGCGTTACGGTTTACCGTTACGGTTGATACAGTCTTAAAGGCACAGGCGAAATCAAAGACGGCATGTTGTGGGACAAAAATATCGTCTGATACCTCTCCGGATAACAAGTTACGCTTTCGGTCCCATTTATAAAAGGAACATATTTCTAACTATTCGGTTTCAGACTAAACAAACGTGGAAAATGCGCAGTCTGAAACTATTCAGTGTTACACAAGTTGGTGGACTAAGTTACATGTTAGCAGCTACTTTGCACGTTAACTCACTCCCAGTCCTCCGTGATCTCATAAGATCAAATCGAGCTCTAAACATGACCTGCAATGTTTTCTTACCTGGTTACTAGGAAATGAGCCATGTCAGCATCCGTTTTTACTCCCAATTCAAGTTGGAGCCGCCTCCATGGGTCGAACGCGTATCCGATGTGTATTCGGGTCCCAGCGCGGCTTTGGTCGTAATTTCTTTTTGACTGAAGACTTGCCGCTGATAAAACATTCGTTTTCTTCTTGGTATTACTTTTTAGCAGACTTTGTGTGGTGGCGGGTCGTTTGCTGACCGTAGCGGAATCCATTACTACCCAAACATTAGTTTGAGTTGTCAGAAACGCGCATTCATCGTCATCTGACGTCACGTCCGCAGGACTGCGTGGGAAATTCGGACCACGACAGTAATCATCCCCTGGAGTCACATCCCTGGTGTTGCAGTGACCTATTTTCTCAACAACTATAGAGAGTTTACGATGTTAAATCCACTGTCTCTTTCCAGTTATGGGAAAGTTTCACATTTATCTCAAGATTATGTATAATTAAATATTTGACATCAGAAAGCAACACAGGCACTCAACATCCGCCCTGTTTAATACACTTTTATTCACAAGTATACACATCAGGACATCTTGACATAATTTGTTATGTTGTCATGTGGTGTAACTTTCACAGTCCAGATCTATATGAACCACTTCTGACTCCTTTATCTTTACAAATGTTTGAGCCAAATGATTTTTTTTACTTCCGTTTATTTCAAGAATCATGTCACTGCTAGGTTTTTCCTTGGTCTTCCCCTGGGCTTTCCTGAACCTTTACCACTTTTCTGGCTGTTGTGTTTCTTTTTCTTTTTTTCTTTGGGTTCAAAATCAGAGTCACTGTCAGAATCTCTCGCCTTTCTTCTCGATCTGCTCGTGCTCGATGTCCCCGTCTCACTCCTCTCCTCTTCCTCCTCTGCTGAAGCAACAAATGCGTTGTTGTCACTCTGCTCATCCTCACTCTCTCCATCAACGTGCTGTGTTTTCTCTAACTTCTTCGCCTGTTGTTTTCCAGTCTTTCTTTTTAAACACAGGCGTTCCACGTGCACTTTCAGGACCAAGTTTTCCGATTCATTCCTCTTTGGCCTTCCTATGGGTCGACCTGTGCTCCTCTTATTACATTTTGGCAACTCTTCCTCTGTGTCTTCATCATCTAACTCGGAGTCTGCACCTCTCTGACTCCCACCCCCCTCAGCTTCACCAGTGTCTTCTTCTATTTCCACGTTCACTTCTTTTACCTTTTCTTTATTCTGTTCACCCCTGGAGTTGGATGCATGGTAACGCTGGACGTGGCTCTTCAGGCTCACGTTATGATTGAAGCACTTGTCACAATGCTGACACTTGTAAGGCCTCTCCCCTGTGTGCAGGCGCATGTGGGACTTCAGGTGGCCTGGCTGGTTGAAGCCTCGTTGGCACACAGGACATTTGAACGGCCTTTCTCCGGTGTGCACAGGTAAGTGTCTCTGAAGATAAAGCGGCGTGAAGAATTCAACCTCGCAGATGTGACATTTTGTCTGGCGGGGGCCTCTGTGATCCTCTAGGTGGATTCTGCGTTCCTTATTTGTGGGAAATGTCTCAGAACAGTCGGGACATTTGTAGGGTTTTCCGTCAGTCGAGTGGATCTGCTCGTGATTGAATTTGTCCACCTTTGTTTTGAATGACAGGTTGCAGTATTTGCACCGAAACTCATAGCTTTCGTCGTGGATTCTGCCGTGGGCATTGAGCGCGACCTCACTAACACATCTCTTCCCACAAATATTGCAAGAATAGGGTTTGATTTTGTGCTCACACGTGTGAGACCTCAGTTTATTGAAAAACACCCCGCAGTCTGTGCAGAGCTGGCTGTTGATGGGGACAGGTGGAGATTGGTCATCGTTTTCTTCTATTCCTTTTTCAGATCTGTCCTCCGTTTCCCGTCGAGGCACGTTAACTGGCAAAATATGCCTCAGTGGCTTCCAGTCCTCATCCGACTCCACGTTGCCTTCTTCGCCTGATATCTCCGTGTCATCCATGGGATCGCTCTCCTCGTTAACGATGGCAATGACCTCAGGGATCCCTGTGGTGCTTCTGTTAGTCTCATCTGTCGGCGCTGCCTGTAATACAATGACAGGAATGGATGTGGGTAAAAAAATTTTAAAAATGTAAAGCGGACTGATTTAAATATCATTACCTAAAAAACAAAAGAGTACACAAACAATATCAAACTGACTGCAATAGTAGCAAGGGAATGCAAAATGTAAGTCTCATTCAAAAATCTCATGTGAGGTGAGTTTTTGTAAGAAGGTTTTAAGTTGTTTTGGTTTTTTTTAGTTGTTATTGAAATGGAAGTTGGAAGTTATGTTGACGTGTACCGTATCAACCTCCCTCCTGTTCTGTTGACAAAATAAAAGTGCTTTTTTGCAGAACACGATAATGTTGACCTTTGATGTTTTGTTATCATAGAGTATAAATTCTTGAGCCAAGAGCCATAAAAATGTTTTGGGAGGACACAGTGACTTTGACCTTTGACCACCACAGCTTAGTTCATCCTTCAGTCCAAGTTGCTGTTGTGCCAAATTTAAAGAAATTCTCAAGGACTCTCGAGATACTTTATTCATGAGAAACGGACGGTCAGGCAAAAAAGACAGAGCCTTTAGCTAGGGTGCTGCTATGATATATGGCATCAGACAACACTCAGCAGTTTAGTGTGTTTGGTTTTCTTATAGACATTTTCTTAGATGTACAATTCTTGCTCTATGTCGCAGTTTGTCTGACTACTCAAGTCCTACCTGTCTCGTCAGCAGAGTTACATCTGTGCCTCCTGTCTGGTGTTGATCATCAGCTGCTGGGACGCTGGCATTGACTTGGCTCTTCCACTGGTTTCTGTACTCGCACTGGAGGCACTGTTGGTTCAAGACAACGAGCACCCCGTAGGTGAACTTCTCCACCTTCATCTCAAAGCCACATAACGGGCATTTGCAGCTAAACAACTGGAGGAGGCGTTTTTCATTCACGACATACTTCCCTTTCTTCTGTAGAAGTTCAGCTCTAAAAAAAGAGACATAGACAACAATTTAATATAAAACATTTAAACACCAACCTGAAGTGGAAGTGAAAACAAAATGTAAAGAAAACTTACTTTTCTCTGGTCAAATCAACATTCAAATTTTTCTGATGCATCTTATCATACACAGATAAAACTGTGTCTCTGTCAGCTGAGACGTCTCTCTGGACTGCGCTTCCTTGGGCAGCTGCAAATTAAGTTCAAAGCATATTAGAAAGAATTCTTAATTTTACGTCATTTCTGATAAAACAAAATTTTCTTCTTCTTTTTGTTTTGTTTTTACCTGATAAAGCCAGTCTTGCCTCTTCAGAAAAGGACGTTGGCCCATCACATGTTTGAAGTTTACTAGCGACTTCAGCGGCTTCCACTGGCTCCTACACAAAGCAACAAAAAGTCAAAGATTGTAGTCAACGGATGAAAAAGTCAGTGTATACTTACCAAGAAACCATGCAAGAGCACAAGATGTGGATGAGCAGTGTCGGTTAGTTTTTCTATGAAAAAAATGCGGATGTGCATATTGAGAACATTTTGTGCACAAGGAGAGGACGGTACATTTCTGCTGCTGAGTCTGAAGGCTAACAGTAAAATGTCCCCGTCTCTTCTGGAGCTAAGGACGAGTGGTGAGCGAAGCGGTCCTGATAACACCGTCTCTGTCTCCAGGGCAACCAAGGCCAACAGATATGATGTACTCGGCCTCAGACTCATACAGTCTCCTTTTAGACTGAGTCTCATGTGGACTCAGAATCACACAATGTACCGTAGAGTAACGTAAACATAGCTCCTGGTTTATACTTCAACAGCCAGTAGAATCCTCACGTGTTTAGATGAGCGAGGAGTGACCTTATTTGGACTCTTGATAAGTCTCATGTGTTCAGGCTTTCAGAATTAGTCTGGTACTCCAGTTTTCACCTGCTTTTGCTTATCCTCCTCAGTTAAGCTGCAATCAATGTTTCTGTTGATACAATCCAAAGATCCTGAACCTTCTTCAGTAACAAGCTGACCAGTTATCAGCAATTATTTCACACCAATGTTCATTTCATGCATGCACAGGTGTTGCAACGCTTCTATTATCTTTACTATCTACTGTATTGCTTATTACTAATTTGTATTGTGTATCTGTGCATTGTTACTTGTGATGTTTGCATTTCTGTCACCTGCCTAGGCTGTACAGTTGTTAATAAGAATTCTTGTTAAATCACACCATGCATTTTATAGTAATGTTGATTAATTTTATCTGTCCCCTCCAAATAAACAAATACACTAAAAGTAGACAACAAATTGTCTTTCTTGGGCAAAAAGTACTTGAATCATATCAGCAATCCAATATTTTCTGTGATTTAGTTCATGTTTACGTTTATTCAGGAAGCCATTCATTATAAATAAAAGCAGCATCATTTTGTTGATGTGCTGAATTCATGGTGAGAATTAACACCGCCCACCTAGTCGGCTTCGAAAGTAAAACAAACTAACCCTACAGAAAATGCTATCTAATGTCAGATGTAGCCTAAACATACCGCGGGCGATGCGTTGTGTCGACTGAAGAGGAAACAAACTTCATTGTAATACAAAAAAAATGAAGTCAGTGTCTGAGATTCCAGCTGTCAGAACAGACTCACCACAGGTCCTGGGCTCTTCGGAGAAGGCTCGGGCTGCTCTGACCCAGACTGGAGACTCAGTGACGGGACAGCACCGGGCTTCAGCTGGACCCTGCCAGCCATGCCCGAGTGTCCCGGTGTCACCTTTTCAAAGCAGTCATCTTTAAAGTGGTCGATGCAGATTGCGATGTCAGTCCAGGACGACTCTTTAAAGCGCTGTTTGTTGACTGTAGCGAGAAACTGAACCCACTCCAGCCTCCTCTCGGGATCCTCCGGCAGCCTGAACCGTTGAGGCTGAACGCTGCGACGTCCGGAGTGACACCCGACGACCGAGCACATCCTGGATTTAAGCCCGGTCCAGGTTAAAACGTGTAAAAAATCAGCACGTACTATCTCCAAATATAACAGTATCTACAACCCAAAGTGTCCCGAATACACACGAGCTAACAGCTAGCTATTTTTGTTAGCGCAACGGATGGAAGAGTTGTGGATGGAATGGGCGGGGCTTCTGGTTGGGGTTCGCTTGGTTTGTAACCAGGCGCATCCCGGCTCGAGGTGCAACACGTGACATCACTTTAAGGTTAACTTCACCCAAAAATGAAAATATCAGTCATTATCTGCTCCCTCGATGGAAAGTTTGGAGAGATTTTTGGAGCAGGGATGTTGATGATAAATCATTCATTGATTATTCTCCATCAAGAGTCTTGCAGAGTAAAAAAGTATTAAGAGAGACAAGCACAAAATACAATATATTAAAATATGTGATGAATTTTTATCATTATTTTTTTAGCAGACTCATCAATAATATGTGGGAAACAAATCCATCTTTTACTCCCATGAAAGTTTGATAAAAGACTGATAAAAATCCATGTGCTGGTCTGTGAGGTTTCCAGCAGGTGGCGCTGCTCTGCTTCAAAAGTTTTGCATCATGACCTTGACTGTCGCCATTGGGTTTTTTTTTTTTTGTTGTTGGTTGGTTTGTTTTAAAGGGGCACCATGTAGTTGTGGCGAACCAAATCAATTCTTATATTCTGAATATTAATGAGGTACTAATGCAAACTCAGATATGCAGAACTGAATAAACAAGCTGCTCTCTGATTAAAACAAGGGACCCACAACTCTGTTTGACGCTAGGAAAGGTGGCAGGGTCCACCACATATAAACAAAGTAAAACTGTGTTGTGGCTCAAGGTCAGTTTGTTTATTTGGTTTATTCATTAACAAAAGCAAAGAGAGTTTATTTAGTTAGTTTGTTTTGTTTGTCCTGATTAAAACATCTTAACGATAAATACATAGTGCACTGTTAACAACAAAGCATGTTCCCTAAAATAGCTTAAATGTTTGGAATGTGATGTCTTTGAGTTAGATGTTAGGTTGGTATCACCTAACACCATTCATTCACATCATACATTACTAGAGGATGACCCCTGTGTGTGTGTGCGTGTGTGTGTGTGTGTGTGTGTGTGTGTGTGTGTGTGTGTGTGTGTGTGTGTGTGTGTGTGTGTGTGTGTGTGTGTGTGTGCCTTAAAGCAGTTAACAGATCTAATCCCTCAAGTCAAAGAACACATGTTTTCCAGGAGGTGGAGCACATACTGTAGCTACAGTGCATGCCTCATTGTTTTGTGTCTCAGAGGGTCTGTGAGTGTAACTGATACTCAAGAGTGACTCCATTCTGTATTTTAACTATTTAATGTCTGTCGGCCCACTCGTCAGGAGCCCATTCACTGACACGCTAAGATCATCCGTGATCTATGTCTCGCTAAGTTTCTTATATGTTTTGTTTCAGAATGTTTTCAGCTTGTTAAGAATACCCAAAATTCATAATTTGCCTCCTCAGTGAAGTGATTTTATAACCTTCAATTTTTGTGCAATGCCTCTGAGCCTTTGGGACACCTGCTTTCAAAAATCAGGAGACATTGTGTCCATGTTAAAGTGTGCATATCAACATTTTCACTTAAAGGGTATCTCCACCAATTTTTCAATGTGATGTGTGTTTACAGATCTTGGGAAGTACAACTACATATGTGATTAAAGTAGTAAAACATCTCTTGTGGATTCAGAGGACGCTGCATTCGATCTCGTGAATTGCCACCAGTGGCGTCGCTCCGTGTCCTAGTTGCATTGTGGGTAATGTAGGTGGTGCGTTTATGAAAAGGAAGAAGTAAAGGGTGACATCTCTGGCTCTGCTTATCCAGTTGTGTTGCTTTGAAACTGTCCATTATGAGTCCAAAAGTGTTACAGAAGCGCAACACTAGACCTTGCACATACATAATCCACAATGCAACATCATTTGAAGGAGTTTAGCAAATGACATGCAGTTTCCTCTGGTGTCAGAAAAATGCAGTAGGGCTCCCCAAGACCTAAATACACTTTAATGAGTAAAATTGGTGGGATTACCCTTTAAGTCCACAGCAGGGCTGCTCATGGCCCCTGAACAAACAGGAATGGCGTTCACATCAGCTGTCTTGTGTAGCAGGTGGTGACAAGTTACTCACCTCCTGTGTCCCTCTGGGCACGATACGCTAATAACCAATGTCCACGAACATGCTATAGGGTTTTATGACAAGAGAAAGAAACTATATAGGGCTGCGTGGATTTACTTATTTCCCCGCAGGGTGTGCTGAGGATGTCTGCTCGCTAGGTATCTGACAAGTCAGAAATATATATATGTATCCCTGAGGGGGGAGGTCAATCAACCTCTCATCACACTCAGCTTCGACAGCCATTTGTTTTCCTGTGATTGTTTGTATGTGCGTCTGTGCACATACAGCAGCTTTTGTTCATGTGTTTTAATCCTCAGAAGTCTAGATTATTAGTTTGCTTTCTTAATGAGCGTTTGGCCTGATTCAGAAGTAAATGAAATGCCATATTAAATACTGTACCGATGTGAGTCAAGGACAATCTGCATTGCTGTCTTGACTGTCTTACTTTGATATAATCAGTCCCCATCAGCATATTTGCTGAATGTGCTGTAACTTCAAAGGCTGAAGCTTGGTAGGAATGTGCTGTTAAACTGTAAACATTAGGACGGGGCAATAAACCCGACAGTGCACACAAACACACAGCGTGAGAAGATCATTTCCACGGTTTACACAGCAACAAACCCATTCCTTTCATGGCGATCGTGGTCAATATGAAGTTTTCCATGCGACCGAGCCAGAGCGAGGAGGGGACGCTGCCCGAAAAATGTGTAGAAAATGCAATTTTCTTGGATGTCTGAGCGCAATGGAATTTGACCCCTGACTCCCAGTTATGTTCTATCCCCCTTCATCATATCAATTCTGGGAAAAAGAGTCGCAGTCGAAACATGTCAGCTGCCTTTCACATTCGCCGAGGAATGTTGGCGAGTCTTCACAATGTTGTCAGTCAGTACGCCAAGATAAGAGCTCTCAGTTCATAAATAAGATTGATGGCATCGCATTCCACCAGTTCCTGCTCTGTGTTTTCCCATGTGAGCCTCTCTGTCAGAAGCATCCGTGCTATCTCTCCAGCTCATATCCTCTCTGCCCAGGTCCAGGCATGCTTAGGTGTTTAAACATATTCCCCATCCAGCTATTAAACGTGCACGCTGCAGCAGGATACATTCTATCTTTGCTTGTTCAGAGAGAGTTAGGCAAGGGTTCGGGCAAATGTTTCCAAGCTGCCACGCGAAATGATGATAAATTATTTGTTGAGGGTGTTAGTTTTAACCCTATGAATTCAACGGCAATGATTCGCTCAATCCCTAAATTGGTATTTTTGCTTACTGTGATGCCTTTCCTGGAGTATCTTCCAAACCCTCTTCTCCCTGAAGTCTGCACAATTGAATCCAAAAAGGTTATGCAAGTAAATAGTCCATAACAATTAATGTAAGTATTTGAATTGTAGATCCAGTAGATTGCAGGTGCAATATCAAGTTTCACATGGCCATTTTTATTGGTTCAACCTGGGTACTTTAATGTGTTTCACATGTGATCTCGTAGGTTTCAAATGGACATTTGTTGGGGTTTAACATGGGTACTTTAATCTCACAGGTTTCACATAATACTCCGGTAGGTTTCACATGTGATCTCGTAAGTTAAATTTGTAATCGCAAAGGTTTCACATGGACATTTGTATGGGTTTAACATGAGTGCTTTCATGGGTTTTTACACGTAATCACATAGTGTGAATGTGATTTCATGGGTTTCACATGGACATTTGTGAAGGTTAACATGTGTTATTTACATGGCTACATGGGGACATACTGTGTATTATCTACAAAGTCTGAAAATGAAGTTTAGTGTTCTATGTTTTCATTTTAGCACGCCAAACCAAATATTTATCCCAGCTCACTTAATTCCCCACTCATCTCTAGATTTATTACTTCAAATGTTGAAATGTGTGAAATCTTCTCTGCAACAGTCGTATTTTATATTTTCACACACATGCTGTACGCAGCAGGATGACTGGAGAGTCATGTGCGAGGACACAAATGACACCATACCGTTCATTGTCACTGTCATTGTCCTGCAGCATTGTAAAGTCCCATTGTCATCGCTGCTCAACCGCCCAAAACTGGTACAAGTCGATATCTGTGTGTGTGTGTGTGTGTTTTCATGCATATGTGTGTGTGGGTGAGAGAGAGAAAGGTCTACCCTGAAACAGACACCACATAACAGAACTCTCCATTCTCTCATCCTCATATCCAGTGGCACCTCCCGAAATAGTCCATAAACACCCCTGGGTGTGATTAAATCGGAGGAAATAAAAAGCATTTGGGAATGCAGCACATGTTTGCAGAGGTTGGAGGCGGCACGCAGGAATTTCAAACGGCAACGGCGGCTAATCTGGGAGAAACCTGTCTTTGTCACATCTAGGGTTACGTGTCTCGATGAGAATGTGATCTATGTCAAGCACGCTCTTCACGGCAAGAGGAGAACAAGAGAGCAGGCCACCCGAGAAAGTTGAACCCGAAAGAATGCAGCTCTGGTATTCATTAATGAAGAGCACTCGTCTCTGTGCTGGAACGAGAGGGCAGGAACGAGGAGATAGGGTGACGACGGGAGAGAGAAGAGGGAGAGAAACAGGAGGACAGGATTCACAAC
This sequence comes from Acanthopagrus latus, assembly GCF_904848185.1. NCBI lineage: Eukaryota > Metazoa > Chordata > Actinopteri > Spariformes > Sparidae > Acanthopagrus > Acanthopagrus latus. The sequence goes on along the minus strand of NC_051059.1, from coordinate 19,811,587 downwards.
ATTACCTGAATTATTGATGAGCTCATATTTGAGATCATATTTATATCAGCAAACAGAAAATAGAGAGATATAATCTGCCAAGTAGACCTGGATCGATCAGCCGGTTAGTCAATCGAAAGAAAATGAAAGAAAATGCCAAACTTTCACTGGTTCCAGCTTCTTAAATGTAACAATCTGCTGCTTTTCTTCGTCATTTATGATGCAAAATGAAGAGTCTTTGGGTTTCCACGACTCTAAAACTTTTTATAGATAATAATAATAATTGGCAGGTTACTTACCTGTGCCAGGGAGGTTACGTTTACACTCCCTGTTGGTTTGTAAACAGGATCACACAAAAACTGCCAAACAGATGTTCATCGAAGTTGGATGGAGGATGGGTCTTGGCCGAGAATGGACCCCATCAACTCTTGGTGTGGATCCAGGATTCTTTTTTCAAATTCTTTTATCAAATAAGTTGTTTGACCTCAAAAACTGGCCCGATCTGTCTCTGGATTTTCATTAGCCTTTGCACTTTCAGTTGCTGATCAATCAGGAAGTAGTGAAATTACAATGATTTGCTAGATTCCTTACATTTATAGGACTTTTTAAAACAATATTTTAGTTGCCGTGTGAATATAGTCTATGTAAGTAATCACTAGTTGCAGGTTCCAAGTGTAAAAAAAAAAACGGATGGATTTTCACAATCCACAAGTCAACGAGCCCGTTAATGTATATTAGAATATTTTATTGCTTTATGAAATGTTGCATATTGTTTTGAAGTTCACAGAAATGTCTGTTTGAAGTCAACACTCGGTTGGTTGTGTACAGCTTGACATGACCGTGATTGTCGGCACATAACTTACAACAAACATACATAAACTCTTTGGCATCCGGCTCAAAGCACTATCATGTCTAAAATAACAATACAAACATCTGTATAAAATATAATAATAATAATAATAATAATAATAATAATAATAATAATAATAATAATAATAATAATAATAATTAACCTCTTTGTTAGTTTCAAAGCTCACAGTAAACGAAACAAAAAAACAAAACAAACACGGTGTAGTTTTCAACTTTTATCCCACAGTGGTGAGCGGAACCAGCCGGCATCACCACGTCGGGAAACACACTCACATACTGAAATCACACATGCAAACATACTTTGAGAAGTTATCAGAGAAAGCAACAGATGATGAAATCAACACCATGATGCAACACCCTCCCAATATTACATACAACACCAGGTTTGTGTCAGTTTGGCAACAAAAAAAACAAAAAAAAACCACCAAATTGTCTTTTAATATATTTATGATGCGTCTCACTGTTCACACAGTCCTAAGCCTCTGCAGAACCAGCTGCTCGGGCTTGAGACACATCGACAGCGGGAGCTTTTTAGATCAGCAGTGTTTCATGTCAGCTTAAATTATTGGACAAAAAGGGGAAGTCTTCCAAACAGATAAGATCCATGTGATGGGAATGAGGTTACTCAGATTGACGCCACACTTGTTTGTGGGGGTGGGAGAGAGAAGGTCACGTAGATAACCTTTTATTGAATATCTATCTAAAAGAGCATGAGGTTTAAGTTAATATTTGGGGAATGTGGAAACCAGATAAGATAAATATGTAGCTACTTAATTTACTGGATTGGGAAGTAGATAAGGGGCAAATAAAGGGGAAGGAAAAAGCAGCAATTATATATATATTTATATAAATATTTTGGCATACACTCTCTGAGAACATGTTGCCCTATTACAATCCACAATACTGTCCGAGTACCTCAGAAGATTCATCTTTTCCCTCTCGGTCGGGCAAACTGCCTGCAGCTGTCCGAGCTTAGTGAGAGTAAGTGAGTTGGAGCACAGCTCTGCCTCTAAAAAATGTGAAAACAATCCTTTTTGTTTTTTTCTCCTCTTCGTGCATTGGCCTCTTTCCACGACATTCTTGCATCCAATATTTAATCCAAAGACTTGCACTCTTCACAGATTCTCAGAATGGTTCTCTCATTCAAAGTCCTCCTCTCAGTTCTCTAAATGAAGATTTCCACCGCCTCCGACTCCAGCTCCTCCAGGCCTCTGAACGGGTTTAATAGCAACCTCTTCGGCGCTGTCTTGTCTGGAGAAGCAACAGAAAGAGATGAAGAAGAGAGGGTAAATAAATGCGAAAAAGGCGAAAACAGTGGGGAAAAAAAAAATGTCCCGGATGCAGCTCAGCTATCAGTGACTAAAGGTTAACAGAGATTTTCCATAGTCAAACAGAGCACTTTGGTAAATGTGCTCAGTCAACAGATCCGCATTATTTCCTAACACAGGCACATTCCTGCAGGCCCACATTATGAACCATGACCTGGACAGATCGTATCTGATTGGCCGGCTGAGCGGCAGCGTGGTTAATCAATGTGAGCATCCATGAAGAGCGTGCTCACACATGAATCATTCATCGTTCCAGTTTTATAACTGGAGCGTTACTGGATTTTTGTCTCCCCCTCGTAAACAAACATGCATGTATGATAGATCACTCACCACTGTTGAGCTTAGTGGTGCTGGCAGCCTCTTTGGCTTTGGTTCTCTCCACCTGCCGTTCTAGCGTTCCAGGTTCAGACTGAGCGGAGAACTGGCGGCACGGCAAAGTCTGATCGTCAGAGAGACTCTTACCTAGAAGATCACAAACAAATGTCAGCGGCGCGTTCAACTTACGAAGACTTTATTCGACAGGAAATCTGTGCAGACTTCCTTTTAGCAGCTTGCAACATTGTGCTCCTCACCTCGACTTTTTGTGGTGCTGGTGGTGGTGCTGATGGAGGGAGTGGAGGAGGCGGGTCGGAGAGACGCCGCCGCCATGTTCAGGAGGTTCGTGCGGGGGCTTTGCTCATCCTTTCGCCCCTGGTCATGGTGCAGCCGCTGGTTCAGGATCTTGATCACGGCGTCCTTTTCCAAGATCTGAGCGTAAAGAGCACGGATCCTGATGCGAAACAGAAAAAGAGAAACGTGTCAGAAAGCAGATAGATGAATGGAAAAGTTTGTGAAGGAGATCCTCCGAAAACGCGGGAGTTTTAATTCTAGGTGTGCACCTGTTCTCCATCTCCTGATTCCTGTAGTCAGCGACAGGCAGGTCCTCGTTGAAGCTGTTGTTCGAAGAGTGGCAGGGCGAGTGATTGATGATGGTCGTGTCTCTGCAGAGGGAAAGACAAAATTTTAGGTGAAACCCAAATTCAAATGAGCTTGACAAAATATGCACATCCCGGCAAAAGCTCCAGCAATCTTTACCTCTGTGCAGCAGCGGTGGCAGCAACCTCCATCGCAAACTGCCTCATAGTGCTCTCTTCCAAATACTTCTGCTCCCAGCGGACCATGTCGGCCTCGAGGGCCAAGATTCTCTCCTCGCGCTCGCGCAGGCGCTCCTGGAGAGAGCTCATGGTCACCCCTGGCGGCTGGGACTGCCTCTGCGATGGGGGGAGAGAGTGTTAGAACAGAAATACAAAAGTGAATTTGTAGCATTTGCATTTTGGTTCCCCTGCGTCTGGATATTTACCTGTTGCGCCCTCAGACTCCTCAGCTCCTGCTCCAGCCGCGTCCTCAGCTTCATCTCCAGGCTCTCCCTCTTCTCACAGGTGGACTGCAGCTGAGCCAGCGCGCTCTGGAGCCGCTCCACCTTCTCCACGTACGCCCTCTTCCTCCTGAGCTCCTCCTCGAGCTGGCGGCCTCGCCCGCGAGCTGCGTCCAAAGCCTCCTCGAGCCGTTTGGCCCTGGTGCTCTGCTCCTCCGCTGTGGTTCGCAACCGCTCCAGCTCCCGCTCGACACGCTCCCGCTCAAAGTTCTGCTCCTCATCTGAAACCAAAAAAAAAACGAGAGCACGATTAATGTGATGATCTTATTGGCATTTTGTGTTGAAGAAACGAGAGCTGTGAGATGAAATCGTTACAGATCAGCATGAGGTTCTCGCTCATTCTCCCTCTTGAATCCAACCCCAGTAATAAGTCCCAGCTACATGGTGGCCAGTGTTCCTCATTTAGCGAAGCACTCCTGGAATGCTGAGAGGAGGAAGGAGGAGGAGGAAGGGGGAGAAAGCCGCCCTATCCCTTTGACCCACATAGCACAGAGCATTCCTCATCAAGGCCGTACAAACACCAGCACCCTGCCTGAGTCCAGTTCCTTAAACAGACGACATAAATCACACTAACAACAGGTGGGGGACCTCATTTCCACCACTTCCACCGCTGCCGTCTGATTTAGAGGAAAGCTCGCTTCCTTTTGCAAAGAGGTGTGTGGACTGAATTTCCTATTCTTAAGGCCTTCTCACCAAATAGGCAGAGGTTATGCAAGTGACATTCCTGCGTGCAGGATGCCCCGCGCTACGAAAAAAAAAAAAGGCCCCAATCCAATCGAGCATGTTGATTACAAAGGAGGATGGAGGAAAGGAGGAAACAGGAAACGGAGGGAGGAAACTGCTTACTCTGTTCGAGCAGCTTCGCCATGATGTGCTGGTTGTGGTCGGCTGCTTCGACTTCTTTCGCGACGTGTGTTCTGGCATTTTCCAAGTTCTCTGCAATGCAAATGTTTCAAAGTCAGACTTGATCTCATGTTACGGTGACGTTCTTCTGCGCCGTTTTCTGTCGCGGGTCCGTACCTCTCAGGTCTCTGTTGAAGTCCTGCAGCCTCCTGATCTCAGCCACGAGCCTCCTCCTCAGCGTCTGCTCCAGGTTTTCCCTCTTACTGCTGCCCTGCATCAGTGTCTCATAGGCCTCCGAGATACGCTGGATCTCCTGCTCCAACTGAAAAAGGACGGAAAAGGGAAGGAGAAAAAAAAGGAGGAGGAAGAGATGGGGTGGGGATTGGAGAAGAAGAAGAAGAAGAAGAAGAAAGGGAGAAGGTGGAGAAGAGGAATTTATGGTTAACCTACTTCACATGCCAGGGAGGAGCTGGAATGTTGATTCATGTTGTTACAGTACATAGATATAGGCGCGATATACATATGCGACTGTGTGTATACAGTACACTCAGTGTGTGTGTGTGTGTGTGTGTGTGTGTGTGTGTGTGTGTGTGTGTGTGTGTGTGTGTGGTATAACTGAGGGAAGGAATTCAAGCCCGCACCACTCCCTGTGAGACTGATTTATATCTACATTCCTGAGGGCTGATAGCTCGAGCTCCAGGTGTGTGAGCGCACAGGAGCGCGCATTGACACAACACACCGCAAAGCACAAGTTAGCACGCTCACACACACACACACAGAGGTCTGGGAAGACTGCCAGCAGAGGGAAGGTGTGCATGCCTGCGCCTGGGTTGTGGAAACGGCAAAGAGAAACCCACCATTATAGCAGTCACACAGGCATGTTTACCCAGGGCTGCGGCCTGACGGAGAAAATTTTCCAACCCCGGCAATTATCATTCTTTAAGGCTGAGACAAGGCGAGGACCATGTGACATAACTCCAGCAGAGAGCTGAGTGGATCTGACAAAGATTGGATGGAGGTGTTAAATGTCTCGGAGGCCGTTTCCACCGCGTTGAACGAGAAAAGCGCAGACTTTTTTTTTTTTTTTGGCTCTGTTTGGGTAGAGTCAATCATGAAAATAAGTGAGAAGGTGAAAACAAAAGCAACCTTTCACTTTTTTTACCCAGCAGCCCCACCACCTGCTGTGGACGCACACCCCCGTCAGCTGTGTATGCAGGTCATAACCCGATCGACTGCTGCCTGACAAGCCCTAGATTAGGCTGAAAATCTATGGCCTCCGTGGAACTAAAGCACACACACACACACACACTCTCTGGCCTCCACCAGGTCAGCTCCACAATGAAAGGAGTGTGTAAACACAGTAGCAGGCTGTGACCTCTGTTTGTGCCTCTGTGGTATGGAAGGTAGCAGCTGCTGATCTCATCTGTCCCGTCCAGATGAGGGAGTGGGCTGACAACTGTTGGCTGGGGTTGTGTTTCACAGACAGGTGGCCGGGATGGAGGATGTTATCTGGCTTTCCCAATGAATTTAAATGTTTTAAATCCCCCGACTTAAGCCACACAGCGCCCCTCGCGGTGTGGTTTAAAACTCTGGACTTTAGTGTTCACTGTGTCAGTGAACTCATAGCTGAATAAACGAGCTGTTCTCAGAGGAAAATAAGGTCCCCGGAGCACAGCCAGAAAAGGTGGCAGGGTCCGCCACACATCAACAAACAACAAACAAAGGACAGTAATTGAGGGTTTGTTTGTTTGTTTGACTTCCTCTTTTAATTCAAAGTTGTTCCCTAAAACAACATAGCGCACCTTTAAAGGCTGTCTTTAATATCGTGAAATTGGCCAGTCCAACTTGAGTTTGGGTGTTCTTACTCCTTTTTTGGGCTGCAACTTCATGAATATTTTCATTGTCAATTAATTAGATCAGTTGTTTCGTCAGAAAATGGTGGAAAATGTGGATAAGTGTGTCCCAAAGCCCTAAAATTACATCCTCTGATAAATTGTTTTGTCACAGTGGAGTAAAGAAACCAGAGACTATTTCACATTTAAGAAACCAGGGTCAGAGAACTGTGACTTATTTTTCCTGATCTGACTAATCGATTATCAAAATAGCCGGTGAATAATTTGACACGCCCTTCGACGAGACCTGCACGAGATGTCAGCTGCTTCAAACGTAACATTTTCTGTCACGGATCTCCTCCTCTTACCTTCTGAATACGGCTGGTCTTCTCCCTGTGCCCCTCCAGCTCCTGCCTCAGCCTCTCATTCTCCATCAGCAGCAGCTCCACCTGGTTGGGCTCCTCCAAGCCAGCAGGTGGCAGGCTGTTAAACGTGCTGTAGCAGGGAACTTCCTCTGGCTGACTGGACTGGACATACCTGTGACGGAGATGTTAAGTAGAGATCAATCTCACGTCTCAAAAGGATGTGTCTGAATTTGTGGCTGCTTCGGCTGAATCTAAATGTTCGGATGAAGCCAGAGAGATTTTAAAAGTGCAAGGCATCTGAAATATCACTCCTGTCTACCAGCGAGCAGACAGGCTGACTCCAGTGCGGCTGTGAAGAATGTTAAAGCCTATATGAGGAACATACTTTGGTAAAAAAGCATCCGAGGCCACACAAGCATGTGAAACTATCCTGTTCCACTATGCCAGGCATTACAAACACCTACAGGGCTGGACTTGCTCTCCTCCAAGTATGCAGAAGGATATGTGAAGCCGTACGCAGGCTACGGTGTGACTCACAGTGATAAGTATGTGTTTACGCCTGTGAAACACAATGATGAGCCCTGGAAGGTGATTGCAAGGCTGGCTCTTGTACAAAAAACTACACCTCAGAGTGTGATGTCATGTTCAAGCAGTTCTAAACACATGCAAACATGATCACGTCCTTCATGGCTGTCTGTGTACCTGTGCTGCTGGGCCTGCATCGGCTCCTGGACCTGGTGGGGGATAAATCCTTGGCCCTGGATGGGGGCTGAGTACTCCGGGGGCGGACAGCGCTTGTCCAGGCTGTGGCCCGGGCTCTGCGGCGCGTAGTAAGGAAGCTCGGGGTAGCTGTGCGAGGTGCTCTTGAGAGCCTCCGCTTTAGCAGCTGCATCGTTCCTCTCCAGAGATATCTGCATGCGATGCTCGCTGAGTGACCGCACATGGCTGCACTTCAGCTCCATCAGGTCTGCCTCTTCGTGGAAGGCCCCCTCATGCAGGAGCGTCCCCTCGTGGAGCTGCCTGATGGGGCCTGCAGGGGCCCAGTGTGAGGCCAGATACTGCGAGTGTGCCTTGGCCTGCTCGTAAGTGGGCAGCTCTTCCCCGTGCAGCTGGTAGAGCTGGTAGCCACTCTCTGAGTGGTGGTAGTCCCCCTGGTGCTCCTGGCCCTGGGGCTCCTGCCTGGCAGAGAGCTGAGGGAACTGAGGGTCCTCCTGGGTGAGACTCTCCAGGGAGGATCGTGGGCTCCTGCCCATGTCGCCCCCACTGCTGGGGCCACTGTTGCTGCCACTGCCTCCACGCAGGGCCTGCTGCTGGATGGCTAATAAGGTGCGCGTGTCTGTGGGGTTTCCATAGCGGAGCTGCTCCTGGATGAGCCGATGCAGGACCGTGCCAGACGGCTCTTCAGTGGACGCCATGTCGCTTTGCGTCGGTTGTTATCGTCTAAGACAAGTTGAGCTCTTTCTTGTTTTTGAAAGTATTTGAATAAATCAGCTGTGAACCTGGAACAGAGCATAAAGAGAGAACAGAGCACAATCAGTCTCAGGAGCCACAATAACATACTCTGAATGCAGAGGAAAAGTTTGAGGCATGAATAACAACCCAGACTTTGACGTCATGTAAACATACTTCCTCTTACAAAAAACTCCACGAATCTCTCTGATCAGTGTTTCAGTCAGAGAATTGTCTGAGCAACAGTGCAGCCGTGGGTTTAGTTACCAACAGCGACAGCACAGAGAGTGTGGAGACATTTTCCACAGCAGGCACAAAATGCGTGCGCCAAAAATTCCAATCTCACGGGGGAGCAAAAGCGCACAAAAACCGCGCTGGAAAATAACCTCATCTCTCTCTTCAGAGCGCACTTAGCTCCTTTAAAACACCGTAAACCTCCTTTAAAAAACCCCTCACAACACAATCCACCACCACGACTGTCGACTAGAAGTTTAAATGTGCGACTTTTATTCATTTTAGCGCTCGTGTTTGTCTTTTTTGTTAAAGGCAGATTAAAAAAAAAAAAGACGCTCCACTTACCAGCTCACGTTCTCATTGTAGCACGGCGTCGTTCTCGATCTCTCGTAAAGTAAAACAAACAAACAAAAAAGTTCAGAGTAAATCCACTGCTTCCATGAGGGCTTGTTTCTTTCGAGTCAAACGTGTCTCATCTTCCTCCCCCCGGACGGGCTGCCGCGGTCCTCTCTTGCTGTGAAATGATTGTGGAGAGAGCAGGCGGCGATAATAAGTAACCGAGGAGGGACTGAGGTCGGAATGCCAGGAATGTAAAACGCGAGGTCCCTCTGGGATCAAAAGCGTAAAACCACACGGGAGGAGGGGGGAGGAGGGAGCAGGCTTACCAGCGAGGAGTTAAATAGAGCTATAGGATTGGATATTTGAGCTTTGGGGTGAATGTGTTTGGGGAATAAAAGCCTTTTTTACGCGCAGTGGATGAGCAGTTTGAGACAAAAAAAAAAAAAAAAAAAAAAAAAAATCCCTCCAACGAGACTTTAGAGAAACTTTCAGAGGCAGCGCTGTGTTTGTATCCACAGCATTTAATTAAAGGTCCATTATGTAGTTTTAGGGGAAGAAGAACATTTTTTATGCCTAAACAAACAACTATTCTTTATAAACTTAACACACAAACTGACTTTAAAGGACTTTGTTTACATGTGGCGGACCCTGCCACCTCCCTAGCACAAAACTGTGTTCAAGGGAAAATATTTTCCTCTGAGAACAGCTTGTTTATTCAAGTTATGGAAAAATGAGTTTCTATCTTCACCCTATTAATATTGTAAATATTAAAATTCAGATTGTGAATTTGTTTTTTGAAACCTTCGGTAAAAGTTCGAATGTCACACTTAAAAATACTCAGCAATATGTAAAAATGTTGCATTGAAAGTACAGAAGAGTCAGTAACAAAACACACCTGGACTCTCAAAAGTAAGTATTCAGTGTGACAAAAATCATATTTTTTTAGGCTGGTCTTGTGTTTTGCATGCAGTGCAAAGTAAAGTGATAAAGTAAACTAATTCCTCTTTAAATCAGCACAAACTGACCTTAAAGTTTTGTTGGTAAGTTATAATTTGAAGCCTCATTCTATAAGAATTTTTTTGACTATGGACAAATTTCACATTTCTGCATTTCATCCTGCTGTGTTCTGACTTGAAACTCTTACAAGTTACATTAACAAATTTGAATGAACACATTTCAAGTTTTAACCTATTGATATCAAATTTCAGTGGTTATCGTGTTCACTATCGGCAGTGTAGGTGATTTGTTAAACTGACTTCTTTGGTTGTTTTGGTTTCATTGTCGCAGCCTAATAATATGGCAAACCCCTCTCATCCAGCCTCAAATCACCTGCTGGTTTCAGGAAATAATATTCAGAATTAGACCCTTAAAATAAAGTTTTACCTCTGATCTTTGTTGTTGATCCTTTGACATATTAAGTGAAGCTCATCCTGTCCATACTCTCAACTGTTTGGATGTTCAGTCTATCAGCATACTTCACATTTTATTAGCTAATTGCACATTTTGCATGTAAAATCCTAATCTGACAAGCAGCAACTATAACTGTTGATTAATGACGTGGAGTAAAAAGTAGAATATTTCATTTGGAAGACTAGCAGGGTTTGCCATAACATGTAAATACTCAAGTTAAGCATCTCCAAATTGTACTTGAGTATATTACTTGAGTCATTTAATTTGCATTTTCTATTTGTTTCATCTTTTTTTGACCAGGAAATCCCACCAAGATGAGGATCTTGACTGAGGTGGCAGCCGTGAATAAGCACAACGTAATAAAACGTGATGTACAAACATCCACAATAAAACAGGAGAACTGGGCCTGTGTGGCATTCACAGCAGGACACTGTGGATAAGTAAAAAACTCTTGTCTGTGCAAGTGTGTTGAGGCTGTGCATGCCTTCATCGTGTGTGTGTGTGTGTGTGTGTGTGTGTGTGTGTGTGCATGTGTCATGTGTGCATGTGTGTGTGGCAGCTGTCCCCTGGAATCTGAGGTCCGTGCATGCCCCATTACTACAAACACAGTGGCCCTTTGTACCCAGCATCACACTACACGATGCAGAACAGAGCCTGCAGAATGCTGCACATGGGCACCGCTCCTCCCGCTGATTCGCAGGTTCGGGTCTCAGACATGCAGGGGTCGTCCTCCCGCCGAGACGAGGTCACGCGCAGAGTCACGGAGTCTTTACCCTCCTTCCATCCGCAGATTAGGTCATTTAATTGGTCAAATGCTGCGTCTTCTGCAGTTGATAGGCCACAGCACCTTTCGACACGTGTCTACTCTTTGTCTCCTCGACGAGATAAACTTCCCGCCTAGAGGGGGGAAAGCAAATCTTTATGACAGGCTTTATTTCTGTACAAGCCAAAAGACAAGACAGAGCTATTTATTGCCGCTGTGTTGAGGACTTTAGTCAGACTTTGACTTTTACTGTGGGCCCTTTAAATAGTTGACATTTCAGTCATAGCAGGCTGATCATGTCTTTGGGCAGTGGAGGGAGAGAAAGACAGGAACAGGGAGCTGCTTCTGCACAAACCACAATTTTCCCTCCGAACAAACAGAGCAGAAAAAGAGCACATGCAAACCCGAGCTGAGTCCGTAAAGAGATGTGTGCAATCAAAACACAGCAGGCAGCTGTGACTGATCGATGTATTTAATTTTTTTTTTTTTTTTTTTACTTTATGCAGCCACTGGCCTGAGGCTGACTATTTCATCAGACCTAAAAATCTATAGGCAGAATGAGTTTGTATTGACTGGCTGATGATGGTATGTGTCCACAATCATCTCTCTGGCTCATTCACACACACACACACACACACACACATTCCCGTCATGTCTCAGATGCTGCATATTCTTTAACAGGCTCTTTTTTTTTTTTTTTTTTAAGGAAAAACGCAGACACGGCGTCTCTGTGGGCGGCACTAACAGGGAGGCGACTGGTCAGCAAAGTGGAACATGTTTGCATTTCAGATCCACACTGTGAAGCAGCGCAGTCTCCACCTTTCTAAAAGTCTGGTCATGTCATTTAACACCACCTCACGACTTCCTCTGCTCCCTCTCTGTGTGTGTGTGTGTGTGTGTGTGTGTGTGTGTGTCAGCATGTGTGTGTCTCTGTTGGTGGACAACGCCTCTGGCCATTTTGTCCTCCATTGTGCCACACTTCCTGTGAACTTCCAGAGGAATGCAGGGCTGACCCTTTGAAAATTATGGACGCTTTCAAAAAGTCATTACAGGAGATGAGCATCTAAAATGGCGTGCCACAAAAGTTCGAACTGTCTGAGGCCCCGAAGCAGACAAAAAGAAAAAAAAAAAACTCCCAATGTCATGAGTAATTTGTGCAAAGAAGAGTGGCAGCGAGGAATAAATAAAACACAATTGTGTTGCTGCTCTGCACAGTAAAACCATATTGCTCTTGAGGTTTTAGTGGAAACATGAGCACAAATGAGGCAACAGTGAGTGTAGTCAAACTACCAGTTACACAATTGGAAACAGTCTGACTCTAAATTTACTCATCTGAGCCGTGTGTTAAAGTCAGTATAAAAATGCCTTTGTCAAAGGGAGGAGGCAGGAAGACAGTGTGTGTGTGTGTGTGTGTGTGTGTGTGTGTGTGTGTGTGTGTGTGTGTGTGTGTGTGTGTGTGTCAACAGAGGAGAGCTCTTAAAGGCACAAACTGCTATTTCTGTTACTGTAAATAAGCTCTTTCATTAACTTTTATGCAACTGTATTCGAGTTATGTACGTCTACTGCAGTTTTAATTTGTAACGTAAAAGAGACAACATCAATTGTCCTGCAACTAACAAGAGAGGAGATCATGTAGCAGAATATTCAACTGCCATCATCTAGTATTTCATTTATTTTTAGGACAAAGATGTCAGAAATAATAATAATAGTAACAATACTGAAGACAAATCTTTCTAGTTTATTTAGGGGGAGACTTCCCTCGAAGAAAACTCATATAAAGCCACTATCATGAAACATTTTCAGAATTTAAAGCAGCCAGAAAACATTGGTTCTTTGTTGGTTCTGGCGCCCCCTGTGGGCAAAAGTGGTATTGGCACCACCATCTTCGATAACTTGGTCAGACTCATGTGTGCATTTGTTCTGAAAGTGGCTGAAAGAAAGACAGAACATGTTTTTGATATTAGTATTCTTTTTAAACACAGCTGTTGGGATGTTGTATCTACTTGTGGCTATGTATGATTAATAACTGAATTATGATTAACTAAGTATCGTTTGTACACCAGCGTTAGACCACATGTAGCCTACAATTAACAGGTTCAGCTACTCTGTAACAGTAGTTTTGTAGGGAAACTTAAGTTATAAAGACACCTGAGTTATGTTAAGATTTCAGAGTGAATATTACACAATATGTGTTCTGTTATTGTGTGAGTTTTCAGTAAATACAGTGAAAAAGAGGACAAAGATGATGGGTTTGTCCTATTTATAGGTTTAACTTTTTATTCAGTTCAGTTAATTTGGCGGTTTTCCAAAAGGCTCCCGGGGCTTTTTCTCCCCGTCCTGAACTCAGCGCTCGTGTTCAGACTTGCCTTTTTCTATTTCCTCTATTCAAAAATAGATTTTTCAGACCTGCTTAATGGGAACAAACACATCCTGCCAAGCCCAGAATCCAAACCACCTCTCAACACACATTGCGAAATGGCTCAATTAATGAATTGATTCATATTTAGCAACTAAATAATGGATTGAGTGGCACTGAATTTGCTTGTATCCTGTATATATAGTTGCTGTCAGCAGAAACAAGCAACACTTGAAATACTTCACACTGACGGTCAAACCCCAACATACAATATCTGTTTTACAAACTTCACAGCAAAACCAGTTTTATCCCAGCTCCGTTTTTTCATGTTCCATTTGATCTGCATTCAATATTTCAAAACCATTTGCTCGCAGCAATCAGCACCATTAAAGGATCAGCTGAACGCAGCATCAACCACATGTCTGGATTAAGTTTCGGTTATAAATTCACAGCGCATTTGCACAGTAAACCTGTAAAGTCTTAAATGAAAGGCAGATTAATTTACCTTCTGGCAAATAGGTCTGAACCCGGGAGCAGCTGCTCTGACCCAATTACATGCCAAGTACGTACTATGCAATGAAATGTGAGCAAATATTGTAGATTGGTAAGTGAGAATTACTGGAAAATGTTCAGAACGGGTGTCGAAAGACGTTTTTAGTGTTTTCCAAACTGTTTTTCAAAATTTATAGATCCTGACGACACTTTAAGATGCAGTGACAAACTGATGCCTCACACAAGGAGGGACGAATGATTTAGAATTTACTGTAGTGTCTCGTCACTCAACAACTCTTAAAATCACAAGATTTGTAAGGGAGTCTGGGGATGTTGCGGTTACCAGTTCAGTTGTTGAAACAGCGTGTTCACAAATGTCTGCTCCTAACATCTGCAGGATAGAAGAGCCCTGCACACATTTGCCTTACAGTGAATCACATGGATATCAGACAGTGTGTAATCCATTCTGCCTGTTGTTGTGGCTTCTTCTTCTTCCTCTTCTTGCTGCGTGGAGGACGTCACTTGAGAAAGCAATGCATTAATGTGGCCCAGCACACATGTGCATACATGTGGTCGTATGTGGCCCAGATCACCACTGAATATGCTCTGATCCTTAACTTAGACTTATCTGTCCACCTGTGATTGGATCACTCAGGACCGAAGGTTGATACCAAGTGTGAACAGACTCTAAGAGCGGCGTTGATCTTCTCATCTAACTCTCAGCAAGAAGGCAGATAAGACCATTTTTTCGAACATCTCGAATTAATGATTTAACTTGACTCATGACCCCCTGAGCGGCCAAACCAAAGCTTCAGTATTTGACAATCTGGAGATGAGACTCTGATGAGAGATGAGATGACACTCTTACACCCGACAAAAGATTGTTTTATTGCAAATGCAGCGTCATGTGTTTAAGTATATACAGTACACGATGAAGGGAGCTGTTACTTTCCTTTCAGCTGTAAACAAACCATCTTCAAAACAGCGGGGAGTCGACTACTCAACAGGCTTGTAGTACATAAGGCCTTCATCGCCCTGTAATTAAGATCGTATCAGGACACAATATATGGGCTGAAGGCTGTTTCACTCGTCAAGCTTTAAATAACTGATTGTATGAGGAGGGATTTGTGCTAAATTAAAGACAAAACAATGAGATGTGTGACTCTTTGTCTCTATCTTTATCTTGAAGTTTGTAGATTGCTTTGAACTCATGGATGATCAGAGACTACGATGTCTGTATCCGGCCTGAGAACGACTCAAAGGAACTGGATAGAACAGGATGCGTGTTGCGGCGTCGGCCTGTGTGGGAAAGAATGACACAGAATAGCAGACAAGGTCATCTGATATGGCAGGATTGGTGAGGAATGCAACTGATAGCGTTGGAAGGAGCGGGATGGATTCCTCTCCTTGGCTCTCACATCCATGGACGGCTTCCTCGTTCACACAGCACACAATAGGACATAAGGACAAGGTGCGCTGCACTCAAGTGGTATCCTGTTCTCAGGAAACCACTGACGACGAGCTTCCCATGTATTCGTATTTCGCAAAAGCTTTGAATTGTGAGGCCTGATGAAATTATGTCGAGGCAAGCATGTGGGCGTGATCGTCTCAGACACCTGTAGAGAGGTAGAAAAGAAAAAAAAGAAACTGGCTAATGATGAGCTATTTATTTAAAGCCAAGAGTGGAGGAATCGCTGCATGCCGCGGCAAGTCGGGCTGCGATCAAGGGAATTTCCAGACATTTACAACAAACAGACTTCAGACGTGACTCACAGGACATGAATCTGTTAAGTGTGCAAAGATGACAAAACAGATGTGTGGGGCAGTCGCAGACATGGCAGGTTTGTTGTACTGGCATCAAAACAGCTGATTGAACAGAGACAAGGGTAATCAATCAACTTCTATCCACAAGATGTTGCATAGAATTCAGGTATTTTGTTTTTTGTTGAGACAAATGAGAAGATCCATACCGACCTCATGTCTGTACGTTAAAGCTGAAAGCTACAGGCAGCAGCTGGTTAGCTTAACTTAGCAAAGCATAAAGTCTGGAATCAGAAGAAAAACAACAAGCTGTACTTCAACTTGTTTTCATACTTTAGTCACTGTGGGAGAATGTGTCAACGTTCTCATGAAGTCACAGTGTCTGAGGGCCCTGACTCACCATCAGTGTCGGGGCCATATTTGTGAGAGCCTGTGGCCATAGTTTTTCTGGTCTGTCCCGCACCACTGGCGCCAGTTGGCCCTTGTCGACAGCTTTTCCACGGACTGAGCATGTAGAATCTGCAGTGGAACTCACCAGTGAGAGAGGCAGTCCGAAGACTTCCCCTTTGTGATTGACCAATCCAGTCTACCGCCACCTGGTGGTGTGGAGAGTTTCTTCCTCTCATGCAGGCACTGAGGCTAGCTGGCGATCAGCTGTAGTCTTCGTATTGTGTTCAAGTTTTCCACAAAACAGCTTTATACCCATCAGACATGCTTATATGATGTTGTAGACAGTATTTCACAAAGCTAATAAAGTTTCTCCTGATGCAAGTCTCAAAATATAGCAATTTTTTCAAGGGGAGTGGCATCAAAGCAGTTGGCTATATTGGTTACTGTTTACTGTAGTAAAAATGTGACATGTTTACCATCAATTAAAATGTTGTCAGGTATGTTGGACTTTAGACACAAGAACAGGCTGGCACAACACTGAAGTAACTAACTGAACTCTTTCACAAGGAAAGAAACAACTTGATATATTGAATTTTATGCCCAACTTACAAGAAGTCATGAATGATTCAGAATTTGCCGTAGCCAATCAACAACAATGCTGAAGTTTCTCGTCACTCAACAACTCTTAAATTCACATGATTTGTAAGGGAGTCTGGGGGATGTTGCGGTTACTAGTTAAAGTGTTAGTTGAAACAGCGTGTTCACAAGTGTCTGCTCCTAACATCTGCAGGATAGAAGAGCCTGGACACGAAGTTTGCATTAAAGTGAATCACATGGATATCAGACAGTGTGTAATCCATTCTGCCTGTTGTTGTGGCTTCTCTTTCTTCCTCTTCTTGTTGCGTGGAGGACGTCACTTGAGTAGGCAATGCATTAATGTGGCCCAGCACATATGTGCTGCATGTGGCCATATGTAGCTCCGACCACCACTGAATGTGATCTGATCTCAAACACATCCTCAAGGTATCTGTCCTCCTGTGATTGGATCGCTCAGGACGGATGATGATACCAAATGTGGACAGATTCTAACAGCGGCGTGGATCTTCTCATCTAACTCTCAGCATGAAGGCAGATAGATTGCAATGAACCACCACAAACATCTTACAGTGGATGTCATCACAAAGTGAATATCAGGATTTAAATCTGTTTTAGATCTGTTTTTTTAAATCATCTGTGATGTTCAGGTGTGTTTTCAAAGAGACCACATCCGTCTGCAGAACTGGAAGATCCACATTTTTCTCCTCGGTCCTGATATCCGAGAAGTCCTCCTTTATGTTGAGCCTTGCTTCGTGGAAATTACCAGCATTCAAAAGCGAAAGGAGGGCTAAAATAAGCCGTTTGACTGGAAGCTCTCACTTGGCACGGCTGTAAGAAGCTCTTATTGAGATTTGTTGGCAGGTGGATGGACATAACATTAACCAACCAAACACACTGTCGTTTTTGGGAGACAGCGACAAAACAGCTGTACAATGGAGGGAGGAGGGAGCGAGCTAATTAGAGCAGCTTTGCAACAGAAATGCCTGCAAAACATAAATTCTCCTCAACCTGGTGAACTAATAGTTGAGGTATTCACAAACAACCCAATTCCACATAGGTTTTATGGGAATTTTGCTATTGGGTAATAAAAGGCTTACATGTCACACCTTTAACGCATGAGATTTACATGTTGACATCACCATGGCAACTTTACGGTCTCAAAACACTCTGAATATTTGGCCTCTGCTCTCAGACGTATTACTCATACAGCACTGAGGGCAAATAGCTGAGTGTCACTGTAATGATGTTCCCTTTTCCACTCTTCTTCCCATCCCCTTGTTTCTGCCGCCTCTTTTTCTCTCGCTCCTCTTTGAGTTAACACAGAGGTGCACACATCTGCTATTGCCTAAAGTAACTGTACTTCTGGTATGTGACAGGAATCTCGACAGGTCAAGTGTCAAGATGGAAAACAAGCCATAAAGTTGTATAATGAAAGCTAATCTACCGCGGGCTAGCAGCCAGACAAACAAACATTTGCCTTTTTTAAAAGGGCCACATTATTGTGCAAGAAGCTACGCTTTGCTGTGGCTAATAGCCCGGATTTATTAGTGTCTCAAAATAGGAGAAAAATGTTCTTGAATCACAAAAGAGATCCTTTTAAAGCCTCAGTCATCCCCATCTTCAGGGCACAACCACAGCATTCTGCTGCATAGCTCTGAGGAGCTTCATAAATACCAGCCCGAGCTGTCCTTTAAGACGTGTGAAAATATTTTTGCTGCCTTCTGCCTCGGAGACAACATGCCTCTACCGCAGACGAATGACACAGCAACAAGCCATGACACCCTGTCCTAAAACAGCCCTCCATCCCAGCGGTCGGCTGCCATCCTGGGAGGTCACCAGAATGCCAGTCATTCATTCGGGCCCCAGCATGTGTGCCCCCAGCAAATAACTGCGCTCCTCTGCTGCTGAGGCTGCACATAGCATGTGATCTGATGGCTGGCTTTGGCCGGCCGCTCGGTGGAAAGAGAGAGAGAGAGGGCTCTGTGTCTGTATAGGGTGCTCAGCAGCTCTGAAAATGTACCAGGGGCTTTCCATGGTCCAGAAGCAATGAGGGGAATGTGGGCTGGGATGGTGAGCGGTGGAGGGGGGCGTGATGGGGGCGTGTGTGTGTGTGTGTGTGTGTGTGTGTGTGTGAGGGTTCAGTTAAGGGTGAGCAGGTAGGTGATCTTCGGGACATGATGTCAAGATTAAAATCTGAGAGAGAGATGTGCGTCTGATGCAACAGCTTGAAGTATTACCACACACTCACTGAGCGATACGGTGGAAGTTTGATTATTTTGTTCAATGAGAGAGTTTACATTCAGCCTGTAGGTGAAACAAACAGGGATCTATCCAATGGGTCGACTTGACTTAGTCACTACTATTGAGAAAAGTCACTGCTATTTGCACTCTCACAGCTGCCAGGCTGATGTTGTGCAATAATGGCGTTCATTAAGTGGCATTGTGCAACACCACATGGTTAAATTGTGCAATGAGCGTCAAACTCTGTACAGTCATCAGACATACTCCACATTCTTGACTTCAACTGCAAAAGTAACGCCATTTTTTACTTTAGACTATATTACTTGAGGACTGAACTGATGTGAGGCACCAAATATCAACCAAACTGAACTTCTTTGAAAAGTTTTGGACAGATGGAGGGATAAGTTCAGACAACAATCGAAAAATTTATTAATTATCTACTCGCCCTATGCTGACGGAAAGTGGCCTCGAGAGGCTTGGATTACAGCAGATGCCATTCTTCTTCTTCTTCTTCTTCTTCTTCTTCTTCTTCTTCTTCTTCTTCTTCTTCTTCTTCTTAGAGCTTTAGAGAAGTATTTCAGACTGTCAGTTTCTGTTGTGCCATGGTGCTTTAAAAAATATTATTATAGACTTTTTGTTCAGTAGTGGAGCTCAAACAACACACTGGCTTGTCTGACGCTGCAGACTAGTGGTCCTCAAATGTATAAATGTATTAGTAGAGTAATGACTTAGTTTTAAATTGACTAAATCAGTCATTTGTACTCTTCACTGTGTTAATACAAAGGAAAATTCCATGTCCTAAAAAATATGTGTACAGAGCGATTAGATAACAACTTGTATAAGGTTTTTTGCACGTGTCCCCTTGAGATTTCGGCTTAAAAAAACACTGATATAGACTGATGTTGTCTTCAGTGGGAGGCATCCTTATCAAGGAAGTCTATGTCCAAAAACAAAACTGTGGCCAGTGCATCGTCATCAGATTTCCAATGAGATCGGCACAGAAGGTCCAGTGTTTCATCAGTCTAGTTTATATTTATGTATTCTTTATTTTCACTAATAGATTAATAGATAAATGTAAGTGTGACAATACCTCAACTTGATTATTTTACACTGGGGGAAGGTGTTGGGTAAAATCATATAAAAACCATCATTAGTAAATGGTAAGTTTACAGTTGATTAAACTTTAGTTATTAGTTATTTCACTGTTAATAAACCATTTGTTAAGGTTTGTAAACATCAATTGTAACCAGTGGTCATCCTGATATTGTTCATAGACAGACTGCACTGTACTTCTCAACCTTTTACAGTATTAAGTATTTTTACTACATGTGAATTTACTGTTCATTTACCCAACAACTTCTTTCCCAGTGTGACACAATCAGTCATGCGTCGTGGTATTTACTGACACCTTTCAACACGAACCAGACCATCATTTTTCAGTCCCTGTCTCACTGCATGGCGCTGTCTTGGCTTGCAGAAAGCCTATTGTTCAAATCAAACGACTACTTAAACTGTCAACTGGAAATATTCATTATTTTCCGGATGACTTCGAAACTTCGGTGTTACTACCAGTAAGTGATGATGATTCAGCTGCGAGATATGTTAATGGTTGCGACTCAAGGCCTGGATGTGTCTGCTGACAAACAGAGACTCTATTGTGTCGACTAAAAGACGCTCATTGTCTTATTTTACACAGACTGTCTATTTTTAAGGCCTGGGGGGGAAGGCCAGAGGGAAAATGATCTATTCTGAGATGTATTCAAATGGCCAACAATACCAACTGGGGAGGGGAAAAAATCATTTGAATCTCTTTAAGTTGATGAAAAGTCACATTGTGCTTTGACCCGGATAGATAAAGCTGTCAGAGGATCAGCTGTGTAGTTAATGTTCTTGGAAAACAAGCAGAATCAGTTGTTTCTGAAGTTGACAGAACGTCTCTCTGTCTGTTATCCACTTATTTATAATGTCCGTCACTGATCTGGTATTATCATTTTGACCGTAAACAAATTTGTAATCTTCACACAAATTACGGTTCAATGCAACTTTGTTCTTGATGTGGAGAAAATGTCAAGATCTTATTTTGAGCCTCGCTGAGATAAAAAATAATGAAAACACAGTCGGCTAACAACTAACAGATGATTATTTCTAATGCTGAATGACACTTGAGAGGATTTCTCACGAGGTATCTGAGCTACCTTTCTTGAAATGCCGACATAGTGACGCAGCTTCGGTTATATCGTACGGCAGCTCATTTTCTCAGAACAAACAAATGTGAAGACATGATCCTGGTATACATGACAGCATCACTACATGTGACACTGAGGTCACCTTTTGTACTGAGATGACCTCACTATAGCTGAACAGAAACACATTTCGGGAAGCCTGGGTGTGCGAATTGATTCATCCTGATGCAAAGACGTGAAATCTGTAATAATAATCTAGAGGTTTTCATGTTTAACAACGATCCACATTCTGACTTTATTCACATGTGGACATCACTGGGTAAGAATCTGGAGATTTAAAGCAGACATACATTATTTTTTGTGTGGGAAAGCGGGAAAAGATAAAAGGCACAACACTGTCATGTCATCGCCTCATGAAGATGATAAGGCTGAACTTTTTAACCGCTGGAGGACAGGGATGATAAGTCAGGGTGGGAATCTTACATCAGTTCATGTCGGTTTCTATTCTCAACACAACGAATACCTTTTCTTTTTTTATTGCACACCCATGCACATGCATATATGCATCCATATCCCAACATCTCTAATTAATAGTGTATTTATCCAGGTGTCGTCACTTGGTCCCATATTCACTCTCACTGGGGAAATATTTGTCTTTGTAGCTGCTAAAAGCACCATATGTTCACAAGCTAGTCGCTAACTCTGTCTGACAGGCGTTTGCCGCTGGGAAGTGTTGCACTGTGGGTTTTTTCAACCTTTTTGTAATGACAACTACAGGAGGTCGATGAGACCAGTGACACTGAGCCCAAAATGACATTGCACTGGCCTTTAAACAAGACACTCGTCAGAGTGCAGATGATTGGGGATAAATCAAATGAGTTTGTTGCTGTAAGTGTACCCTTTCACTCACCAAGCCGTCGTTTGACCCACTTTAAACCGGTTCTATTTAACTAACGACAGAAAAAATTACACATTCTTCCTCTTATGCATATGTCATTGTGTTAGCTAGAATAAGGTAATGTGCTGCTGCTGTGATAGCCTGCTAACTGAACGTCAAACACTGGTTCAGCTTTAAGCATTCGACCCGATTGTCCCTCGTGGCTTCAGTCCAACAGTGAGTCCCGCGTGGAATGTTTTCTTTGAAAAAAATGTAACTGGATTAATCTTGTATAAAATTAGATTTTCAGCATGAAAGAAGAAGGACAAACATTGGCCGCCGTGAAACGACTGGCTGTACCTGCGTCACCACTGTCCAGTTCACAGTTTGCAGAGGAATGCTGGCCTCACATCTGCTGGCCTCCATTTGTCCTCATGTAGTTCTCGCTCGGGACAGGGCAGTGATCACAGCAGACGCTGTTAGCGCTGCTGCCCCAAAGGGAAGAATGCAAACACACGAGGAGCTCTTCCAAGAATTCCCAGTTGAGGACCTTTCTGGAATGTCCTAACGAGCCTTCTCCGCTGTGTTTACAGTTCCAGACCAATGGCAACCCTGCAATCTGCCCCTGCCAGCGTATCATTATCCGGCCTCCTCAGGGGACACACACACAAATGGAGAGAGTCAGAGGAGTTTTCTAACCAGAGGTTTAGATGTTTGTCTTCGGAGCTGACCATATTACTCTAAACAGCGAGGGAAAGGCAGAGACAAGAGGCGACCACAGACAGTGACTTCATGAGTTTTAATAAATTGCTCTAAACCACTTCAAATTAGGGAGACGTCTAGACAAATAGCTGGATGCCGGCAGCCGCTGTCCTCTCAGATTATTCTTGTTGTGTCGCCTTTTACTCAGTGTGATGGTTCTTGACGGTGAAAAAGAAAAAGGCAAATATGGATTGGAAAACCAAGCACAGTGATTGATGTTTTTGACTTCTGCGCTGTGTCATGTTACAGACGGAGCATCACTCAAACCAGGAAGGAAAACTGACCTTGACACTTTACTAAAAACGTGGAAACTTCAGTTCAGGAGAGAGAAGACAGTTAATGTTTCTTGGCAGAGTGGGAAAAGCATGTGACACAGCTGTGTTGGTGGTAGTGGTGTGTGTGTGAGCGTGTTGTGTGTGTTGGCAATGTGTGTGTGTGTGTGTGTGTGTGTGTGTGTGTGTGTGTGTTGGCGGTGTGCTCACCCCCCAGCTAACAGTATGTTCTGATCTACCTCAGTGAGATCAGGAACACAAATAAGAACTCAGACCTTTATTGACTTCAGTCCACTCTTACGTAACGCAGGAATGTTGAGTCTGGACCATCTCAGCAAGCCGAAATGTTACAAAGGAGACGGAGGTATCGCCTCTCAGATGTATGGCCGGAATATTAGAGACACATTCGACAAATACCTTTGCAATTTAAAACTTTTGGTTATCGAATTTAGTTTATTTGGTTGGGAGACTACTTATATGTTCAGCTTGTTTGGATTCTGATCCCCTTTAGCAGTGGTGAGAACGTTTCTAAAAATGCATAATTTCAATTTCTGCTGCTCGGGGTGTCTCTATCAAAAGAACAAGGAAGCTGCTGGCTCAGGAGGAGTGAGCCAGGTGCAGAGCCAGACCCTCCGGAGGAATAAACACCGGCTCCTGATTCTGCTCTGATCCAGAGTCGCTTACCAACGTGAAGACAGCTCAGAGATTACTCTTTAACTTGAATCCTGTCTGGTCAACCTGACGGCTTCAGAGATCCGCAGTGGTGACCTCCATCGCTGGACTTTGATATTGACTGCCCACTGCAGATAGAGGGGCTGTTTTCTTTCACTGCGTAATCAATAGGAATGTGCGGCAACTTCTCATATTTTTCAAGGGATCAAACTGCTAAAAACAACACAACAGTGACCACACCACAGCACAGGAGAGGAGCGCTGTACTGTAGGAAAACAATGGTGCTGATAAAAATCAAATGTGACCCATGGCACAAATGTTCATAGACAACATAATGTTTATTGTTTTATTCTTCTTAAAGTTAGTCTTCGCCAGCTTTCCTGTTCCAGAAGTCGCGACAAGCAAAGTAAACTTTTGGCTCTCTCATGTTTAGTTGGAAACATTTGGGCTGGTGTAAGTGCACAGCTCAACAAAGATGCAGACATTTCAGCGTAGAATTCTTACATTATATCTTAAAAGGGGAACTGAAAAATGATTAGTGATACCAACAGCTTGCAAATTCTCTTTCAGTGCCGTGCAGTTATTACTCAGTGTTTCAGAGAAGTGACACTGCCCGCTCTGAAACCTTGTGCCAAGATAAAGGAGGGCCCCCTCGCAGTTTCCTGTCCACAACAATGGTACGAACAAAGAATGAAGGGTCCTGACTGGAAGTCACCTCTCTAGAAACCCCTCAGACCATCGGTGGCCCCGCAGGGACGCAAACTGGAGAGCTGCCCGCACTTATGGAGTGCCAAAAAATGTGAGGAGAGGATGCCCAAAGCGTGGGAATTTCACCTATCATATTTTTCCAAAGAATTCCAGGCCTGTGACCAACGGAGGCGTAACAGGATGTGTGTGTGTGTGTGTGTGTGTGCGTGAGGAATTTAACCTTCTCACACTGACACAGTAACGTGGGTGTATATATATGTGTCTTACTAACAATATTATCGTGTTTTTCCTTCCTGCTCACTCATTTCTCACACATGAATCTCACATCTGGTAAAAACTCTGAAAATGCGTTCAACAACATTTATTCATCAGTCTTTTCATGCGCTAGAAATGTACAGGGTCAACAGATTTTGACTAAGCGTGATGAGTGTGTTTCATAATTTACTATGTTCAAATTATTTATAGGAAATAGTTGAGCATTTTATGTGTATGTGTGTGTGTGTGTGGGGGGGGGGGGGGGGGGTCATGTGTCGGACTGTTTCGTGGCCACAACCAGCTATTAGGCAACCAGCAAAGACTACAGGAAGTTACTAGAAGTTACTCAGCGACCAAAGCACCAAGCTGTCATCTTGAATGTGAGGTGGTTCTATGGATTTAACAAGAAACATGTTTATTAGTGAGTTTTTAGGGGCTGTAGGCCACTTGGGCTGAGGCAGACTGGCTGATTTCCTTAATTCTAGTCTTTACGCCAAGCCAAGCTAACTGCGCATTTATGTGAGTGTTTGATCAATGTTCTTGATGATATAAGGGGGTGCAGTACATGTTGCACATTTTTCTGAGATGCTGACCTATTTAAGTAGTGTTAGGTGAAAGTGCCTATGTGATGACAGAGACATTAGCCAATACTCCACTCATACTGTAGATAACCTCTGTGACTTTTCTACCCCCATTAGACATCATATAGGAATGCAGCGCTGCAGGAAATGAGCTATGAAAGATAAGAGAAAAAAGATGCTGCAACATCGGTGATGAGCTAAGAATCATACATCGAATTCTCTCATATACATGCATGTCTGCTTGACAGAGTCTAAAGTCTAAGCTTTTAATCCTTTTTCGCACTCAGATCAGTGAATGCTAGATACCGCGACAGATAACTGCTTTTCTCCTGATAGATAAATGTACATGAGAGACATATGTCAGGTATAGTCTGTGTAAGATGCATCGAGATCTTTAACAAGTAAATGTCGGTCATGATTTAAATTTTATAGAAGATTTAGGAGAAAAATGTATCTAAAGTGCTTCTGCTGGCTCATTCACGAAGTTCCTGGTGGTTAAAGCGTTTGCTGGGGTAGTGGGCTGCAGTTTCTTTGTACTCACACTGTCTTTTTTTGTACTTCTGACAGGTTCTGTTAAAATGAAGGCTCTGCTCATTTCTTCCACCAAGATATGATTCTAGTAAGCAGTACGACAGCAGAACATCTGTCAATCTTACTTGCATTGTTTTCAAAGTGTCTTTGTGCAAAGAAGAGGAATAAAGTGGCATAACATTTCTGAAAATTGTTCTTCAGTGAATTACTGAGTAAATATACTTACTTACTTTCCAACACTTGCCCTTTAAGGATGATAAAAACACACTGTCTTCATGCTCAATATAGTTTTTGTGTGTTATGCAATTTTATTTGCGTCTTTTGTTCTCATGAAATGTGGGCAATTCCCACTTTTCTACAAACACAAGCATTGTTTTGTTAAAGGAAATACTTCTCCTCCTGTCACACTGTGATCCATCTGACAGGTTTACTGCACCAGTCACAGACGGGTGCCACCTAGTGGGGAGGACGCGTTCGCCTGTTCTTCTTTTTTGAGAGGAGAGGGGGGCTGTTGGGATGATCTATCAGTTTTTCCATGTGGTCTCTCATGTGGTATGCAACTAGAACCAGGAGAAAGTTGTGAGATAGTAATGCCGCTGTCATGATTGAGACCTACAACGTAAAAGGAATTATATAAGATGATTTTTGTGCAAATCATTAGGACTGCAAGACAGAGCTTTGCAGTGCTAACTTTTACACACTTTGATCCAAAATTAATGTCCAATTTATTAACTCATTGCAATAAAAGTTGTTTGACATGCTCCCTCTCGTTTTTGGCACAACTTAAAAGAAAACGGTTGTCCTCTCTGTCAGTGATGTTGCTTTTCCCTGCAAGGGCACAGAGCCCTCAAGTATGCAGGATGTTTCATGAACCATTTAGAAAGTGGGATTCATAAACAAACAGAAGGACACACACACACACACACACACACACACATTGGAACGTGCATGTTTCTCATCCTCTGTTTTGGGTCTGTATAGGAGCTGGGAGCCATGGCAACCAAATACCGAGGGGAGAAGAATCCGTGTGCTGCCTGGCCGAGCTCCATCCCTCTGGCAGTCATGCTTAAACTCTCGAATCCCATGACAAAAACAACATTCCACATCTAAGTGATAGTCTTCAAGGAATTCCTGTTAAACAGAGGCATTTCTCAGCATGCAAACCTCATCATATTGAAACCATCTGGTGTAACGTGTGAATGTGAATCCTCCTGCAGGTCCCACACAGCGAGAGAGACGTTTATTTCGTCGTCGTGCACGCATGGACGGTTGCGTTTTCTTGATCGTACCGCTGCAGATGTATGCACATACATGTGCACGTCTGTCAGAAATGACAGTGATACATTTTTCTCCAGCTGAGGGGAAATAGATCTGAAATCACTGCTCATCTTGGTCTTCCAAAGCCCAACTTTACTTTACAGCAACATCTTGGCTGCCTTGGCTGCAAATGTGAGACCTGCAGCCAGAAACCTGGGTGTAGTATTTGACAGTTACCTTTTATTTAAAAAAAAACAAGAGGAGCATCTCCAAAATGAGGTCCTTTCTCTCCTTCGACCCGATCACAAGAAGGTCATTCAATCATCCTGGTTATATTCCTGTTACTCAGTTTACTCAGGGCAAAGCCAAAAAAATAATCTCAAGCATTTAGCTGTTACAAAACGCAGCTGCTTGGCTTTTAGGATCAAGTCAGTCCTGCTCCAGCCTCTCTCCACTGGTTACCAGTTTGATTTAAAATGATTCCTTAATCACTTATCTTATTTCTATTAATACTAAGAACACTGCTATGTGTCCAATATCTTTTTCATTGTTTCTATTGTTTTCATCTATTTTGCCTCATCACAGTCCTGAGACGATTTAATCCTGATTCAGTCATGTCAAGCACTTTGTAACTTTGTTCTGAGTGCTGTACACATAAAGTTTATTGCAGTTTTTATTGTTATGATTACCCACTTTTTTTTCTCCACACACACACACACACAAAAACACAGCGTGGAGTTTGTTTGGCCAAGTTAGCAAAAAGTTTGGCCTGAGCAGAGGAGGCTCACTGCCAGCTCTCCCACATCAGTGCTGACCCCGTGTCCTACACAATTATGGTGTGACGATAGCACACACACACTCGCACACACACAGACACACACACACACACTGGGGTCACAAGGATGGTCAGAAAAACCTTAGGTTGCTCCAACTTTGCAATGTCCTTTGTTCAAAGACGACATCCTGCTAACCCTATGTACAGCTATGTATTACCAACTGGATGAGACATTCAAACCTCAGGGAGCCCTCGATCACAGCATGTCAGTCATTTTTTTTTTTTTTATTTGATAAATGACAAATTTGTACCACTGAAGTGCATCATCAACCAAAGCACGTCCTACATCATCAGAGGCCATGTGTTGTAGAGGGCCTGATCTTGAAATCTAGTTTGAAGAGCTTTATCTTTTAACAAATACATCCAGCACGTACGAGGGCTGGTTGCACCGGGCTTAATGGGGACCATAGGGTGCACTGCACATGGGAGAAGGGTGATGAAAGGTCAGAAGATTTTTTTCCATGGTGACCCATAACCACGTGAAAGTGAAATAAATACTCTTTTGTTTATGTCGAAAACATAGATGTGTTTTGAGATGACATAATGTCCACGGGAAGTATAAAGACACTGCACACAACTCATCAGTTCATGAATTTGTGCGATATTATTTATTCTAAAAAAAGCAAAATTAAAAAAATGAATAAATAAATCACAGATTCAATTTGAAACAAATCTAATGATAGCTTTATTTGTCACTATGGTGTGTTTCAGTGTAAAATCACTTCTAAAATCACAATCAATTTTTCAGTTTGTACATGAAGACCATCAGTCTCAAAATTTGCAAAAATCTAAAATGAAAATAAATAGTTCCACGTTCAATCTAATACCGACCACTACTAGTCGTTTCATTTAGATACAGCATGAAATGAGAAAAATAATCCCCACTTCAGGGATCTCTGTTTGATTAGCCATGTCTGAGCTCGAACGGGACCGATCCTCTGTCCCTCTGTCACTGGTAGCATCCTTGAGAGTCTGGAAGAGGCCGAGCGATGTTGTGGAACGCCCACTGCAAGATGCCATCGATGGAGCCCTGCTGAGAAACACGCCGCAGGAGGAGGACAAAAAAATATAGTAGCATCAGAGTCCAGGTGACATCATCTGGCAGATGTGCAGGATGTCAGTGACAACAGTGATATCACGTAGCAACAATCTTTACCAGATTACAGCAGTTATCATATCATATCAGGTTATATTTGCAGTTGGGGGGGAACATTTTGTCAGGTTTTTAGGTCGCTCTGTCAGCACAGCCACAGTTCCTCTGCGTGAAATAAAGGATGAGGTAAAGATGAAGCCCTGATCAGTCTGATCCTCAGGATCACATGTCCACAGGGAGAGCAAAGCCCTTTAACAACTAAATTTGTAACATTAGTGAATGAGAAAACACTCTATACAGTCTAGAGTACATTTTTTCCTTCTCTCTTCTTCTTCTTTATTTTTTTTCTTGATTTTTTAGTTACTTTTTCTGGCCTTCATTGTTTCTGTTCAGAGCATGTCCATCATGTTCATCGTTCCTTGCATTATTAGCAGAGGTCTCACTAATAACTTTAAGCTTCCTACCCCTCCTGCACAAGCTTTTATTTTGCTCTAAATCCATCTACATCCAAATACAGGATATGTAAAAAAAATTTGTATTTATCAATCATCAATAATAAATTATACTTATGTGAAAAACTACAAAAATAATTATTCACTTGACAGAAGAAGACAACAACACAAACAACACTCCTGATCACTTATTGTTCGGTCATCAAGGCCATCTTGTGTCCGACATGCTTCTGGTCATATTCATATCATGTCTGCGGTATCGACGTGTAACTGAGCCTCACTCACGTCTCCCAGGATGGAGTCCAGCTCATCTTTATGGAGGACGGGCTCGGGGACGGAGGAGCTCTGATCGTGACCCAGTGTGTTTTGAAGCACTGGGGCGAGCTGGACACACAGCAGAGATTACTATTAGCATAATGACGCATGATAATGTATATATTATCTGTACATACACAGGCCTTCTTTCCTACGGTTGCAGACACACCTGTAAGCCTCGGGATTCAGCCTCCTTCTCCGCAGAGCCGCCCCAGGGCCTGGAGCAGGACAGGCAGACGGATCGGCCTCTAGCAAACACAGGGATGCTGTGAGTGAGTCAGACTGTTCTCTGCGGTGTGTAACGTTACTGTCAATCAATACGTGACTTCCAGCACACAAGGGGATTACAGAGGAAGCGGTTCAGACCATTTCAGACAGAAAACCAAACCCTTTGGAAGGGACATGGGCTCCCTTACCAGCATCCACAGACTTTCTTTTTTAGATCATGTGGCTTAACAGAAGTGAGGTAATATTATTTTGAAAGGAAATCTAATAGTCATCAGTCAAACTCACAAATAAACATGGATTTACATTGGTTTCATTTCACATTTGTATCTCTTTTTTTTGTTGCATTTTTTAAAATCATCGATCCTCATGTACAGTGCACATTAAACTGTACACCCTGCTGCAGATCTCCATCTACAACCCATTAGTCACCATTAGCTGCATGATTATCACCGTAAGCACACACCCTTAATGCACATCGCTGATCAATACAAACACAAACAGGAATCCACAGGAAGTTCTCTGCCAGTAGGAACACACTGATGCGCATCACTTTGAGGCTGAGATTAGGATCAAATTAGCAGAAAGAATACATGTTGTTATCATTATGGGTGTACAGGAGTAGGAGTGAGGGCTGGATGTCTCACCTGGAGAAGTGGCAGTGTGCGTGGAAACGCCCCAAACACTGAAGACAGTGAGTCAGGTCTCCTCCCGCGAGGTGACAAACACCACACACCTCCCTCACACTGACCAGCTCTCCACCCGAGCACTGCGTCAAACATTTTTTACAGATTTTAGCAAACAGGACAGTTTTGCGACACAAAATTAAGAAAAAGCAAAAATGTGCAAAGGGCTGTCGGCTGTCGGAGAGATAAGAAAAACAGCCTTGAGTCTGTACCTGGTTTCTGCCACTGGTCCCATTTATAGAAGGTGTGGCGCCCGTGAGAGACGAGGATGACAGCGAGGAGAAGAAAGAGACGTCTGTGATGGAGTCACTGGTGTTTGTTTGCTGAGACTGGGCAATGAGGGGCTGGAATATAAAAAATATAAATATATATATCATGCCAGAGAATAAGCTTTTCCAGATCAGTTAAAAGTTGCATAAATGTAGAAGAAAGAAATTACAAGAGATGTATTACATATTATTTCAGGAAACAGATCGCTGACAGTTATTTTCATCACTCTAATACTGCAACAATCAACAAAAGGCATCTTAAATTGAAAATATTCAGTGATGGCTTCTTCATTCAACAACAGAAATGAAACACAAATATATACATGTACATATTCAGCATGATCAGTATCATATTGTATCATTCATATACTTACTTGTAAAGGTAGTTGGGCCGACTCGGTTTTCACTCTGTTGCCACTGCACCACTCACACTGCCAGGGACCACTGAGGGTTATAAATGTGACACTGAAACTTTCTTTAAACAAGGTGTCCCTGAACACACACACACACACACACACACACGCCTACAGTCATGGATGCAGGAACTAGGTGCATCCCCATAAACAAGGCTATAACATATGCCGAATTTACAAGTAAGACCAAATTGTGAAAAAAATCTCAGAAACAGCGCTTTGCATCTTTATAAAGTTTCTCCAAACTCACCAACTCACGAAAATCAGAAATTTTTTAAGGGAGTCTGGTGGATTTCTCTCTATCTCATCATCTCCTTGCTGTTGATGACTGTACTTGATGTGACCTATAATATTGTGTTAAATTTTGCAATTCTGCAGGAAACATGAATGTCCCGCAAGTCATTGTCAGTGTATAAAACGAGCCCTCAGCGCCCCCCAGCTGCCCACAGTATATACTGACGAAATGACACCAGCAGACAGACGGATGGATACCTTGGTATGGATGTGAGTGGAGGGTCCAGGCAGGTCAGGTGAAAAGCTCGAGGACAGCCGTCACAACAGATCAGCTCCCCTCCGTCCTTACACACCGCACACTCATCATCATTATAATGAACCTCAACATGTAGATAATGTAGGACACGTAAGACAAACAGCAAACACACACACACACGTTCAAAATCAGGTGGCTGTGAGTGAGTGGATGGTCTACCATGTCTGTGGTTGTCTCCCCCCTGTGGTGAAACGTCTTCGTGGCAGCGTTGGACTTGGACGCTTCATTTGTCTCCTCTGACTGACGACAGGAGTAAAACTCCCCGCCGACTTTTATGCACTTTCTGGCACTTCCTGTTGACACGACAAAGACTTTTTTTTTTTAATGGCCTTGATGATACAGGACAGTTTTATCAATGTTTGTGACCAGTTAAAAACACAGATGCTCACCTAGTGACTTATCATCTGAGCCAAACACCTGCTTGATAAGGAGCTTCTCTCTGGCCTCATCGCTGACAGGCTGCTTAGCCGAGGAAGAGGAGGACGAGGTGGAGGAAGACAGAGTGACTGGAATCTGCACTGAGGAGGACACCGGCTGAACACCTGAACAAAAGTTAAATGTGTTTGTAGTATTCAGGCACCTTCTGTCTATATTTCAAAACATGTCTGATTGAAAGTTACTGTTTCCAGATGTGAGCGGTGGGGCTGGAGCTTCACTCTTCACTCTGTAGAGCTTCACTTTGCCACCTGGAGAAAACATCGGAACATATTTTTTTTTATTCACTATCAATCATTACTTCTGCTTTTGTTTTTCACAGATTGCCACATTTTCTTAATCGTCTGTGCTGCCGGTTTAAATTTCATTCGCTCTGGAAACTTGGCAGGGCAAAAAGGTCTGAAGAACAGGCTGTAGCGGCCACTGTGATGAACTGAGAAGAGATGTGTCATGAGAAATAAAACCTGGTCCGTCGCTTGTCTTGGCATGATACTGCGGCTGCTGATCGCGTGAGTTTGTCACTCTGTCGTCGTGGCTCCTCTTCTTGCTGTGAGGTGATTTATGGCCTCCAGAGGATCTCTTCTCACCTCGGGAACCTGCAGCAACCCGTCCTGTCAACAAAAAGACAGAAATGATGAATAAATACAAGCTCATAATCCAAAAAAAATGTCTTAAATGTCTTTTCATGTCTGTGATAGTCAGAACTCTGTCCTGAAAGTACAAGGACAGGGAGGATGGATCAGGCTGTGGTGGAAAATTAGTTTCTACTTCCTACAAATTATTCAGCTGTTTGGATAGTGTAACATATCTAAATAACAGGAAATGTACTTTGAAATTAAATCTTATTCTCCTCTTGAGCTCTACACACGCTTATGTATTAAGCTTAAGATGCTCAATTCCTAGATTTCCTATTTAACTTCCTCTGTTTCAGACATAACTATATGACCTTCAGTAGAGCGCATACACCCCCTTTTAATCCAATCAGGCCTGATCACTGTTGGTACCATTCTGAATTCCCATTATCACAGTTGCAAATTTGTGGTAGTTGCCAGTTTCTATCCCTATTTGTTACCATGCAGCTGCTGAAGAAACACTACCCTCCATGAAAACATAGTTAAATCCACTAGATCTGGATTTTTTATTAAGAACTGCATCAAACTGTACCAGCCACCTTAATATGCCTTAATTTTTCATCAAGATACATGCTTTATTCCCTGAGACATTACCTTAAAACGTCAGAAAACATCCTGTCTTGCAATGTTAAAGAAAGTGAGAAAAACATCCTAGATTTTTGGATTTATACACGTCTGTATCGAAAGTTAATTGGGTCTATTCTGGGCCAAGGACCCTGTTTAGTTGGAATTGGAATCGTCAAACAGAGAAATATGGAGGTGAACGAGACATACTCGAGTGCAGTTTAGTGAGCAGCGCCTGCAGTTTGGGGTAGCTGTCCAGGTTGTAGTCTTTGGACAAGTTGCTCCAGAAAGCCTGGATGGTGGTTCTGCTCTGCTCCAACAGCCAGGACAGGAGAGAGTACATGGCCTTGTGGATCCCTTCTCTGCCCTCCCTTTCCAAAGTGTCCTATGAAAATAAAATGAAAAAATCACAAGATAAATTAATTCTGTACCGATAATCTAAGAAGGCATTCCAGGATCAGATGGCGATGGCGAACACTGCCTTCAAATGGGACAAATCTTTATAAAAATCCATCTGACTTCGTAGACAAAACAAGATCCAATCTATTAATGCAAATGCTTGTAATTAAAATAGTTTAAAAGGCAAACAAACTAAAAATTGACCCGCTTACCTTCAGCAGCTGGTCACTGATGATGTTTTTGTCTGCCAGACCGTAGACGAGAGGGAAAGGGTCGCCTACAGCCATGGCGATGTCGGTCCGCAGCTCCCTCAGCAGAGAGCGAAGGTTCGTGTCCCTAAAAGCTTCCACAATGGACATGATGTGCTTCGGGCGTGAATGAGATTCAAAGTGACCCAGAACCTGGGAGCACCTGAGATCATACCAGTGGTGTTTTGGGATGGAAGAGGTGTGTCCATCTCAATGAAGGAAATACAGCTCAGGTGCATGGTTCATGCTGACTGACATGTAGGTGTCTTGAATCACGTGTGTTTTAAATAATCTTTCAGGTTTTCTTCCATATCTTCCAAAGTTTCTTATTTGATAAATAAATATCACTGTTGCATATGTTCTGTGAGTTTCACAAACTCCACAATGAAGGTTTCACCCCGTTAAGCGAGGCCATCCTTGACCTCTTGTCTCTGCAGAGTTCACCCGTCCACCAGCAGCACTAACTGTCTCCGTCCGCCTGTTGACCCCTCAGGGGGATCGAATGACATGCTGTCCATCCAGGGGAATACCTGTCCTCTCACATCAGGGAGGGCTGAGTGCAAGCGACCCGACACGTCACAGTGACAGTTTCCTTCTTAAAAGGTTCTTTCCACTTCAACTTCCCCTTAACTATCAGGTTCTCAGACACGGACTCCACAGGGAGTTCAGGAATTGTGCAATAGGCAGGCAGAAATGAACACTGTAAACAATTCATTGATTAATTGAATGGCTTGTTGATTGTGCCTTTTATCACTCTGGAGATACAATATATTTCAGTCACAGAGAGAGGCTAACGTTGCTAACAATTAGCATTAGCTATCAGTAACAGGATGGTGTCTGGGTTATCCCTCATTTTACTGATGTTAGCTAAGATGCAGGCTATTCAATTGCAACATTAAGAAAATTAAAGCCTATGTTAGATATATTTTACATTAAACTCTCCAGTTGTAATATGAGAAACCCTATTTTCACATAGTAAAGCATGACAATAGACTAAAAACATGCCATTTATTACTGTTACTAGCAACTATTTTACATTTTCTTTTAATTACTTCTTTGAAATGTGACTCATCATGTGATTGAAGACATAAATACCTTATAATATCACCAAAAACGT
Source organism: Acanthopagrus latus (assembly GCF_904848185.1). Classification (NCBI taxonomy): domain Eukaryota; kingdom Metazoa; phylum Chordata; class Actinopteri; order Spariformes; family Sparidae; genus Acanthopagrus; species Acanthopagrus latus. The sequence continues at coordinate 19,776,593 of NC_051059.1, read as the reverse complement.
GCCATCCTCTATGTCACTTTGTTCATTGTAAAAGAAACGTGAACGCACGACTTTTACAATTGTTTTGATTGAAAAACCATAAATATAATCCAACGTAAAGTACTAGACCATTTTGCTACCAGGTAAATGTGGATGGTTAGGAGAGTGAAGCCCTTTAATCTGTAATTTATTAATCATTAAACATTATTACATTATTCATACTGGTGAACAAGGACCACTTCTACAGAGGGACGTTCACAACATACATATTACATTATTATATACAGTGCAGTGCATTACAGTGGATCGTTATATGTGTATTACCGGGATGGAGGGAGGGGGGAGACAGGAGAGGAGAGAGGTTAAAGAGGAAAGACGGGACAGGAAAGCGGAGGAAGTGGTTGGAGGGAGGGGGAGGAGTTGTGATAGTAAGTCGTCTTTTTATTACTTCTTTTTTTCTTCTTTTTTTTTTTTAACCACAGTACATTTTGTTCTATAAAAGTTAAACCCATAGAGAGATAGAGTGCCACGTTTTCACAGCTACTGTTAGGTGAACCTACTGGAAGTTGACTCGTTGTGGGAATATCAAATGAGTTACATTTTGTCATGAGATGCTATAGAGAGATGCTATAAAACATTCTAAGATAGTCAACCTCCTTCCAGAGTGCGGAGACCCTGGAGGGCAGGCCAAAGGTCAAAGGTCAAAGGTCAAAGATCAGATCAGCGTGCATGCGTGCTGCAGACATTCAGACGTGGTTGGCCATCTTGGAAAAAATGGCCGACCCCTCCACTATTTCTCCTTCTTTGTTTAGGCATCATTTTTGGTGCTTTCCCTTTTTATATATAAAAAATACAAAACATAACAGCGAAAAGAATTCCGTTGGTTGTCCCGTTTTTTCCCCCTTTATCGTTTTTTCCAAAACTGTTTTTTGTTCGTTTTCATTTCAACATTTGTTTTTGTTGTGTTTTTCTTTTCTTCCCGTTTCTCCTCCAGTCACTTACATATTGACAAAGTATACAATATTTTACAACTGAACAAGACTGAAAGATAACATTTGATTTGTCCAATCAGATACAAGGCCCGCATCCTATATCCAATTAGAGAAGTCAACTGGAAGCTAACCAGTAGTAAGCAACACAACAAGCCTATGGTGTGAAGGGAGCTGTCCGACTTCAGCTCTGCATTAACATGAGCACCCGCCCTCGGGGACAGTAGGTTCTGCCGGTTTGTCCAGCTTGATGTCGATCACTGGGAATTGTCCGGTTAAGGAAAAGTCAGGTGAACAGAGATAAGAGTGCTTGAACTTGTAGCCACTCAAGGTAATGTAGCAATACTACAGTACAGAACACACAAGTAAAAGTCATCTGAATATTCATTTTCGTACAAAGTATAAACGTATTACCATCAATATATGCTCAAATAAAAAACTAAAGTACAGTGCTCATTATGAAGGATGACCCATGTCAGAATAATGAATGATCATATGGTATTATTATTGTTGCAGTATGTGATCATCACTTTAATGTTGTAGCTGGTAAAGGTGGAGCTTATTTTAACAACTATATATCATTTAACTGCTGGATAACTAGAAAATAAAGTTATCAAATTTAGTTGGGTACATACAAGTACATAATTTACCTTAGTAGTAGCAGATGTTGATGTTGCAATGCTTATTACTATTATGTATTTGTGCATACAGTGCACCATTGAGGGGGTACCAGTGGGGAATAGCTCACCTCACAGTTTGTGTATTTTGTCTCTAAAACACAGATAATTTTGTTGCAAATATGTATAAGCTCCTTAAAAGAGTTTTTCAAGCAGTATCAGCAGCCTTTAGCCTCAAGCACAGATGATTAGCGAGCTACAAAGCTCTGGTAAGCTCACTTCTCTCTAAATCAGCACCTTCAGATTTATTTATTTATTTATTTATTTTGTCACCCCAACCAATTCCCAAAGTTGACTTAAAATTGATGGAATTTCCTTATAATAATCTGACATACAAGACAAAGAAGTCCATAGCCTCTGAGACAAACACATAAAATAAAGAATAGCATTTATGTTTTTTCCTCTAACTGAAGCCGAACAGCAGTTTTGATCATCAGATAATCCTAAAATAAATCCCCACACTACATTCCCGTTCTACATCATTTTAAAATCATACACAAAACTATTTTATAGCCACAGCTCAGCTTAATGTTTTGATCTGAAGCAACAATAATGCTCCAGTTTTGTATTAACACTGTTCACCTATTCTGTTTGTTCCCATGTAATCATATAACTGTGACCTGTAAATAATAAATACGTTGTCAATAATTAAAATAAAACTTTCTGCACAGTGTTATTTATTTACAACACAACGATGTTACCCCTTTATTCCCTACTGTCCTTGTACATATTTGTCCAGAATAACTACCCAGTGCGTGTTTTAATGATGCAATATGAACTAAATATTTACACCTATGTGATTTTCAGACTGTAATCTGAAGCCAAGTGCTGTCTGTGTATCTATTTCTACAGATGAGGAGCAGCATTGCGAGGTTTCATGTGTTAATTGTGAGAATCTCTCCTTTCAGTCGTTCGCTTTCTTTTATGTAACATCCATCACGCCTGCAGTGCATGTCACCTCGCAGACAGCCACTACGTGGTGCTACACCTGTGCATCCACACAGTCTTCCTAGTTCTGTGCATTTCCTCCCTATTAAGCAGAAAAGGTTTAATGGCTAATGCCTCAGCAGACAGTAGGTTGGGCGGTCTGTTTGTACCAGCGCCAACAACCACTAAGAGATTAAAAATAAGCTGCCTCTTTCTTGGCTCTTTTTGCCGTCGACACAGTGAGTCACAGCGGCTGCAAAGGATACTGCCTTCAGGATTTGCATCGTCCAAGCTTTCCATTCCGGGTAGGGCCGCTGCCACCCGACGAAACAGCTAGGAGGAGAGGAGTGGAAGGAGGGGGGAGGGGGTGGGGAGAAGATGCGCAGAGAGGAGAAAAGGAAGGGAAGCAGTTATTTATTCGAGTAAAAGCAGCAAAGCCACACTGTAAAAACATTCCATTACAAGTAACAAGTCCTGCATTCATTGTGCATGTACTACGTAGGCAAAAGTATCTGCAAATAGAAAAATGAATCATATTCTATATCCATATCATCTTTTTTTCTATGTAAAATCATACAACTAGTAATTGCAGCTGTTGGATAAAAGTATTAAGAAAATTTATAAAAGAACCTCATAATTGTAGTGACATACAAATATAAGTACCTCCATCGCGTACTTGTAAATTAGTTTATGATGTCAAGTTTGCACCCTCATCTAACACACCCCTCGACGTATCTACACTTATTTACTGTATTCATCCCCGCTGGTGACTCGACACCTTGGAGGGACGCGGCAGTGGCAGAAATGCTGAGAGCAACTGAAGCCCAAAATGCTGCGAAATATGGTGAAACTGCAGGGATCACCTGTTTGACATTGCAGCCCGTCTTGGCACTGGTCTCGATGAACATGACGTTCAGCTCTTTGGCTCTCTGCTCTCCTTCCTCGATCATGATTTGCCTGCAGGAGGAAAAAAAAAAAAAACGGGGGGCCAGACTTCAGCATCGCGCCGCCGCCGGCTAATTTATTCAACGGCGACAGGTCGATGCTTTCGGGTTAAGAAAACATTGACTGCGGCTGAACGCAAACGTGCTCACCTCTTCTCCTCCAGATCTGTTTTGTTGCCGACCAGCATGATGATGACATCACTTCCTCTCTCTGTCCTGACATCATCAATCCATTTGCAGGTCTGCTGGAATGAATTCACATCTGTGGAGGGAAGGCTCTCATTTTACCATTCAATCCAGTCTTTTGTTATGTCAAAACAGCACAGTTGGCAGGTTTTCCGCTCACTTGTAATGTCATAGACGACCACAGCTACTGTAGAGTCTCTTATGTAGCTGGGGATGAGGCTCCTGAAACGCTCCTGTCCAGCAGTGTCCCACAGCTGCAGCCTTACCTGCATTGACACAAACACACAAAACACACACACCTCCAGCAGCAGTCTCAGCATCAACCATCACACTACATGCAGACTATACAGATGTAAGGGCTTTGTAAGTATGCACCCAACGGGATAAGCCAGTATCAGAGCATGTGTAGGCTGACAGAGCATAATATCCTGACAAAGACGTAGTATTAACACTAGCTAAAGTAGATGATCCACGGGAAAGGCTTTGACTTCTTATGGCTGGAAAAAGCCAAAGCGCCAAAGCTACCAGAAATAACCTTAGGGTAATCGTGTTAGTCTGTGAAGAGAGCAGTAATTAAGCAAATCAAATCAAGGATTAGTGAAAAAACAGTGGAAATTGGGGACATTTTCTAACGTGGATCTTGACATGGCTAAAATGAAAGGGCGAGTACATGAATTTGTCTTAACGTGTGAGTTGTTTCAAAAAGGAGAATCTAAAGGTTTTTCCTACTGTTCGGTCTTCCAGGTACATCGTCTTTGATAGGAAGTCTATTCCAATAGTCGCCTGTGGAGAGGAGAGAACAAAAGAGAGGGGGGGAAAAAATCGTCAGACTTTAAAGGCTAAATGTCTCCCTGCACCATCTGTTGTTGCTGGCTGACTGACCATCGTTTACATGACGCAAAATACAAAAAGCTATTCAGAGGAAAAAAAAAAAGAGAGAGCCGATAAGTACAGAAATTGAATCAGACTGAAAAACTAATTTCATTTGTTCTGCCCTCAGGGCGCAATCATTCAGACCTGTTATGTACCTGACTTCTATAATGGACAGAATCATTTGTATTTCCTTGTTGAGAATACTGCTCCGCTAACATTTACATCTGATGACTGACAGCATTCAAATAACAAAATCATTTATGCAAACTTATGTTACATGGAACCTGATTGTAATTAGTATATCAAGCAGGCGATTCGCTGTAATATTATTCAGTTGTTAATCAGTCACTATTGTGCCATACAGGTTAAATATATACATGAGACCTACAGTGTGATTAGTCCCATTGTTCCAATTGTTCTGAGGAGAATGACTGGTAGAGAATTAGTTTGTAAAATATAACTGAACCAAACAAAAGTGGTATTAGAGCTGACAACATGTCTTAACAGTTATTAACCATAGGCAGACATTTTATCAAGCATTACAATGTGTTAAAGTTTCTATATTTTCTGATCTTTTTGTCTCTGGGTCTCACCTGATATGTGTTGTCGAAACTGTCATACATGAATCTAGTGATGAGAGATGTTTTCCCCACTGGAAGAACAGAGAACAGAGAGCAGAGGTGGGTTAGATCAGATCGTAGACAATCATATGAACACAACACATGAAAAACAAGATTCCCTGAGTAGAGTCAACACAATGAAAACGGTCGTCCATCACTTTCCTCAACGACAATGTCGCAATCGGACTCAACCACTGTAATCATCACTATCAAACCAACAACTAGGCAAGAATTTCAACGTTAGACTGTGACATGAAGAGTCGAAACTAATAAGAGCCTTCACAGCCGTCCTTTTCCCAATAGGAAAGAAAATAACCCTGAAATCTTCTGACATATTCTCAAAGTTTTGCTTCTCTAAAGGTAATGTCTCTAATGGTGACACGTGATAATTTCCTTTTGTGCTTTTTCCATTTTCGCACATTTCTTGTTCTGAAAAGAAAGTTTATGAGACAGATTCAAACGTTGTAGGATCTGACTGAAGCTAACATCAGTATCTGACACAGATTTAGTAAATCGAATGAACTTATTGCTGAAACGCCGCATTTTTTTACACTGATGAAAATGTCAGTGACCTAAAACTACATTTTGACGCACACAAGAATGACATTTCATTGTCTAAGGGCTGAAAAATTGCATTATTTTCATACTCATGTCCGTCAATCACTTTACTGACGGGTGGATTAACCGAATGAGTCCATGAAATGTCCAAAAACTGAGAGAATGCGTGCTGCAATTTGTCGAAGTCCGAGTTCATGACTTCGAATGCCTTGTTTTATTTGATCAGCTGTGATGAAAATCCTAAAGGAATCATGTTTACAGGGATACAGAAGAGAGAAAAGAGGTAAATCCTCCAGCTTCATCCCCAGAACAGGTGACAGTTCTGCTCAATATAACGATTTGAAACACTGATAGAGTTTTACATCTATGTATGTGTATGTGTTTTATGCTTTTTTGCATATATTTTCTTGATAATTTATGTGTTTTGTTTATAGATTCTTGTTGAGTTTTGTGTTACTGCATAAATGCAGATGTTGCCTTTGGTTACAAATGGTGTGGTATGTGCCATCGACCCATGCTTTACACATTACTCGTCCCCTATAAATACTGACTTTAATAAAAATACAATCGTAAGACGGCCGTGGTTTGATTTCCTGTCGAAGCGACTGATCAATCAGCGGGCTACCTGCTTCGGTTCGACTCTCTGTCTCACTGTGACGACGAACGCCGTTAAACACGAGCGGAGAAGTTGTGTCCTGAAAAATGCACAAGGCCGTCGTTAAGCAGACAGAGACACAAAACACATTAGATATTTATCAGCGCACATAAGCTCGCTGGTGACATCTTGGAGGGATGAAGGTGAGCCTTCTTTGTTATTTACATCCCACCCAGCACCATCTTTAGCTCCATTTATTATTATTTTTCAAATCAGATCCACACATGAGCGAGGACAGGACTTCTCCAGCGAGGCCCTCCGGGGCTCTCATGCAGACAGCAGCGCCTCTGAAGCCAGCGATGGGCAGTGGCCACGCCAGGCCTCGATTCAGCACCGTGGACAGCAACATTGCAGTACAGGCCACACAGACACACACACACACACACACACACACACACTGAAGCATCACAATGCAACACAAACACCGGCCAGGCTGCTGTCACATTAAGGGGCCTGATTCTGTTGCATTGTGCTGCTGTATTTTTATGACATATAGGCTTCATCTGCTGCCACTCTGGGTTGTCTGATGTCTGAACACGTATTCAGGCTGAAACCATTATCGATCAGCCAACCTCCCGAATCATCTGTGCAACAATCACATCAAATCACACACACACACACTCTCACACACACAGTCGTTCCCCTCCACCATGAACAGAAAGATGGATTATTGAATAAAAAGGAATAACGTCGTGGCGCTGTCAGGTCTGTTTTTTTTCCCCCCCTTATTCGATTATTCATGGGACCGAACCCGGAGACTGCGAGGGTTTTAGAGATGCTACAGACATCGCCAAGCCTAGGGTGTGTCCCGAACTGACACATGGGGGACTGTTTATTATCTCCTCCAACAGAAGGGGGGTTGAAAAAAAAAACACGAGTGATGGAGGGAATATGAAACACGCACTGTCACATCGCTTCATAAAAAAAAGGTGTGTTCGTTGTTAGAGAGATGTGGGTGAAATGAAGCTGAAAACAGGCTGAGCAGTATTTTTGTCGGTCACTGCAGCATATCAAAACATCCCAGCTCACATCGCCCTGCTGGGATGACGATTTCAAAAAAACACACACACACACAAGCCATTGAAGCAATCTTCGAGGATTATTCACAACAATTACGTTATTTTTCACGTATCATTAAAAAAGGTGAGACTACACGAGTCATTTACGTGCATGCGGGCTTTTTTTTTTTTTTTTTTCCTCCTCCTTCCTTCCATCGGTTAATCAGATTTTCCTCAGTCACACATTGGGCGTCAAATCCGACCCAGAGCCAGCCCAGACAGCACATCCTCTCCATTTCAACTGAAACTTTCCACGCAAAAAAAAAATTTAATAAAATAAAACCCCGACGCGGATTACATACATGGCCTTCAAGCATATACGCATATCAGGGGAAGGGTAGCCCAAACCTCCCTCCCCTCCCTCCCTCCTCCACCACCCGAGAAGAACTGACTCACCGCTCTGCTCTCCCAAAAACACGAGTTTAAATTTCCTCAGGGGGTTCCCCAAATCTCCTCCGGCGGACATGGTGGCAGATAACGAGCTACAAACTTGGATTTGCTCTTATATGTTTCTTATCGCTCGGCGTCTCCTCCGTCGTGGGTGCGCAGGGGGGATCCTCCTCTCCTCACAGAATGATGGGAATGCAGCTCAGCATCCTCCTGTCAATTTCGGCGAGCCGGTGCGCATGCGCGACCTCACCTATTTGAATCATCACCTTTGGGCTGGACCTGAGACAGAAGTCGGGTCGCTCGCGTCCTGTGCACGTGCGTTACATGAAGGTACATTCAAGATTGGTCAGTTACAGTGAGAGCAGACTAACAGTAACTTAGTACATTTACTCAAAAGCTGAACAGTTAAAGTCAACAGGAGCTGAGGCCTACTTCAGTAACTCACTTGTAGTTAATGTTACCTTCTACTTCACTCCATTACTAAGATAAACATACAGTTCACTCCACTACATGATTTGGGAGGCAGTGAGTGAGTTTACAGATTTCAAATGATCCTGTAAAATATGATGTCTTACTGCCCAACACTATATAAAGTATTTAAAATGACAAAAAAAGATTAGTCGTTTTTAATCAATTATTTTATTGCAAATCCCAAATTATAATGTAGAAATATAAGTCTCGAAAAGACACAATTCTGCTCGAGTACTTGCACTTCTGATACTGTTCTTATACTTCTTATTCAACTAAATAAAATAAATCCCAACTTTTATGCCTTTAGCATTTAGTATCAAACTTATGGAAACGTCTGGATCCTTCACTTCCCATAATGCATCTTTCATTAGATTTTAAACTCCAAGCATCCAGTTTGCAATGCAGGGAAACACATGACTACGTAAGGGATGTCCGGTCTAAGAGTTCCCGGCCTCCTCCAGAGCCACCGACACACTGGGTTTTTACACGTTTAGTACCTAATATGATTAGAAATGTTTGTTTGTTTCCAAAAATAGAAGTTTGTTTCCAACTTTTGATTTTCAAAGAGAACATATATGGGATTCTTGGGATGCATGTTCGAAGCTGTTGTGTGTCACCTACTGGGATTAATTGGGTATGTTAGCTTAAGTTTGCAATAATGATGCATCAATAATGCTTCAGAACAGAATTTAGTCAACTCCTGTCAGTCAGCCAAAGTAAACACACACCAACATAACCATGATTTTGTGTAAAAATGTCAAAAACCTTAATATTAATGTTCAAAATCAAACAGCTCTGCCTCCTTCTCTTTCCAGAAAGCAAAGCTTCGGTCGATGTATTTACAAATGTCTTCGTTGTTGAAACAGGAGATGTGTGTGTCACTGCCACACTCATCTGGAGTTGCAGTTTGAACTATAACTTTGGGCACGAGTCTGGAGTCTGACAACAATGACGATGGTGATGGTGACGGACAGCGGCACGGTCTTGAGTCCCCAAAGAAGCGAACTTTGATGTCCTCGAAGCCGTCGCTCCACTGTCGGCTGCCGGCCCGGATCTCCTGGAGAACAGCCTTGTGGAAGTCCCTCACCACCTCCCAGGGGAATCCGCCGACATGGTCGAAGACTTCGAAGCAGAGCAGGTGCCTCATCTTCCTCTCCTCAGGCGACAGCTCCTGCTCTAAGATGTTAAAGTATCCCAACATGAAGAGGTCGAGGGTCAAGCTATCGTGGCTCACTGCGACACCGTCAACGTCTGGCAGGAATTGTTCCGGGGAGTAGGCTTCTCGAGGAGGTGGGTTTTGTGAAGAGTTAGAGAAGGATAAAGAGGGCTTTTGCACATCCTTGAGCTCTAGTTTATTCCTCCAGGAGTTTAGCATCTTGTCCACAGCACCTCGTTGTTGGCAGAATTGAAACATGGAGGTGATCCTCTGTGGGGGCAGCGCTCCTGTCACTCTCCCTGACACTGCTTCCTGTCCCTGTCTCTGCCTCGCCGCTCTCACTGAAATAGCATATGCAGATTTCTTCCAGTGGCTCAGGAAAAGCACCACTATTCGCTCTTTTCTTAAGCTGGTAGTCTCCATCACAGGTATACGTGCTTTTGGAGGATCACAGTTGTTCGAACCACAGCTGAGGCTTGCGTTGGCGTTCTGATTGTTCACTGCCGAGACTCCAAACATTCCTGGGTCTCCTCTCACAACCCCACCGAAGGGGTAGATCGCACCAATCTGACCTTCAAAGTTGGATCTGAGGTTTCTGACAGATACGCCCGACTGTTGGATCTCTCTCTCCACCCTCTCCCTCCGCGCTCTGCTGTAGCTGTTGGTCTCTAGACGATGGCTAAAGGCGGACGCCATCCCTATAAGGGGAATCCTATATCCACTAGAGGTCTCACCATGTGCTGGCACCATCTCTTGCTCGAATTCCTGGCTTAAATCAGTTCCTAAACTATCCCTGACCCCATGCAAACCCTTCATCCCCTCCATCACACCTTCCACTATCTTCCTCTCACCCCCGTCCTCTGTGGTTTGGGTCAGATTAGCCACCAGCAGTGACATGCTCTTAACGATCTCCGAGACACGACTGCACCACACTGGCAAAGTGAACTGAATTTTCCCTTCTGTGTCCATCTGCTGTAGGACCTCCTTGTTCAGCGAGATGTTGACAATTGGATCTGGTAAAATCGACCTCAGCTCCTCGGTCAGCCTGGTCAGCTCCAGCTCATAGGCCTGGCAGCGCTTCTGCAGTGAAACAGTCTCAATCTGCTGCTGCAGGTACACCAGGTCATCATCTGTTAGGAGCTCGCCAAAGGGCCCCAGGACTGCGTTGTGGGTTTGCGAGTACTTCCAGCCATCCACTGGTGTGCAGCCATTATCCATGCCCTGTTAGAGGGACAAAGAGATGTTACAAAACAATCCTGAGAGATTATTTTGTGAAACATTTTGGCAAATAAGCCAAGAGATGGATGAGGAGGCACATTGTTGCACAGTGTTGTGTACTTTTTCTTGACCAGCCAAGAAATAGCACCCTACAAAACCACAACGTGACATTTTGACACTTGGCTTTTGTATAAATCAAACAAACATGATGAAAGTGGTTAATTAGAGATCTTGTTGTTTTGCATGGACAGGCCTATCTTCTCAGGCGAAAAAAATGCTTTGACTGGTTTGCATTTCTGTGAACCAGTCCCAGTTGTCTTGGTTGGTTTCAGGGTAAAAAGGTGAGAGCTGTTAGCTTGTTTAGGTTCATACCATTAGTATTGCTCATGTCAGGGTAACTTGCCCTTTTCAGCGTGTAGGTTGCTCGGAAGTTGCTGTTGTTGTTTCCAGGGATTTTGAAAACAGGAACAGGCAGATAGTGGAAGGAGGAGAATGCTAGGCTAAGCTAACCGGCTTCTAACTGGAGTTTCATATTGAACAGACAATCATGACAGTGGCATCGGTTTTCATACCTAACTCTTGGCAAGAAGCAACAAAAAATATACACTACATATACCTTGAAAATGCATTAAAAAATACTTGTATACCACCCTACAGGCTCATGCGTCGCACATCCAGTCAAGAAGAATACAACAGAACAGATGAGTACCTGTCTCCTCTGTTCCTCCTCATCCTGCAGCCTGACCTGCAGCTGCCGCACCATCACCTGTCGTTTCCACTCAGCTATGGGGCAGCCGGCTTCATCGTGAGTGGGCACCAGGGAGTCGATGTCAGCGAGGATCACATCGACGATGGGCACCTCCTCCAACAGCTCCTCACTGTCGAGCTTCTGTCAGCATTCAACAGTGCACAACAAAGTGTCACTGCTAAACTTTTTCCTCTTTTTGCAACCAGTGGAGTCGACCCCTGCCCGTCATTAGAAAGACTGCATTTTTTTAAAGCACTTCTGCACCAGCTTCACTATCAAAACCCATTATTTGAAACGTTTACATCAGTGTTTCCAGCACTGCAATTACAAAATGAGCAGAGGTCTTAAATACAACCAGAACTATGATGGTCCAGTAGGTCTGTCTCTGCTTTGGATCTCTCAACATACTAAGTGGTCTCTGTGTACAAACCCATCAAGTGCATATCTGAGAAGCTTCAGCTGGGCATTCATTTTAAAAAATGGTCTGAAGTAGACAAACTACATCTTACTTTTTAAACAGGGTTCATTTTTATCTCTACGGACAGCCGGCTCACCGTTTGTCCCGTGAAGACTGCAGTGAATCCGGCGTGCCTCAGGGACTTCATAGACTTCATGTGGGACATGAGGGTGAGGTCCCTCTCTGGGGGCTTCAGATGGTGGAACGATGTCACAACTGTAACAAAGGCAAAAGGTCCAACATTCAGTTTTAAAATCTGTCAGTGTTAAAATACGTTACTGTTAACGTGGTCTGCCTTTAATATAGATAATCAGAAAAAAAGCAAGTGGCTCCCATTATGTATTTAATCACATAATATATGAATAAATCCACAGTGACAAAATAACATAGCTGATTCATAAATAACGTGTTCATAATGAAATGCAAATATGTGCTCTCTCTCTCTCTCTCTCTCTGTTGATCACCTGACGAGGCCACCTGGACATGCTGGATGGAGCCCGCGGAGGGTTTCTTTGAAATGGCAGCAGGGGTCAGAGAGGAAGAGGTCACAGGAAGTGGAGAAGGGTGGCGAGGCAGGGGGAGCACCTCCTTCACTGGCTGCTGGGGACACACACACACACAGACACGCAGCAGGGGTGAGCCACGCTTAAAGGGACAGGTCCACATTTTTCCTCCTGAAGAGCTTTTATTCCCATGCTGATGTTTTGTGATTTTCTAACCCTTACACGTCACACATTGGTCTTGCGTAGTTGATTAATTGCGGGAAATGCACAGGTGTAGCTGTTATTATCAATCATGGCTCCTTTTCAGTAATTAGTGATGTTATTAATGACACCTGTGCTGTGCGTGACGGGTTAAAGTTTCCTACTGTTATATCAGTCCCTGCACTAATGAGTGGTCACCTTGCTGTTCTCCATGTTGGCTCTGCTCATTCACAGTCGGCGGTTTCAAACCAGCAGGAGCTCCTCTTTCTAGCAAAAAAACAAGATGAAGAATGACGGCAATATGCAGGAACAGCAACCAGGTGACATGAGCAAAAGAGAAAAACAGGAAGACCTGTCCGGGAGAGAAACGTGACACAGAGCATCACAAGGTTTAAACGGCCCCAAAGTAATCTTCTAAGAGACCGAGACCCCCTTGATGACACACACACACACACACACACCCACACACATAAACACACACACACGCGTGCTCAATGTGAAGAACACAGGCCGCGGCTTGTAGTACTTGGATCAAAAACAAGACGTGGTGAAACAGGACCCCCGTCAGTGAAAGTAGCGTAGCCCACACAGAGTGCAGGAGAAAGCGTGTTGGGAGTTTGGAGAGACATGATATCCTGCTTCAGGTAATCTACTGATTCACAAGCAACAATAGTCTCAATACTACACGAGCAGTTACGATGTTTCTTCTAGTTAGATGCCTCGCAAGAAGTTGTGCGCCTCGTTAGTGGCTTTGAAAATGTTTTATACAGCATACTCACATTACCTCAGGTTTATAAGATGTTTGATATTGTTATACTCTATACTTTAAATTGAGCTTGTTAATCAGTCCAGTTTTATTCCACCTATTACTGGCTAAGGTTATCAGTAGACCTGCAATTAAAACATTGCATTGTTGCCTTGTGTTGTTTGCCTGCTACTCATTGCTGTTGCTGTCACTCTTAGCGAGGACCCCCTTGAACAAGACGTTTTATCTTTATTCAATTTACTACTTAAAGAAAGGGGCAACTTGCAATGCCATCCATCCAAAACACAAATTAGATAATTATTTGTGTTCAAGAAAAGTTTCACCTCACATTCAAAATCCTATTGTCACATACCAATATTTCACTCGTGTTCCCCTTGAGTTTAAGGTGTCAGCATTTTCTATTCAATCTCACATCACTAGATGTTGCAGCTTATGAATTTCTTTCATACGTAATAACCTAAATGCTTTAAGCATGCATGCAGTACTTACAGTATGGTCCAGAAACTGTGGAATTAAAGACAATCTGAAAGTGGACTGATTTTAGAAAAAGAAAAGCTGGAAAAATACAGTAATTATGGAAAAAGTAATAATAGTTATGTAGAAAGTCCAGAGACCTGTATCCTCTCGGACAGCCACTGCACAGTAAGACCAAGGAGCAGCGCCGCCTGGACCCAAACCTCAGATGGGGGCCCTTCTTAGTGTGCATAATTAAAGAGGTGGGATAGGGTGACCTGCACCTGGAAGTATAGGACAATAGCTCAGTGAATGTATGTAGGAGACAACATACTGTTCCACGGTGAGGCGGGAGTGTGTGCTCATGTTTGGACACCTCCTCAGGAGCTCAGGTGGTGTGTGTGTCACACTTATGACACAAGATGACAGGAACACTATATCCGCGGCTGCTTGACCGCAGCTTTGTGTAGCACGAGTTATTGACCTCTTGGGGTGCAGAGATTTGGCTTTGGAGCAACATGTAGGTTTGTAATCTAATTACTTCAGCCGATTCTGCCACCAGCTGCAGGCTTCAGCTGAACGTCCTGTTGCTATAGCAACCCTTACTGGCACAGTTCCATAGCAGCTAAGCTAATGCTGTTATAGCCACCTTTTTTTTTTTGGCCAAGCAAACATTGACATACATCTTTCATCTGCTCAGTAAATGCCCTTTTTGTTAGACTATCTTTTAGAACCCATTTTAATATACCTTTTCTTTCTGTGGTTGTTTATTTGTTATCATTTTACTTACCTAGCTAGCCTTGCTATCTCTGGCTAAAATGTGTTGCTAACACTCTAATCTATGCTAACTGTTTACTCTTGGGCTAACAGCAACCAGGGCTAATACATACAGTATGTGTATGATTATAGATTAAGCGTGCTGTTGGCTATTTCTTACATGGACAGAATGTTCATAAGTGACAGCTGATGCTTTTCTTTTTTTCTTCAAACATTTCCTTTCCTGGCACAAGAGACCATCCAGGTAATTTGACAGATAGCTAGTTTACACTAGGAAGTTTACGCTTTTGTGAATTCCCTTGCCAAGCCAATGGTGCTTATTTTTATTTATTTTTTTTACAAAATCATTGGTTAAACTATTTTTTTAATGGTGTTTTATTCGTATTTATATCTTTTTCACTATCATTACATTGGTTGCAATAGTCCACTGACTCACTTCTTTAACTATTGCCTCCATTATATGAACTTTGAAGTTCTGTTGACTCTGCTGGCATGAAGTTTGGACTTCACCCTTTCCATCTTTACTACAGTAGAAAGTATTTTAACTAGCTACAGCTCTTTTAGATAAATCTTTATTATATACTGAGTTGTGATCTTTAGCAATAGGTGTTCTTGATGATGATTGATAGTGATTGAGAAAAGATTGAGCTGTATGCTTTGCCGTTGCTAAAACATGGTAATAAACCTTCAGCTGTAACTTAAGTATCAGTTGTGGACACTGATTTTATGTCTCTTTGATGGAAGTAAAAAATTTGGTGATAAGTGTCCAAAATATCTTAAAATCCAAGTAACACCTTGTAGGTTTAGGGACCTAACCCTTTATAATGGCCAGCCGGTCCAGGACCTCCTGAACAGGGGTAAACTCAGGATCTAAAAGGTACAGACATTGTGACATTAGGATGACAGCGAGACAGAAGTATAGATAGAGAAGCGCAGCACATGGTTAAATATTCAACATTCATGCCATAGAAAAGACCTTCACTTATCTAACCAAACTCACTGTTCATCAATAGTCCACTGTAACCTCAGTGCCCGATGGGAGGCAGCTGCCCCTCACTCAGTCCAGGGCCTTTGTGTCTAGCCCAGTATTTCTGCCTCTGTTATTAGGGGATTAGTCAGACTGGCCTTGTTGCAGCTGAGCACATGGTGAGTACATAATCAATAATGGAAGGCTGCACAAACGCAGAAGGACAGTCTCACATGTGTTCACCCTCAGCGAAAGTACAAACTGTTATGCAACAGACATGAGGAGACCGTTATGTTATGTTATCCATTTATTCAGGTGCTTGGTCAGCAGGAACACCGTCTCGTTTTTTCCTCTCTTTATGTGGTAAACATGATGAGATGATGGACATTGCTACATCAACTGAGAAACATAATGTGCTGCGCAGAAGTAGTCGCACCAACAATGAATAATTTACCTTGTTTTGGTCACTTTTAAGTAAGTAAAGCCTGTTCTTGTTACATTGTGGGTAGGTCATAAAACCTAGAGGCTAAAGATATAGAGGTCCCCTCCAAACATCTTCAGAGACATGAAAATAACATCCATGTCCAAACACTTTTCACATGTTAAATTGAGATATTTAGAGGTGTTTGATACGATGTTGTTACATTCAGACATAGTCACGCAAGCTGTTTTTATGCTAGGCTAAGCTAACCGGCAGCAACAATCACCATGGCAACAAAAGTCACCTCTGGGTGCTCAACTGCCAGTTGATTTGCATAGTTTAGGGGTAAACTTAAGCTATATTTGTCTTTAGTATCAAAATACTAGCATTCTCTATCCGGACTCTAAAGATCCAGGTCTATTCACCTCTCAAGCCTGTTAAAAGCATAGACTGAACTCAAATCCAATCACCGTCACAATTTACTTTGAGATCACTGATTTGATAGAGATACTGAAAAGAGCCTTTTTTCAGTTTCATCAGCATAAAAACTTACTGGGTGACACATATTTACAAATGATGCCACATTACTGTTCCACTTGCTTATGGACGATAACATTTTCTTGCTGAAAGGGAGGAATAAAAGCAGCCTCAGATCTGGATTTGGGAATTCAATATCCGGTTTTTCTAATTCCGTTATTGCAAAGTCAGTCCTTTCTTGACATTGCGCACCCCAGTCAAATGGACATGCAAATTACATTTGACAGCTAATAAGATTAAACATTATTGTGGGAACAGATTCCTACAGTTGTTTAATCTGGAAATCGAACAAGCCTTTCATGGCTTTTGTCTGTTAGATGTCGAGACATATCTGCAGCTTGGTGGGACAATATAAGGAAACAGCAGTCCCACAAGATGGCTGATACTGTGCACAATACTGATTATATAAAAAAAATAATATAAGGATCACAGAAGTTAACACAAACATCTACTCTTTCTTCTCCCATAATGTAAGATTTACTTAAAATGGTACATAGTAAGAAAGGTGAACAAAAATGGATAAAGAAGACAATAATACACATCGCACGAAGAGATTTCATAAGTTTCAACACTCATTTATTTATTCACCTTATTTTTTTCTTGACAACTTTTGTTACGTGTCCACAGACATGAGAAAGAACTCCAGAACACTCAAAAGATAAACGTGAGCACTGAGATTAAGACTTCATCACAGGCTTGGACCTGTTTCTGCCTCTGCCAAGCAGCTCCGAGCAAAAGAGCAGACCTTGGGATATTCAACCCGGTCCACGACGGCCACCTCACCCACACGCTGAGCTGAAATGTGCAAAAACTGATCCCAGATCAGCTCTCTTTACCCTAGGTGACACTTGACGAAGCAGCAGGCCTAGTTATTCTTATTCATCATGGTATACAGAGGAAGAGAGAGTTAATATCATCTGTGTGATGAGACCCAACACAGAAAATCTCCATTTATATACAAGACAGAGCCAAGAGGAAGGTTTCCAGTTAGTCATTACAAGGATCATGAATGACAATACTTTACAAGAAGCACTTTAGGGGGGAGATAAGCTGTTGTCATTAGCAAAGGGGTAAGGCAGGAGAGAGGGACAGAGTACAGCAGAAGATAAGTGGACCTGCATGCATCGATCCAGAGCTATGACAGTTAAAAAGCGGCCAAATATAAAATAATCAACTCATTTACCTTTCAACGATTATTGGCCGGTGCACTAAAACTGTCTCACAAAGTGTTTGTTCCTTAACATGATACCCTGAACTATAAGGGCTGGAAGCATTGCAAGTCATCCGCCAGTTTTAAACTAAAACAAATCAATGCAATTTGGTGCAGCGAGTTT
The DNA here is from genome assembly GCF_904848185.1 of Acanthopagrus latus. Classification (NCBI taxonomy): domain Eukaryota; kingdom Metazoa; phylum Chordata; class Actinopteri; order Spariformes; family Sparidae; genus Acanthopagrus; species Acanthopagrus latus. The sequence goes on along the minus strand of NC_051059.1, from coordinate 19,758,728 downwards.
GTTGGTGGTTTGATTGCTGAAGCAAAAATGACACAGTCTCAGATATATAACCTTCTCCTCCCATCAGGACAGGGCTGTAAAATGTTTTTTTTTAACCACGAGCCAGTCTTTTCCATACATTCTTAAAAACATCACCATGTAAAATCATAGTAAATAAAGATGCTTTGTGCGTGAGTGCAATATATTATAACATAATCCATCCTTCAAAACTTTATAAATAAAAATTTCCTTTGTCTTCTGTTCCAGCAGACAACACACAGTATATATCTTTGAGCTTTTTACAGAACAACTTAAGTTGATTATACCAAGATGACCCAAAACATTCAGGAATAAATGTCAAAATCCCATTAAATTCTATGGTAACAGACATAATATAATATTAAAAATCACAAAAGCAAAAAAAAAAGTACCAACAAATCTGAAGTGAAATGTGAAATAAAGAAAGTATCAGGCTGCACTGCTCAACAGGTTGGCTGGCCTGTGGCGTACAGAGTCCTCAACACTTTCTGTTGACTGATATAAGTCAGGCTGATTGTTGAAAGCTGATCATAACCAGTCAGAGACAAAACAGGAAGGAAAAATGGTGAAGACAAAATGGTTTGCTGACCATGTCTTTGGTAGAGGATGTTCTTCAGATGCAGATGACATTCCCTCATATGCAGATGGTACAACACAAACTCAGCAGGGATAGCGTATTATCAGTTTACCATCATTACTTAACACTTGGGGTCATCTTGGTATAGTGAAAAAAATAACATATTGCAGCTAAAATAAACTAGAAACCATCCCTGAACATAAAAAGTCAGCACCAAGCTCATCATACTGTACTGGTTTCCCACACAAGCATCAGGCTGTCAAATATCTAGCAGCTACAGTACAAAAGCCAAGAGCTAAGAAGGGGAGGGCATTGCTTTTACTGTGAAATGCAACATTTACGGTCAATGATAATGAGATATACGCTGTACTCTAGTGTAACAGGCTGTACCAACATACCATTATAGCATCATTGATAATATTCACTCTCCAAAACATTAACATAGATCATCGATATGAAAAAAAAGCCTCTAGTTTAACTCTACGTAAAAGCTTAATCCTGGACACATGTGACTAACTACAGTGACAACGATGGACGAGGGAGAGAAGAAAAAGAGGTGAAGAAAGGGAGGCACTATCTGGTGCATGGACAACGCTCTTGCCCCGCTCAAAGCAACTGCCTTCGACAGATTACAGGTCCATGGTCAGTCACAACTTTCTATTTAGCTACTAGACGAGACTTTAAAAGTAAACTTTAATGCGGCGACTCGGCTGACCGTAACGGACAGAACAAGTGCTCCTTTGTTTAAAGTAAAACCACCGATCTACAGTACAGCTGTCCTCCTGGTGTATTCATCATGTAAAACATCTCAGGTCAGTTTGGGTGTCAGTGATAAGTTTGTAGAAACAGTTTGGGAAATTCTACTGCACATGGGACTGTGTCTAGCCTAGCATAAAGACCGGAGACTGAGAGCTAGCCTGGCTACCAGCACCGCTGACGCTCAGTAAGGCATTGAATGTCAAGTGGATCAAAAAATGATGTATATGGATTTTATTTAAGTGGCGTCAAGGCCGTAGAAATTTGAGTCAAAACTGAGGTCACTTTGTGGGGCCCCAGTTTGCAAGGGGGTGTCCCAAGCCAAAAATGTCCACTTTGTTGCTATTTATAAAAATAATAATAATAATTACACATTGATCAACCTTTTGTAATTATAATTCTTGTTTTTATAGAAATGTCAAACAGTGTATTGTTGTGTATTTCATTGCTGTTGTTCCTTTGTCCCTTCCCTTGTCTCATTGTACATGTAGGTAAAGATTAAAGCTCAGGGATGCAGGTATCATTGCCAAGGTTGAGCGAATTGTCATTTATATTTACATATTTACAAGTTAACTTTGGTGCAACAGCTTTTTATCTGGGGTACGGCAACACCACGTGGACAAACCACATGCAGACCTGCAGCACACTGTACGTTTAGTTACTGCGCGGCACCTTTTTCAATTTCTATTTCTATTTGACATTGCGAGCATATTTGAATTTACATTATAACCACTGTCCTGTTAGTGGTGCTGGTATGCCAGTATCGGTACCTGTGAACAGAACCAGGCTAGCCGTTTCCACCTGTTTCCAGTCATTATGCTAAGCTAACCCAACCAGCTACTAGTTCTCAGCAAGAAATAGATTTCCCAAAATGTCAAACTATTCCTTTAACATCCCAAATATCTGTTAATGCAACTGTACAAGTGAACAATGATTTGAAAGATTTAAAACAACAAAATAAAGCTTTGGTAAGAACAAATGTGTGAATGTGAGATACAACACATCAACTCAATAAAGACAATAAAGTGCCATGCAACATAAGTGGTCAGTGGTCCTGTCACAGGACATACGCTAGCAACAATAAATAACAATATTCTTTGTGGTTCTAAGCACAAGGGATCATGTTAAAAAAACAAGGCAAGGACACGAGCCATCTCTCCTGGTAATGGATTATTTCTCCTCAGTGTGGTCAACGAACTCATTTAGAAAAGGATACAACACTAACAACAACTCACCCTTTTGTCCTAACAAATTCCTCATGCTACGTCAAAGTTGAAACGGCTGATCTGTTCTTCATCTGAAACCTCTGCAGTGAAACAAATACTCTATGCTGTAGAGCACCAAGCCAATCCGAACTGAGGTAATGCACAGTATATGATGGATACACGTGGAGCTATTGTCATCTTTCCTCCTCATCTGATGGCGTTATTCAGAAATACGTGAATGGCTGATTCAAACTGGGGACTTATTCTCAGCTACTATGATGAAGAAAGGGACTTGATCTTCTGATAACTATATACAGGGAACTGGTAGCCTCGCAGATTTCTACACGGAAACTAATCAAAACTAGTCCCAATGCCCAGCACAGGTAAGTTAATTAACAGGTTTGGATCGTTAGTTTGTCTTAGGTTTCTTCTAAAGGTCAGGGGAGAATCACACCATGCAGGGTTTTCAGGTGGTGGCTGCAAAAACAGAGTAAAGACAGTTTCGTTGGGGTTTTTTTTCGGGATGAGCAATCAAGTGATGTTTGGGACTGAGACAGTCGTCATATACAAGGTTATTTAAATGGCTGTATATTGTTTATATGGTCTATGTTCATTAGAGCAAGATGGTAAGTGGAGCTTTTAGATTGTATGTTTTTTTTTGTTTGCTTGTTCACTTCTCACATCCTCTGCGCAGCGGGGGCCGACTGGACCGACTTTCTCCTGGAGAGCTTTGACCTGAGGAGAGGAGATCAGAGACAGAAGATGAAAGATGAAACTTCTTCTCAAAATAAACATTGCAATTGTGTTTTTATTGCAACTAATAAATAGCAACTGTAGACAGCAATATAGGAAGGAGAAGCACTTCTACAGACAACTATGGGACCTGTGAAACTGTTACTTTTAAAATATTGGATGATCTGTGTTGCTGAGCAGATTGTCCAAGATGTTTCGTGTGTTGTTATATTGTGCTATATTGGATTTCCCCTCCACGGTTTCCCCGTATCGTCTTCTTCTATCTTTACCTGATGGTGCCGGCTAACAGTGGGTTAAAAGCGTACAGCCAGTCGTGCATCTCTTTATCGTTGGTGGCTTGTAGCAGTATCCCACGATGCTCGGTGCACACAGCAAACGTGTTGGGAGTCTGGAGACGTGAAATAGTAAAAAATAAGTTCAATCGGGTCATTTATTTAAAAAGAGAAGTGTTATTATTGAACCGAAGCTCGGTCGTACCCGCAGTAGGGTCTGTTTGTCTTCGCTGTATTCCACCTTCGCCGACGACAGGTTGATGACGGCTCTCTCAACGCTGTCCCTCTCGCTGCGGTACAGGTAGACGTAGGGCCGGCGCACCACCACGTAGCGCTTCACCCAGCCGCTGGTGTGGGGCTCCAGGAAGTGCAGGTAGCCTTTCTTTGACACAATGGGGCTGCAATCAGATAAAGAAATACTAATGTTAAGAAAACAACTTTTCTTTATTGTTCCAAACAGTGTACAGTTCATTGATAAAACATTCAACCACAGGGACTCAGGATTAAACATTGTGTGTGGGCTGACCTGACACGAATCTCCTGGATGTCGGGGACAAAGGTGCATCCTCTGAGAGCTTTCTTTCTGTCCACTGGGCTGTACGGGTCCAGATCTGGTGTTGAGGCTCCTGAACTGGGTTCAGTGTGTCTACACAACATAGATCAAGTGTTTATAAAGTGACAAAAGAAACATGGGTTAACTAATCCATTGTTCGGTGCCAACAATGACTTACTGACCTGCACTACTTTGTACTTCTGCTACATCTCAAAGGGGAATAGGTACTTTTCACTTGACTGCATTCAGTTAAATGATTCAGTTTCTGGCAGGACTGGGTATTAACAGATTACGTATAATTGGGATTATGTAATCAGATTATGAAAAATAAATAACCCATTTGACTTACGTTGCATTACGTTTGAAGAATAAGTACAGTTACACTGACATTGTCATATAAATATGCCAACATGTGTTCCTGTGGCTATCAAAGTAAGTTAGTCATCTAAATTTACCAGTTTTATTTAATGGTGGCTTCACTAACATTCGTTTTTTTTGTTTGTCTTTTTAGGATAATAATGGAGTTTTTATTTCTTTTCATTAACCCAACATTTTGAGTAACTCCTCCTCTTGCATTACAAGACCAAATATCTCCATGAGGCCTTTTATTTCAAAAAGGCGGCAACAACAGCTTAACAAATTTTGTGGTTCAATCTAATTTCTTGCTATAAGGTGAAATATTTTTAATGTTTGATTTCGAAATAATAATAATGTAACCCAAAAGTATTCAGATTAGATTACATTTATTGGAGTACATCCCTGATTACTATCCAAAACTGCCACGTAATTTGTATTCAAGCACTGATGTCAATTCAAAGTAATCAGACCCATCCCTGGTTACTGGTTACATTTAATTCAAAACATTACCAGTTTGTAAAATGAGACATATTATGATAAATTAAACTACCTAGTAGTTAGAAATTGTCTCCATGTTTATTAAAATACTGTTTTTATGTTACTCAGCACTAATAACCCAATAATATGTAATACATCTTATTAACACTCAGCTGATCTGTCTAATCTGATATCTCAAGTATATTTTGCTGAACATACTTTTGTACTGGTATGATTTTGAATGTGGAGCCTTCACACATAAAGCTTTGTGACACTGTGATATTGCTACTTAAGTAAATGATTTGAATTACTTGCACCACAGCCAACCTTCTTGTGTATATGTTTGTTTTGTGATGTTGTCACCAACTGGAACCATTCATGAGTCATTTAGCATATCAGAAGCGTGTTTTATACAGCTTTGACGGCGACCTACTTTTCCTGGAAAAAAAACTGGCAGAGGCGGCAACAACAATGGTTTGTTCAGAGTAAATCTAAGAAAATGGACACTTGGATGCAGAGCTTTGGGGCAGCAAAGCAAAAATCATCTATTGTTTTATGGAAGAAGGCAGTGGTATCAACAGACACGTGCAGATTATCTAACATAACATGAAGCGAGGCATCTGAAACCTGACAGATCTCTAAGTTGAATTACAGTCATACTGACGAGTGGCAGTATTAGAATCACATACCTGATGTCATAATGTCCCTCGACCAGTGAGGGGCAGGTCGAGGACGGGGTGAGTGTGCTCAGAGACGAGGAGGAGTCTCTCATTAGCGACGCCGACATCTCAGAGAGCTAAAACACACACAACCATACACAGAGACACATTCACGACAAACCACGCGTGGAGTGGCGCGCGCACACACACACACACACACACACACACACACAAGACCAGAGGGACGGATACAGATACAGACAAAACAAACCAGCAAACAATTAAGCACGTACGACACAGACATGCATTCAGAGAACAATTCAATCAGATAATTTGTCATTTTCTAGCGATGTAATAGTAGAACCATTCCTGTACCATTACAATATAAATCCTCATTATCTAAGAGCCCCTCGCTGATTAACATGTTAAAGAGGACATGCAGGAGTAACGTTGGGTTAGTGGGAGCCTCGCAGGGTCTAAAGTGGAGGGATGAGGGTGGGTAAAGGGGGAAAAGAGAAGCTAAATCAATTTAAGGTATGAGATATGGATGCACTGGTTGTGGCAGACGGAGTGAAGCAGTAGAGTCAATATTGTCTCTCATCCAGCCGGTTCAGTCTAGGAATAATGTTTTACTCGAGTCTACTGAGTGGTTAATAAGACAGGAGACAGAAGATGGGACAAGGAAGAAAGAAATGTAAAAAAAAAAAAAAAGAGGAATCTGTGCAGGAAAAAATGATAGAATAATGAAAGAGTGCAGTGGTAGAGAAAGGTTGAAGTGCGGGGCTTTAATATTTTTGCGGTAAAGGTTCAGAAGGATTAACGGGCCGGGTTAGAGGGCCTAGGCTGGGGCTCACCTTGCTCTCACTGGCACTGCTGCTCACCTGGCTGTACTCCCTGTTGAAGGTGTGCATCAGAAGACGCAGACACTGGGAAGAAGAAAAGCAAAAGACCTTTTTTTCAGACGACGTTACATAAACTCTGCATCGGATCAAAACAATTCAAGAATGAATAGTTCAGCTGAGACGAAGCGTTGGCGGGCCTCAGAGAGCAGCGGTCACCTTGGCAGCCAGCTCCCTCTGCCTCTGGTTGGGGCTGTCGAGGGCAGGGCTGCTGCCGGGACTGTGGCTGAGGACGGGGCTCTTTGCAAAGTCGCTGATGTCGCTGCTCTTGTAGAGCGCGTCCTGTCCTGCCTGCAGAGTCGCCTCCAGCTTCTCCCGCAGCAGCAGGTAGTGCCTGGTCTTCTCCACCTAAAAACACCAGCGGGTACAAATGTAACATCGGCTGTTGTGGTTCGAAAAGGGAGTTTGATTGGGACTGTTGATATTTCAAGTACACTGTAGAGAAGACTACTAGATTAGATCACCTCCTGCAGTAAACTGAGTTTCTCCAGCTCCCACTGGTGGTCCAGGATGAGGCTGTCACTGCGAGGCCTCCATCCAGCCAGGTTCTCCTCTCCTCGGACGTACGCCACAGAGGTGTCCAGCACGCGCCTGCGACGACGCTGCATGCCTGGAGGACAATAAGAACAGGAAAGATTTTTTCATAAAATGCCTCAAAAATACAAACAAAGGAAATTATTTGTTGTTTTTACTGATTATTTTCTTTGATTTCAGTGTCACCTGGGCTTCCATTGTCCGCCACGTGGCAGAGGGTGACTTCATAGACTCCGGTGACGCGGTTACTGAGAAGGAAAGGAAAGACGTTTCAAAAGTGTTGAGTAGTGAGATGTAATTAATGAAACTCCCAACACATGACTGTCTGACTGTGTGAATCCATAAATGCCTACCTCTCAGAGGGCCGGAGGCAGCCGGTGCTGAAGAGGTTTCTGATGGAGCGAGAAGCCGGCAGCTTCGCGTCACGGGAATAAAACACCATGCAGAAGTCTTTGGTGATCACTGTTGGCTGAGTGCAGTTCTCCATCTAGGTAAAATACATCCGACAGAGTCAAATCAGCCCACCAAGGATCTGATAATGATGGGGACGGGGGAAGACCAAATTCAATAAGACGAATGTCACTAGCATCACATGTCGTCTCCAGTACCTCTAGATAAGCAGAGAGGGTGATGTAGATCTTCTCTCCATAGGGAGTGACTCTGTTCAGCAGCAGAGAGTTGTGCATCGAGCTGTCCCACGCTGCCTCAAATCGGTAGAAAGTTCTGCAGCGGGACAAACACAAATGTCATCATCTGTTCGCATGATTTTTAAAAGAAGAAAAGAGTCATCTTTATGAAAATCCTGCGAGCAAATGGACTTGTTGTTATCAGAAATAAATATAGAAAAGACAAAAAAGTGATTGTCAGTTTATACCTATGATCAACTCCCAAGGAGACGCTGCCATTAACAAAGAATAAAGAGAAACAGGACACGAGTTAGAAACTTTTAACTGCAGCCGTTAAAAGTTTGAACTCTGCAAATAATACTGATCAGTGCAAGCTGAAAAAGGCATTGAAGGTGGGGCTGGGCAATACGGCCTGAAAAGTAATATTACGTTATCCACAGGCAAGATCTGAATATGTAATACAGTAGTAAAGAATTTCATAAATGCTAGGACCTGATACGGATGATGTGACAATAATGTACGGAGGACTAATTGTACGTTCATAATAACACAATTAGATATTTGATGAATAATCATCAGTAATGTTGATATAATGACTAAGTGGGTAAAGACTAGTATTAGAACAAGAAGAAGAACAACACTTAGAATACACCAACTATATAATATATCCTATACACAGTATATTGCCCAGCCCTGACTAAAGGCAAAAAATATTCGACTATAAAAAGCACATTGAAGCGATGTTACATTTGCTAAAAAAAAAGCAACTGATATATTATAATGAAGCAGAAATGCATAAAAGCAGTGTAAAAATAAAACAAATAAAAACAAATACAGAAATAAATACCTTTGTGGAAAAAAATCAAAAAGAGAAATAATTTCTAATAATAAATAAACAAAAAAATGAATAAATTAATACTGAAAATTTAAAATCAAATCGGAAAGTAAATAAAATAAGGTAATTAATATAGTTGCAAATAAATAAAGAAGCTTTTAAAACAAAAATCTACATCAATGTAAGATTTTAGAAATTAATTAATGCCTGGATGATTTTTTAAAATATTATTTTTGGTTCATTTAATGGCATATTAATTCATTTGTTAATTCATTCAGTGATCTTTTTTTTTTTTTTGTTCATATTGGCAGTTTTAATCCTCCATACAGAACTTTCCTGCACAGGTTTGTGAAGACAGTCAAAGAAGACACTGGTAATAAACAGACAGAGAAGTAAATTAATACTCAGTCTCAGAGTCATACTTGTCGTTGTGTTTTGGCCAGAAGTATCCGGAGGACAGGATGTTGAGGGACAGGATGTTTGGGTCTATGATGGTCTCATCAGCCTCTGGTGTGTTTCGAATGCGACCTGAAGTCAAACGAATCATGATGAGAGAGGAAATATCTTTCTAGAGATTTCTTCCCACTAAAGTCAAACCATCTTGGCCAGACGTGTTTGAAATGTCCTTATTACTTACCGATAACCAGCTCCTTCACCTCTTTCCACTCGATATCATTTCCTGTTTCGTGAGCGATGGTGACTGTGATCCTCCTCTGAATGCCCTGTGGAGTCGAGAGAGTAGACGGTGAGACCATTTTTTTTGTGTCTGGTGGTGAAGATAAAAAACTATATCAAACTACAACACAGACACAAGAGACATCTGGAAACATGATTTGTCGGACCTGATGTAAGAGGAACGTGCCGTGGCAGGGCATCCCGGCTCTGTGGTCGACAACAGCTGGGATGTAGCTAGAAACAGGGAAACAAACGGCACATTAAAAGTTCATCTTCAGTTCTTTCAACTGAGATGACCTCTAGATTAACTGCAGAAACAGACAACGCTCTTTTTGTGTGCACGTGATCTTTCCGCGTGCCTCGCTTTGTGCTACAAAGTGGAAACACGGACTCACTCTCCGTTAGCTTCCAGCTCGCAGATCTCAAAGAAGGCCATGAGGTCGTATTTGGCGTGACAGGGTCCCGCGGTGGAGCGAGTCAGGGTGCTGAGCTTCGTGGCCGGCACTGGAGGAAAGAAGAGCAAGCAGACGAATGAGTGACAGAGTAAATGAGACCATACTTAACTGAGCTCAAGGGTAACTGGTGGTTAAATGTGTGGTGAAATAAAAAATAAATGAATAATTAGCATCTGGTGGATATGTCAGTGCTAACCTGGTTTGGATAAGGGCATCACCCTGGGGAACTGCCTCCTGGAAGGTCTCAGTGGACTAAAAGACAAAGAAACAAAAACGTGAGGAAAGTTCCTTACCATCTGAAACTGACTAATTAAATGTTACATTTCTCCCAGACCTGATCAGGTCTTTGCAGAGCGGAGGGAAGGGCTGCTTCTGATAGTGACCGAACACCTCGAAGACGATGGGCTGAGTCTTGATGTACTCCACGAAGGACTTCGTCACCTCCACCGTGATCTAACAGAGAAGAGAGGAGATACTTTGAAAGACAAGTACACATATTTCAGTAGCAGTAATCATTAATATTTGTTGATAATGGCTCTAAATATGCAGCTCAGTGTTTACATTTTGAACATGGTAGAAGCCCAGCGGAGGTCCTCTCCCGGTGTTCTTCAGCGGCTCGGTGGAGAAAGCTTCATCATGGCGGTGGATGAAGCTGAAAAAGGTGAAATCAGCCAACGTCTGAATACATACTGTTGTAAATTAGAAAATGGAGTTGATCTTGTGTGGCATTTCAAAGTACAATCTGGTGATTACATTTGTTTATTGTGTTTTTTTTTTTTCCTGCAGATCAACTCGAGCCAAAACAATTTAATATGAGCTTTCATTAGCAACATATGTGAGTAGAGAGCGCTGAATTGCATGAACACATTTCCTGATTTTAAAATTAATTATCATCTTTATTTATATTTTTTTGATTTATGAGATGTTTCACAGAGGAAAGAGAGTTCTGACAAAGGACAAGGATTGTTTGCTATCGTGTCTCAAATCAACATCATCCAGAACTTCGGTGCGTGAACTCACTTGAACTGGCAGAAGATGTCGGCGTACTCGGCCGAGATGCTGGAGGCCTGCAGGACGGTGACTCTGAAGGTGAAGGTGCTGCCGATCTTCAGGTGCGACAGAGCTTTCTCCGGGGAGAGGTCCAGAGGAAGATCCAGACCCAGGCCTGTACTCTTGGCTGGGCTTTGGGGAGCTTCAATGGCTTCATGGAAGAAAAAAAATAAGATAATTTAGATAATTATCCTATTTATGTAAGGAATTATTTAAACACTAGTGTACCATTAACTTTAGCTGGGCAACTTCAAAATATACTTCTAAATATACTTAGAAGAAGTACACTGATTTTGGTTGGTTATCAACAAACACATAATATGTAGAAGCCAATACTATGCAATACTGACTAACAGTTTTGTCTTAGATCTTTATAAATTGTGAGCACGAGCACAGTAAACGTACAGCATTTCCATTTAACTCCTCCATCCTCTTTATTCAAGGCTAGCTGTCACTTGCAGTGGCCGTGCCCTTAATCATGCCAAAGTTGACATAATTCAAACCAGTGGGTTACATAAACAAATCCTCCCTTGTACCAGACTTTAAACATTGGGGGTCTATTGAGATTGACTCGCCTTGGATGTCGCCGCTTTCTGTCTCCTCACCTGGACAGGTGTTGTTGTTGACTTCATCGGCAGAGATTCCGATGTCCGAGTTCTGTCCTTCTCCCTCCACGATTCGCAGCTCCTCCTGGGAGGTGTTGGAGTGCGAGAGACCGCCGGGACACGACTCGGTCTGGAACTGAAGTAAGAAGATAAATCAGTCAGCTTTATGATGATTTAGCTATTTGTGAACATCAAACCATAAATCTGCAACACATTTACATCTGACTTTTAGCGGTCATAACTAGACACTTTCAGATGGGACCAGTACAAGTCACTGGCCCAGTCGTACCTTCTCAAACTGTTTGTCTTCAAAGGAGATCTTGGCAGTGCCTGACTGCCTCACACCAGAGCCATAATCAGGGGCCTCTTCATCGGCTGAGACAAAACGAGACAAAACGAGAGAGAAGAGATGTTAAATGAGCTTCACAATAATTATCAATACAAAATAAGTACAAATCAGAGTAGCTGCAATGCCATGATGAGACTATTTGTACCTGAGATGGCCTGCACAGCCACTCTGAGGAAGCCTTTCACCTCTCCCTTCTCACTGACGATGGCCACGCGATGCACCAGGGGCACCGGGTACAGCAGGTTACTCAGGTACACAAAAGCCCTGAGGGAGTATTAGGATGTGATCAAAGCGCCTATTGAGCGATAAAAGAGCCGGATTTAAATCGAAATCAATATCAGCGTTTAGCCGGTGACGCACCTGCCGACCAGGCGGAACCAGGGGAAGCGGTCGTAGAAGGGGTCGCCTCCGGTCAGCGCGTGGTCACAGTCCTCCACAGCACTGCTGGGGAGCTCTGCAGCTCGGTCGTACATTTCTCTCATCAGGTCCAGCCTCTGCCTGCAGGGGGCAGTATAACCGGAGGAAAAAACTTAGTAAGGGCTGACATATCTTCAGTGTATGCGCTGATGCATGGATCAAAACTGGATATACAGACTGAGCTGGAATAAAAACACTTATCATAGGTGACAAAACCACTGCACCTGAGTTTCTCCAGAGTCCAGTAATGTGTGGCTCCGTTCTTCTGATCTTGCACTTCAACGGCAACGATGGTTCGAGGGAAGGGTCGTCTCTCCCTCTCTTTGGCCACACAGGGTGGCAGCAGGTCGGGGGGCAGGGGAGAGTAGAGAGTGTCGGTCAACAGGACGAACTGGAACTGCACCTGTGGACGACACGAGAAACAAGACATAAGGGACTGCTCGTTTTATACCCTCCTGCATCCTGTCTGCAGGAAACTGAAAGAGAGGAGAGAGCAGCAGGTCTGACGTGGTGACATTTTCCTTCAATAAAACAGAAAATATGCAGCATTAAAGTCAGAGCTTGATCCTCTGCTCCTTGTAAAACAGGCAACTTGGAGGGCTCATCAAAAACTGAGAGACGTGAAGCAGTGGAAGTTAATTTTGGCCTAAAACAAGTCAAAATTACGCTCTTTCATTTCTGCCTCCTGCTGCACCAATTTTATTTTCAGCATGCAGCACGGTGTGTTACATTATGATGACTCACTGGAAGACAATCAAGTGAGACAGACTCACTCTGATGCAAATCCAGTTAACCTCAGTTTCTGTCGATGGCCACTGACAGACACTTTTTCATCTGCACTTTCACCTGCAGTCTGGACTGAAGAGCTAACTCCTCGTGAAAATGGTGAGAAATTTGCACTTCTGACTTAGAAAAAAAAAAAGATTATTCTCATCTAGATGTTGTGATTTTACCAAGGGATAACAGCAAGGAAACAACAAAAGACAGATTTTAGACAACCTTAAGGCTTTGACGACAAAATGGAAGTAGGTTTGGTTGATGTCATTTAGAAAAAAACAGTTTTGTGTTTATCTAAAGCATCTCACAGTGCTCAGTTACCTTTTTCTTCAGCTCCACACTGATAGCATTAGCCTCTTTGAGGAAGATGGCGTTGCCCCAGAGTAAATCCCTGAGAGAGGTGAACTGGTAGAAACGCCATTTTCTGAACGCCCACATCGCCAACTCAGTCTCACGCTCCGTCCACGGCACTGGAGGGCACAACACGAGACACGTGTGAATATATTTTGACCAGACCGCCCGATTCAGATAATTGTGGCAGTGAAAAGTGACAGTATCACCTTCCTCCTCGGGCTCCTCTTCTTCCTCAGGAGACTCCAGATACCGAGAGTCGACTTGTCTCTGGAGAGCTTCCAGTTTGCTCTCGTAGTCCTGAAAGAAGACACAAGATTCAGATTAAATCAGGCTTGTTTGAACCGGCAAATTAAATGGTGAACGTCTCTATTAAATGCAGCTCGCACTCACCAGCCTCTGCTGCTCCAGCAGGTTACTGGCTTCTTCTCTTTCTTTGCGGTACTGATCTTCCAGCTCCTGAAGCCTGAGAGGGATTCAAAACTATACGTTAAAACAGTAATATAACCAAATATCAGTGAATAGTAACATAATACAGTGAAGCCAATCATCATCATCATCATCATCATCAACTCAGCCTCTTCTCCGCACACCTCTGCTCCATCTCCTGCTTCATGTCGATGCCTTGTTTCTCCAGCAGCTCCCTCTGAGCGAAGGCCCAGTCGACCGGCTCCACGGGCGTCTCGGCGCACGGCGTCCTCTCTCGCTCCAGACGAGCCTGCTCTGGATCATTGAAGCGGAACACGTGGCTCTTCCCCATGATGATGCGGTTCCCTAGAAAGTCAGTTCAAGTTCAAACGCTGCAGCATCGAAAACCAAACTACAGATTAGACCTGATCAAACGTGTGTAAAGCCTCAAACATACCAGAGCGCAAAACAATAGGAGAGGTCACTCTCTTCCCGTTGACGTACGTCTCTGTCCCCTCACATGGCTCCAGGATGACACATCCTGTTCAAGACAAGATTATACAGCTGTAACAACGAAGTATTTGATACAATATACAAATATACAGTAATAATATAAATATACAATGTAAACTTTTGCTCTTTTATTGTTCAACGTGTATATATTCATATGTTCCGTTCATGTAACACTGTCATTTGGCACTGGCATCCTTTACCTTCTCCCTGAGGGCCTGTGGTGCTGCTGAAGGTGCAGTGTTCATCTTTGATAAAATGGCCGCTGAGAACAATGTCTTGGCGAGTCTTGGCATTCTCACGGCCGACCCTGAGGGAAGATAAGACAGTCCCAGAAAAGCCCCAGAAAACAGCACGATAATCTGGATCAAACCTCAAAGTGTAAATCCTTACTTGGTGGTGCCGTCTTTGATGTAGTACAGCAGACACTCTGACATCAGCGGGTCTTCGTTGAGGTTCACCAGATGAGGGGTCTGTAAGGGCGATCGTGACAAATGAAGTTGGGTGTTTGTGTGATTTCAGATAAACCCAAATATCGCGCCACAGCGAAACGCGTCTCACCTTTTTCGGGGAGAAGACACCCAGAGTGCCTCCATCTTCTCTCATGGCGACACCCATCTCAGCCAGCAGTGCCTCTCTGCAGGAGGCAATCACACCGTGAACGCCAGAATGCATCATTTACAGAGAAAAATATGATGAAAACTGTTCAAAAGGGATCATTTAAGGATATTTTGCCTTTGACATTACTTCTGCCGTTGTTAATTTTAACACCCAACATTCAACCCACAGTTACTTGGAGGAGATTCATCTGATCGAACGTGGTGACACCATGACTCATGTCATCTCGAGTGCGTTTGGCGTACCTGTCCATACGGATGGCCTCAGTTCGCCGCAGCTTCTCCTCCCATGTCTCATTGAGCTCCGCAATGATTTTCTCGGTTTCCTGCAATTAAGATTCAAACTTCAGCACACTCAAATCGGAATCATTAACTTTGCTCCATCTTGGAATGTTATGAGCCACATTTCCACCACGTTGCTATGATTTTCTCACCCGAGCTCACCTTACTTCTGTCTACAAGCACATATTGAACCCCCCCGCACACTTTAACAAATTCACCACCGCCCTTCCTACCTTGAGCCTCTCGATGGCCTCCTCGCTGGCCGGGCTGAAGATGCGGTCGTGGAGGTTGGCGATGGACCCGGCGCGACTGGACAGGGCCGAGAGCGAGGGCGACGGACTCATTCCTGTCATGGCATTGGACACTGCGGAGAGATCACCCCTTTGATTGACAGCCTGGCGATTATTTACGAAATTCTTGTAATCGCACAGGTCTGCCAGAGAGAGAGGCGTCGCATGGGAAGTGAGCAAAGGAAAGGAAGGAAGGACAGACGGACGGACGGAAGGTAGGAAGCAGACGCCAGGTGATTAAGGAGAGACATCGGGGATTGAGAGGAACACGCGGAGAAACAGATAAGAAGGAGGAGGAAAAAAAAACAAGGGAACAACGGGGAGGAGTACAAAAAAAAAAGAAGAGAAAGCTCAAATAATGGATCAAAGAAGCAGAGGTCATTTGCTTTACCAAAGCCATCGCAGACAGAGACAAAAGAGCAACTCAAACTGAGAGAGAGCACAGAATGCCAAATTCTTCTCTGACACTGAAAAAAATACACGTGGACGACAAGCTCGCAAGCATGAGAATGTTTCGAGAAAGAAAATCAACGATATATCCATCACTGCAATGCATGACGGTCGTATACAGCCTGATATGTTGTCTTTTTGTCTTATGTGTTGCATGTCCTGAAGATTTCCAGCCTCTAAGCATCTGACTCATAGCCTCAGTCAGCTCCACACACAGAGAACCAAAATGGCGTCCTCCCAGTCAGTCCTTTCTTCCATGATCACTGATCAGCTGGCTTTGACTCTGTCTGCTTCGGATTCGTAATGAACCACAGGATCAGCCAATTCAGATTTTTTTTTTTTTTTTTTTTTTTTTTTTGCATTAATGACGACGAAAGTATTTTAGAAGGCTGAGAGAGAAAAAAACACATCTTGCCATGGAAACCAGAACTAAAGGAAAGAAAGAAGGAGGCCATTTTGCAGAATTCCTGATAAAAGTAACTTACAGCAACAAGATTTAAACTCTGATCATATTTTTTGTGTTGCTCTACAAAAACATCATGTTGGTTGTAAAATATCTTTCACTTGATTCGAGTCTGGTCTGAATGCTAATGTCTTCATTTTACGGTCTCTTGTTAGTTTGGTCTCTGGTGTGGCAAGAGAGGAAGAAGGCCGGCTCGGGAATCATTTCTATTAGTTGCAAAGCGCAGGCTCGCTCGAGTTATACACACATTTCAAACCAGTGATGACGGGGCCGGTGCAGCGATACGCTGATAGGACAGAGGAGAGAAGAGAATGAGCGTGAGCGACACCCACACTCCCAAGTTACACCAGCATCCTCTGTCTGACACGCACGGTCAGAAAATGAACTGCACACAGGAAGTCTAAATTCAGGCTGTGCGCGTACGTGGATGTACGAGTGTTTCGTTTGAGGGACACTCACTCTCGATGATGTCTCCCAGGCCCTGTGCGTACAGCAGGTCTTTGAGGCGAGCCACCTCCTCCTTCAGCTCACGCACCAGGCGGTTGTTGGGGTCCTCGTTGATCACGGCGTTGCAGCGGATCTGTTTGGCGCGATCAGCGTACCTGCAGGGACGGAGGTCGACGCAGACACGTAAACCATTAAGCTGTGAAACATGATGCCTTCGCCTCGGCATACTGAACTACAAGGACTAATTAATGATATTATGAGCTTAATGATTAGTTATCACCATTAAAAACATCCACAGTTGATCACATTTATTGAGATACTTATTTTCTGTATTACAAACCAATGAAGCATTATCTTATTTTTATGTGTGTTGGTTTGTTTGTTTGTTAGTTGATTTCAACATTTTCTTTCATTTCTCAGAGATTAATGCATTCTTTCATCTATGTGTGAGTAAAATTGGATGCAGGTTTGTTTGTGGAAGGTTTGTTGTATGTAACTGTTGCTGAAGTGAAGATTTCTGGCTCACAGTGCAAGAAAAGAAACTGTTAAAGATATGTCTTGTAATGGCTGGTGAAAAGGGTCAAATCAGAAAATATCATGAAACTTCCCCAGCTGATCACATACATGAGCACAATTATCTTTGCGTTACAAGTTTTCAGATATTTTATGTTTCAATATGCAAATTGGACTATCTTAGTTAATCCACAATAATTTGCATAAAAGTCCATAACAGAAGTCTGAAATAAAATAAACGTCTAAATATGCAGCAATGCAACGACACTGCTGTGCCTCATGAAGTCCATTTTCCTCACCAATGTGCAAATGCAAGGAGCAAAATGTTTAAAAGTCCAACCAGTGCAAAACCAGTGCATCTGTTCTGCATGTGACATTATCATCAAAATGTTATTCATAGAGAAAAGAAGCATCTGATGTCACTGATCTTTAAAAAGAGTTTTCGCTGATATTTCCCTCACCGGAGGGTGCTGAGGGTCTCATCGTAGTTAATGTCAGCAGGGCTGAGGGCGGCCACCATGGCTGTACGAGAATTTCCTCCTGAGTGACAAGAACGTCAGACGATGCATTTATTTAAATAGCAAAATGATTTCATCAGGTTTAAAGCTGAGGTTTATGTAAAGTGTGTGCTTACCCAGGTTCTCCCTCAGTAGCCAAGTCAGGACTGAATCTCTGTAGGGGATGAAATTCTCCACCTTCTTCTTTTTTTTGTTCTGAAAAAAAACATATATCTCCTCTGATCACACCAGAAAAGCACTTTAAAAAAAATCTGAATATGTTGTATTTCCTTTTTAAAATCTGTGATAGTTCTTATGACTCACCTTGTTTGGTGCTGAGTCCTGAAAAAATAGAAGAGAAATGCCAACGTTTGTCATTTTGAACCACATAAAATACGAGTGTTTTTATGAAGTGTAAAATTAAAAACATACCACTTCAGCAAGAGCTGAAATAACTTTCCCCAGTGTCGTCAGAGATTTGTTGATGTTTGCTCCTTCCTGCAAACACCAAGAAATAAAAGCCAATTTTTTTTCCATCTATTCACTTTAAACACTTTAAATTAGAGATACTGCGATCAATCAACCTTTAATAATGTGTCTCTGTCCTCCTCGTGTGCAGTAATAGCATTAAAACGATCTTAAACATCAGCTGCCTCTCACCTTCAGTCTGGTTCCTTTAGCGCCAGTGGAGTCGGCTCGCTCGCTGCCGGCCAAGTCCACCAGACTGATCTTGCTGACCTGCGACGATACAAAATATTTTCAAAATAAGATGAAGGAGTTAAGACTTCCACCGCAGTTCACGTATCTCACTTGTAACTGCGCCGGGAGAGCCGGCTGTGGAGCACCATACGTGGTTATCAATCAATACAACAACACAATCGCCAGATAACAATGCCACAGACGGCCTCCACTCGGGTCGTAAAAGGTAATAAAATTATTCATCTCTTCTGAGGATGCTGTGGTGAAGCAAGGCTCAGAAAAAGAAAACCCCTCCCTCTTATTGATTTATTTGTCCGAGAGGCTGAAAAACATAATTTGTTATACAGGGGAGATTTGACCGAGCCGAGCTCGTTGTCGGCACCTTTTCTGACGTGTTTTCCGAATCCATGTCGTGTTTCTTCTGCGTGAAGATGATGTTGAAGACGGCATGGGAGCGGCTGCTGGTCTCGTTCATGTTGGTCGCCGCCACAGTCCTGAAAAGAAAGAAAAAGAAAAAACGCTGCATTAGATGATTATTACTGACACATTATCCGCTCCATCCCTCATTTGTTCCAGCCACTGAATGCCTCGTGTTGTCCAGAGTCCATTCAGTGTCGTTCTGTTACCTGGCTTTGTTTCCAGAGTCCATCAGGTCCTGGATGTCGTTGTATGAAGTGACGGCGAGCTTGGACAGATCCTCGACGTAGGGTCCCATCAGCGGGTGCTCTCTGACGCGCAGGTTTCCTTTGTTCTTGGGATTCAGCAGGTCACGCACACGCTCACAGTAGATCTCCATGTAACTCACCTGCAGGAGGCAAAGAGCAGCGTTTTAAATAGTGCCCGCAAGTCACACTTAAATAAAAGTAAAGATTTTGTGCGGATATATTACTTTGGTAAAAGTCCAATAAGAATAGTGCAAGTCTGATATTAGTTAAATGCACAATATGTCAGTGAGAAGTCTCCAGCATAACAAGAGAAACAAGAGAAATATAGTTTTGCTATTAAAAAGCAGATTTACCTTCACCGTTTATTAACCTGACTCTAGCAGTGACCAGCAGATGTGGAAGTATAAAGTAGCAGAAAATGGAAATACTCAATTCAAGTACAAGTAGCTCAAGTTGTACTTAAATACAGTACATGAGCAAATATATTAAGTAATATTCCATCACTGCGAGAGAGTTGTAAAATGTTTTGTACGAGTTTTTAACTGGTGATCAATACTAGTCAGTGGCTCCTCGGCAATAAAAGACTATAAATCAATCAAATTAACCTCTGATTATCTGGTACGATAAACATTTATGTATTTATACTCTAAAACATCAGAACTTAAATCATTACTTTTGCAGTCTTGGATGTTCGGCAGTCGTCCAGACAGACAGAAAAAAAGCCTCCAAGAGCTCAAAATGAGAAAAAAATTAGCACACGTGAACATTAAAGTTTGACATCACTCACCTCCACAGAGTACGACATGCTGTTGTCATTATTGCTGTCATTGATCTTGGTGAAGAGGTCCTCGCACAGCTACAAAGAACAGATGTAGAAACAGACTGTCACCACTGTGCTCTCATTAAAGATTGAAGACGAGAAGATATTTTGCTTCTCTCAGTAGAAATACGTTAATTATTTTGTGTTTTGCGTTTAATTGTAGACCAGCCGTGTGTTCTGTATTACCAGAGGTATGATTCCTTGCTGGTCCTTCTCCTGTCGGCCCATCATGGTGTAGCTTTTGCCCGCTCCCGTCTGGCCGTATGCAAATATGCACACGTTGTAGCCTTCAAAGGCGTGAAGCAGCATCTCCTCTCCGATGTCCTTGTACACCTGCATCTGGGACGCATAGTTGATGTCCTCAGGCTGCAGACAAAGAGAGAATAAAAGGCGAAAAAGGAGAGAGAGTCGGTGATTTAGCATTTCTCACTGCATGAATATGTGCTCAGTCTGATGTCTCGCTGGAAGTTAAATATTAAGATCATAATAAGATCATAACAAGATCATAATTTTTGTTTGTTTAAGTGCAAATGAGTACATGTCTTCTCTGAGAGCGACGCAGTGAAACTCACCGTGGTGTGTGACCAGTACGAATAGTCAAAGTTGAAACTCTTGTTTTCTTTTGGCTGTTTGGGGTTCAGGATCGCTGAAATAGAAGAAAACGGATCAGTACGAGGCATCTGAAACACAGTCACTCCCACACTCTGAAAATTCTTTCATTTAGTTTGTTTTACCGCCCGTTCCACGTAACCTGCAGACTACAAACTGTGAAAATGTTTAAATTAAAAATCTTTCAAATCAAAACACTCTAATTCATCTCATTGCACCCTCACAGTACCTTTACCATGTAACACGTGCAAATTCAGTTAAGGTTAGCAAACATTATCCATCATGATCAATTCATTCAAACTGTAGCAATCACTGCAGTTTTGTCCTCTTATTTCTGTGTTCAGACTTCACATAACCTCATTGACAACCCGCACCACGTGAACAAACCACCTACCAATTAACAGTAAATAGTGGTTGGAACTAAATATAAAGGCAGTAATGCAACACTACTGTGGTTAAATGAAAGCACGCACTGCTCAGTTTGTCGATTCACAGCCCGTCCTCTGCGCGGTGGTTTTGAATTCTTGGTACCAGAGTTAAAGCAGATTTACCAGCATTTAAAGTGTCAACTGAGAGACGAGGACCACATTCTGAAATGATCTGATCAGAGATGCTACAGTGCAACATGAAACAAGAACTGAGCCGGAGCAGCTGCCTGCTGGCTGCAGGTTGAATCCACTGCAACGCCCCCAGTGGACAAGTTCATTACAGCAGCAGCAGCAGCAAAATCCTGCTGAAACATGCACTCAGCCATAAACAACACAGTGTGACCATCCATCCATCCATCCATTAGTAGATAACGGGGAGCAGTGTGATCACAAATCCAAAAACTACAAGAGGACAACTGTTGGAAAACGTGAGCCGTCACTTTCAGTGATCGGAGAAGTTACTGAGATAGAATAATGAAAGTTTGGCCCTAATGAGGTCATTACAAACACACACAGCCACAATAGGCTCTGACACACTCCCTCTTTCTCTGCCGCAAAGACACACACACACACACACACACACACACACGCAAACACACACACACACACACACACACACACACACACGCACACACACACGCAAGCACGCACACACACACACACTTGCATCAGCTGACCCCTCGTCTGGCGTCGACCAGAACAACGAGGTCTTTTTTTGGTCCCCGCAGCTCGTATGATGAGAGGAGAGCTGCGGCGGTCACTACATCCTACACACACACACACACACACACACACACACACACGCACACACACACACACACACACAGACAGGCTTCAGGCCTGACTGAAGCTTTTGTTTCTTTTTTTCGAGCTGCCAAGATGCCGCATGCCTCCCTGCCCACTCTCTTGTTACCGGAGGGCAAAGCTGTCTACAAGACAAATAACTGGAGGTGGAAAAGCTAAAGTCGTCTGGATGTAGGTCACAGGAACTAGATCAAAACAGCAGCATGAAGGTCGCTGCGCCCTAAAATCACAAGCGAGACATTAAACACATACGTGACCCTTAGAACTGCTCGATCAGACTGTCTCGGTTTTTCACATGAACGAGTTGCGAGGCAGAGTGGAAAATTACCAGAGAGCCGTTCAGAAACTCTTCTCAGCTTTAGATCTATTTAAGATCCACCTGCTGTACGTTTAAGGCTGACAACCGACTGACAGATGTTTGGGTGTTGTCTTTGGAGGCTCTCTGTCATCTAACATGAAGCATTTAACGTTTCAGTTGAATTTTTCAGTTATATCCATCTCATTTAGGGAGTAAAGACAAAGAACAGTATCAAAGAATAGGGTTAGAGTAATGTTTCTACAGAACAGGAAGGAACACATAACTGCAGATTCATTTCACAGATTATATACAGCATGCATGCACAGTACATTACATTTATCTGATATGCATCATATCTTATTTCCTGATGACTCCTGACTTTCATTTTTTTTTTTCCTGACAACGTTTATTTTTGTTTGCAAAAAGAACAGATAATCCAGGTTAAAGTTGGTGTTTATACATCGCTTTTAGCCCACTAATCCCTGGGATTAATTTATTTTTTCAAACATCCCCATCTGACATGTTTATAAGATATAAAAATACTCTTCAGCTCAGGTTTTACTAAGAAGAAACAGGGACAGCCTGGTCTGTTATCGGGGGCCGTTATTCAGCATGTTTTCCATTTACTGGTGTCTGTTTTTTGTGTCATATTGCCGAGACAATTAACTATTTTAGGACGCACTACTTTGGCTCTGATGCAACATCCTTTCACTGTCTCCAGTCACCAATCTTTCTATATTTGTGGATTATAAGTTTAAAGTAGCATACAATGGATATACTCCAGAAAGTAACTCAAAATTGTAAAACTAACTGTAGTTCGTTATTCATTCCATCTGGTTATTCTCAATTTTGATACTAAAACTTTTATTTTCATTGCATTTGTGTATCAGTTTGACTTACTGTTTATTTGTCTCCTTGATAACATAGAATCAGTATCAATATCTGTATATTGCAGAAGAAGAAGAAGTTTAATTGACCAGTTAGGCCTCCTTCAGATTTCATCGACTCCTTCTCCCTCATTAGAAAACAAACAGCATCTATGAAGATGTAAAAATGTTGCATTTTAAAAAGTCTGAGCTGAAAACGAGGTTTCTCCTGCTTCAATGAGAAGTCCACTCACACAACACTTAGCGTCTTGGCAACTGAGGCTTTAAAATACACTTACAGATTCCCTCAGAATTACCAAGTTAGGCAGACTGTTATATTTTACCTGGTGAGTCTGAGCGGGGCCCAGTTTGGCTAGATTTTGAGCACCTACGGTACCAAAATATCAAGCAGAGACAAAAAATATAGGCTAGTTCTTCACATGTTGTACGAGCTAAAAAATTTTAACAATTTATAAATTATTAGATTATGTTACTTGGTCATTTTGAGGTTCATCTGAGGCTTCCTCAGTTTTTTTAAGTAAGGTCACTTTCAGTCTTTTCAGATTTTCACTGAGTCGTTTCACAGAGAATTAAGTGGCAACTATGTTCGTTAGCCATCAAATCTTTTTCCAAGCAAGAATTCCCATTAATTATTGTGTTCAAGCTTCTTAAATCCGATAATATGCTGCTTTTTTTGTCTTGTTTCAACGGTGGGTTGAATATCTAGACACAACAAACCATCTGAAGATGTTGAAAAATAATACCAGCCATTTTCCACTATTTGTAGCATTTCATAGAACAAACGGTGAATCAACTGATTGACAACATGATCGGCAGATTAAACTGACAATAGGATCATTATTAGCTGTAGTCCAATGTGTTAAACTCAGCGCAGAGAGACTTCACCTCTTTAGAAGGTGAAAACTGCCTTCTAGTGTCAAAATCTGCTACTAACATCTTTCTGCAATGAAACGAGAACATCCAAGTGAAATCACAGAGTGTATATGGGACCTGTGATTTAAATCTCACTGATGAGAGTCCCTGTCCCAAAGACTGACATGCACTTATCTTGCTGCCACTCCAGTGCTGTCCACAAGCGTAAACATTCAGATCCATCAGTGTCGACGGTTACGGCCACATCATCTCAGCTCGACTCTCAACAACACCGACTCAGATTTGAACTCACTTGTTGTGTTTCCTGACATCTGAATGATGCACTTGCTTTCCTTCCCCATCTCTCTGGAGTTGAAGGGTCGAACCCTCACCGCCACCTTCACCGAAGCCCCCGCCATGTTGCTGGTGGGTGTGTGAGCGAGGAGAAGAGCTGATGACACACAGCTGGAACCTGCACAGGTAGACGATGAGACGGGTTAGAAAAGAAAACAACGCAAGCAGAGACGTGTCGGGTGGAAACAGGGATTTCTTGTCTGTTGATGTTATTATAATTAAACATCAAGGACAGGGGCCTTGTTGACCACACAGCTCAGACTACGACTCATCCTCCATCTCCAGGCCCTGAATCAGTCCGTTTGGCTTCAGTCAGCTGCTAAAACACGCTGACTAAAACGCTGGGTCATTATTTGGCAGGAAAGATCCTCAGCATCACTGTTATTCCACAATAAAATGGCTGCTTATTCTTCCCGGCATCATCGCCACCATCATCATCACCATCATCCCCTGGATTCATCCATCACTGAAGGCTGGAGGCCTTGTGATGAAACTGGATCCCCTCTCTCCACCTCACAGAAAATAACACACATTCATAAATGTCTGGAGTCAGCCACAGTGGGTTTTTTTTTATTATTTCACAGCATCTCTACAGGAATCTGCTTCTCACTTCTGCTGAAACCTCTAAAGGTTGCTTTTATCTGTTTTCTCTGCTCATCACCAGGAGGTTTTGTGATTTTTTTTTTTTTTTTTAACGGTTCATTTGCGTATTTTCCGCGGCGCACATCCAACTCGTCAGCCTCGGATCGGTGCCAAACACACAGTCCCTCCTGAGCATCTTCACAATGAGCCGGAGGAGGCTCATCCCGAGGAGACATTTGCCCGTACAGGCAGCGAATATTCCCCCCACTGTCATGTAAATATTGCCTCCTCCATCTTGCTCGGCCTGCCGCACCTCAAAGGCAGGCCGCGTAAACACAAACGCCACAGACTCCACATCACCTACCACTGCGTCAGAAAGGAGGTCAGAGCCGAATTGACGTTTACATCCTCCATCATCTCCTGTGTTGGTCTATTACACTCAGAGTGCAGGTGGTGTCATTTGTGATCGTGTGTTTATTTTTGATCTTTTTTTTTTAAAGACAGTTGTTGACATCGACCAGTCCTGACGCAGCGTCCGTGTTTTACCCAAAAGGCCTCGAAATCAACAACACGCACACGCACCGTCCTCGCCGAGGTGTGACACCCATCGGCTGCGATGCTGTGCCGCGAAAAAAAAAACACACACACACCTCGAAGGATCCGTTTCTTACCTCAGCAGCTCAGAGTCGACGACCGCAGAGGGTGAATCCTCTGCCCATTCAAAAAGGAAGGAATCCGCCGCTCGCTCCTTTCTTCGACCTCCTCGGCAGCCTGGATTGTTTTTTCCCCGTCTTCCTCTCTTCCTGTCGTCAGCCTACAGCATCCCTATCCGTGGCGCATCCATACATGGAGAATCCGCCGGAGAGAGAAGAGGAGGAGGGGGTAGAGAGAGAGAGAGAAAGAGATGGTGTGCGCCTCGGCTTCAGCAGCGGCGCTTGGGTGGGCTGCTGCCGGAGCGGTGCGTCAATTAGAGGCGAGGAGTGGGAGGCAGGAGGAGGCAGCAGGAGGAGGGAGGAGCCACGGCCGGATGGATAAACAGGAGGATGGATGCAGGGATGCTCCAGCCGCCCGACGTCAGTCTGTCTGTCTGTCTGTCCGTCAGTCGGTCAGCCAGTCAGTCTGAACCGAGGGGAAAATGGCGGCGCTGCTGTGGCACGCCAGCCGGGGATGCTGGGAGGCGGTGATGACATCAGCATCAGCATCATCGGCAGCCATGAGGCAGAGCGATGCAGCACCGAGGCACCACAGGAGGAGGAGGTGGGGGGGGATGACAAGTGTGGGTGAAAATAGGAGACTAGAGGTTCAGAGTGAGACCAGGCAGGACTGACTGCCATCACACATCACTCTCATCAGCTGTGACACCACCTTTCACTAGCATGTAGTAAACCATGTCTGTATGAAAGGCATAACAAGATCAATGTTCTATCTGAAAATGAGCAGATCCTTTGCTGCAGAAAAATGACACTTCTTCTTCTTCTTCTTCTTCTTCTTCTTCTTCTTCTTCTTCTTCTCTGCACATAAAGATTTGTGTCAGTCAACCAATGAGCCCTGAGGCTGTATTGTTCTTAGTAGGCCTGGGAAAACATTCTCAACTCAAGCACTTTAAGGTCTCATCATCCATGGTGGTTCCAAAGCCAGGTTCCAATCAAGTTGTTTTTTTTTTATTATTATTATTATTCAAATCAATCAAAAATATCAAATAACATTTTTAAGGAATTAGCACCAGCAGGCACATCCATAAAGTGTGGGGGTGGCAGCTTTTCTGGGGCCCATCATGGCCAGCAATAATCATAATTAAAATAAATGTAGGAGGACATTTCAGTCATTTAGTATGTCGGGACCTGCACACACATTGGGATGCCAGTAAAGAGAAGAAAAAGAAGGGAACTGACCCAAAATAGGTCCACATAATAATGTGATGACCAACATCTTTAAAGGGACACTATGTAGTTTTGGAGAAGAAATTCATACTCAGACAAAAAAAAGTTTAGAATATTAATGATGTAATTATACAAACTCATATTCATTCTTCTATAACTGAATAAACAACAAATGTTGTTTTAGGCTAGAAAAAGGTGGCAGGGTCCGCCAGAGATGAGCAAAGTAAAACAGAAAATGGGTCAGTTTGTATATTCAGTCATGAAAACAGAGATAGTTTGTTTATTTAGTTTGCCAGTCGGCGAAGAGCTTCCTCTCCTGATTAAACTGTCTTCCCCAGAACTACATAGGGAACCTTTAAAGCTTCCAGGCTAAAGAAGTGAATGGAGGAACAGAAGGGAAGGAGCCGCCACCACCTGAGAGAACGAGGACGATATTGATGAAAGCTCAAATGTTCTGTCAGACAGAGAGAGAGAGCATGACACATGTTTTTCATGCCTACATACATTTGGTGTTCAGAAATCAATCTGTGAAAATAACTCATATAGAGTCCACTCCTATCGTTTACAACAACGACAGAAACAATCATCAGGATTTCAATTTGAATAACTAAATGAACATCATTATTCTGTTATTCAACCTGGGACTGGATTGGCTGGTTGAACTGACCATGCGGCCATGTGCATATTATCTAATTTCTCGATGTTAATGACCTCAGTACTGACACTGTTGTGACGCCCCCTGTGGATGATCTTGCATATAAACACCCTGTCTCTCTCTCTCTCTTTGTGTCCGTCTGACCCCCCAGCTCCTCCTCCCGCTCTGTTTGGGCAGATTTTGAATGTTCAAAGGCCGCTGGGACAGAGTCCCACTTATTTACCAGTGGTGTAATTATTTACCCAGTCTGCCTCAGAGAGGGGGTCTGTTCAGTGTTACAGAACAGTTTGAGAAGTTCTACTCAGTCACTGACGGAAGGCAGAAAAACAAACATCATCTCTCTAATTCATGAAGCCAAATGTAGCTTTTGTTTCCTTTCTTGTCGTGTTTTTGCATATCTGGCGAGACCTTGTGACCCCGAGATGATGCTCACCTCTGTCTGAACTCATTTTTGAGGCTCAGAGGCCACAACAACTCTCTCTCCATTAACAATATGGCCTCTCTATAGGGGTTGGACAACGCTATACACACTTATATAAGCTAAAAAAAATAGAGATGTGAGCATTTCTGACCATAGCGTGGAGACAAATAACAAACTTGTTCCAAAGAGATCCTACCAAACCTTGTGAAAACTACTTAATTATGGAGGATGTGGTTTTAATTTCATATTCTTTTCACTGTACGGAACCAATCTTGCATTTTTTTTTATTTCACCTGGGGAATGGCTTGGATGCACTATACTTTGCACAGATAAAATCATATTGGAGATGTGTGAAATAACACCTGTCGCAGCTGAACTCACAGACAACTAATGTTGAATCATTTTCTATTCTACTCAGTTATCCTGAGGGTAAAACTGGACCAATGTTTGACTTTCAATTTGAAAAACATCTGTGTGTGTGTGTGTGTGTGTGTGTGTGTGTGTGTGTGTGTGTGTGTGTGTGTGTGTGTGTGTGTGTACATGTGACTGCCCCCTTCCTCCTCTGAGGGAGCAGATTGGCTCTCTGAGAGGAGACTCCTCTTTACAAACCCAGTGCTGCCGTGAGACATGTGATGGCAGACAAAACCAACAAACCACCTGCAAACTAACCTGAGCTGGTTCAAAGCTGCCAAGTTCAGGTCTTCAATTCACAAGAGTTCAAGAGTTCAAGAGTTATGAAGGTGCTTTAACCAGTTGGAGTCAGTTGATGAAGGAGTCACAGTAATCAGTCCTGGGGGATCCAGACCGCAACAAAAGTGCCAACACTGACCGTCTGCAGTGGAGGCACTTTCTGTAAATGTAAATATGGCCCTGGTAAAGAAGCCAGCTGCTCACACTCTATTTGAGTATGTCACCAGTTTTGAAAGTTTCACATGTTTAAAACATGAAATGCTGGAGCCATTTACAGAAGTTGACCAAAAATCTACTAACAAACACTTTTACTTATAATCCACTATAACAATGATTATATACTGCGTCCCTTATTGCCCTGAAGTCAGGGGCAGGGTTGGCAGTAAGGGGAGGCACACCAAAAGGTCAAAGACCTGTTTGTTTTAAATCTTCACCCAAACCTCACAGCCAGGTTCAGTTTCTCCGTCTCACTCGGTGCAGGCTTCTCAGGAACCAGGACAGCAGCCGTGATGCAGCGGGCTTTGTTCAGCCGGAGCGCGCAGCTCGCCCAGCAGGCAGCAGCGGCCCTCGACAGTCCGCTGGCCGGGAGGAGCGCGCCCCTGCTGCAGCGACTGGACCGCTCCATGTCGTCCGTCACCATCCCGCCGCCCGCATGCATGCTCAAGCCGCTGGAGGCTCCGCTGCGTTACCTGTTCGGACCGGGACCCTCAAACGTTCCTCCACGTGTCCTAGCCGCAGGAGGCAGACCGATAATTGGTCACCTGCACCCAGAAATGTATGAGGTAAAGTCGGACTGAGTTGTTTTTATATATGTCCTTACAATTAAGATTCATTCAGGTGGGGAAATACTTTTATCCAAACTTTAGTGCAGTTTAATAGCACAGGTCAATTTAGTGTCAGCATTGTTACATTTTAACTGATTTTCCTTTCGCTTGGGTAAAATTGGTTTAACACATTTCCCACCACTGAAAGCTTTTAAGGGACCAAATTAAACCTGCTGCAACCCATTCATGTTTACAATTTATTTTTCTACTTGTTTCATACTTAGAGGAAAAACATCAATATTTGCATGGGGTCAGAGATCAGAACAGACTGTTAACTACGCACAGGTCGTGCTTTACCCAGCCGCTGAAATCAATATCTGACGAATTTGGCTGAACCCGAATGTATTGAACATACATTTGGATATAAGTGTTGTGCTGACAAACGTAATCGCTGTCTGGATTCTGGTCAGAACATATACACGTAAAAACTCGGAGAAGGTGCTGTGATCATCACGCTTTCATTGTGTTTCACAGATTATGAATGACATCAAAAAAGGGATCCAGTACGCCTTTCAGACAGAGAACAACATGACTATTTCTATGAGCGGCTCCGGGCACGCAGCCATGGAGTGTGCTGTGTTCAACACGGTGGAGCCCGGAGAGAGCGTGCTGGTGGCCATCAACGGAATCTGGGGAGAGCGCGTTGCAGAGATCGCAGAGAGAATGGGTACGCATCTTTACGCGATTTACGCACGGTTTTACGCATGGCTATCTAAAGAGGAGAAACAACTACACGTACCCTGATTTCTTTCTTTCTTTCTTTCTTTCTTTCTTTCTTTCTTTCTTTCTTTCTTTCTTTCTTCAACTCTTTAGGTGCCAATGTACATAGAATGGTAAAATCACCAGGAGGATATTTCAGCAATAAGGAAATTGAACAGGTAGGTACAATGTCTCTGAAGCAGCCCAGTACTGACTCAACCTAAAAATAATCAGTTACAGGTCAGTAAAGGAGAGAATGTCATTAAACTCATGTCCATACCTTTCTGTAGGCCGTAGAAAAACACAAGCCTGTCCTGTTCTTCCTGACACACGGAGAGTCCTCTGCCGGCCTCTGCCACCCAGTCGATGGAATCGGAGACATCTGCAGAAAGTGAGACTCGATTTCACAATAAAATACACAGTTTCATGCGTTTACCAAATTATTTTTGCCACATGTCTCACGGCTTACTGTCACAATACCGCAGACACAACTGCCTCTTCCTGGTGGACACAGTTGCATCGCTCGGCGCAGCACCCATTTTTATGGACAAGCAAAGTAAGACACAGATGAAGGACTCAGTTCTGTTCCCTGCTGAAATCAGCTGATGTGTGATATAATCTGCCTCTTATTGTTCCCCCAGATATTGACATCCTGTACACTGGTTCTCAGAAGGCTCTGAACGCGCCTCCTGGCACAGCACCCATCTCCTTTAATGAGAGAGCATGGTAAGGAGGGATTCTGCGGGGTGTTTCCATACGCATGATACCATCCCAACTGCATGAAATCTGAAGTCAACAAATGACTGATGCAGGCATCTCTTTGTCTGTCTGTTGCCCCTCACAGCCATAAGATGTTCAACAGGAAAACAAAACCAGTATCTTACCTCTTTGATATGACACATCTGTCCAACTACTGGGGTTGTGATGGCAAACCAGCCAGAGTGTAAGTGTATTCTGACTCCCTTCATACCACCTAACCCTTATTTTAACTGTGGTTATTATTATTATTATTATTATTATTATTATTATTATTATTATTATTATTATTATTATTATTGGTGTTGTTATTATTATTATCATTATTATTATTATCATCATTAAACATCAGTATTCAGTGAATAACATTCGATCCTTTGTGTTCTTGCCTGTAGATACCACCACACTGGTCCAGTGTCTGGATTCTTTGCCCTGCGAGAAAGTTTGGCCATTCTTGCTGAGAAGGTAAAGCGACAATTCACCCCTATTTTCTAGATACTTTAGTAAAAGACGGTCACAAGCTTCATCTTTCAAATAATTTATGTTCACGCAAAATGTATCAAGGTATGGATTTATATTATGTTCTGTGTACTAGTAAGCGTTAGCCAAGGTGTAATAAGTTCTTATAACACACTAATTATGTGTCTATTAGCAGTTAACTTTGCATTAACAGTTGACTCTGCGGGATACATTTGTTTATTATACTCTCAGCAACATCAACTCAACTCAGTAAAGCACATACCTCCAACAAGGCCCTAAAGTCATACTCACAGATACCAGCCACCTGCATATAGTAGATTATTTTCATCAAGCTCCATGAATTACTCCCCGACGAATAAATTGAAATGTCGACAAATCTCACGTTGTTCAAGAAAGTGAGAAAAAGTTTCTGGATCTGTCCCTCTATCCAGATCTGCTCCAGAAGTTAATGGGGTCCTATTCTGGGTCCCTGAGTCCCATCCTCCATCAAGTTTCATGGAAATTTATTTAGTATTTATGTCATCCTGCTGACAAACCAACCAACCAACAAAAACATGACAACAACATAACCTGCTAGGCATAAGCAATTGATAAGGATTCGTAATGGCTTTATTATGTAACAACTCACACTTATTACAAGGACTTAAATATAAAGCGTAATTGAAATCCTTTTTATTTCAGCACCTTCTTCAAACACTCTTAATTTTACAGCAGGGCATTTGGCAGAGGGACAAATTGTTGGCTGTGGCTCATCATCTTTTTATTTCCCTTCAGCAAATTACTTTTTTTTTTGGATCAATATGTCTACTTCTTCAGAATGGACATATCGCTCTGAATTTGCTTCTCACCTTGCAGTTGTTTTGTGTGAGGCATTGTTGGCACAGCTCATGCCTGATGACCATATACTTCTATTAATCTTTGTCTCCCTCTAGGGGCTGGAGGAGTCCTGGAGGAAACACAAGGAGGTGGCGGCCTACCTGTACAGAGGACTGGAGGACTTGGGTCTCAAACTCTTCGTTCCTGAACGGGTGAGGCAGACCCTGCAAAGGACTGTTTATGTTGCACTATAACTGTTACCTCATCCGTGCTGTGACCACTCACATTGTGACACGTCATGCAGGACTTGAGGCTTCCCTCCGTCACCACCATCGCCATCCCTGAAGGCTATAACTGGCGGGAGTTGCTGACCTACATCATGAAACACCACCAGATGGAGATGACTGGAGGCCTGGGCCCTTCCATTGGCATGGTAAGTTGCTCCTGGTGTTCAGGCCTGTACAGTGGACAGATTAATGCCTTTACATTGTGGCCATGAGCTACATTATCAGTCCTGTACAGGATAATGTTTCCATGAGAAATAACAGTCACCTTTATTCCCACTGTAACACTAAATAAACCAGACATCAGGACTAAACCAAATTCTTTTTTCTTTTTTTTTTAAATAGCGAGGGCAGCGCCATCAATTTGGTGTCTTTACAGCCGTCTGAATCATGCTGCTGAGTCACTGCAGGCTCTTATGTGCTGTACTTTCCACCTCTCTTTTCATTAGGTGATGAGGATCGGATTGATGGGATACAACTGCGAGAAGACTAATGCTGACATGGCACTGCACGCCCTGGCAGACGCTCTCAAGACCTGCAAAAAGAGCAAGGCTTAAGAGACCAGAACAAACACTTCTGAAAACTGTCTGTGCATTTGACTGAGTAGACTTTGTAAAACACAGGCCACAAGCCACTCTTGTGTAAGAGTTTTGAAATGAATGAGCCGATATTGATTTATGGGCCATGCTGCGTGCACTGATAGATGTCAATAAAGTGCGCTTTATTTTATCAAACTCTTCTCCTGCTTCAATGTGCAGTAACAGCTTGCCAAGATTCCCTGCTCTGATTGTGCCGCCATAAAAGTACATCGCACTGGAGCCACATTGCTGCAGAGTAACTCATAATTTAGTGACATTTAATCTTCTGATTTTATACTAGTTTGACTATTTAATTGCAGGTCCTGTGCATCACAGAGGTGGGATGACATAGGCTAGAGGAGGTTCCCCTCCTGGATGCAGAAGTAAAACAATGTTTGTCATATTCACTAAGGTCTCCCACATAGGAAGTACATTCTTGCAAAAAACATCTGCCTGCACAATCAGTTTAATCAACATATATTGTTTTGCTGCCCATACATGAAGGAAGTGCCAAATGAAGATTGGCCACGTGGGAGATCATGAACCTGAGTTTATGTTGTTTAATAAAGAAAGCTGTGATTGATCTAAAGCTTGGTGGGACAGTGGACAGGGGGGTTACTGTGTGATTGAAAAGGTTCTTTCTGTGCCCACATCACTACAGACAGTATAAATGTGTGATGTGTCATGTTTAAGGAGACAGTAGATGATATTATTGTCCCTTTGCTTGCATACAAATGTGGCTGTGTGAGGTTTACTGCATGAAACAGCAATTTCTACCTACTACACTGGGAAACCATTCTGTGGAAAACTACATGTACATTTATCCAAGGTTATCGGTGTTTCGTTGTTTCTGAAACAATTACAATAGAAATATATTCTATTCACGCTTGTGTTGTGTTTTGCCGTCTTTACTACATTTCCCAGAATTCCTCGCTCTTATTGGACTAACAGTAAAACAACGCCACACTGGTTCAGCGACGTGCAGCGCAACTATTAATTTAGTGACGTTTACCTTTTTTTTTCTTTAACCTTCCACCACATTTTATGCTTAATTACTCGTTTGACTGGACTTTCATTCAGTAATGGCGTGTCCTTTTAGCCACACAGGTAGGAGACAATATTTCAATTTTTAATTAAGAGTAAGACAAAACGTTATTAAACTAATGTCAGCTGTACAAACTAGCTAATTCCAATGTCACGGTGAACAGGCGAACTGACTACCAGCGCTTTTCATCAGAATAGCTTTTTATTACGTATCTAACGGAATAGTGTGCCGTATATTATGGAGGTCCAAAGGTGAAGTGTGTCTGTTAGTGTCTCCGTTGCCCTTTTTACATCCAACTCGAGCCCATAGTTGACCGTTGAGTTTTCATTTAAGCTAGCTAACTGTCAAAACGAAAGTAGCTAACGTCGGCTTCTGTGACGGTGGCCGCACAGCGACGACATATTCAGCCGTTTGTGTGCTGTGAACACGTAAGTCATCATTTTGCAATCGGTAATCGATACATAAAGGATGCTGTCACAATTGCGTCCTGTATTAAAGTTTACATTTTCAGAAATGCGACGTACATCAGTCACCTTCCTGTGCGTTTGCCACAGGATCTTCTTCTTCTGGTGTTTTGGTTTTCCTTGTTTCCAAGTTACTGCCACCTAGTGGTCGACACACTCTGCTACGTCACAGCCTAAGAGAGGTGAAAATGACTTGTGTGGTTTTTCAGTGAATAATAGTGAGTTGATTTTTTGTGAGTCAATATTTGGATATAGGAATGATGATAATCTTTTTTCTTTTTTTTTTTGCTTGAAACACAGCAACAGTCAGTGTTGATTATGCGCCACATATCTGGAACAAACTCCCAGAAAACAGCAGGTCCGCTCCAACTCTGACTTCTTTTAAATCAAGGCTGAAGACCTTTCTGTTTGCCACAGCCTTTAACTGAAGCAATTTCAATGCTTTGAATCGCACTTTTATTCTTGAGTCTTGTCACTTTTAAACCTATCCTATTTTAGCTTACTTTCCTATTCACTTGTTTTGATGTTTTGTTTCTTGATGTCTTCCACCTTGTTTTTAATGTATCTTAAATGCAATTTTTAATGTCCTTCAATGTAATTTTCATGCCCTTGTAAAGCACTTTGAGTTGCCTTGTGTCCGAATTGTGCTTTACAAACAAACCTGCCTTGCCGTAATGATAACATATAATAACTGCAAAACATTACAATGAGTCGTGATTTTAGTGGGAATTTCTGCGTTTCACTGAATTAAAAAAAAAATAAAAAGATGTTAATGGGATTTCTACCAACAGGGCTTTTGTCTGCAAAACATATGATTTGTAACACCACAATGCTACATTTTTCAAAAAATATTTAGATAACCCCCTAACCCTAAAATATCGAATAGAACCACTGTTAGGATAAAAGGTGGAAAAAGTTGTTTCAGTGCCGTAATTTTGTAGAAACGCATGTCTTGGTGCTATGACAAGTCAAAGTGTCCTCCATAAAAAAAAATACTGGCATCTAATTTACAACATTTATTGCTCAAAAACTGATCCCCAGTGCCTGTAATGCCAGCTGACTTGTAAATTGTTCTGTCACATGTTATTACCAAAAATAATAATGTAGCATAAACTGTTTTGTGTGTTTTAGCGTCAGTGGAGTTGAACCCAGTCCTCCTCCCTCTGGACTGGCTTCTGGGTACCTGGGAGTCAGATGAGCCTGGTGAAGGCTGTTTTCCGTCCATAAAACCGTTCAACTACACAGAGACACTGCACTTCAGCCATGTGGGACAGCCTGTCATCAACTTTATGTACGTTATTGTGAGCAATCACACTGCACCGCACCACCTCCCACCACTCCCTGCATCAGTGCTGGGAGTGGTTGGAGATGAACTTTGATGCACTCATAACCACACCCAGCAGTAATGTCACAGCAGGTCTCGAGTATGTCACTGCTGCGAGGTGAGAAGTTAAAACACTGGAGGTCAGTGTCTTACTGTTGGAAAGCTGGTGGAAAAACAGTTACCTAAATGATGTTAGATAAATTCATTTAGAGGGTGGATCCTTGATTTTACGTGTTCAAACAAGTCACATGAGCTTCACTCCGATGGTTGAAAGAGTATAAGTTTGAGAACAGGTAGGATTTTCTTTACTGTGAGTGTTTTGTGGTCTTTGAATGAATTGACATTTTGCTCAAGACACAGCAAAAACAGTGCAAGCAGAGAAATACCAGACCAGGAAGCACTGAGTGTCTGGTATTTAATGTTATTATGGTAAATAGATGCATTAGTCATCCTGAGCCCTAATATAGATGAACTAGATTTTCAGTGTTAAATCAATCATGTGTGTTTGCGTCAGTACTAAAGTGAGAGCTGCTATTGATTCCTGTTGTTCCTGTTTAGAAACCGCATTGACATACTTCATTTGATTCCTCACTGTTACTGTCTTTGACAGGTTTAATGCCTTCCATGCAGAGAGCAAGAAGCCAATGCACAGGGAGTGTGGCTTCATTCGAATGCAGCCGGGAACAAACAAAGTGGCGTTCATCATCGCACAGAACTCAGGTAGAACCTCTGAAACCAGAACAAAATTGGCTTATTAATCTACTAGGAAAAATAAAATTAGCTGATTTAAATTTCTTCAGTATATTGTGTGTGGTGGCCATGAAGCAGATGACAAGAAAAGAGACATATTTACTAAAACTGAATTCAATGATGGAACAAATTTTGACCAGAGAGAAAGATGAAACAAGCTACACCCCAAAGATTGACCCTGTGAAATGAAACATTGTTTATTGTTCTTCACTGCTGTTCCTCAGGGGGGCAGGGGCCTTATCCTGCATGATATAGATGTTCCCCCTCTTCAACACACCTGATTCAAATGATCAGCTCGTCATCAAGCGCTGCTAATGTCCGATAACGACCAATTCATTTGATTCAGGTGTGTTAGGGCAGGAAATCACGCAGTACAGGGGGGCCGGAGGACTAGGATTGAAGAACACTCAAGATAAGATAAGAAAATATAGATAATTAGTTTCTTTCTAGTGTGAATAAAATTTGCATTTTTTTGTCTGTCTATTTGTGCAGGTATAGTGGAGATTGAGGAGGGAGAGCTGACGGCACAGCAGCTGAGCCTGCAGAGCCAGGCTGTGGCCAGAATCTCTTTCGCCCGGGAGCCGCATGTTCAGCAGGTAACACTGACTCTCTGATCAGTCATCATATGCTCATCATCAATATTAGTTACTTCATGTATTTGCTAAAATCAGTTCTGTGTAATATTACTTCTCACAAAACATCATCTCCAGCTTTTCCCTAGAACTGATTTTGATCAATAAAACAACTTCTTTGCTTCTTCTGAGCAATGATTTCATCTGCTTCTCTCCATCTCTCAGATTTCTAGAGTGTTTCAGCTGCGACCTGATGGCAAGCTGGAGCAGACAGTTTCCATGGCGACAGACAACCAGGAGCTGATGCAGCACTTGCACATCACCTACCGTCGTTCATCTTGACCCAACAGGCTCCTCGAACAAAGATATACCTCGGTTAGGGAAGATAAAAGCAGCTAAAAAAAAAAGAGCTTGATCAATAATCACAGCTGAGTCAGATCATATAAACAGATATACAGCAACATAATAACATATTAAATGTGGTAGAGGGTTTATGGGTGCCATATTGGAGTATGTGTGTACTAAAAAATATAACTGAGTAGTGTTTAGGCAGTACAATGAGACCAATCCGCCAAGAGTTAATGTTACAGTCAAATTAAAAAGATTAAAGGGGCCCTGTGGAGTTCTCTTGTAAACAAACAAAAAGTGGTGTTTACATCCTGTGTTACCAAAACACACAGTGTGTACCCTCGAGGTCTCAGAAATGTGTCGAGTGTATTTCCTCACTCGGGACATTTTGAGCCCTGCGTTATTTACGTCCATGTCTACTAGCTAGCAGTTTTCCTCGTCCTTGCCTTTTCTGCCACACTGCTGCAAAACTTGGCTCATCACCGCCACACGCACTGTCGAATAGTGTGAGACATCAGCAGCAAGGTGCACCAGACAAAATGAATAAAGGGAACACAGTCATGGAAAAATGGCTACAAAGTTCTTCAAGAGGGCAAAAGCTCCACAGGGAACCTTTAATCTAAAAACATTAAGACGTCATATTGCACTTTTATTAAGCTGTTGCACTTAGTGGCCTCTGTTATGCATGGGTGCTTCCATTATCTTAATAGTTATTGTCTATGTATTTAATCTTGTAGCTGTAAAGCTTATAAATCAGTGATAAATTAATGTTAAGCACTGTCTTCTTCTCTTTACATGTAATTGCACAATCATAAGATTGAACACTATAGTAGCTACTGTCCTTTTGGGGTTATTGCACTGAGTTTTGAGTG
This sequence comes from Acanthopagrus latus, assembly GCF_904848185.1. Lineage (NCBI taxonomy): Eukaryota > Metazoa > Chordata > Actinopteri > Spariformes > Sparidae > Acanthopagrus > Acanthopagrus latus. The sequence continues at coordinate 19,720,595 of NC_051059.1, read as the reverse complement.
TTTTTTTTGTTTTGTTTTTTCAGTTGTTCTTACACTGGGTGTTACTGTGGTTGTGGTTTAAGCCAATAAACGAGACCCCTCGAGACTGTAAACTTATTCTCATAGTAAAATAAAATTATGAATCTGAAAATAAGCACACGTCTCTTTTTAAGAGAAGGTTATTTCACCTGTTGTTTGTGTTGGTATCTTGTTTCTTAGCCTCTTGTTCTATCCTTAAATGTTTTATGTGGTCTAGCAGGCTTTCCTCAAAACTCCTCTAACCATAAAACCAGAGCAAAGCAGTTTTATTGCCATTTTTGTTTGAGTTACTTTAAGTTCATTGCTTTTAAACTGTCAAGATTATCTCATAATAAAGCTGCCAGTATGCCAGATCAGTGGGATAAAGTATCAACATAAAAAACAAAGTATATGGGTGAACATTTTGTCAAGTTTATTATGGATATTTAAAAAAAAAAAAAAAAAATGTTCATACACACATGTATAAATTAACACTGTGAAAGTGACAACCATCAAGCATACCACACAATCATCCTTAAGAGCCGTGGTCGTGGCGGCCTTTATACTGCAGTGGCTTCAATCTAAATAAAAAAATAAAATCATAAATAAACTATTTACAGATGAGAAAGGAATCAGTACCTAGAAAAGCTGGATGCAGTACGTATCATTCCTCTGTCCTTAAGGTCTTTGGCCAAAAGTGGGCAAAATTAGACCCAACATTTCTTGGTCAGTGGTGCTTAAATTGCAGCAATAAAGTTTAGCAGGTCACAACATTTCGGATCGTATTTGGTAAGAGACACTTTTGTGCTTTGGTGAAGAACAATAGTGTGAATTAAACCCATATAGTTGATACCAGCTGATCTCACTCTCGGCTGTGAAGAGAGACATCTCTGCTTCACCGTCTGATGTCTTGTCAGACTCAGGAAACAGGACCCAGTCAGCTGAGCATCAACTGTCATTACACACCTTCATTACTCCCTCAGGGACATTTTCTGAGATGAACGTCACATGAAAGCATCAGACAGTTAATCTCAGGAGCGTAAAACAGCCTCCTACTGCTCACATTCACCGTCATACATTGCAGGTACAACACTGGAGAAGCGCTGGTTGGTGTAAGCAGTATGAAAATGTGTAGAAGAGGCGGAGTGACACAAACTTGTTCCATTGTAATTTATGCTGTTAAATATCACAGTGACTACTCTTTGACTGAAGGGTAATCACTCACAGACTTATCTGACAACACAACACGATGCTGTTGAAACATTTGTCGATGGCCATTCAGCAACAGACTGATATCTGCTGACGGGCTCAACCTCCATCGAGCACAGCGACCGCCTCCACTCCATCGTTTATCGACAAGTCTGAGATTTCGATCTCATGTATCCAACAATGATGATGACGATGATGACGATGACTCCTGCTCACTGTTCCTTCATGACATAGACATAAACTGTGGTGAGGAAGTACTTCAGCGAATCGATAGAAGAGGACAGCCAGCTGTGTTCAGGCGTGAGATCCTTCTTCACCACACATTTGGAGATCTCCGCCTGATGAGAGGACATTTGTTAGAAATTAGACTACAATGAAACATCAAGTCTTAATTAAAATACATTTTTAGCCTTATACATTCCTAATGTCAAAAGAGGAAATGTGCACTTTCCCAGAAAAAAATTTGCAACTCTCCCTCAAAAAAAAAATGATTAAGTGTTAGTTTTCAGGAAATTCTGGAAAACTGAAGCACTCCAGTGGTAAAAACATGACTAGTCTTTACAGTCATTCATTCTCCCATCAAAAAAGAACTGAATGAAACTGACAAAGATGGGAGGGAGGGAGGTCAGTGGGCAATGATGAATTCATTGTATGTCACACCACAAAAGAGACACAAACCAGCTAAACTACTAAAATGGAAGAAGTTTTGCAACACATCGAAGAACATTGCCATCCATGGCACAAATGCTTTTTTTTTGTTGCCATCTTTTACCCGTGAGAGGGCCACAGAAACAAATATTACCACTGCAAATCTTCGCCTCAGATCAGCTAACAGGAAGCTACAGAATGTTCTGAAGCTTTGTTAGCGAGCCACCATCAGATTTTATGTAACTGCTCCAACTCGGACCCAGAGCTTATGAAAGCAAACTCTGCTCTGATCCATAAACAAGATAGCAACATAAATTAGTCATCTAGCTCCAGCAAAAGCACATAAAACACAGGGATGTTTCCAGTGTTTCTCCCCTTTTGCTGTCTGAAATGTCAACTAGTTTAAATGTCGTATTTCCGCCCAAAATGTCACAGGAACACTAATCCTGCAGCAGCATTTATCATGTAGAAATCAAAAGGGAAAATACATTTAAAGCATTATCACAAACATCTCTACAATGCTGCTCATGTATCAAGAGTACATCTGAGAGCAGTCTCTTACCCATCCTCCTCGTCTCTTCAGCCAGGGGGCGAGAAACTTGCGGACGAACTGGCCCAGACTGTCCACTATGATGTGAATGGTGGACGGATGGCCTTGTCTGACACAATCTACTGCCAGGGCTCCGGCCACTGCATACATGGCTACCACCTTACCCCATGTTATACCTGCAGCCAGAAGAACAGACATCACTGGGTTACAACCATTAAATGTTGCTGTCAGACACACAGTGACTTCTTGAGCTTGGGGTCCCTCAATCACAGCAGTGAAACAAAAGATGGAGTTTGATGATGCCATGTAGTATTGGGCGAAGATAGCAGGTGTTTCCTTCATTGTTAAACAACCACCATTGCCAGTGGAGTTTTATTCACGTTGCGTTTAGTCACTTTAGCCAACTTCGTCTGAGGTTTCCCAGAAAAATAGAGTGACAGGCAACCAAACAAGATGCACGGTGGTTCCAGAATATTTTCCTGGTCTTGTATGATTCAAGAAGACATCCTAAATCTTGAAACTTCTAGACACACACACACACAGAGAATACACCGTTCAGTGAGGCAGGCGATATCTCGTGTAAAACCGTAACTTTGGAACTGAACAACGGGGACGGACACATTATCTGGATCTGATCCCTCTATCGCTTTTAACCACTCTGGTGTCAGCGATGTCCCGCCCACAACATTATCTCATCTGTTACACATCAAGATTAAAAGCCTTTCAAAACATAAACCTGCAAAGTGACTGAAATGTAGTGGAGTTAAATGTTGCAGAGTAAAAAGTATATTATTTATCTTCAAAATGTAGTCGAGTAGGAGGAAATGAAAATATTCTATTGTACTTCACTGCAGTAACTTGAGTAAACTGCACTAAGTTAGATTCGATCACTGGTTAATCTGAATTTTGACACAAAGATTTTCACTGTCACTGCAATTGTACTGTATCAGTTCCAAACATGGGGTATCAGCCTCCATGATTACCAATGATCAGCATCTGCCCTAAAACAGGGCAGATGCTGATCCACTCCAGACATATGAACAGTTTTCATATGTCTGGAGTGGATCTTTAAGCTTCACCGACTCAAACTGATTTCCCAATTTATTCTAAAAAACCTCAAGCCTCCACAGTGGCATAATTTCCTGTCGGGGATTCATAAACTGCCATATCTATCCCAGCGTAAACACTCCTTTCCTGTTCTCATAACACTAACACCAATCTCCTCGGTGGTTTCTCCCCTTCCCCGAGGCCTGTTACATAGTCTGTGACCTGACGCGACGCATGTGGGGCAGTCGGTGGACCTTGTACCGAAATAAACTGTAAATACAAGGTTTAAGTCAACAAGCCGGCAGATTTGTGTTAATGCAGCCGACACCACGTCTCACGGCGCCGGCAGTAAATCAAAGAGGGTGAGAACTGTGCTGCCTTTGCTGCAAGGTGGGTGAGCCATGACGCAGTTTTTTTTTTCTTGCTGTGCGTCAACAGGCTCTGAAAATGATTTTGCATACACCACTAGAGTCATAAAGCTGAAAAGAAAAATCTTTCCTCGTTTCCAGCTAAACAATCCGCTCTGATAATGAAGGGCATCCGGCCATGTCTAGGTACAGTTTCCAGGGCAGCGGGGATTGTTATAACGACCGCCAGTGATGGAGTGCAGGGCCTAATGGCATTAGCCTCCTTAGACCGGCTCGCAATGACATGACTGTTTCTCAGAGCTGACCCACAGTGTCTGACTGAGGCTATAAGGAGCTAGAGTTCTGGGCAAGCTTAAATGAGATAACCGTCCACGGAAGCTGTCAGAGTACGTCACGTCTCACTCCCCACAGAGAAGCAGGCCAAGAATAGATGTAAGATTGTCAGGGATAAAGCTGGAGCAGAGGAGGGCGGAAAGAGAAAGAACAGGAGTGGGAGGCAGGCAAAGATAGATAGGAGAGACAAGCCGTGTTGATTTTACTGAGGGAGACCACAGCACCGATGGCCACTTCCAAAAAAGTATACATAACATTCCTTTGTGGTCTCCAGATTCATGTAAAGCACTTGGAGACGTAATTAGGAATGACAAAAAGCCACGCAGAAAAAACAAACTTAGATGCTCTTTTCTATTTATATCCAGGTTTTAACCCGTCCCAGAAGGCCAGGGGCAGCCCGGGTTCACCGCTTTGTTATTCTACAGGAGGAATCCCACGCCGTTTCCAAAAACTGCATCCCCGTGACGTCATAAAAAAAGCGAACGTTTTTCCAGAGCGCAGGCCTGAAAATTATATTCAGTCAGTCTGTGTTTGATCCCTCCTGGAAATGTGCCAGTCTGCAGTTGTGCATCACACCGCGGTCAGACCATCTAATCTTTCCTTGGAGGCTCACACAGAGGACTTGGAGTTGGACTTCTTATCTGGGCGCTTCAAAATGTCAGTGCTGCTTTGAATAGCGTACAATGCACATTTGTTGTCAAGACAGCGTAAGACAAGGCCAAGAGCCAGCGCAAACGACAACGGACCAAAAAGGGTCTGAACACTTGTCAGGTCATGACCCAGCTGGACTGACAAAACCAAAGTCTTCTCTCAAGACCAAGACTGAACAGACATGTAACCAGAAAAGACTCTATGCTCATTCTGCCCTGTTATTCACTCAGGACAGGCCATCAGTTTTAAAAGTGACATGAACATGAAATCACGTGGCTATTCTGAAGTATGGTGAAGTAACTGTATCACTACTACCAACCCTAAAGCCTGATGTCAGATCAGCTACTACCCTAAGAGATTACAGACATTAGTCATAAATACAAACCACGAGAGATTCATTCTGAATGTACCAGATGTCATTCAGTTCAGTCGATCCAACAGGTGTCGAGATATTTCGCTCAAAAACCACAAATGTCAACCTCATGGTGGAGCTCGAGCTGAAGCCGGATCATCGTCAAAGTCAGTCAGATCCAACTTCTGAATGTGTCCAAATGTCCAAATGTAATGGCAATCCATCCGTTAGTTGTCAAGATATTTCAGTCTGAACCAAACTGACTGATCAATAGGTGGATCACTGTCACAGTCTGCAATAAAAATTTCCTAAAAACTCTGAAGTAATGATCAGAAAGGACAAGATTTCCGATATGTTTTCATGCCTTTCTCGCGTTTCGCTGGTGACTGCTTCACTGAGAAAAGAGCAAACAATCCAGTTATCATTGTGACACATGTGTCAACAATAATACCACTTTGAAACTCTGGTGTGTGTGTGTTTGATATACAATGTCGAGATTTCAGACAAATAATATTCTCCTATAATCCACCGTTTGATCCAAACCTCCAAGCTACCAACCGATCCGTTTCCGAAACACCATTATGTCTAAACTTAGTGACTCCAGATAGCTGTGGGAGCAATTATGTGTTGGATGAAGTCTCACTCCACCTACGTATGATTCACACCCTCTCACTCTCTCTAAAAAGGCACGTCCGAGCCAAAAAGAGCCTGACAGAAGCACACCTGTTTAATCTTCATCAGGGGCCAGAGACGCTGAGGAAGTGCAAATCACTTCCTGTGCTGGCGGAAGACCACATGCATGTTTCTACCTCGAGTAACATACAGTGTGCTTACACCACCATCATCATCATCATCATCATCATCGTCGTCAGCAGCAGCCGCGTACCTGTTGAGAAGATCTCTGTTGCCACCCCGATGAAGGCATCTGAAACCATGCTCTCCATGGCAACAGAAATGTTGAGCTGCCGCGCCACGTTCCTGTACAAGCTGGGCTGTATACTCTCCAGTTCGTCGCCTAGGTAACAGAAAGAAAAAGAAAAAGAAGAAAAGAAAAAAAGCATCAGAAGTCTGCTGGAGAGATCGCAGTTAACCATGAATGAAAGAGACACAAACACAAACACAGATCATACAAACTATCACATCGTTCAACCATTCAGCTGATGCAGGGTATTTATTCTGTTGGAGAGCTGTCAGGATGATAAAGTACATCATGTGCTTGTCTGCCGGCATCTCTTGGGGAAAAAAAAAAAAAAAAAGAAAAAAGATGCCGGGGCTCTTGAGCTGCTGTCTTCACACCCCTCATGCTCATCATAGCATAAAATACACAGTTTTCGGTGCATTTAAAAGAGTCTCGTCTAGAGAGTTACTCAGTCGGGTTTCTGCGGTTCCAGCTCTGTTGACTCATCTCTGTCCTCCAGCCTCCTTTTATCTAACGTAGATTTGAAAGCAGCAACTCTGCTTTTTTAGGCCCAAGAGCAGCGATCGTATCACTGACGGCTCTCAGCGACTTCCTGCTGCGTTATATAATGAGAAATTACCAACCGCTTTGAAGGAAATCAAGCGTTTCATTTCCAGCAAAGATAACTTAAAGCAACATCATGTAGCTTTTTTTTTTATCTTAGAATAACAGCCTCAAGATCGTGCTGATGGTGCAGTGTCTTGTAATAGGGTGACTCAGCCTGTCACGTGTTTGTGCACTGTGTAACTTCAGTGAGAAGGTCAGATCACAGCGTCACATACATGTTTACTTCAACATACAGGTTTTCAACCCGTTGTTATGACTTAATGAGTTTGGTTTGTGCACCTACAGTACATCTGACGACTTGTTACAGACCTGTGATTTCTACATAATGTTGCTTTAAGTTTATAATTCTGAAGCTTTGGAAAGAAGAGTTTACGTTTCATTTATCCTGAGGATTTGTGTTCATCTGTGTCCATTTTCTGATTGGTTTGTCGGTTGGTTGGTTTGTCAGCAGGTTTACTCAGAAACTACTGATCACATTTCCACAAAACTTGGATGCGGGATGAGTCTCGGCCCAGAACAGACCGCGTGAACTTTTGGTGTGGATCCGGATGAAGGAATTTTTTCTCACTCTCTTTAAAAAAGGTGCCATTTGTAAGAAAAGTTGATTTTTTAGTCTCGTTCCCACCTCATCAAATAATGATGCTTTGGGATTGTTGGACGGGTTGGCCGCCAACCCAAAGCGTCAGTTTTTGATAAGCTGGGATTGAAGACTAGGACCTTTAACATCGTGAGATAGGACAAGTTCGAATTATGTTTAAGCAGCTATGGGTGATACAGGGCTATCAAGTTTGATACTGGACTGATTAAACCTGAGGTATGCACTCTACTGAATGTCCTTCTAGTCCACTGAGGGGGGCTCTCCTTTAATTTCCTTCAGTTTGTTAGTGTCTAGCTTATCTCAAATCTGTGTTAACGTTTTTTCTCCTGGAATCTGATGGAAAGTTAAGCCGTGATTAGTTTCTGGCACAAATTTGGATCCGGCCGAGGAATTTTCCAGGATTTTATATTAAATGAGATGGCGACAGTATCAATAAATGCCCCGCCATATTTTCTCATGAACTTCTGCCTTTACAAACATGACAAACATCTGGCTCATTTACTCCATCACCGCCAATCACTCGGTGTATTTTGAGACCCAAACGGAAAATACAGCACATCCACAGCAGACTAAAAATGTCCTTTCTATCTTTGTCTGTCAAATAAAAATAAAGTTGAGGATTAAGACACAGACAACCACAACGTCCTCTGACTGTCTTCTCTACGAAGCACAAAAAGATCATTTAACTTCCTTTTTATCTCATCGTTTTCATTTCTGTCGGCATCTGACATGACTATTATGCCGTTTCATCCTTCCCTATCAAATGAAACATAAACAATTCAAATATATGATAAAGTTTGAGACTCTGCAGCCTTTGACGGGGCCTGCACTGCCAAGAGACTTTTCTCATTTAAAGAATGATGTTTTAATCATGTTTATCTCAACCGATACGTTAAGTATTAGGATTGAAATGGCACAGAAACTGTAATGTGGCCACTTCAGCTAACTCGATCTATCCTCCGCTGAATATACAAGATTCAACGTACACAAGGAAATAACGATCGTGCCCTTGAATATGTGCATATGCTTCTACAAAATGTGATTTTGCCCAACAGAGTCCCTCATTTAACTGACTGTTTGTTCAGGTTTCTCTTACCAAGACAGAGAAGAACCATAGAGACCTCAGTGAGCGCTGCGTTTGAGGCAGAGAGGTTCAGTTCAGCTTTGGACCATCCCAGTCCGGTCTGGTTGAGCCTGGACAGTATGTAGTCCCTGCACAGGGCTTTGGACTGGGACACCAGCTCCTTCTCTGACAGCGAGCGGTCAAACACATCCAGGACCTCTGCAGCGAACACAGAGGACCGCCGCAGGACCTCCATGTCCTCCTGCAGGGGATCTGGGTCAGAGAGCTGTCTGACCTCCTGGGATCAGCTAAGTCTCGGCTTGTCCTCTGTTTATCCCGGAGGAGCCAAGTTTAACACCAAGGGCTGGAATCTGAAGGGACAGAAAAGCCTTTGTTAGAGGCAGCTTGAGTTTTTTCAATCTTTTTTTTTTTTATCTTGAGATGAGGCTGAGCAGCTTCAGTGATTAAAATCAACAACCATCTCTGCTTGTCACTAAATACTTTGGGTATTATAAAGACACCCAGAGTCTAAAACAGAGCAGAAACTTACATAAGAATATGATGGAGGCGTTATAGTTGTGAGTCACATGGTGGGATAGTCAAGATATTGCTACACTTCTTGGATTATGCAACAGCAAGCTGATACCACAAGATGACAAGGGGGAATATATATATATATATTTATTTCTATTTTTTTTGCACCTGGGGCTGAAACAGTCTTATCGTGATTTTAGATTAAGAAATGCACTAAGCATCCATTTTTTTTGAACTTTTGTTTTTTCAGTGCAGCATGAAGTCACCTGACAAAGAGTATTTGAGAAAAGAAGAACGATTTAATGAAGATTTAGTCTGAAGGAGCCACGCTTACCTTCAGTGGTGTGTCTGCGTTGAGATGTCCCCCTCCAATTAATCAATCAGGGAACCTGTCGCTGTGTCTGAGGTGTGTCCCGGCTGGAAAAAATAAGAAATAAAATAAAAAAGGAGCCCGAAAGTCACAAGCAAACAGCCTCCGTCCTCTCAAAAGAAGCGTTTCCAGACCATCGGGGGGGGGGAAACCCACTAAAGGCGAAAATGTGTCTCATGTCCGGGAGAGATCATCATGGTGTGTGCGCTCGGTCCACTTGTTTCCCCGTGAATTTAGCGTCTGAGCCGGGGGCGCAGCTGGAGGACGCCTACCTGTTGTTCCACCTTCCCGTGGACGCGCTGGTTTCACAGTGAGGGGAAGCCCGGAGGAGGAGTCTGACGTCTGCTCACCGAGACAAACCTCTCTACGGCAGGCAGAGGGAGACAAATCAGCCACAGCTACACGTCCATTCACAAATCCGTGCAGATCAACCTCATATTACATTGAAAAAACGACCTCTATTGAAGCTTCACTTTAAGGTGTGTGATGTGGCCCGATCTGACATGTGACTGATTGAATTGGGGTTTCCAGGTATCCAGGTGTAGCCATCAGTGGTGTCACCTCACAGCTGATCTCCTGCCAAAGGTTTACGTAAGTGTTCCCTGCTGAGGCCAAAGGTGACACACCTCTAATCCCATTCAGAGCAGGTAAAAATAGCTGAGGTGTCCCGCTCTGCTCCACAGCTCGGAGATGAGGTGATGCTGTATGATATTTTAAACATGAACTTTTTGTTGGCAGGCCTCTACCAAGATACAGTGAAGTCAGATCTACTTGATGCCTCACAGATCTTGTTTTAGACCAAGAAAACAGGCCAGTCAGAGGAGACAGGCGGTGTTAACAGTGGAGGACTCACCAACACAAGAGGGCACCAGGTGCACCCAGCTGGGCACCAAGCAAGACTAGGCAGTTAGTTTCACTCTACAAATGAGCTTGAAATGTTCGACGAGGTGGCAGCACAGCACCGTCTTGTGGAGCAGCAGCAAAGTCATGTGTGTGGCACTTATTTCCAAAATGAGGCATTGTTTTTCTGAAAATGCATCAAAACAACAGATGCATAATGAGGACAGCCCAGAACCCCAGATTCTGTTGATGTGTGGACCCTGGAGAACCATAAAGGATTAAGATCACTCCACATACCCCGACACCCACAAAGCTCCATATACGTACATGTTTGTATTATACATCGTTCTTGACTGATTTGCAGTAAGTGGATAATGTATTTGTGGTAGCTGACTCCTGAGAAGGGTTATGTTCATGTTTCCCAAACAGATTTGTCTCATGACTTGTTGACCATATCATGAAACCCTCCTGTTTTCAGAGCTTTAGTATTTTAAGTTAGATCATCTTCACCTGCTGCATATTCCTAATAAAGTTGTATTTAATCAAACTGCCACAGCTCGCACAGATCCAACATGTTAGGAGCGATTGGCCTGAACTTAAAGGGATCCTTGAGGTGAGAGTACATAACTATTTTGCAGATGGCTGATGTTGGATTGAGGACTTTCCTTCTTGTCTGAGCTCTTTTGTTGTAGTTAACTGTTTGGCCTCTAGGTGTCTCTGTTACGCACTTGAGAAAAACATGTTTTAATGCTGTTATATTATAAAGAACATTTAATTTTATTCTGACCTTTAGCAGTTTGTGCACAATTTTGTCTGGGAGACAAACCCACTATAGTCTTTTATTTTTTATTCCATTTTGTTGTCAAAAATAAAGAAGAAATAAACATGTCCACGTTCACTGTTAATACAATCAATGAGGTTAAACCCAAAGTCTTCTGTCTGGAGGTTCCATTATTCAATAAGTTGGATGTTAAAAACCTATTAGCTGTTTCTCCATAAAAATGAACTGCCATAATTAATCATTAAATGTAAAAGTGACCGACTGAATGAAACTCTAAACAGTCGTGTTACTACGAGACAAAAACAGTACCCCGGTTTGTCTCTTTCTCTTGAGGACGATTCAGTCATTAGAGGGTGAGTTTGTGAAGGAAAGTGCGGCAGGAGAAGAAAACCTCGCCCCCCTTTTGATTCAGCAGTCATTTGTTCAGATGAGAAACCCAAACTGTTAAACAGGATCACAGAAACAGTGTGTCATGGCTGTCAGAGCCAGAGTGTAAAAAAAACAGTTGTCAGTCAAGGACATTACAGCTCTTGTCATGTTTTTGAGCCGATATCTGTAACATAATGAAGAAACACAGTCGTCATCTGATAAGACACCACCTGGAATCTTGCTTTGTCTCCTGAAGAGCGATACGTGTCAAATACGTCAGTGTCAGTAAGAATGCAAGAGATGAATTTATGATCGTTGGTGATATTGTGCTTGGTTTCACGAACTCCCCACAGGCAGAAAAAGCTTGTCCACATTCCTGCACATTCTGTCTCATCCTGAGGAATCTCTCCTGCATGTTTCTTTTTAAATTGGCTAATTGGGGACGACCGGTGTGTCTCGAGGCTGCTGCTGTCCCATCTCTGGTTGTGCAGACAGTCCGCAGACAATGTTACGTTGTTCAGTTTCTTTTTTTTCTTTCTTTTTTTTTTTTCTTTTGTTAGTTATGGGATAAGTTATGCTACTGAGCCAAACCTGAAGATGAAGTCGACATTAAACTGTCACAAGACCAGGCAGAACAGGGAGCACGTTGTGGTGTGCAGTAATGTGGAAGCCATGAGAAACAGCTGACTGAGACAATGACACCAAGTCACACAGTCACAATAATCGTGTCAGTGTGCAAAATGCTGATGCTTTGTTGTATTTCTGCATATTTTGGGGGGGAACAAACTATTGTAATGTGTTAAAATTCAGTGTACTGTAAAAAAAAAAAATGTTTACGTATCAAAGTTGTCAACAAACACATTCATATCATATTGGGTCCAATTTCCACAATACTTTAGTGCCCTTGAACCCAGCTATTTAATTTTCTAAAAAAAATAGAGAGTAAATAATGGAAGGGATAATTTTACTACCATTGTCACCTAAATAATTTCAATGAACATGATGTTTTTGTGCAGTAAACAAGTTGTCTTTATTCCAGTCTGTTCCCAACTATTCCTCCCTGGTTGTTGGAGTGTTTGCTAGTTTGTTTTGTCTTTACTTGTCTTCACCATGTTGTCTAGAGAACTCTTCTTAAGTTAGCATGCTAACCAGCTAACCAGCTAGCCCCAGCCCGTCCTCATCCAGAGCACCTTTGCTAACAGTGTGAACATTTATTCTCACCTGGCACCCAACTGGCAGCTACTGTTAGTGGTTACGCTGCTGCTCTCTATTTGTTTTGAGTATGAATTTAACATCTATAATGTGCCCTGTCCCAATGACACCCACAACCCAATTAATAGATACATCTTGGCAGTGTACAAACAGAAATATTTTTTTCAGTGATTAAAATGTATGTATTTGGAATATCAAGTCTTTATCAGATTGCACGCCACTCACAGAGGAACAAACTGATACTATCCAGATCCTTCTGTCTTTAATGACACTGGCAGCTTTGCAAGAAATCAGTGCAGCTTCTCCTTCAAAGAAACACTTTGTGTTGTAAACGGCTGCAGGGAGGCCTTTTCAGGTGAGTCAGTGGGTGAAACTTAATCTGTGAATATGTTAACAAGCCCAGTTTCTCCTCCATTTGAGTTTTTGGTGACCTAGGGCAGCTGGGGCTGAGAGCCACACCTTCAAGTGGCCTTGAAGGGGCTACAGGGCAAGTTTTTCTCCAAGAATCCACCTGAGAGTTTGAAATGTTGTGTAGCTTTCAGTTTCCCACAAAATTTACATTGTGAACTTTACCATTATCTCGTCAGTGAACCTCCAAGGTCATGGTGGGAAACTTGAATGCTGGGATAATGTACCTCTGCTGTGTTCCTTGATGCAAGTCGGAGAAACTTAGCCAATCTGTCAAATCATAAAGCTTCCCTAGTGATCAGCAGGGGATAACTCGTGTTAGCATTCTTCCAAGCTAACATTACCGTCTGATTACATCCTGCCGGTTTCTCATTCAGGTTTTAACAAATGTCTCCAAGATATCTGTGCAGATATTTCTGAAATAATTTACACCTTTCCTAATCGTACCGCATCAAAACAGCATCATGTCAAGCAGTAGTGTTGGCGAGAAGGCTAATGCTAATTTTTGTCTAATGGAAGCTAATTGGTTATCAAATATGTTGTTTTACCTTGAAATATGGCTCAACGTCCCTATGAATTAAACTACACATTGTCTGTACAGAGGCAAATCAATTAGGAAGAACTGAAAGGAATTTTGTCAGCGTGCCACGTTATTTGACTTGAGGACAACAGCACAGCATTCCAGCTTTCCAGGAAAATGGCCTCCTCGTGTGAATATGGTCCATGGTGGTTGTTTAAGAGAGAAGACAGCAACGCCACGCTTTCACGATACTTCAGTATTTAGTTTTTGACTGAGAGACCACAGCAGCAGAAATGACACGCTGTGCATTTGACTCTTAAACTTAAAAAGTTTAAACCAACGCGTGGCTCTGCTTTAATGTGGGTCACTTCCTGACTCCTTTATCTTTTTCACAGTGGAAATTCCCCATGTCACGTTGGCTTTAGCCTTATTTTCAACTGATTTAAATATCTTTCCTAGAATCCATCAAAGAGACAGCATGTGTTAAACTGTCAAACAACAGGTTTTGTAAACACAATGAGGATTCCTGCCTCCTTGCTGTCTCTCGTGCACGGATTCTTTTCATTCCGGACGATCGTACGTGTGGAGGAGCGGTTATGGTTCCTCACACCCAGAGTTGCCGGTGCCTGGGGAACAGGTAAAACCAGAGGCGCAGGAGAGCTCGTCATAGCTGCGAGAGGGTTGGACTGGAACCCAACCTTGGTGCCACGCCACTGGAAGGGATGGGTGAAGGGAAAATGTTACGTTCAGCTTATGAATGTATGAAATGTTTCCTCACCTTTGGCCCAAATCCGGTGAAATGATCTCATCTCTACTTTAGAACTCTTCTCACGTTATATGTTTTCACCTTCTTACTTTAAAGTCAGCAGTTTCCTCATATTAGTTCAACTTTTCACAAAAAAGCAAGTGTCTTTTTTTTTTTTTTTTATCCTTAAATGCTTTTTTTAAATGCTTTTTTTATTGGAACCAGTCACCCCTGGGGGCTTGGTTTCTTCAACCCTGGGCCTTCATCTCCTTCACCGTCATTCATTGAGACGGGCCAATCACCAACAGGCAAAGTGAGGCCAGGAAGGTGGAGCCTGGCATTGAAACAGGGTGTGGTTCTGAAACTAGCAAGCTCTGTAGTAGTGCCTTGGGGTTTAAATTGACTTGAATGATCCCGGTCCCATACTTAGCACAGCCGGCTTCTCACTGACTTCAACTCATTCTCCTCTTGCTTCCTCTCTCAGTCTTTCTCTTCAGCCCTTGTAGGATTTCAAGTAAACAATCAGGAGACACTAAAGGTCAGCTTGGGGGGGGCTTCCCAGCAACTGGACTAGCTTTGCATGTAGTTTGGCTTTTTTTTTTTTTACCTGATCCCTCTCACTGGTGTTGGATCCTTCAGGACTGAGTGCTGCCTGCCCGGGCTGTGCAGCTGTTTTCCTCACAGACAGGCGTGTGTGAGTGTGTGTGTTCGTGCTGAGGACTTGTAGCTCAGCAGGTGAGTCACACGCAAAAGCAGGTATTTTAGCAGAGATCATGTAACATTTGTGCTGCTCCTGTGTGCGTTTTTGTCAGATACAACTTGCATTACATGGTAGACTAAGCCAAACAAAACATGTTTTAGCTTTTGCTGCTCTGAGTGAAGTGTGCTCTTTTGTTCATTTTTGTGGTTCCCCTCCTCTGGAAATCCCTGATGAGCACTGATCTCGGTAGCTTGACTAGACTGGCCGTATATGTGCCAAGCTCTCTGCCTCACCTGTTTGACTTGCTCTGTTAGTCAGCATGAGAGTATTTCATTGTGTTTAGACTGACAGCTAACTCGGATGTTGCACAATCCTCTATAAACCATCCAGAGATTGTATTCTTTTTAAAAATAAACTGAAGCATCATGTTTCTCCTTGACCTTATAAATGAATTACAGCTTTTGGGTCGTTTCATGCTACACCTTGGGTTAGGCAGTAAAATGAGCTCACAGTTCAGAGTTCTGTGTATTTTTTTTTTTTTTTTAGGTACAAGGGTACTCAGCGGGTGTTTGATGAGCCTGTGCAGCTGTCTCCTGTTTGCTCAGTCAGTGGGAAAGCAGGTGGACGGGTTGCTTCGTAGCTCACCTGCCCAGCCAAACCTCACTTTCACCTCTGGATTTTCTAATTCTTTCTCCTCTCTTATCTTCTTTTTGTTTTCCAGGGGTTTTTATAGGACCGGAAACGAGCAGTCACCATGCTCCAAAACGCTGTGTCAAACATTTTAAAGTTCCACAATTACATAGAGGCGAGGACTGGTGAGTGTCTTTTGTCTCTGTTGTAGATTTTCACCTGTGACTGTGTTGAAATATGACTGAATAATTGGTGAAGTAAATACTGTGTAAAAGGAGAACTGATTTTCTTGAATTTGCCCAATGCTGTGCATAAATTGCATTTACTGTTGACCTTCCCAGATGTGTGTATGTGTGTGTGTGTGCGTATGTTAGACAATGAGGACTGTGTGTGTTTTCTCTCCACCAGATGCCAGAGTCAGAGACTACCCACTGATGCAGAGCCCCGTACACATGACCTGCATCCTGTTGGCCTATGTCCTCTTCTCGGTGTATGTCGGACCTCGCCTGATGGCACACCGCAAGCCTTTCCGTCTCAACGTAGCCATGATCGTCTACAACCTCAGCATGGTTTTACTCAACGCATACATAGTCTGTGAGGTAAACGAAATGACTGACGAGTTATTTGCTGAAATAAAAAAATCCCTGGTTCTTTCTACAAAATGCTGCGAGTGTTTGTGAAATGTTGATAACGGTCGCTGATGTGTTTCTAACACCCAGTTCATGCTGTCCGGATGGGGCACCACCTACTCGTGGAGATGTGACCTCATTGACTACTCAAGAAGCCCCCAGGCTCTTAGGGTAAGTCCCTGAACTGTCCTTCCTACACTGTTACCGATAGTGTTCAATTGAAACAGGAAAAAAATAGTTTAGAATGCTGCCTCACATGTTAACTTTTGCTGTGTAATTTGTACTTGTAACCAAGTACTTCCACCCAGGTACTTTAGTTTCTTATTGTGTTTCTGGGTTGAACGTCTGTACACCTCATGGAATTTCTTCAAATTTGGTGAGAATGTTCACTCAGACTTGAGGATGAGCTGATTACATTTTGGTGGTCGAAGGTCAGAGGTCACTGTGACTCATGGAGTCCCAGTCTCTTGAATGCGATATCTCAGAAATACACTGAGAAAATGTGGCACCGCTGTCCACCATGAAGTCAAAATTGATGTTTTTTCACATATAATATTATTATTATGAGGTTATTTACTGACTCTAGACTAAGACTTTTGCTTGTTGCTAGCGTAACTGCTAACGAACGTACTCATAGCCAGCAGCTTCTCAATGAACAGCTCTGGACAGGGGCCACACGTGGCATCTGAGAATGATGTCGGAGGTCAGCTTCATTCATGGAGTTTTTTGGTAGACATACTTTTGCAACATAGCTACCGGTGAGCGCTAAACTGCTGCTAAATGTAATTAGTTGACATTAGTATAGTGAGCCATCCTTTTCAGCCTGGCCACAGAAAACCACCTCGTTAGTATATTGAATTTGTCAAGTATGCCTCTGTCTGCTGTTCTGTCCCAGTCTGGCTTTGCGAACTGGGAGCTGAGTGTCTGAGGCGAGTCAGAGGCAGCAACTTGCATCAAGGGGTGGGGCGGGGCTTAACTGACAGTCTGTGCTATTGGCTGCTGCCTGTTTTTTATTACAGGAATCTGTTAACTATGCCGAAGCGACTAGCATTTCATTAGCCGATCGATGGGGACTTAAAGAATGACCTGATTTAGACTATCGTTGTTTAAGCCCAAAAGTGGAGGTCACTCAGACCTCAAAAAACATATGTTTGGACACATTTCTCAACAATTTATATGATGATATTCATATGAAATTTTACACAATGTCTCATAGGATAAAATGACAAAGTGATGTAATTTTATATCCAAAAGGTCAAAGTTCAACCTCACTGTGACATCATAATGTTACAGCAAAAATTATTCAGCGTCCACCTGACCAGAGGCATACAACAAGAATCTCACATATTTTCTCTCAACGCAGGCAAGCACTAAAGTTCTGTATGATTTTTATTTTTATTGATTTACTTTACAGTGTATTTGGTTCACTGTTCAACCTTAAAAACACACACCTTCAGGCTCTAGTGGTTTTGGAAAGAAAGACTATCGTCTTTGCAGTATTGTCTACAGTCAGATATTTAACAGAACTTGTGTCTTCTTTCTTCCCTCAGATGATCCGAGTGGCTTGGTTGTTCTACTTTTCAAAATACATTGAACTCCTCGACACAGTAAGGACGCTTTCATCTCTCCAAACACTTGAATTTTTCTACTTTTTCTTGTGACTTTACAAAAATACATTTTAACTGTCTAGCCTTTTTTGCATGTTAAGTTAATGTTGGGTCTTTACTTCATTTTAAGGTTTTCTTTGTGCTGAGGAAGAAACAAAGCCAGATCACGTTTCTCCACGTTTTCCATCACTCCTTCATGCCCTGGACGTGGTGGTGGGGCATCACCTTGACTCCTGGTGAGGTTCACTCAGTGTGATATCAGTGTAAAACTCTGCGTACATGCTCACATTACACGCAGGAAACCAGGAATATTGCATCCAAAGAAATTTAAGTGTCAAACAATAAATGGGGGAGATGACGGGACAGTTGTGTGACACAATTCTGTGTGTTTTTCCCCTCTGAAGTAGGGGGAATGGGCTCCTTCCACGCCTTGGTGAATGCATGCGTCCATGTTATCATGTACTTCTACTACGGACTCTCTGCTGCAGGACCTCGCTTCCAGAAATACCTGTGGTGGAAGAAGTACATGACTGCCATCCAGCTCGTATGTCGCCATTTTAAAGAAACTGTTTACACCAAAATTGAAAATGCAATTTTTCCTCTTTCCTATAGCATGATTAAGGCCTCTAGATTATTTTGGTGGTGGTAGAAGGGAGCGCAGCTACTGGTGGACGAGGGCCGAGCTAACGTTACAGCTCGGCCATGTTCACATCTCACTCTGTCACAGGACTCATGTCTATGAGTGGGTTGGGAGGTGTAGTTCGGTAAAAGGAAATAGTTCCAACATGAAACTGCTCTTTAGAGGGTCTGTGGATTATTTTGAGTAACCAGGTCATGATTTCTGGAAATATTCACTGATGTTGAGTTTTTCCAAGTGTTTGTTTTTGAACACCACAAGCCGATATAGTTCCATCATATTTGAGGGAAGGCAGAGGAGGAAAAAATGTGTTTCTTGATTTTGTGGTGAACTGTCCCTTAACTATTTATTATTCGATTTTACCACTGATCTGGTTGCAAATGACATTTCTTAACAACAGTCTGTCCTTTCCCTGTCTCTTCACAGACGCAGTTCGTTCTGATCTCCGTCCACATCAGCCAGTACTACTTCATGAAAAAGTGCGACTACCAGAATCCCCTTTGGATCCACCTCATTTGGATGTACGGCACGTTCTTCTTCCTGCTCTTCTCCAACTTTTGGCTACAGGCCTACATTAAGGGCAAGCGGCCGCCGCCCAGCAACGGCACGCCGAAGCTGAACGGCTCCACCCGTGAACCTATCGCTGTGGTGGCCAATGGGAAACACCTTGGGAACGGGACTGCAAAACACCACACAAACAGCAAAATCGTCCTGGGCAAAGTAAAAGAAATCTAACTCGGTGACTCTGGAAAATGAGAAGGAGGCCCTGGAGGAGCTATGTCATTCATATCCGGGAGCACATTGGAACG